>NW_023425366.1:78217949-78839735 GCF_014108415.1 Molossus molossus | reverse complement strand
TGCTAGATTAGGGTGGGACTGGTATCCTTGCAAGAAGAGGAAAATTAGGACACAGAAGGACACATACAGAGACACAAGGAGACAGCATGTGACAGTGGAGGCACAGACTGAAGTGACATGTCTACAAGACAGGGAGTGCCAAGGGTGGCCTGAATCTGTCAGAAGAGGCACAGAGGGCTCTTTCCCTAGAGCCTACGGTGGGAGTGTGGCCCTGCCGACACCTGGATTTTGGACTTCTAGTGTCAAGAACTGTGAGGGAATAAGTTTATGTTGTTTTAAGCCACCCAGCTTGTGGTCATTTTTATCACAGTTCCAACAAATTAATAAGCTAGTGAAGAAACAACTTTAAAGTGTTAAAAAAAAAAAAAAAACCTAGCTTGAATGAATTCTCCATTTCTCCTTTCCCATCCTGATCTTCCATTCCAATGAACTCATACACTAATAAAAAGGACATTTAAAACTCACAACTGTGTGGCTGTGTCCCCCACCCCCACCTGTAGGTCTAGATCTCTAGTCTTGCCCAAGTACCACTCTTTCCAAAGCTTAATAAAGGGCCTATTTTAAAAGCAGAAATATTTAGATTATAAACTTAAAAATAATGTTTTCCTATTTATTCAAATGCTCAATCCTTAAAAAGAAAATTCACATTTTTTTATTCATTTTTACTAAGTTTTCTTCATTCATGTACACACCCACACGTACAAATAAGTGCTTCTGGAAAATTTTAAGAAAAATCTTTCTTTTGTATACAAAGAAAATGAATCACCAAAAAGTAGGGTCTTCATTTGAAAACCAAACAGCTGTAGTAAAATTAACATGTTAATTCAAAATGTATGTTGCAATTTTTATGCTTTAGAAAAGGTTTAAATTTAACTTTTGTAGGAAATTGTAGAAGAGAAAATTATCACAATTCTGTCCACTCATCCCAGTTGAAAATCAGACAAAATAAAAGCATTTGTTGTGAAATTATTTCTATTCATAGCCAGAAATTTCAAAAATGCTCATGTCTCAAAAACATGCTAATGTTTTTAATAGTATTATTTCAAAGATATGTCACACACACACTCTGAATAGAAAGATTTAGGTACTAATCAAAAGAGCTTTATTAAATTAAAGAACAGACAATCTTAAATTTTTTTTTTTATTCTTTTTTTTTTAATCCTCATCTGAGGACATTTTTCCATTTTTTGTACAGATAGAGTGGGAGGGAGAGAGAGGAAGAGAGAGAGAGGGAAACATCGATGTGAAAGGGACACATCGAGTGGCTGCCACCCGCACGACCAACCAGGGCCGGGGACAAACTGCAACCGAGGTACATGCCCTTAGCGGGAACCGAACCCGGTCTCTCCGGACCGCAGGTGGACGCTCTAACCGCTGAGCCAAACCGGCCAGGGCTCAATCTGAAATTTTTTTATGAATCAATTTTCTCATCACTATTTCAAAAAATGTTTTTATTAAATACATATATACTTACATTTCTAAGCAGATATGTTTGTATTTGTATGTCTATGTAAATATATGTATGTGGATAAAGGTACCCCCACCCCAATAGAGGGGAATTTTAAAAGAGCCATTATTAGATTATACACTTAAAAATATATAGCGAATAAGCTAAATATGCATTGGCTAATTCCTTAAGGGAAAAAAAGATATAATCTATCAATTCCTAACTATGTTCCTTTCTTATTAGATAATTCATATATACTTTGGAACCAATGTATTTAACATGCATAAATTCTTACAAGCAGACAATCTACAAAATACTCTACCAGATATTTGTTATAATTTTGGAAATCTGGTTAATACATAATCTATAAGTATCTGTTAAAATTCAGTTTTACTTCAGAAATAATTTGCTATCTTAAGCATATTTTTTAAAAGATCCAAAATTAACTGGCCCATTACCATGTATATGTTATGTTATGTTATGTTATGTTATGTTATGTTATGTTATGTTATGTTATGTTATATTATGTTATGCACTAACATAACCATTACTTACACATTTTAAAGGAAAATTACCTGGTATCCATTCAGGTCTGTATAAAATCTATTTTGGCTGTTTATGCTAGAAGAAATTCTCATTGCAATCTCACGGTTATGTTCTTTTCGGATGTCCACAATATTGGAAATCTCCACAGACTGTCCTTCTATTCCTAAATTTAAAGAATATATACAATAGAAGGAAATTAATTGCCCACTTTTCTTAAATATATTACCCAGAACTCCTTCTAAAGTTACATATATTTTCCTGTTTTCTATCTCCTATCTTTACCATCTCTTATATGCTAAATAGTGTCACAATTCACACCTTTTCTTTTTTTTTAAATTATCAGATGGCAGATAACATTTATTCAGAGGCACATATAACTTAACATAAGGATGAAGAGGTTGGTGGTGATAAATGCAGATGAAATATAGCATGCAAATGCTTCTCCAATGAGTTCTAGAGGGAAAGAGGACATTAAATGAGAAAAGGTCAGCCCCACTGCAGGCCAGTCCGCTCTCGTCTGCACCACATTCCCCAGCAGAGCCATTCGACCCTACTTCTTCACCACTGTCTCCTTACATGCCGGAAATTATGAGCAGTGAAATTTATACTCTGTTGGTTCAAGAGCCAGTGTATTATTGCCCATGATCACATCTAGGAAGAGACAGGAGATCCAATGAGATGATTTACGGTTGAAACTGATATTACCATATTACTACTTTGGAGTATTATCTGGAGAGCTCCCCAGAAGTTAAATCAATTTTAATTGAGTTTGGTATCTCTTAGGACCCCTTGTTATGGAGTGATTCATTGTGCCCTTTGCTATACAAAGCAGAGGACAGCTTGAAGAAGCCCGAGATGTGTCAGACATTTTTTTTTGGATTAAGCCTAAAGTGTTTACTAATTTCTATCATCTGCCCTAACTCCTTGTCAGATCCTCAGTGAAGGCTTGGGTCTATTTTGGAGATGGAGAGAAGAGTTAGGAAGAAACCCAGCACTCGATACGGATCATGTGTCTATAAGAGATATTACAGGGTCTTCAAAGGAAAGTGGTCCAAAGAAGATGGGCCCTATCTTATTTCACACAGCTGAAGTGTTATGAGATTCTAAGACACTGGACAGCAGTTGTTTTCATTACCTGCTTCTCCCCACTCCTCACATACAAGCTGAAGGGGGAGGGAAAGAAGGAAGTAAGGAAGACTTTTTCTAGGAGCCAAGAAGAATCCCCACAGCTTATAGAAGGTGACAGGAAATAGTAAAAGAAAGGAAGTTCGAATCTGAGATTTGTGGAAAAGAATGTAAATGCAGCTGGTCCAGACACTGCAGATTTATGTGAAAATAACCCTGGAAATTATAAAGCATAAATAATAATGTGGTGACAATACTAAACAGGCTGAGGATTTTCAGAATGCTCACAGAAGCTCTTTTCTGGTAGATGTGGCTCTTCCAACTCAACAGCCTTCATGAACTTACCTTCACTTCCTTACTATGTTCATAGAACTATTACGAGTATGGTCTGCATGGGTGGGGGAAACGGTGCCTTTTTTCCTGCTTTATGGACAGTCTGAACCACTAACCTCTGCCAGTTAAAGATACACATGTATTTCCTTCTGAGAATTACCAGAAGGTCCTGCAAGAGAGCGGATCTGAATGTATCTCCACTACTACCGGCAAGTTAAAAAACCACGTACACTGAGGAGAGAACAACAGTATATTCTTTGAACTAGGAAATATATACTTTAGATGCAAATTTTACTTCCACATGCTTAAATTAACCAACCAGAATATTGTTCAAAACCAAATGAATTGTATACTGAATTTTATTTTGTTTTATTTATTTCTAAATCCTCACCCAAGGATATTTTCTCAAATATCTTCAGATGGAGTGGGAGGAGGGAAGAGAAAGGGGAGAGAGAGAAACATTGATGTGAGAGGGACACATCGACTGGCTGCCTACCACACGACCCTGACCAGGGCGGGGGATGAACCGCAACCAAGGTATGTGCCCTTGACCAGAATCAAACGCACGACTCTGGTCCGTGGGCTGATGCTCTAACCACTGAGAAAAACTGGCCAGGGCATATACTGAATGTTAATAGACAAGCTTCTAGAGATGAACCAAAGATGCTCCGAACACAAATGTAGCACTAGGGATGGCAGTACCCGTGGAGCACCAGGACGCAAGCGAGGGGTCAACTCCACTGCGCTGGCCTCTCATCTCAGCACTGCGTTACGTTGCTCCTCTCTAGACAGGATATTCTCTCAGGGGTCAACAGAAAGCAAAAAGTGAAGTCAAGTCTAACAAAGGAGAGTGTCATTAGTTTCAAGTCAGGTATCTCTGGAAAACATTTACAGAAAACATGCTTCAGAAAAAAATTAATAATCCCACATTAGCTCTAACAATAACAAATGACTTCTGTTGAGAAAATCATCATTCTCAAGCTCAGTATTATGCTCAGATCCTGTTGTGGTAACAAACGCTCCTTTAAATGGAGCCTCTATATTCACTCAAAATTCAGCAAGACATTAATTTAAATTCTGTGCCCAAACAGACTTAAAATAAGATCAAACTTAATATAGATAAAACCTATAATGGTAATAAAAGCAAAGAGGTATCCCTGAGTTTCAAAGATAATTTATTAGTTCATAAACAAGAATATGTGGGAGGGAGAGAGGACTGCCAACTTTTGTTATTTGTCAAGGATTCCCTGAGGCGCAGGCACATGGCACTGCCCGGGCAGCTCAGAGGTCCGCAGGGAGAACTCCCTGGGAACAGGCATGCAGACCCAGTGGTTCAGGTCGCCGGCTGGGTCTCCACAGTATGTGGCAGCAAAGGTATTTTTACCAAAGTACTTCTACCTGAGCACGAATGGCTAGGGCTTCAATCCTGGGAAAGAAAATAGTGCCTACATTATAAGAGCAGTCCATGGGGATACAGTCTATACTTCAGTCCCAGTAAGCCAAGGTTGTGGGTTCAATCCCATCAGGACACATACAAAAATCAACCAAAGAATGCACAAATAGATGGAATAAGATGGAAGAAGAAATCTTTCTCTCTTGCTCTTCCCCTCTCTCCTTAAAATCAATAAACAAAATAAGATAAAAAAGAGCAGTCCACGGGGGTAGCAGGGTGATGCCATTCCCAGGTTTCAATGAAGAAAAATAAGCTCCTCTTGCTGCTAATGCTTCACACTAAGCCTCAGAGACCAGTGAACAAAGGTCGTTTATCCCTATGAACAGCGGTAGTGCAAAGAACAAAGCCAGTTCACAGCGAAAACCTGTAATAGAGAAGCCAGAAGAGTCTTTCCTCAATTGCTTTCTTCCCCAGAGCCTGTTAGCTTCTCACAGACTGCCTTACACACCATCTTTGCATTCCAGTTTTTAACAACGTTTTGGGCATGTAGTAGGTGCTGAATCACCACTAAACAGAATGAGTGAAAATGTCCCTCGTCATGTAGAAGGTAGCCGGTGTGGGAGTAAATGAGAAGAATGAGGTCGCTCTCCGTCCCGGCCAAGAAAGATCTGATGAAAAAACTAATACAGTGCATGTTGAATATGATCAATTTTATGCTGAAAACAGACACAAACCCAGTCCTATATTTTTATAGGTGTGTGTGTGTGTGTGTGTGTGTGTGTGTGTGTGTGAGAGAGAGAGAGAGAGAGAGAGAGAGAGAGAGAACATACAGGGAGGACAGGGATATGTATTACCTCTCTTGAGCAGTGGATAGAGGCCAGGTACAGATTCCAGAGAAATTTATCTTAGATCTGTAATGTGTGAAAATTTTGTCAAAAGTATACATATTATTTGTATTTATATACAAAAAATAGTAATTCTGAAGCATTTTTAAAAGAAGAATATTTTCTAAGAAGGTAGGGACAAAAACAATACTAAGTGGCCAAGCGGTCAGGGTTAGGTGGGCTGTGTCACAGGGACCATGCTTTAGGGGTGCAATAGCCTCAGGGTCTTAGAGTTACTCTCAAAATGATGTTGGTCTCCTCCTGGGTGGATCAGGAAGGGGCGGGCAGAAAAGAAAGGGCATCACCCTCTGGACTTTGTTGCTTAGCAGTAGTCATAAGGAAACCCCGAAGGGTATTCCTGCAAGCAGAGAGAAAACTGGAGGCTAATCAGACACATTGCCTATGTTTGAAAGGAGAGGCGGAGGAAACATCAGGGAATGCAGATGGAAAGCCTGAGCTGCCGCTGATGGCCTTTGGAGCATCCTAGGCAGCATTTCCTCTGCACAGGCTACTCTCTTCACTGTCACATGATTATAAAATCTATCTGAAGAACCTAATTCAACGCACAACTGCAGAATCTCAGTTGATCCAATCCTCTACACCTCTGCAGATCACCTTACTCTAGCAATTCTGAAATACAAAGTATTCTTTTCCAAGGAATATACCTGATAAATCAGACATCTTCACTGCACTCAAATGGTTATAACAGTGAGAGGCAGCAGCTTGGGAAAAACAGCAAGAGAGAGCCTCACTCACACCCAAGCAAGAATCAAACAGCGTATTAGTGATACTCAGACTGCAATTAGGGCAAGTCATTACCATCAAGATGGAATAATAGCAAGTGGCCCATACCCACCTAGGAAAGGAAAAGTAATGATGAGAACTGTTAGAGGGGTATTTAAACCTTCAAACAAAGGTTCAACTGGAATTTGACATAAGATATAAAGTAAATCCTTAAAAAAAAAAAAAACTAAGACTGAAAATAAGGTCTTCAGTAAGTGGCCTTAAAATGTGGGCTCTTGGGCTCAGCCGGTGTGGCTCAGTTGGTTGAGTGTTGTCTTGTGCATCCGAGGGTTGCTGGTTCAATTCCATGTCAGGATACATGCCTGGGCTGCAGGTTCGATCCCTGGTTGGGGTGCGTGCAGAAGGGTCAACACATTTCTCTCTCATTTTGATATTTCTCTTTCCCTTCCTCACTCTAAACATGTCCTCAAAAATGTGGGCTCTTTGGCATAAATGGAACTTTGCTATCTATCTAATTGTTGTCCTAATCCCTTTTCTTTGAACCCAGTCTGAACAGAGAAGGGACTAGGCCATTGCTACTTTATAGCAGAAGCAGGACAGTAATAGCTGGCAAAAAAAAAAATAGGGGTTCTAATTTTTAATCTCTTCCCTCCAATTATGAGAGTATTTTGTTTTTTATTTAAGTCATCAAAAATATAAAAATACTTTTCCCACTAAGTATTTACTTTTGTGACATTTTTGTGAACTTACCACCTTAACTGGGAGTTGACACTTATGGTTATTAACGCTTAGTTCAGCACATATACATGAATAACATGTACAGTGTTATTATCACAAAAGTGATAAATTAAGTAGGTCAACGTGAAGATGTTTCTAAAAACCAAATATTATCATGACTATGTTTTGAAAATATTGTACTCCCATCTGAAAGTTCCAAGAATAAAAATGGCAACAATTCCCACAATTGGATGACCTTTTTCTCCATGTTGACTTACTCAACTTATCATCTATAATAAGATGTAATTTATCCTCTGAGGTACTTGCTGATTTCCAAGTCTGTAAATATTCATATTGATTATTTCTCCACAATGGAAAATTTAAACATCTGCTTTCATGAATACAAATTTTGGCAAATTTCATTCCAAGTCTCAAATTTAAGAAAATAATGAAGGACAACTTTATAAAGCACTGGATAAATAACCATCACTACTTATTGATCAACTTACAATAAGCTAGGCTCTACTCGACATACTTTAAGCTTTTCATTTCAGTAATTCTCACAATCACATAAAAAGTAAATGCATCATAGGAAAGGTATAGAATTCTGATCATATGGACTGCAAACATTAATTAAAGATTATGGCAATTAAGTATGACATACTTGAAGGCCTAACTGCTGAAAAATACTGGAAAGCTATCTTTGTTATTTTCTAGTAAACATTGCTTTTAAGAAACAACAGGGTTTTTGGAAGCTCTGACTTAGAGGAAACATCTGCATTGGTAACCTTATATTTTTTTTCTTTATTGATTTTAGACATACAGGAAGCAAAAGGGAGAGAGAGAAACATTGATGAGAGAGAACATCAATTGGCCGCCTCCTGCATCACCCCCACTGGGGATTTGGCCCACAACCTGGGCATGTGCCCTGACCAGGAATCGAACCGCAACCTCTTGGTGCCTGGGTCGACACTCAACCACTGGGCCATGTAAGCTGGGTAGTAACCTCTTTTTTAAATCCAGGAGACAGGTCTAACTAAAGCCTTCTCTTAGGTGGTGAATAAAACAGCTCACACCCCAGAGCTTTCTGTTACCTTCCCCACAATCCAGTGTGGTCTAGTCCAGACAAGGGAGGGAAGAAAGCTGGCATAATCAGGATGGTCTGTCCTCATACCCTCCAACTGTCATTCTGAACTCGCCTACTTCCTGTTTTCCCAAACATGCTCCTTCCCAAGGCACCTTTAGTCAGGAAGCTTGGATTCCATATATTCCCACCCCTCATCTGCCAGGGAGGCATGAGGTTCTTCCCTTACTTGTTACCATACTCACTATTCCACCTCCCAACTTACAGAAAAAAAGAAGAAAAAAAAGCAACAGCATACCTCTCACCCACCTTAACACCAGTGGAGACTGAACAAAGACATTTTGAAAAATATTGAAATATAAAGAAAAACTAGATGCCAACTTAAAAAAAATGTGTAATGGACACAGAGTTCTTCAAATTCGTATAGGAACAAGTGATATTCATCTGACCAACCCCTCTTCATGCTTCGTGATATTCTTCCTCCTTTTTGCCCATTCAAGTGCCATTTCTCCAAGACCCAGGATCTCAACAATCCAATTCCTTACCAAAAATCTTCCTCAACTCCCCTAACCCACATTGACTACTCTCTCGTAACACTTACTGTCTTACATCTGGCCCACACATCCTCTTAAGGAGATACAACCCTTAGTAAGTGTCAGGCTTTAAGTGTGTTAACTCCATCATTCCTCCATACTCCTATGAGATAGACTCTGTTCCTGACAGGATAATGAAACCAGACAGTGAGTAACCTGCATAAGATCAAACATCCGTAAGTGACAGAACCGGGATGCAGCTCGGAATGAAATGCAGGTGGGCTGACTACAGAGTCTGAGCTCTTACCCATCGTGCTTCCCCTGGATTTCCCGTCCCTGTGCCCTTCTTTGGAGTTAGTGCATATTTGTGGGGGTGCTGTTTCCCTGCGAAGATATCCCTTCAATGCAGCAGCTACTGTCAAACAGCCCCCCAGATAACCTTTGAGTTCTGAATTTGTGTAACTAGGAAGTGCTTCTGGCTCCCTAAAATAACCTTCTCTGTCATGCCTGTAGGGAATAATCAGATTCAACACATAGCAACTTATTTCAATTTTTAAAAGTTCCAATTAACAGGGAAAAAAACCCTTAGCAGTCAATTGCATGATATTCCAAAAATGTCTTAATTACCTAAGCCTGCCTAGCCATAACTTACTGAATGCGTTTTACTCTTAAATCAACCTAAATATGGAATGTAGTCCTGGAAAAAAATGAGAGATTGATTGCGAACCATTTTAATATCTTCATGAATCTTTTTATGGAAATAAAAACAACTTCCATGAAGCTCTGAGACCATGTTTACAAGGGGGAGGACACCAGGAATGGGATCCCAGATTCAGGTGACCTTAGAAGATGAACTCAGGGAGTCAAGCACCAGAGAGACTTTATGTGACACTAAGTGTGGTGAAGACTCTTAGACGGTTATATCTAACTGGCCATCTAGTCTTTCTATAGTCTAGTAATGAAGTCTATGGTTTGGTTAGAGGTGAAACTAAGGATTCGGATCTCTGATTCCAATGTGCTTCTCTTGTACGTTTAACTAAATGAAGTTCATTTTGACTCTAAAAGTCAAGGGTCATATTATGAATCCATTTTGGTTATATATTCAAAACAGAAAAAAACCAAGCAATCTCTATCTGCTAATATCCCCATGCAAAGAAAATATAAGTCATTTCAGCCAAAGGAAAGACTTTTCTTCCATACTTTTTGATGGCAGTTCACTACATTTTACCTCCAAGCTACTTGCTTTCTTTTAGCAAGATCCATTACATACAGTACTTTCATAATATGTTGGCAAAAACCAGTTGAAAGTACTGCATTTAAGAAATTTTTCCTAAGGGTGAAACATACAGACTCACTCACAAACACAAACCTACATAAGAGCATCATCATGGGTGGAGAAAATAAACCATGAACATACATATTATAACGAATCTGGAACCTAAACCTTGTGCCACTGAAAATGTACATGACACCTTGGTAACCCATAGCAACCTAATTCTTCAAAGTGGCTGCTGATGTCAGAAAACTAGGGCACCCAAGTCTAATAATTACAGCTCTGAAGACAAATGAAGCCATAGCTAGCAAATGTCACTTACTGATCACTGTGTCACCACCGCAAGGCATAGACTTTATGTGATGGTCCAATATCAAACACAACACAAGGGGACACAGGAGCTTTGTTTATATCATATTCTACCTTCCAGTCCAAGATTAACAACAAAAGCTAAAGTAGCCTACTTAGTAACATTTAAAGCTTCAATTTAGTGAAAGATGATTACACTACAAGAAAAATTAACCCCCACCTCTCTCATATTTTCCCCTGGAAACATGTTATTTGCTAGAAATTAAATAATCTTTTAGAAACCATAAAATAGTTCTGAAAGGGCAATTATTAAATTATGGTCTCTGCGAAATGGATTTCTTATTTAACCTGACATAAGGCAAAGCATTATGTTTCATTAGAATCTCTAAAACCATTCTGATCTTTTGGATCTTTTAAAGCTAGTAAGCACAAAATTTCCTCTAACTTAATATTTCTAGAAATCTTTTGAATGGAATGTCTAAACGATAATGAAAAAAAACCACAGTGCTTTTAATAGCTTAAGTGATGGTAAGAGCAAGACTGTAAACTGTACCTCTTACTATTTTCATCATCCAGAGAGAACACAAATAGAGAAACTGAAGTTAAATACCAAAAAAACCAACCAGCAGTTAGGTTGAATCCAGGCCCCCCTCACCTCAGTTTGTTTCCAAACCAATAATAATTCTTTGATGGCTATACCAAACTGACCACCTCATCTCTCTATAGTTCAAGAAAGAGAGTCTTATACAGTTTATATAATTTGGGAAGTGCTATTTGATTTTATTTTCTCCTGAAGCTTAATTTGGGCAAAAGCTACTTTGGGGAGGAAGGAGCCAAAGAATAACTAAAAAGGAGATAAAAAAAATATAAGGCTATTTTGTCAGGTTTTCATTTCTTTAGTCTTTTTAAAGAATGTTTCCAGCAAACTGAATTTGACACTCAGTAAAGACAGACAACCCATACTATTAACTCATTTTCTGTTTCTGAATCCTTGCTGCTGAGATACAATGTCTTTTGAATAATTAATTGGCTTAGTAAACTACTACAATGACGGTAGGTAATCATAAAACACTAATAACAGTCTCTCTACTTCAACCCCCGTTTCTTTCTGGATCACAAACTTGGTACTAACAACAAACAGGTTCTAGTCATTAATACTCATCCAAATAACTGTATCTGATCAGTTTAAAGGAGGCAAAATTAGCATATATTCAGAAATAGTTGAATAAGTTAAATTTGAGAATAGGTATTTTTGTTATTTGAAAAAATATCTATTAAACAGAAGCCAATCTATAAAAGCATAGAAGTTGGCCAAAGTTTCCTTTGTACTGCAGATGAAAAGACATATTCTGTCTATGTATTTTGATCAATCACCCAGATGCCTGGTTTACATGAGGCTGAAGTTTAAAACACTGAAGCGCTTTCAAGTATTTGTTAAGTACAGGTGGTTTGGAGCAGCATGACCAAACCCCTTTCAGGTAGTGTGAACACTTAGAGAGTCAGCCTCCCAGAACACTTCACATCTCTGTCATACCTCTTAATTAGTGATCTGATTAAACCTCAGCGAGCCAGGTCAGACAGCTGAGCACTCACGCAGTGGTGTATGAAAGACAAGGACAGATGGAACTGGGTCACAAAGGCTACTGAGAAGGGTATTATTTTTCCCACAATTGGGCTTATTTTTTCAGGAGATAGACTTGTGGAGGCAGGTTCCAATACAAACATGGAGGGGAATATAGTCTGTAAGAAAGTCTTTCAGTGATCTGGTATCTGCATTGCCCACCAACTACTTTCATGTTGGAAAAAAAAGTGCTTCGGGCTTGACGGTTACATGTGCTGGTTTCAGATTTCCATCCAGGCAAGTCCAGTATAACCGATCTGGAGAAGCGCGCTGTTAACTTCGCATTACTCCTACCTTCCTTATCTGTCATTCCCACACACGTCTGAGGCTTTCTGCTTTCAAACTACAAAACTCAAGTATCAGGAAAAAAATGTGTCAGTTCAAGTTCACTCCACCCACTGAGATATCCAGAGGCATTTTGAGGTCGGCATATTTATTTTTTTATTAGAACTTTTTCTGTGCTAATTCTTTAAGTGCTCTGTTTAGAAAAATCTCTGTCTTAACTGACTAATCAGAGAGCCAGCCCTGCAACCATGGATGGCCAGCAGTCAGTTAAAACTTCAAGTGCCCAGCTCTGGTTAAAGGGCTATTAGTCAGCTGCTGGGCATTTCCGACTGCCCAGTGGGGGGACAGGAAGAGATGGGGAGAGGAGAAAATACAAGCATAGTTCTAAGGAGTGGTCCTTGGAATAAGTAAACAGGCAAGTCAGGGCCTATTAATTTCCAAAGTGACCACCGAAGCAAAATGGCAACAGTCACAGCAATAGAAGAGGGCCCTCTCACCTATAGAAACCACTCTGATTTGAGATCCAGATCCCCTGGACAACCCACAAAACTAGGAAGCTGCCATGACAGCAACAGAAGCAAATAAAAGCAAAGCAATTAAGCAAATCTATTTGATTGAGAAGCTGGAATTTTCTGATGTGCTGCTTCAGCATTTACTCTGAGACACAGCTTCTCCCTAAATGACTGGTAAAAACGGCAGTAAACCAAGCTTGATGACAAGGTCTGAGCCAGTGTGCACCATGCTATATTCAAAGAAGAACTTTTCCATTAAAAAAACAATAGTTTTAAGCAAATTTAAAAGTAGGTAAGCGCATCTCCTGTATGATAATGCTATTTTCTACCCAGGAAGCAAAACCTTTGGCCATAGCTGAAAATGTATTTTAGAGCTCTCAAAGATGTTAAACAATGGCGTATACAAGAGTCTACATGGATGGTTAAAATACTATTTCTGACTTACTAGAGGTTTTGGGAAACTCAAGAAAAGATTATTTCAGAACTACAGACTTTCTTGTACGTAGCAAAGTGACCGCAGATAGCTGTACAAGTCACGTTCAGGACACAAAGTAAATGTCTAGCATAATTTTCCCACCTTCTAGAAGACCTTTTAGTTCTTTTTCTCTCCTCACATGAGGATATTTTTCCATTTATCCTCAGATAGAGCGGGAGGGAATGAGGAAGGGAGAGAGAGAGAAACATCGGTGTGAGAGAGACACACTGAGTGGTTGCCATCCACACCCAGGTCCAAGGACAAACTACAACCGAGGTACATGCCCCTAGCAGGAACCGAACCCGGGACTCTCTGGTCTATGGGCCAACACTCTAACCTCTGAGCCAAACCCACCAGGGTGACCTTTTAGTTTTTGATTCAACCTAAAACCATGAGTTGCTCTGAGAACATAGCTCATTATGTCACATGAGAAACTGTCCATGCCTGAAATCCTAACAAAAGGCAAACATGATGAACTTTGTACTTAAAGTCTGAAAAAAGCAAATTTAATTTAGACACCGAAATTAGAAAATTAAACTTCAGCTAAGAAATTCCCTAAACATTGTACTTTGCTTCCCCACAATACCTAAAAACATAAACAGTGCCTGCCTGTACATTTTATCATTATTTTGTATACTGCTTTATTGTCTACCTGTATGAAGACTCAGGGGAAAATATTTTTCCTTTTCCAGTTTTTTAAGCTTAGCCAACAGCAAAGAAAAATTTAAAGTGACATTTTCATGAAGTACTTTTCTAAAAGAATTGATACCATGGTAAATGGCCTGGTTACTGGAATACAATTTGTGGATGGAAAAGTACTCATTCTAAAAACACAGAATTTAAAATCAATCAATGTAGTATCACCTAATATTATAATTCTGAGTGTTTGGGAAGCACAGCTCCATCCAGGTCCTATGGAAGGATTAGTGCTAATGTCCACAGCAAGTTCCTAGAGATCAAAGGCTATTTCTGCGACTCGGTAAATAAAGATGCTGTTCAACACTGTCCTAAAAGTAATAAACCACTGACTGACTTTATACTCTAACAGCTCAAGAACTGTAAACCAACAGAATGAGTTTAGGACATTCTTTTAAAGTTAAATTCCAGTGATGCATGCTATGGTGATACTTTCTACATTTAGGCCAGGCTCTGTGTGCGTGTGTGTCCCACTAATTGAAAGCCATATCTGGCATCATTTCCATTCTATAAATTTTTAAAAAAAGTTACATTGTTTTTAGATCTTAAAAATAAAGTTTCTAGTTAATGAACTCATAACTAAGTAAATATTACAGTAGGAAAGGAAAGATATATAGAAAACAGAACATGTACACGCAGGGAACAGCTAAATGTTTTACCATGATTGATGATCAAAGGGTAAATATTATATTTGAAATCATACAATAAGTATGATGTTAAGTTTAGACAGATTATTATTTCATCTACAAACCCAATTGTTAATTTATTAAAAACACCACAAGAAAGGCAAGGACTCAAGAACCAGTGTACATGTTTCACAACTGCATTTCTCCGTTTGCTTACCCTGTATGTTGTACAGTCGGACGCTATGGGAAACGTGTTCAAGAAAGCAGGTCACCTCCGAATAAAACCTTCCACGCTGCACTCTGACAAGGGGCTGGGTTTTATAAACATAAGGCTGAGGAGGAAATGACATTTTTAAGAAAAATATTTTGGCTTTTAACTTCTCCAAGAAATGTTTATTATAGTTTCCAAAAAGAAAAAATACATATTACCTGATGATTGCCATTTTAGGTGAAAACCAAACTTTACAAAGTACATGCATTTGCTATCAAAATTAAATATACGGTTTTTCATCATACAAGAATTACTGAAAATAGAAAATAAAAGTGTTCAACTTGATTGGCCTAGATTTACAAACATTCCTCCCAGCTAAAAAATCGTCTGATTAAACTTCTATACTGTCCATATGTTATTTATTAGAAAGAGCAATCGTTCTACAGCAGTGACATTTTCCCAAGCAAACATTTATTATAACCATGGCCCCCTAATGTTCAGGGGTCGGGCAGGTGGCAAGGATGGCCACAGGGAGTCATCTAAACAAACAGGAAGCAAAATTCAGGAACACAGTTTAATCACAGTTAGGTTTACTACTCTATAAACACACTGGCCTTTTACTTGAAAGAGCCAGCTGAAGATAAAGCAAACATATAAACTTGAACAAAAACCAAAACACACGGATTTAGTTTTCATTATTTAGAATCCAGATCCAAGAAAATATGGGACTAATACAATAACTTATGTGACATAGGAACATATTTAAAGCACTTATGAAGAATTATATTTTCTTAAATATCACACACTTGAGAAAATGCAACAATAGTATAAAAAGCTAGGCTTGCAATGTGAACTACTTAAGTAGCATAAGAGCCTCAGAACTATGTAATTTTCCTCCAAATTTACCTCTCTGGCTAGAGAAAAATGTTCTGAAATTAATATGACACTTTACAATTCACAACGTCCTTGTAGCTAACACCCACATGGCTAGGCAGCAGCGGAGGGGCCAACACCTGCGACAGGATGCTGGGCTCCTGCTGTTTTCTGACGTGCCCAGCTGCCTCTTTCCCTGATGTGCTTTTATTTTCTCTTTTAAACACAGGCTAATTCTCTGTCTTTCCATCTAACATTAGAGCGATTTAAGAATAATATAATTTAAAATCAATTAGTTACTATGGTCCGTGCATAATATTTCATAGCACAGATATATAAATATATATATACCCACTTATATATTTATGTTTTAAGTAACAGTTGGTCAAAACAAAATGCCTGTTCAATGACAAAAGCTGGGAAGTGAGAAAGCGAACCCACTGCCCATCCTGGAATGCTGAGGACGAGCTGTACTCTACCTTTAATTCCTCACTGATTTAAAAAACCCAAAACAAACAAAAAACTAGAATCCTTAGCGTGGCCTACACAATCCTTTAAAATCTGTATTTGATGTCGGTTAGCCAGCTTTTCTAAATCGTAGAACAAAAGTAACTTTTTCACAAGATAGGTCCCTAGACAACAGAATATGGAGAATATTTAACTTATCTTGAATGGAGAAAGCCTGTGTAAGTATAAAAGCAAGGGAAGAAAAAAAAATACAGAATTGACTACACAAAAATTTAAAATACTTTAACAGAAAAATAAAATAAAGAATTAACAAATTAAATAACACTGAGAAAACTTTGCAATATATACTAAAAAGGATTACTTTTATTAGACAAAAGTAACAGTTAAAATTGCACTCCAGATCTTTAAGTCATACAAAAAAAAAATGATTAAAGCACTCAACTAAAGACTCACAAAAGAAATGTGAAAGATAAATAAATGTATAAAAAAATTTAACCTCACTAATAATCACAAAAATGTTAACAGTAAAATATTTTTCACCTATTATTGTAGGTAAAGCTTTTAATATGGCTAATTCTCAGCGCATGAAACGGTATGTTCAAAAGCTACTTTCAAAACACATTGGTGGGAGTGAACATGCAGTCTTCCCAGAGAGAAAGTGGTATCAAAGGCCTTAAAAGGGCTCATCCACTAACACAAAATGATTCTTTGGAAAGTTATTTTCAGAAATAATCAACATTGCATAAAAATAATGCTACAGAGAAAGCTTATCACAATGTTACAGTAGTAAAGTATTGGCAGAAAATGAACACATACAACAATAGGGAATTCTTTTCTTCTTCTTTTTTATATATACACAGACACTTTTTCTTTTGTCGAGAACATTTAAGCTCTACTTTCAGCAAATTTCAATTATACAATTATCAACTACGGTCACCATGTTATACATTAGACCTTCAGACCTTATTCGTCTTCTAACTAAAACATTTTAAACACAGCAGTGTACATTAAAATTGTATTTTCAAAAACTATACCATCAAATTGTGAGCATTGTCACGATGAAATATGTAATGTGGTAAGATAAAGTTGAAGATGGGGAAGAGATATATATAGAAGAGAATAATACATCAAAATGCTGGCAGTGGTTTTCATGGGCTTATGGAATAGTTGGTAAATTTTATTGTTTTCTTCATTTTTAAAGTGTGCTAAAATTTGCATATATAATCTTTCCAGTCAAGGGTGGGGAAAAAGTTTTTTTGTTTTTTTAAAGTACTAAAAGCGATGGAGAAAAATGACCCAGCAGGCAATCTATACTCCTAGACTAGCCCATCAGCACTTACCTTGGCTTTCCCATCGGGCAAGAAGAGGTAGGCACCACTTTTGTCCTTTTTGCTCGTGGTTCCATACCATGAAAACTGTACTTTCACATCATGACGTGTCCCATCTTCTTTATTTAGCATTTCCTAAAGAGAAAAAACTGAAAATCAACTCACAAGTATTAATGGTGCTGCATGTGGTTCCACGTATTTCTTGATTTTAAAAAATTACCACAGGATAGATTGGAAAATGCTAATAGTCTCTAATAGTCACAGTTCTTCAATGAACACCGACAATTTTATACTTAACCTTAGAATTTCAGACCTTCACAATAGGAACAAAAAGACAGAATACCCTTTACCGAGAAAGAGATATACAAAATTAAGACATCTAGACCAGTGCTTCTCAAATCTTCTGTGTGAAGGAGCAGGCTTATTTCTTATTTCCAGTACGCATGAACTAATATTTTTGTAAAGTACAATAAAAGTGAATTACTAGAAAAATTAACTTTAAAGTAATATACCAAATATACACTCACATTTTTTATTATTAGATTCAGTGGGCATATATTTACTCTGTCAAATTGTTTTCAAAGTTTCTATAAACATTTCTAAACAGGAACAGCTACTACACTTATCTTGTGGGCCAGTTACAGACAGTTCTCAGGGCAGCATCAACCACCCTGGTGAGGAGAGTGGTCACTATGGACCACAGGAAGAAGGTTCACAGCACTCATTCTCCCAGAATATTTGCATAGACTCTTTGCCCTTTGCATAAATAATCTGCACATATTATAATACAATAAGCCTTCTATGAATTTCAGAACTATTCAGAACATACCTCCATAAGCCCAGACTGGCCCAACCGCAGTTTAATAAAGGAGTTCTCTAGAGTTATATCTTCTTCAGCATTTTTCATATTCTTCATGTTGAAAATTCCTTTATCTTCTATGTTACCATTATACAGGGTATATTCAGCTAAATGTGGATTTGAACTTGTTGATTCCAAAAGTGTATACACTTTCAGTCCCAATGGTGGCATCTGTGCTAGAAAAGAGATCTTCAAAAGATAGAAGAGGGAATTTATTAAAGAAAAATGTACTTTATTGAAAGAAAATCCATTTGTACTTCTAGTGAAAAAAACAAACTACCATACGTTTTAGAAAAAGAATATAATAATATTCTATAAATATTTTTTGATAACTCATGGGTAGAGTATCAACATCTCCATTTATCTAGGTAACCCAATAACTTCAAGTTGGTAGGGCTATCACAGACATTAATGTTTTCATCCAATAAATGAAATTGTGTGACCATCTTAATTGTTCTACAGTGCTCGTAATAAATGTTCAGAGGGGGAAGTTCTCTGTAAAAGAGTAAGGGCCTACTATGAACAATGATTTTGCCTTAGGAATCTTTTACAATACTCTGTTTCAGTACCTTAAAACTAAAAATGGTCAATGTCAGAGGCCATAACTGTCTCTTAATTCTACCCCCAGGACTAGATCCGAGCCTGGTACAGAGGCTGATCAATAAATATCTGATCAATGAACACATCTGCTAACATTTTTATGCCAAGGAGAATTTTTAAATGTTGTTTGTTGCTTTTTTTCCCTTACCAAATCTCTTTCCAATCTGTAAATGCTAGAACTTAAAGTATTAAAAAGCTTTGTGGTAAATAAAGTGTATTTTTAATTCAGAAAAAAGATAAAATAAAATGAAAATGGTCAATGCAATAATATAAATATTGCACATTAGTTCAGTCAACACCAGCCACCGAGCGCCTGGGATCTAGTGGACACCGCCCAGGCTGAGGGGCACACCCTCTAAGACAATAGCCCGCCTTCCAGGAGCTACTGTTCCATTTCTAGACAGGGTGTTTCCTGTAAAATCTGACCAGAACTTGTATTATACTTTTCATTTCTACTTCAAGGATTCCAAATTTATTAGAGTGGCCAGCAATGGCTTTTAACAAATGGCAGTAAATCTCTTTTAGTGTTTCTAGCTTATAGCTGTATCCTCAGAAGTAACAGTTAAAATTGCAACCCAGACTCTAAAATGTCAACCTTTCTAATGGAGTCAGAGTTCAGTTCAATATTGCTTATTTTAAGAAATTTCCCCCCCAAAATGTCTATTACTTGGTCCAGATTTTCCATAATTAATATCTTGGAGAAGAAGCATCTTATTTTAGGAAGTGTTCTTTCATGACATATTATGTCTCTTCTTTGCAATAAAAAGTTGAGAGTACCTAAAGGTATTTAAAAGGGTAGTATTTATCTCAATTTCAATATGTGTAATTGTCATTAAATTGAGTTAGACAAAAAAAAATTATGAGTAATGATTACTTCAGGAAAAAGTTACAATATACATACTAACCAAGATATACAATATACATGCTAATATGTACTAATAGTAACAAAGAATATACATATTAACAAGTATATTACTATTATAAGAAACAAAGAATCTATTCTCCTTGTACCATTTAACTGCCACTTAAACCCTCTGGTATGCGCAACTCGAACCACTTCGCACACAACCACCTGACAGTCCTAGGTACCACGTAGACATAGAAACTGACTATACTTTTTCATGATGCCTCTGAGTTCTACGGCAGAAACATACCTCGTAGGCTGTGTGTGAAACAGTACTGGCTGTTTCCCAAACCGCACTCATCTGAACTTGCACAGGCTTTCCTGCAGCTGAGGACACCTGCACTGTGGGTGAACTCACACAGACCGAGACCATCGAGTTTCGTTCTTGCTCTAAAGGGTTAAAAACCACAAGATACCTGGAAAAAAAAAACAGCTGCTTCACTACTGGGGACTCAAAATATTTGTAGTTCTTTAATGCTATTTGTAAGACCTCAGCTCAGAGGTAGTCAAGTCAACATGTGGAGAAGAATTATAAAGAACATTCTGGTAAAACTTTTGGAGAACAGGTCATTTCACCACAACAAATATTGCACAATACAAAGGGTAATGAAATAATGATTCACTTTCTAAGAATAAAATGTTATACAAATAGAATATATTAATAGGATTATAATAAAGTTATTTTTATGTCCCAGAAAATGACCTATATACATATGATTTTACTGATCTGTCTAAAAGAATGAGTTCTATACAATTAATATCTTGATCCCTGCCTTATCTCGCTAAATAAAAAAATATATAAACTGTTTGCAAGTCAACCATAATTAACTTCAACTAAATGTCTCACATTCATTTTAGACCACTAAAACAGTGCACGGCTCTACATGTGGAACCACATAATTCACACACATATTATATACAGGGAGCCCTTATCATTCAAGAGATTTAGTTCTGGAAAAAAGTAATTTGAAGTGGATCCACTTAAAATAGGGGCTACAATTTTATAATAAACAGTGTTGAAAAAAATATTTGATTGGGACTTAGCTAGAGAAAGAAAAATCAAAACTATTAAAATAAGTTTAGGCAATATTTGCAACTAGTGTTATTTTCAGACCGAACAAAAATGAACGAACTGAGTGGGATTTGGGGCAGAATTTTCCCAACATTTTTATACTAGCACATGTAGGATAGTTTTAAACATAGCTATATTTGTGTGTGTGTTTTTTTTTAAAAGTCAAGGACTTCATCATCTTTCCTGAATTCCTCTCTTACTTTTATATATTGAAATAATTCTCAGTTGAAGAACCTAATATGGTTAGTTTTCTTAGTAGCATAACTTGGCCAGATATTCATTGTTTCATGGTTTTTCCTGTGAGTAGAAATGTTCTAGACCATCATGTCACAGACTTCATGAAATCTTCAGCCTTTGCAAGATTTATGATTTTACTTTATATAATCAATTTCTATAAATATTATTTTCATTTAAATCAAAGGATATCGCAAAGAAGATGTTTGACCAATACTACAACTCACTGATTCATTAGTGAATATTTTCATGATGTGAAATATTTTGTTTTCCTATAAAATTTTTCAATTGCAAGAATACAGAACTAAAGTCAGATAGCACTGCTGTCTCCCTGAGCCCTGATAACCAATCAGAGGTGGCAGAAGCAAGCGAGTGTTGTTTCCTCGGCGTACCGGAAGGCCAGGCAGTGCACCTTTCTCCCAGCTAGGCGTCCTGTACATTTCAACTGCATTACCAACCATTCATTAAGAAATAAAATTAATGTCTACAGTGGCCAAAACTAAAGCAAAGGACAATGGGAAAACACGAAGATAAAGAAAGGGGATGGAATATAAAATCTATCAAGTGTTTGACTTCAAAATTGTTTGTCAGGAGAAGCACTGACGACTGAAATGCTATTCTGGAATGATTGCAATTCCTTATGATTGTGGGAAGAACAGTGGAAGGCCTGCAGCTAAATCACACTTACAAAGGCCACTGAAGCCTCCTAACACTATCCCAGATAATCCTCTGTTAGCCACAGAAGCAAGTCTCAAGGGGAGTGAGGATAATGCTCCCTTGAGAAGTATGCTACCTGACTTACCTGAGGGACCTGTGCACCTCTCTGACCCTCCCACTGCCCTGTACCAGAGCTAACAGTTCACCTGGCTGTTCCAGCATGAACACACCGGAGCATCACAATGACCATGATTCACTGTTACTAACAGGACTGTACTGTATTCCTAAGGTGCACTGGGGAAGAAAAACAGATGAAGATCACTCATCCGCAGCAACAAAGATGTTCAAATCAGCATCCTAGAAAGGAGTGATTTACAACTGAACCTCATGTTCCCAGACTTCAGCCGGTCTCCTAATTCTGCAGAAGCGGAGGCACACTCTGGTACTGAGCCTAGAATTCCCTCGCAAATTCTCTGGATGCTCTACTACACAGAATTGGTCATAAAGATTCTGATAATAAAATAAAACATGTGCCCAAGCAATAAATTAGGTAACAAGCATCCAGAACACTGATTCCTTCCCATGAGAAAAAAGAAATGACTCACATTTAAAGCAAATAATAATTTTAACCATACATTTGGTTCTGTACTATATTAAATCATTTTTTATAATAAGCTGTGAACTAGGTTCTGTTTTGTTTCCTTTTAGTAGCTAATTAGTATTTGATCATAATGCTGTTTCTACTGTACTGAATGATTATATAATTATCATGCCAGGAATCTATTAAAAAACTAAATGCGTAGAGTATATAATGAGTATAATGCTGCACTAAGAAAATAAATTTTTAACATAATTAGGGATTCACAGCATGTTTTCCAAGTGCATCACAGCACAAATTTATCTGACATACACGCAAACTCCTATCTATGTATATTTTAAGTAGAGTATAGGGAAAGCATGATTGCATATGAATTATATTTCCTTTGGAAATAAGTACACCATCACAAAATAACTAAATTTTCACTGTCATTATCATGTTTGGTAATCACACATTTGTTATACGGCTAATATCCCCAAACATAAGCCTCGTTTTTAAGCTACTTAGTCATAAATGAAACCAATGATTTTAGTCTTATAATACCATGATCATTTACTGAAAATTATTATTTGATCCACACTGACAAAAGAAAAGAGTATTTGCCCTGGCTGGTTTCGTCCAGTGGTTAGAGTGTCAGTCTGTGGACCAAAGAGTCATGAGTTCAATTCTGGTCAAGGGCACGTACCTCGGTTGCGGTTTGGTCCCAGCCCTGGCCGGGGTCATGTGGGAGGCAACCAATCGATGTCTCTCTCTCACATCAAGGTTTCTCTCTCTCTCTCTTCCCCTCACATTCTGTCTAAAGATAAATGGAAAAATATCCTTAGGTGAGGATTTAAGGAAAAGAACAAAGGAAAAAAGTATTATTTATACCCTGAAGATGAGAATAATTTCTATTTTACCTTGGAAGTAACTGAGAGGAAGCTCAGAACTTTTCTCTCCAATTCCCCCACATGTGCATTAGCTCCCTACTTATCCTCTGTCACCAAGTCCTGTCCAGACTCTTAGTTCTCATTATGACACTCAGCCCCCACAACTTGGGGTTATGGGCCATTACCTAAATGATCTATGTACAAAGAAGAACCCTCACCTCATGAAGACAAAGCGCTCGTATGTTACCTGTCAATCAAATTAGAGGGCAGAAAATCATCTTCAGTTACGAAAAAAGGAATGGAGAAAAGTAAAATCTGCACGCTCATCTTAAACTGGGAATCACTTTATAAAAGAACTAGAAAGAATTCTACTGTAAACAGGGGTCGATCCTTGAAGATTGCAGCGACATGAACATATTTAGAATTCAACTGTGGCGATCCAAGTCTCTCCCATCAAATGACATCAGTGCCTGCCACGAACGACAGACTAGGGCTGCACAGGTCTTCCGTGTAGGGCCGGCCGGAGGGGAGAGGAGAGCCCCTTGGACAGTAACCCTGGCGCTGTCAGAGCCTGCTCAGGCTGTCTGGGCAACCACACATACAGCCTTTGTCCTTCCCTCTCAACAGAGAAACTGAGGTTCTGCGAGGTTAGTCATGCTGCCAAGACTCCTCCAGCACAACAGGGCTCAGGACTCAATCGTACCTCCACAGCCATTTCTTAACTTCACTCACAGGCCCAGCTGATGGACCTTTCTGACAACTGGGGTTTCCTGTGGAGATTCCTTTAGTTCCATTTCATGTGAGAAGAACTTTCTCCTCATCACGGCCACAGATGTTCACAGAGCTTTCTCTTCAGGAAGCTCCGGAAGAATGAAAACTTATTTACGTTTCAGGTATATTATATTTGTGAAAGAAAATGTATACACCGGAACAGCAACAATCTTGCAATATATATTTTAAGGAGTTTGTCTTATGACCTCACTGCACGAGGTAAGCAAAAACAATATTCAAGAAAACATTTAAAGAAACTATATATTTCCATGACTGTGTAAGGAAGATAAAAGTGAAAAATATTTGCAAGTCCCCTGTAAGTAGCGTTGAAAGCCAATTAAAGAAACACCAGATTATATGAAAAGTAATTGTAACTGCATGTGCCTCGTGCTGTACCTCAAATAGAATAACATTCAATAAGTAGCTGACAAATGAGTAATGCACAAAATCCCACCAGGAGGATTTATCGTTTATAAATAATACCTATTAGTGTGGGACTCTATAGTTTTATCAGATCATTTTCAGTTTTATTATTTCAATTCCTCAAACTAGGATTTTTAAGGTTGACAAGGTATGTAGTTGATCTCTCTGCAAAGATGAGGGAAACGACAGGTCCAAGATCACAGGGAAAGTTAAGAACTAAGCAAGGACCGGAGCTCAGTTTGTCTGATTCTTCATCGATGAATATAAAATAATCGTTTCAAGCAAGAATATATTCATCTTCTCTAAGTAGCCTCATTAGTGGAGCATAATTTAAAAGAGCAGTATTCTGAATATGGACATATATTTGGAGTTATATGTTTACAAAAATTGCAATTTCTACATTTGAAGTCCTTTTCATACGATCCACCTAGTTTTCTAGGTTTAAAGCATTGTGCTTACCATATTAGTCATTAGGGGAAAAAACAAGGAATGAAAAAAAGGAGCCTATTTGAGATATATTAGATCTTCAACAATCAAACTCAGTTCTGTGATTCTCGGGCCCTGGAGTCAGACACATTCAAGCTAAAAACCTCAGCATGGCAGTTAGAATTTAAGAGGCTTTGGACAAGCCTTACTATCCTCATCTATAAAATCAGGAGACACGATTGTTGTTAGGGTTAAATGACAAAATGTTTGGGAAATCACATCGCTCAGCCCTGGCACTAAGCAGAATTTCAATAGCAATTAATTTCTTTCCTTTGTAAAAACGTCTTGGCATCCTGACTAGGAACCATGGTACATGAATCACACTCGAGGGTGGAGTGAACGTTTTAATTAACTCAGGTCACTGAGCTACCTTAAATGCTTTCTTTGTGTAGGACATATATAAATCTAAACGAAATATATTAACAAAACCACACGTGATAATAGCACAGACACCTTGAAACAAGAATTTGGATAACATGAGTGGAGGCAGGAGGATAGAAGCACAGGTGCATAGAATATACACACATACAAAGTAAACACATGATGTGTGGCCAAATTAAAAAGCAGGAAATAAAAGGACAGAAAGAAGGGAACCTCCTGCTACATTAGTTATAAACTTAGGCATGTGAATACACACTCCATGTCCTGAAAGTGCCCAGAAGTCTAGGAAGGGACAAAGACAGAAACTGTTAAGTTTAATATAACAGGGCAAGTAATAAGACAAAGGTATGCACAGACTGTCCTGTCCTGTGACACACACACAAGAAAGTGGTAGTTAGGAAGATTAGGAATCAGTCAGAAGAGCATTCAAATTAGAGAATTTCACATAAAATCCGTAGAATGTGTATATAAAGAAAATGACAAAACTTCACTGAATGACATAAAAATGAAAAAAGTAAGAATACCATTCTGGATGAGAAAACTAAAATACTGCAAAAAAAGACAATTCTCCCAAGATTAATGTATCTTAAGCAATACCAATCAAAATCCCATTGAGGCATGACCGGGTGGGCTTCAGTTGACTGGAGCACTGTCCGGTACACCAAAAGGCTGTGTGTTTGCCTGGCCAGTGTGGCTCAGAGGATTTAGTGTTGTCCCATGCACTGAGAGGTCTGGGTTCAATTCCAGGTCAGGGCACATGCGTGGGTTGCGGCTTGAACCTGTAGCCGTTTGATGTTCTGACTCATCAATGTTCTCTATCTTTCTCTCCCCTCTCCCTTCCTCTCTCTAAAATCAATAAAGAAAAATATTTTAAGGAAGAAAAAAAAAGGCTGTGGGTTTGATCCCTGGTCAGGGCACATACATAGGTTCCGGGTTGAATCCCCAGATGGGGCATGTATGAGAGACAACCAATCAATGCTTCTCTCACATAGATGTTTCTCTCTCCCAATCTCTCCCTCCCTCCCTCCTTCCCTTCCTCTCTCTCTAAAAATCATTAAACATATCCTAAGATGAGGATGTTTTTTAAAAAAATCCCATTAAAATCTTTTTGTAGGGAGAAAGGTAAGAAAATGAAGGGGATCATTAGTGGGGTAAAGGCAGTCTATAATATATCTGTAATAAGAGATGAGCAAAACAGCCCTGGCCGGTTTGGCTCAGCGGTTAGAGCGTCGGCCTGCGGTCTGGAGAGACCCGGGTTCGGATCCCGCTAAGGGCACGTACTTCGGTTGCAGTTTGTCCCCGGCCCTGGTTGGTTGTGCGGGTGGCAGCCACTCGATGTGTCCCTTCACGTCGATGTTTCTCTCTCTCTCTCCCTCCCACTCTATCTGTACAAAAAATGGAAAAATATCCTCGGGTGAGGATAAAAAAAAAAAAAAAAAAAAAAAAGAGATGAGCAAAACAAAGGATCGAATGGATATATTGCAACAATATGTCAAGATTGATTCCAGATGGAAAGGTTTAAAAAATAAAAGATACAAAATTAGTCGAAAAAATATATAATTTGTGATACAAAATGACTTTCTAATCATAACAGAAAAAGGCTGGCAGATTTTATTTTTTTTAAAAAAAGCTTAAAACTTTCTGAAAGAGCAAAAAAATAAAAGAAAATCAAATTCAGGAAATTTGTAAAGTGCTCTTACAAATCAATAGAAATATAAACACTGAAGCAGGAAAAAGTGAGCATTTTCTTTTATCAAACTAAAGTGAGAAAACACACGATGCGCCCATTTCCAGGAGAGACGGAGCAGCTGCAACAAGCAAAGGCTCTCACGTTCGCTGGCCAGAAACACCGGGTAAAGTACAGTGATCATCTGCTTGAAGGCAACAGCAGTGATTTTCAACCAGGGGGCTGCAAGGATGTTTAAAACATGCCATATTTGACTATTTTGTCAGGGGCACTGACCTCTTTTCCCTTAGACTGTCAAATAACAAAATGACAACAGCCAACACAACAAGAGCTGTCCAGTATGACTGAATAAGAATTATACCTCTTTCTTTTGTCAGGTCGGCAAAAGTTATATTTTTTGGTGTGCTGCAGAATTTCAGTAATTAGTTTATATGTGCCGCGAGATGAAAAAGGTTGAAAATCGCTGCAATAGAGAATTGCTGAGGGGAAGAAAGAACGTCAGAGAGTGAGCTGCCATCATGGCCATTTTATCCTGGGGCAGCCAATTCTCAGCATGGGAGAGGTTGAATTCCAGACAAAGCCAGTACAAAGCCTACATGGAGACCACTGTGGGGACAGAGGCCAAAAAGAGGACTTGGTGGGGACTGAGGAGCCTTCAAGTATACATTTTTCTCAACATGTGCCAAATACTGGGGACTGCATAGAAAGGGAGGTTTAAAACCTAAACAGAAAGCTTCTGAGATCCCTTAATCTGAGAGACATCTCAGGAATTTCAGAACCCACCAGGGAGTAGGGCCTACAGAATATACCAGGCTATTAGATAAAAAAGGGTGAGCTAGATAAACAAGAAGTTAAGTGAATTAGCCTCAATTTAGCATAGTCTTTGATTAGCGTAAGAGTAAACCCTCTCTAGGTTATTTTCTGAACCTTATATAAATTTTATACCATGTCTAGCACTTAATATAAAATTCTGAGACATCCCAAAGACAGAGCCATATGACCAAACAAGAAGAAGAAAAAGACAAAAGAATTAGAAACATACATAATCTGAAAATTGGGAGTTAACTGGTAAGACTTTAAAAAATTATTAACATGCCCAAGGAAAGAGGAAACCATGAAGAATTTTGCCACAGAAATTAGGTACATTAAAAATCAACTGAATGAAATTCCAGAAGGATAAATATTTGAAATTAAAAACTCAGCAGATATGTTTAACAACAGAGGAGATTAGCAGGTATACTTCCTCTAGATTCTTGGTGAATATTCTGAATATTATGCAACTACTTTTTATACTTCTGGATGTAAAACACTATCTACAAAGAGTATGTATGTATTTTTTAAATAATAAGAAAATTACAACAAAGACATGCAACTTTTTAAAAAGTGGGGTGGGTGGTGGAGATAGCCAGACCAGAAAAGTAGAAAAATAGTTATGTTTTAAGTCACTGCAAGGAGCTGAGATCTTATTATATAGGTTAAGGGGAGTGAGGTTCAATATGATCAGATTTTCATGTTTAATACATATATCTAGTTGCCAGGTGGAGGACGAATTCAAGACTCAAAGTAGGAACACGAAGTAGATAGCCACAAAACCCAGAAAGAAAGATCTTTTAAGCAAAGACCTAAATTAGAGGAGTGGTAGAAAAAGTGAGGACATCTGTAATACTTCCAATAATAAATAAATAAATATATATATATTACATATGTGTGTGTGTATATATATACACACATATATATATACATACATACACACATATATGCACATATGTATATATATTCCAAAAGCTCAAATGGTTAAAAAAAAATCCCCGCTGGTGTGGCTCAGTCGATGAACATCATCCCATGGACTGAGAGGTCCTGGTTTGAGTCCAGGTCAGGGCACATGCCTAGGTTGTGGGCTTGGTCCCCAGCAAGGGGTGTGCAGGAGGCAGCTGATCGATGTTTCTCTCACATCTATGTCTCTATCTCCTTCTGCCTTCCATTCTCTCCAAAAAAATAAATAAAAACGTATTTTAATAAATAAATAAAAATAAAATAAATATAATACAAAAAGAATAAATTTGAGAAACACGTAAGGCATCTTATCAGTAGAAATTTTTGATTCCTTAGATGAGGCTGGGTGATAAACTAGAAGAAAAAGTCTGTAAGTCCTGGTTTCTGGGTAGGATGGGAGAGAGAAGGCGGAGCCCTTAACCAAGGCTGAACAGTTAAAGGTGGGTAGTGAGAGGAGGCTTCAGGATAAAGGTAGTCAATCCAGGTTTATACCTCTTGAATTTGAGGTGCCTGATGAACATCTACATAGATTTATACTGATGCTTCTCAGTTAATTATCCACTTATCCACTGGAAATACAAATTTTAGGTTTCCAGGTATGAGAAGAATGTCTCCCCAAGATGTCTATATAGTAATCCCACATACTAATATGTAACCTTATGTGGCAAAAGGGAATTTGCGGGGTGACTAGATCAAGGATTTGGGGATGAGAGCTTTCTTGGCCAAGTATAATCACAAGAGTCCTTGTGTGGAAGGGGCCACAGGCCAAGGGCTCCAGGTGGTCTCTAGAAGACGAAAAAGGCTAAGAACCAGATTCTTCTCTCAGAGGCTCCGCAAAGCAGCAGCTCTGCCAATCCTCTGTTAGCCCAGTGAAACTGATTTTGTACTTCTCGCCCTCAGAACTGTAAGATATTAAATGTATGTTTCTTTTGAAGGACTAAATTTGTGGAAATTTGTTGCAGTAGCAACAGGAACTAACACATCAGGTTAAATTGTTCCTCTTGAAAATAACAAGTGAGTTTTGGTTTCCTATTAAAAAGACTAGAGACTTTCTTACCACCAAACACAAAAAAGGATCCTGGAAAATCTATCTACAAATTCCTGAATTTTATTTTCTTTCATTTTTTGACTCTCGCATCTTGTTGAAGATAGAAAATCTTGGGTCCTGGGAAAGGGGGAGGGGTGGGGGTGGGCAAGGAGCAATGAGACGAGCTTGGGGTCTTTGAAATGAAGTGTGTCCAGCCCTCTGAACCTCTTCCCCCTGGAGTACTCCCTCCCTCCCTCTTCATCCTCCAGCTACCAGGCCTGATGGGCTCAAATTCCAAAGTCCAGTTCAAGTGCTCACAGCTAATAAGGAGAAAGCAAATGAGAAAAACCCAAAACCTATACTCTCTCAAAATCAAATGACTGACAGATAAGTCCCTTACACCAAGGTAGGCCTTCTTACCCTTCAAAAGTTCTATTACTTAACCCTTGAATGCCGTACGCAGACCCCTTCACTGGAGAAGTGCACAGATGCACAGACTGCTCATACAGGTCCAAGGCCTCCCCCGTGCCAGAACCTCCCGTTTCTACAAAGCAGATCTTCTTCAATAGGTGAACACGTTGAACTCTTTTCCTGTAAAATCTCTCCAGAAACTATACAATAACAATCTCTCGTATTTTCAGTTTGATATTGGAATTTGTACTTGCGAGGAGGAAAATAAAAAGTGGTATGTTCTGGCCTTCCAGTTGATTCAGTAACAAATGTGGCCTTATCTAAGAAGATAAAAAATTCAACACTAAGGAACAGAACACTCTTTCACTCAGCAATAAAAATTAGGATTGTATTTGAATATAGTAGTGCATAAATGGTACCTGCCTTTCCTAACACATGAAAGATTACCTCACCATTATTCCTATGTTTAGGAGAGATAACTTTCTTAAAAATCATGGACAGAGATATTAAGAATCCATCATGCGTGCAGAGTCCTCTGTCCAAAGACCAGAGTCAAAGAGAAAATGAATACACTGCGTGTGTGACTGAAGACAAATGCAAAGCTCCCCTTCAGGAAACAGTGACAGCAAAACCGAAAACTACTGCTGTGAAAGTATTTAGTTTCTGATAACACTTTACTACCCTCAAATCCAAGAACTTCATAAAATATTACTAATAGAAGTTCTTAGTTTAGATAAAAAGTATAGATATTCTACAAAGCTACGTTAAAAATATTACTTTGGTTAATTATATTTGTTTATAACACTGATAAACAAAGTAATAAGTCTGTGATAAAAATGTATTTTCAAAGAATATTTTTGCTATTTTTAACTCAAAGTAAATTTGACTTGGCAGGTGGTAGGGTTTTTCAGATGCAACAGTAATAACACCAGCAGCAGCCAGCACTGAGTGAGCCACTAGAATCGTGCCTAGCATACAGTGTGTGTGTACTTTTTTTGAATAAACTCCTTTCAGCTTCACACGAACTGAGGAAGTCCTAAAAGTATGCCACATTAGATGTGAAGAGTACAGTATGCTACACGTAGCCATTTAAATAGCAGAGCCAGGATTCAAACTCAAGCAGTTAGGCGCCACGGCACCTTAGAGGTAGGGAAGGTGGCCCGCTCTGCTCCAGCGGGTGACACTGCAGGTACACATGCTGGACGCCCAGACGCTCTATCCGCAGCACTCACAGTCCCATCTCCTACGGCTCTCTGAATGCTGCCTCATCAGAGGGCTCTGTCTGTATCCACCCCAGCAAAGAGCCTTCGCTCTGAAAGCCTCCAGCCACCTGCCATGTGGGGTTGGGGTGAAGGGGGTGTCTTTGACATGATGAAATTGAGGTGACTTCCCCTAGCTGCTTTAATGACACAAGCTGTTGCTTCTGTAAGTTCTTACTTTTTGCTAAAAGGTGGTAGAAAGGAAACTACTATATAGTAGGTCTTCATCTTGCAATAGTACTGATATTTTGGAAAACAGTTTCCTATGTCCCAGTTATTGGACAAATTTGGTTATTTTCCAGAGTTGAGTTTTCTACCCCAAAAGTTCCTTTCCTGGTGTTTATCTAAAATAAATGCTTTATAAATAGTTTGTTTTAATGAACAAGAAAATCAAATATGACCCTGAAACCATCTACTTCAGCCACCTCTCTCCCAAAACATAGAGCAAATGAAACTAAAGTTTCAAAACCATGAAGCTGGTTAGTGACAGAGATGGGCCTAGAATGAGCCCCCCGACTCTCGTCCAGGGCTCCCTTCACAGTGTTGGCCTCTCCGGGCACCTGACAGTGAGAGCTGCCAAAGCTCAATGATATGGAAACAAAAGAGTTAGTATTTTCAGAATTTTTACCTGTAAACGCAACTCAATACTATAAAGTGTTAACCCTCAAATGTGTAAGTACATATTTCAGGACTTTCTCACAATGGAAAAAGCATTTCTAAAAGCATAAATATAACCAAAGTAGAATCAACATGTAATTCTATGATATTTATAAATAAATAGGACTGTAAACTCCTAACTATTTCTAGTACATAACAGAAAATAGCAAGTCAATAAAAAGGATAAATATTCCTTTCCAACTATTCTAAAACTTTTGATACTAAAGTAATAAAAAGAAAGATACAAAAATTATACATAATTTGGCTGACCCCAAGAGTCTTGTCACCAATTAAGTTGCTTTCATTCTCAAAGAGTGTTGCCTAAAACAAAAATGCCATCTGTTTTACCTAAAACATTAAGATGTTCTATTTTCTTGTCAATTCAGAAATCACATCTGTAGCCATTTTCTGAAAAGACAGAAAAAGACATTATATTTATGGGTGACTGCATAAGGAATGATGTTCAATCAAAATGTAATTTTCATCTACTGGAAGAAAATTTCATCTCTCCAATGACTACAACGCTGTAACTTTGGAGGAACACAAAGTACATAAACAGGCTGATTGTCACAGATAAAAAGACCTTCAAAGTTAATGTAGTAAAATAAAGCTGTTTTGTTGGTAAAGACAGAACTAGCAAATATTCACTTTGTCAATGACAGAAATCTATCTTGTGTGAAGTTCTTAGGTGAAAACAAGAGGAAACAACAACTTTTTATTGGTGCTACATTTCTTCCTGCTAGTCAGGCATCATCATCTAGGAGGTAAAACATTGGAAACAAAAAAACACAAGCCACTTTCTATTTTCAAAACACTTTAAAGACATAATATTGGTCCTGGGAAAGACACTACTCTCCAATCTAATAAAATGATTGAAGAAGATACAAAACACTAGATAAACATCATTCACAATGAATGCAAACAGGATGTCACAAGAGATAACGAACACGTCCCAAAGAAAAACACACACGCCATCCTCCTACCTAAACGACTGTGAGTATGTATTAAGTACCTACGAAAAAATCTGAAACCCAGATATCTTTTAGTGTAAAAAGTAGCCAAACTGCACATATAACTTTCTTGCCTAAAAAATAAAATGATAAAATAATGCTACTCTCCAAATAAGGATGAAATAAATAAGTCCAAAGGCTCTATTTAAAATGTTTCTTTTACCACAAAGTTGTGAAGTGTTCTGAAGTCCAAGATGGGCCTGAAGCCCTCCCTGACTTTTTCAGGATCAGGAAACCTTCACTAAAATTCTTTTCCTTGTTCCTCTTGTAGTGCACGCTTTATTAATCTGCATTTAGAAGGAAAAAAAATCTGGTTCAGAAGAATACAAGACTTTGAAATATGCCACATCACTTCAGTCTATGCTCTGAACTGCTCTGAGTTAATCAGCTTTACGTTAGCAATTTCAGAAGACATGATGGACACCCAGAGGAAAAGAACAGCGAGAGGACAGAGGACTAAGTGTGCAAGAAACTGGAAAAAATTAACCACCAAGGGATCTCTCTCATATCCGTGTCAGTTACCCCCACCCCAATACAAAAACCACTCACACTGCAGATATTTAATTTACTTTAACAATGTCAGAGTGCATTAGATAGCTCCAACTACCAGGGAAAGAAACTTGGGCGCTACAGCAATAACAGAATCATTCAAATTTGTATTAATCTGGTAGACACACCAAAACCAACGCCAGCTCTTTGCTGACACTCATCTTCTTTCCAAAGTTTTTCTTGGCTTCTACAACGTTCCGTACTTCCTGAAATCTTAACTGGAAATTATTACAATCATTTCTAGACTGAAGGTGTTAGTCCCCATGCTAACTCCGCCTTCACATTGCAAGGTATCAAAATATCTCATCATATATATTTTTTTTTTTGCCACCTGTGCACTTTTCTGATTATGGTCCTTGATGGGGTGATTGCAAGATGTTGTAAGCAACAAGGAAAATCACTTTAATTTCATTAGACAAACCACAACTCAATTCCCTGTATAATAATCTGAGAACAACACACTAGAACCTCGCCACTAGTTAGGAAAGTTTAATTGAAAGTATAAACAGTAAAATGTCAGTTGAAACATAGACTCACCAGGCAACTTAGCAGGTGCTCACTGAACACACAACTACTTCGCTATTGCTTTTTAAGAAATAAAACTTACAACCATTATTTAAAATGTAGTCTGTTCAACCACTTTCACAAATAAAATCTAAATCTAATAAAATCTAAAATAATTCTGTACCTAGGAACAAAATCACAGCACGCTAATAATAACAAGGGGCCTATAAAGAAAGACTCTTTTGAAATTCACATAAAATGTATGAAAACAATACCCTGAAAATACTAGGAGACAAAACTCCACATTGTAAATCAGTTAAAAATTAATGTGTGAGATTTACAGCAGCTTACTGACATCCTCTTGAAACTTCCAAATGATAGTAAAAATGTATATATAATGAATGTATAATTATATTATTTAAAGCTGTTGATCATAAACATTAAGCTGCCTGATGCAAGAATTGTAAAACACTATTGTAAAAAAAAATCATTTCAGGAGGCACAAGAATGAAATGAGGAATTTTTAAAAGACAAATTCTGATAATGAGGGACACTTGCAGTCGAGCTGGAAAGCTGAACACTCAGCAGGGTCAAGCAAAGGACTCCAGAAGGAGGAAGTCCACACTTGAAGATCTCCATGCTCAGGGAGTGTGGTACAGAAGGGTCAAGGGCCAGCACTGCACAACTAGCAAGGATTTCTTGAGAGAGAGACATTTTCCACCAGACCATTAAAAGGGATGGCCATCAGGACAGAGAGGAAAAGTTAAAGCACTCAAGCATAAACACCAGTCAGAAGAGTCACGGTGGTTTCCGCTATACTATGTTTTTGTTAGGGAACTTGGTAATTATTTTAAACAATTTCATGATTCTTCCCAATTATTACTGTACAGGTATATAATCTCTATCTGCAAAATCCAGAAAACTTGAAAATTAAGATGTTTTCAAAACATTTGGTGGCAAAACCTGAACTGAACTAAACCATGAAGATACATATCATCATTTATCTCACTTGATCTGACTATTCAGAAATTTTAAAGTATTCGATGAGTCCTGTCTCAGACTCTAAAGTATTATGTAATATACATATATGGCATTTTCCTAAAATTAAAAATAATTTTGAATTCAGTAAAATATTAACAATTTTATTTCGGGGCAGGTTATATAGTAGAGTCTAAGTCACAGACCATTTACAGACACCACTCACTGCCTGTATGGGTTCTGAGCAAAAAAGAACCCAGAAACAAAAAGGGAAAGAAAATATGAACACTTTCCAGCACAGTGCCACACAAGCCAGGACACAAATAAATCTGTCACTGAGTGGCGGGCTGACTGGACCATGGAATAAGTATATTTTAACGTGGTCTTAAATAGGGCACTACAAAGTAGCAAACATTTAAGAATGCTGTATTTTCTTAATATATGAATATCCCAAATCCCAGTAGGACAGATCTGCTCTTATTTTATGAGCTTGTACTTTATCTCTCCCGCAATTCTTAATTTTATAATACCCAATTATATTTTGATTTTGAGCCCTGGCCAGTTTGGCTCAGCGGTTAGAGCGTCGGCCTGCGGTCCGGAGAGACCCGGGTTCGGTTCCCGCTGGGGGCCCGTACTTCGGTTGCAGTTTGTCCCCGGCCCTGGTCGGTCGTGCGGGTGGCAGCCACTCGATGTGTCCCTTCGCGTCGATGTTTCTCTCTCTCTCTCTCCCTCCTACTCTATCTGTACAAAAAATGGAAGAATGTCCTCGGGTGAGGGAAAAAAAAATAAAAGAATAATATATTTTGATTTTGAAATAAATAGAAAATCTCTGTTCCTTTAATAGTTATGAATTTGATATGATTTTTCTACCTCGTAGGAAGTCTTGAGAACAAGCTTTTAAGAAACTTACAACACCAGCACTGATTTATTCTGCACAGATGTTTTACAGTGAGCAGAACACAACTCCAGTTTGAGCTGAAGGGGGCAGGGAAGAGTGGGCGATGATCAGAAACTATGGTAGTTCATTACTCACTTATGAGCCTAAGAATAGATGCTGGTAACTGCCTACCCAATAGCCATTCTCACGTTCTCCTTTACTGATAGAAACCCAATTTTACTCGGGGTGACAATCCTAGCTTTAAAAAATTAAAAATAAAACAACAAAAAACACACAACAATCATTCTGTATGCTTAGGGTAGCCATGTTACATAGATCTGGCCAATGAAATGTAATTAGAATAAGTAGAATTTCCCAGAAAATTGTATCCCTAATTGAATAGAAGTCAGTAGACTCTACTGGCATAACTTTCATCCTTGCTCCTCCTTCTCTCTGGCTGGAACACAGAGGCAATGTCTGGAGAAGCAGGTATCATCTTGTCTCAGGCTAAGGATGGCAGAGCTGGAAGGCAAAAGGGGTCAGGACCTTCGATGACCCTGTGGAACAAATCACGAATCCTACCTACCTTGAAACTTACTCGTAAGGAAAATCATGCTTTCATGTGAAGCCAATGTAATAAGGCTCTGTTATATGCAGTCGAATGCAGTTTGCAGTGAAATACCATACACAAGAAGTAGTATTGGGTAACACAGGGAGCCAACAAGTACCAAAGACTTAACATTGATCTTTCTCATAATTTTCATCTCTCCATCTCAATTAGTTACCAGTTCAGCAAACACCTCCTATGGGCCAAATACTTCTCCCTTATTTCACTCAACTATTCACTATTTCTTTTAAGTCAAACAGATAATGAAAGGCAGATTTCATTAAAACTTAAGCTAAAACCTCCGAATATACCAATCCCATACTGCTTTTATTGCAAAAAGAAAAGCTAATTTGGCATCCTTTTTAAACGTTATATAGAATTTTTTGTACACAGATTATTTGTCCAAACCATTGATGATTATTGTTGACCAAAATTTAAATCTCACTATTTGTTCACATGCTAAAGTTGAGACACATCTTCCAGTGCATTGCCCAGTTTGAGTGCTCCTGGCACACATTACTAGACACTTTCCTACAAGACTTCTGTGTGTCACGGCAGAATGACTAACGAGACCCAGCCCATGACTTCACCAGGTAATGTACAGGACGTCTCTTCAAAGGAACATTATACACGTAGCCAGTGGGACAACACACAGTCCCATGGGAGCTTGCAAGAGTGACACCTAGTCCTGACAAGATGTCAGGGGAAGTTCCAGGGAATGTAATATCTAAGCTGAGTCCTGAAAGATAACCAGGAATCAACCCAGCAAATTGGGGGTAGGATGGTTACCTTCCACCCCAGACAGCAGAAGTCTAGAAGTAAGAGAGAACATGGCATGTCAGAGAACCGACAGGAGAGGGGCTGAAGTTCACAGTGCAGGCTGGGGAAATTTAAAAATGATGCCAGGGAAACCAAAATGCAGACACATGAGCCAAGTTAGAGTCTGGAGGTTTATCCACTGGCCAACGGAGAAAAAGGTTTTGAGCTAAGGAGTTATAACATCATGCTAATTACTTTGTTGAGGGCCTACTAATTGCTAGATTCTATACTACTGAGTTCATATACATAACCTATTTAATTCCTCAACAAATGCATGAGGCAGGGACACGTGTCACAAGGTTGTTGCCATCACCGAGGGAGAGACAGCAGCAGCCTGAAGTAGAGCTGTGGCACTGAACCTGAAACCTGGACAGAACTGAGATACATGTAAGAAGTAGAAAGAAAAGACCTGGACTTTGTTTGGACACAAGTTGAAAGAAAAGAGACAAACAAGGATGATCAGGGTAAATGCTATAAGTTATTATCCAAATGACAGGGGACACTCGTGAAAAACAGGAATACATGATCACTCTAACATTGGGCCCAGGTTTCTGGCCTGCCAAGCTGGCTGACAGTGCTCAGGTTTTATTACAGGGCTTGGGACCACAGAGCAGGTTTGAGCAGAGAGGAGGAGTTCAGTGTTAAACACACCGAGGAGGTGAGAGCAGGCCATCCCAATGGAACTATCCATCTGGCCTGTCTGAACTCCGGACACTTCTCAGCAGAGATACATGTTTGGAGAGTCAGTGGTTCCTTGACAATAAATGAAGGCAACAGAGTAGGAAATATCACTCTCACCTGAAGCTTTTATCTTTTAAATCCTCCGGAGGCAAATCAATTATTTATTTAAGATCTCCTATAGGTACTGCCTCTCTGTCTCTTTCAGATGTTAACATTACCTGAAGCTATAGATCTACATTACTGGTTGTAAACTACCTTTTATTATGAAAGTTCTTCCAAAACTAGATGGGCATGTCTACTTTCAGTTTGGTATTACAATCATTTGGATTTCACAGTATCTATTACTAATATCTTATAAATTTTTAAAATAAATTTATTTTTGTTACAGATGTTTATCCTTTTCCCCCCACTGATACCCCTCCCCCTCCATCCCCGCCCTGTCCCCAGCTTTGTTGTCCATGTCCACTGTTCATGCATACATGCATATAAGTTCTGTGGTTTATCTCTCCTCCCCCATCCCCTCTTCTGGGGATTGTCAGTCTATACCCCACTTCCACATCTCTGGGACTACCCCATTCCTCAGACTGTTATGTTCGTTATATTCCACAAATAAGTGAGATCATGTGATATTTGTCTTTCTCTGCTTGGCTTGTTTCACTTAGAATAATACTTTCCAGCCCTGGCCAGTTTGGCTCAGCGGTTAGAGCGTCGGCCTGCGGTCCCGAGAGACCCGGGTTCGGTTCCCGCTAAGGGCACGTACTTCGGTTGCAGTTTGTCCCCGGCCCTGGTTGGTCGTGCGGGTGGCAGCCACTCGATGTGTCCCTTCACGTCGATGTTTCTCTCTCTCTCTCCCTTCCTCTCTCTCCCTCCCACTCTATCTGTACAAAAAAAAAAAAAAAAAGAATAATACTTTCCAGGTCCCCCTTGTCACAAAGGATAAGAAATCTTTCTTTCTTACAGCTGCATAGCACTCCATTGTGTATATGTACCACAACTTTTTTATCCATTCATCTACCAATGGACATTTGGGCTGTTTCCAGATCTTAGCTATTGTAAATACTGCTGCTATGAACACTTTCTGATTGGTGTTTCAGGCTTCTTAGGGTATAATCCTAGAAGTGGGATCACTGGGTCAAATGGCAGATCAATTTTTTTTTTTTTTTTTTTTGGTGGTACGTGCAGCTAGAGAAAACCGAACCTGGGACACTCTGGTCCACAGGCTGACGCTCAACCGCTGAGCCAAACTGGCCAGGGCAGCAGGTCAATTTTTAATTTTTTGAGTTAACACCATATGGTTTTTCACAGTGGCTGCACCAGTCTGCATTCCTGCCAGCAGTGTACTAGAGAATTTCTCCACACCCTCGCCAACACTTGTTATTTGATGATTTGTTGATGGTGGCCATTCTGACAGGTATGAGGTGATACCTCATTGTTGTTTTAATTTGCATCTCTCTGATGATTAGTGATGTTGAGCATTTTTTCATATGTCTCTTAGCTATTTGTATGTTCTATTTGGAGAGGTGTCTATTTAGTTCCTCTGCCCATTTTTTAATTGGGTTTTTTGTCTTCCTTTTGTTGAGCTGTATGAGCACGCTATATATCTTGGAAATTAACCTCTTATCTAATGTATCATTGGCAATTATGCTCTCCCATAGAGTGGGTTGTCTTTCCATTTTGGTGGTTGTTTCTTTTGCTGTGCAGAAGCTTTTTAGTTTGATGTAGTCCCAAGTATTCATTTTCTACTTTCTTTTTGTTGCCTTAGGTGGTGTATCAGTGAAGATTCTGCTGCATATGATGTCTGAAATGTTGTTGCCTACAGTTTCTTCTAAAATTTTTATGGATTCATGAGTCACATTTAAGTCTTTTATCCACTTTGAGTTTATTCTTGTGTATGGTGTCTGTTAATGGTCTAGCTTCATTTTTTTGCATGTAGCTGTCCAAGTTTCCCAACTCCATTTACTAAAGAGGCTGGCTTTACTCCATTGTATGCTTTTGCCACCTTTATCAAATATTAATTGAGCGTACTGCCTTGGGTCCATTTCTGGGTTCTCTGTTCTGTTCCACTGGTCTATATGCCTGTTCTTGTGCCAGTACCAGGCTGTTTTGACTACAGTGGCTTTGTAGTGTAACCTAAAATCTGGTAATGTGATCCCTCCTACTCTGTTCTTCTTTTTTCAAGATTGCTGCGGCTATTCGAGGTCTTTTTTGGTTCCATATGAACTTTTGAAGTATTTGTTCTAGTTCTGTGAAGTATGTAGTTGGAATTTTGATGGGTATTGCATTGAATCTATAGATTGCTTTGGGTAGTATGGACATTTTAATGATGTTAATTCTTCCAAACCATGAACAAGGTATGTGCTTCCCCGTTTTTATATCTTCCTCTCTTTTTTCAATGTCCTGTAGTTTTCTGAAAATAGGTCCTTTATTTCTTTGGTTAAGATTATTCCTAGGTATCTTAATATTTTTTGCTGTGATGCTAAATCGGATTTTTTTTTAGTTTCTCTTTCTGTGATTTCATCTTCGGTGTATAAGAATGCCATCGATTTGTTGATGTTAATTTTGTATCCTGCTACTTTGCCAAATTCATTTATGAAGTCTAGTAGATTTTTGATGGAGTCTTTGGGGTTTTCTACATATAGTATCATGTCATCTGTGAATAATGCCAGTTTCACTTCCTCCTTTCCAATCCCTTTTATTTTTTCTTACTGTCTCATTGCTGTGGGTAAGACTTCCAGTACTATGTTGAATAAGAGTGACAAAAGTGGACATCCTTGTCTTGTTCCTGCTCTTAAGGAGCATGCTTTTAGTTTTTGCCCATTCAGTATGATGTTGGCTGTAGGTCTTTCATATATAGCCTTTATTATGTTGCGATATGATCCCTCTATTCCCAATTTGCTGAGCGTTTTTATCAGAAATGGGTGCTGGATTTTGTCAAATGCTTTTTCAGAGTCTACTGATACGATCATATGATTTTTATCTTTCATTTTGTTTATGTGGTGTATCATATTTATTGATTTGTGAATATTGTACCAGCCATGCATCCCTGGCACGAATCCCACTTAGTCATAGTGAATAATTTTTTTGATGTATCACTGGATTCGACTTGCTAGTATTTTGTTCAGGATTTTGGCATCTATGTTAATTAGGGATATTGGAATGTTTTCTTTTTTTGTAGTGTCTTTTTCTGGTTTTGGAATTAGAATTATACTGGCCTGCTAAAATGAGTTGGAGGTCGTCCTTCTTCTTGAATTTTTTGAAATAGTTTGAGAATGGGTATTACTTCTTCTATGAATGTTCGGTAAAATTACCCCATGAAGCCCTCCAGGCCTGGGCTTTGGTTTGCTGGGAGAGTCTTGATTACATCTTCAACTACTTTTGTTGTTACTGGTCTGTTCAAGTTTTCTATCTCTTCCAAGTCCAGTAATGGGAGACTATGTGTTTCTAGAAATCTGTCGATTTCGCTTGGATTGTCAAATTTGTTGCCATATAATTGTTCATAATATTTGTTAACAATCCTCTGTATTTCCGTAGTGTCACTTATTATTTCTCCTCTTTCATTTCTGATTTTGTGTATTTGGGTTCTCTCTCTTTGTTTCTTGGTGAGTCTAGCTAAGGGTCCATCAATCTTGTTTATCTTTTCAAAGAACCAGCTCTTTGTTTTATTGATCCTTTGAATTGTTTTTTTGGTCTCCATGTCATTTATTTCTGCTTTGATCTTTACTATTTCCTTCCTTCTACTTGCTCTGGGGTTTTCTTTTTGTTTTCTTTCTAGTTCTTTAAGTTGTGAGGTTAGATAGTCTATTAGAAATTTTTCTAGTTTCTTGAGGTAGGCCAGTAGTGCTATGAACTTCCCTCTCAGAACTGCTTTTGCTGCATCCCAAAGTTTTTGTGTTGTTGTGTGTTCATTTTCATTGGTTTCCAGGAAATTTTTAATTTCTTCCTTGATCTCCATGATAACCCATTTATTGTTCAATAACATGCTATTTAGCCTCCATGTTTTCAAATGTCTGCTTGTTCTAGTTGCAATTGATTTCTAGTTTCATGCCATTGTGATCTGACAAAATGCTTGATATGATTTCAGTCTTCTTGAACTTGTAGAGACTTAGGCTGTGGCCTAACATGTGGTCTATCTTTGAGAATGTCCCATGTACACTTGAGAAGAATGTGAATTCTACAGTTTTGGGGTGTAATTCTTGGTAGATATCTATTAAATGCATTTGATCTAGTGCTTCATTTAGAGTCTGTTTTTCCTTGTTAATTTTTTGTCTAAATGATCTATCCAGTGATGTCAGTGGGATGTTGAAGTCCTCTGCTATGATTGTAGTGCTGTTGATTTCTCCTTTAAAGTCCTCCAGAAGATTTTTAATATATGTTGGGGCTCCTATACTGGGTGCATGTATGTTTACCAAGGTTATATCTTTCCGTTGGATAGATCCTTTCAATATTATGTAGTGGCCTTCTTTGTCTCTAGTTATTGTCTTCATTTTGAAATCTACTTTATCAGATATGAGTATTGCTACCCCAGCTCTTTTTCCTTTTTGGTTGCTTGAAAGATTTTTTTCATCCCTTCACTTTCAACCTATGTGAGTCTTTTGTTGTGAGGTGCGACTCCTGTAAACAACATATATGTGAGTCCTTTCTTATCCGGTCAGCTACTCTGTGTCTTTTTATCAGAGCATTCAAACCATTCCATTTAAGGTGATAATTGATATGTACTTATTTATTGCCATTTTTGTTTAGTATGGTTATATTTTTCTTCCTGTTTCTTCCACTAATTACAGCAGTCCTTTTTAGCATATCTTGCAGTGCTGGTTTGGTGTTAATATATTCCCTTAGCCTTTTTTTTTGTCTGGAAAGCTCTTAATTTGACCTTCTATTTTGAATGATAGCCTTGCTGGATAGAGTAGTCTTGGATTCATATCCTTGTCATGACTTTGATTACTTCATGCCACTCCCTTCTGGCCTGCAGTGTTTCTGTTGAGAAGTCAGCTGAGAGCCTTATGGGGTTTCCTTGCTGCCTTTAGGATTCTCTCTCTCTGTCTTTAATTTTGGGCATTTTAATTACTATGTGTCTTGGTGTGGGCCTGTTTGGGTTCTTCTTACTTGGGGCTCTCTGTGCTTCTTGAACTTGAGTGCCTTCTTCCTTCACCACCAAGTTAGGAAAGTTTTCTGTCACTGTTTCTTCAAATATATTCTCTAACCCTTGCCCATTGTCTTCTTTTTCGGGGACTCCTATGATGTGAATGTTATTACGTTTCCAGTTGTCCCACAGTTCTCTTAAGCTGTCTTCCTGTTTTTTAATTGTTTTTTCTTTTGGTTTTCTGAATGGTTGATTTTTTCTACCCTGTCTTCTAATTCACTGATCCAGTCCTCTGCTTCCTCTACTATGCTGGTTAGTCCTTTCAATGTGTTCTATATTTCTACTATGTCATTCTTCATTTCCACTTGGTTGGTTTTCAATGTTTCTATATCTCTACTCATGGCACTGATGTCCTTACTCATGCTGTTGAGCTTCCTCAAGATCATGGCTCTGAACTCTACCTCTGATAATTTGCTTAACTGCATTTCATTTATCTCATCTTCAGTAGTGGTCTCTTGTTCTTCATTTGGAATTTATTTCTTTGTCTCACCATTTTGGCTATCTCAGTGGGTTTTGGAGCCTGCCAAATTTTCCCTGTGGGTGTTGGTGGTCTGCTGTTTGTGGCTCCCTCTACTGGGTTTCAATGAGCCTGGGTGGACCCACGTTAAAAACCACTGTCAAGTCTTACTTTCCTGAGTAGATCTGCAAGCCCAGAAAAGGTTCAGTTATCCTCTAGCTTCTTCCTGGAGGCTAGTAGTCTCAGTTACTCAGGGCCTTGGAATGTAGCCCTGGTGTTTTGCATAAGAGGATTTCCAGAGGGTGGGATAGAGGCTGGTTGTTAATGAGCCTCAATTTGCATTTCTTTACCTTACCTGGGAAAGGCTGAATCTCCAAAGGGGGGGGGGTCGCTGCTGCTTTTCCCCACAGCTCTGAGAAGGAGCACACTGGCCACCGTCCTTTGTGGCCACAACTCAGCAAAAACAGTCCCCTCCAAATCCCAGCTGGCCCCACAGAATTCCAGCCCAGTCTGCCCTCCCTCTGCCATAGCCCCCAGGTGAGTGGCTGTGGCTATTTTAGTGCTCTCTTCTGGCTCTCTGCACCGTGGAGCGTGCTTGGTCTTTATTCCCCAAAGGAGGTGCTCAGAGTAAGACTGCTGTTGTCCGTGGGCTCCCATCCCGCCACCCTCTCGTGCCTCCGCAGATCCTACCAGTATCCCTGGTTATATGGTCCTGTCCTGCTGCTTTTCTGTTGCTTTTTTTCCGAGGATTTGTCTTTATTTTAGTTGTAATTCCTATTTGGTCCCGGGAGATTGTGTAGCTTCCATTCACTCCGCCTCCATTTTCACTTCCTCTACACGTATTTTGTGTGCAGCTGGGTCACACAGGCCTCTCTGGTGCTCCTGCACCCTGCAGGTCCACGGGTAACTGGACTGCACAGTCCCTTTGGGGACCCGGCTCTATGCCTATCTTATGGGCTGCTGGGTCACACAGACCTCTCTGGTGCTTTAGCACCCGTAGGTCCCGTGGGTAACTAGATTGCACAGTCCCTGTTTAGTTACACAGGCCTCTCTGGTATTTCAGCACCCCAAATGTCCCACGGGTAACTAGATCACACAGTCCCTGCTGTATTGCACAGGCCTCTCTGGTGCCCCCGCACCCTGCAGGTCCCGTGGGCAGGCAGCTGGGTTGCACCAGTCCCTCTGGGGCTCTGGCTTTCCACTGCTCTTGTGGGCTGCTGGACTGCACATGCTTCTCTGGTACCCTAGCACCCCACAGGACCCACGGGCAGCTGGATCGCACCAGTCGCTCTCGGGCTCTGGCTTCCCACTGCTCCTGTGAGCTGCTGGACTGTACAGGCCTCTGTTGAGCCCCAGGTCCCACTGCTGGTGGCTGGGGAGTGCTGCTGCTCCATGGGACTCAACTTTTGCTGTAGTTTTTGGGGATGGGTCTCAGCTGCTAGTCTGTGCTTCTGTTGCCTGGGGATGGATGTCTGCTCCCCAGCCTCTGTTGCTGGGGGTATATCTCAACTCTGATCAGGCTGCTACTGTGGGGGATGGTGCTGGGCTCCTGGTCATCTGCGACTTCCGCGACCGGCACCTTGGCAGCTCCACTACTGTGCACTGGTCTGTGTTGACACAGAGTGTCCACTGGTCCGGTGGTGCCAGTTGCACTGGTGTCCTCAGGTTGCTGGGCCCTAGGCGCTCTCATTGCCTCCTCCCAGGGAAGACCTGGGATCTTCCAAAATGGTGGGACCTCCCCACAGCTCAGGGAGAAGCGCCCTGAAGAGCTGCTTACCGCCGTAGCCGGCTGCTCCATCCACAGCACAGGAACCTTCTGCTCCGCGTCTCTGCTCTGGTCGGGTTTGGTTGTTCACCTTCATGTCCACTCATACTCTCTCACACACTAGAGCTCCCTCTCTCACACACTCACCCTCCCTCTGGTCCTGCCCATCACCATCTTCCTCAGTCTGTCTTCTACATTTTGATTCATATATCAACCAGCTGAGTTGACTTTATCAAACACATTTTTAAAAAGAAGAATACCACCCTAGCTGGTTTTTCTGTGGTTAGAGCTTTGGCCCATGGACCAAAAGGTCACAGGTTTGATTCCTGGTCAAGGGCACATACCTGGGTTGCAGGTTCGATCCCCAGCCCCAGTTGGGTTCATGCAGGAGGCAACCAATCGATGTGTCTCTCTCACATCGATGCCTCTTGCTCCCGCCACCTCCTTCCACTCTCTCTAAAAGTCAAAGGAAAAATATCCTCGGGTGTGGATTAACCAAAATTTAAAAAGAGAAGTACATTTCATATGTTTTATAAGTATTTTCATATTTTAAAATACCTTTTTGTTGCCTTCACACCAAAAGACAACTTTGAGTATAGAATCATATCAATTCTCCACATTCTCCTCATCACAGAGAAGAAAACTAAGTCAGTCTAGGATTTATTCCATATTATACAATATTTGTCTTTTTGCCTGGGAATTTGACAATATATCCTTTTCTTCTTAATTAAATTAAGTTGCCAAGAGGCACTATGGGTAACTCTCTTTTCATTTATATTACCCAGAACGTAGCCCTTTTCATCTATAAGGCAAGACCTTCTCAGCTCAGAAAACTTTTGATCAATTATATCTTTGATCATTGCCTCTGCTCCATTTTTTTTCCCTAAAGAAAATCCATAATTCTTTTATAACAAACTGATGTTTGCCAGATCATCAGAGAGGGGGTTTGGGCCCTGGAAAAAGGTGGAAGGGCCCTGGCCAGTTTTGCTCAGTGGTTGGAGCCTCAGCCCGTGGACCAATGAGTTGAGGCTTCCAGTCAATGGGTCTCTCTGACATCAACGTTTCTCTCTCTTCCCATCCCCCCCCCCTTCTGAAGATAAATAGAAAAATATCCTCGGGTGAGGATTAAAAAAAAAAAAAGGTGGAAGGGATTAAAAAGTACAAATTGCCAGTTATAAAAATAGTCATGAGAATGCAAAGTACAGAATAAGGAATATTGTTAATAATATTATAATAACTATGTATGGTGTCAGATGGGTACTAGACATTGAGGTGATCACTTTAGGTATTTAATTGTCTAATCACTACGTTGTATAACCGAAACTAATACTATTGTATGTCAATTGGAACTGAAAAATATATTAAAAAATCTGTAGTTCTTTTATTGAAATCCTGTCTTCTATACCTATAATTTTCTTTCTTGTTGTTACCACTCATCTTCCTTTTCTCTGCATTCTTGAAAAGTATCCATGGGTTTCATTTTTTTATTTCATGTCAGTGATACACTCCTTTACAATGTCAGCTTCATTCTTCAGAATCACTACTAAAGATGTTTTGTTAATCGCCCTCCCAACCATCTTGCCTTACTGCAATCCTCCTATTTTCCATATCAGCTGATAATCTTTTCATTTCAGTTTTTTGCTTCCTGTTTCATATTACTTAGAAGACTCTTAAACATTCTGAGAATTACAAAGAGGTTTTATTAAAAAAAATTTTTCTGGTCTTTGTAATAAACCATTTTTAAGGGGTAAGCTGTTTTTCCAAGTCTTCATATTACTCGCACCCCCCCCCCACACACACACACACACTTTTTTGGTCATTCTGTATAGCTTTGTCTTAGGTTTCCTATGATAACTTTCCATTTACTCACAGAAGTAACATCCACCTCGTGAATGCTAAAGATACCCTTGATCTTTATTTTGGTATTGGCTGAAGTCTCTCTCTTGTCTAGAGTTAGTTAATTTGACAAATATTTTTTTGTGCCAGGTATTTGCTAAGGGATTCAAAAGCAAACAAGTTCCCTGACTTCAAAGAGCTAATTTTTTTAGTTGGCAATGGACAACAAGAAATAAATAAAATAAGAAAATAACCAGATTCTGCATCTTCTCCACTTCTGCATCTTCTTTATATCCTTTAGGCAAGGATGTAAAGAAGATGCAGAAGTGGATAAAGAGTGAGTGAATAATAAGTTCAATGCACAGATGCAGCCTGACTGAAACTTCTCAAAAGGCTACCATCCAAGGAGACTGTGCTGTGGTATCCAATCTTCTATATCAGCCCTGGTGCTCTGAACACATGGAGGGCTTCTTTCTTCAACAAAGAATAGCATGGTATTCTTCTGGCCCATGCTACTGTCAATAGTAATTTTCTTGACTGGACACTCCCTGAGATCAATGTTCTACCATAGGTTCCCCATTTGTTCCTGTATATTTAATCTCTGGCATATTCAGTGATTGGAGACATTCAGTCTCCAAATTGGTTGCAAAATACAGACACAGTGAAAGCTCTCTTATCAATATAATTAAGTCTGGCAATAGATCTGTTAACTGAGAGAGTTAAAGTTGATTTGAAAGTAATAGTTAAAGTAGGACATCATATTTGTTTTACCATAAAACACAGAAATGTGTATCATTTCCTAGTCTACTGATCTACTGATGGTATAAGGTCAAACTTTCTTCGTTGACTGTGGGACCACTAATTGGAATCCTGAGTTATATCTCTGCACAACCATGTGATCAACCACCTGTGGTTTCTAGCTTAGGTTTTTCTAAAGTTGACCAAGAACTTAAACACTTAAAAAATATTAAGTAATCTTAGTACAGACTGGTCCTACATTTTCATGATTTCTTCCCAAATCTTTTGCAGGCATCTTGTCAATATTTATCAATGATTCACTTTTGCTGAAAATTTCCAGAGCACTCAACATCAAATATATACCAGGTGGGGCAAAACTAGGTTTACAGTTGTTTGTATGGAAAAATAATGCAACAATTAATAAATAATAATATGAGAATAAATTTGGTGTTTTGCATACTCACAACTGCAAACCTACTTTTGCCCCACCCTATAAAAATATTTTCGCATAATTCATCTGTGCAATAAAAATAAGATTGTGAGAGAAAAATAAGAACAAGTGATTTGAGAATAAATACTTGATTAATAATGATTACACAAGTCAGGTGAAATACAGCAGGGAGAGAAGTATACCAACCTGCTAGCTAGTAACTCAGCAGGGTAAGGGGGTCATAGGTACAGAAAAAGAATGGAAAGTTTCAGTTGATCTAGTTGGTCAATTAAGAGGAAACTGATTAATAGAGATCTCAGGCAGAAAGGACCAAAAAAAAAAAAAAAAAAATAGCTATCCATCTGCTAAACAGCCTCAAAAAAAAGAGCACCCTTCCTGTAGAAAAATATGTGTCTACTTTTCTAGTTGGTAACGTACTAGAGTTTCAAGGCCTTGGGAGTAGACATTATGAAAAGGAATCAATCTCCATACCTGCTTTTAGAGACTTGTATATTGCTTCTATTTCTAACTATTTATCATTGGTCAGTGAGTAATTTCATTTTTCAGTCTACTTCGATCAGCTTTGTAGTTTGTGGAAATTTTAGATTGTGGCAATAGGTTGGCTGTCAAACCAAGGTTTTGGTCTTCCTCTGATTGTTCATCATCTTCTATGTTTTCATGAGTTTTAATAGGAAATTGAGAGAGTCAGTCTCAGGGTCTCTAGTCAGCCATCATATAAAATGGAAGTATAATTTAAAAAAATAATACTAGGTATCATTTCATCTAAGTCAATGTGAGGATGAAACAGTAATTCAGGAATTAATACTCATCATTCCTAATATCATAAACAGAAATATTAAGGGTAGAGAAATATTGTAAGAAAATGGAGCCACTAATTTAAACCCTCCCAAAGACCTTTATATTTCCTTGAAAAATCAGGCAAAATGCAAGCCTGTCAATGATTGATTTAGAATGGCAAACACCAGATGTATTTTATGTTGCTAACCAGACATGATTATTCCCAAACCAGTTTCAACCACTGGCCAAAGAAGTTGAAACATAAAATTAACTAATTTATCACAATGAAGTCATCTCCAATTTCCTAAGAAACTTTTGCTTATTTAAATAATGCACAACTGCCTGGCCGGTGTGGCTCAGTGGTTGAGAGTTAACCCATGTACCAAGAAGTAGCAGGTTTGATTCCCAGTCAGGGCACATGTCTGGGTTGCAAGGTCAATTCCCAGTAGGGGTGTCCAGGAGGCAGTAGATTGATGTTTCTATCTCACTGATGTTTCTATCTCTCTCTCCCTCTCCCTCCTCTCTCTCTAAAAATCAATAAACAATAATAATAAAATTAAAAATAAATAAATAATGCACTATATTCTATTAAGTCTTTGGGTAAAACCATCCTTCCTAAAAACATGCCAGGTTACAGGCAGGTTGAAACATGTCTCTGGATGGATAATCAGAAAACTGGTCAATTTGTACCTTGAAAAAGTCAGTGTTAACAAAATAGAATACAGATGAAAATACGCAAATATTTTTTATGAGAAATTAATACTTAAATAGAAAAGCATCTCAGAGGAGAGTCTAAGAACTCATCTTCCAAGTCCAGTAATGAGTATTAATTCATAAATGGACTATGCTATTAATACCCAGATAACCTAGACTAGAATAGCTCATTTTTAAAAAGAGTCTCCAGAACTATCAGTTTAAAAAATCCCCCATTACAAGAAAAGTTATAAACTAGCTTTGAAAGAAAAGGACCATTTTAGCTGCTCTCAGAATGACAGACTCTGTAACGGGTCCACAGTGGCAAATCCTAGTCAAACCATGTATTCTGTTCTCACCTTGAATTCCCTTGGGGTAATTTTAAAATGCAGCCCATTATTTTTGAGAGGAAACCTTCAATCTTCTTGACTTTAAATGTTTATTTTTCTGCTAATGTGAAGACATTTCTATACTCTTTCCTAGTACATGACACAATTTGAGCTGAAACCATTATAATCCATGAGCAACAAGCAGTTCTTAGACTAGTTATCACTGCTAACACTTTTCCATCTCCCTGAAAGTACAGCTAAGCACAAGGGAAGCTCCATCTCCACCTCTGTAGCTCTCTCATCAGACTCCAGTTTCTCAGACTGGAACCAACTTGGCTCAGGTCATGGAATCTCAGTTCAGTCGCTGAGCTACAACTGCTTCTATCAAGTCTCTATTATAATAAATGATACTTCCAGAATCAGAGTGGTTAGAATTCTGTTTTTCTAGAAATTCCATTTCCAAACAACAAAAATACAGCTGTGACCTTGGTTTCTTCACTTAAAACTTATGTTTAAACAACTGGTAGAGATATTAGATACTTTCTTAGATACGTTCTGACTTTGTATAAAAATACGTTGATGACCTGTGACCATCAAGAAAATGATCCAAAGCCTTGAATTCCATTACACTGATATTTACTGCCAGAACTGTTTGTGACAAAAATATTAAAAATAGAAAAAATAGAATCATCAAATTTTCTAAGTCAACAACAAAGTCTTACATCTAAAAACCAATCTGATAAGGGTCAACTCATTCGGATATTTGGGAATATGATTTGAACTGATTCACTTTGAAAAGCCCCCAGGAATGCGATCTCAACTAAGTTAATTCCATGCTATGAGGCTGTGATGCAATCTAGTTTTTCAGGTCTCAAGGTATAAAATTCTAAACAAACGAGCAGCTGTCCAAATACTAAGGAAATTCAAAGCTTTACTGAATTACTATCTAATTGATTATTATTTGTAATAGTATTTAGTATAGTAGGCATCCAACCTCCAAATATTAGATGAAAGAATATATACCCCAACACTGTATTTTCTGGGGAGTATATATACCACAATGTCACATTTTCACACAGAATATAAACCATGTTCTATGCATATCTGGTGTCTGAAATTTAATATTCTCTTTAATCAAGAATTAAATGTATTTTGACAAATCTTTATCGAATTGTTACTATGTTGAATATAATATCATAGGCACGATGGTGGGAATAAATAAAAGAAACAGTTCCTATCCTCAAGGAGTTTATAACTTAGTGAGATTAACTTCAAATAATTATACTGGCAGAAATAAGCCAACATCAATTTCCAGTCATATGAGCCATCCTGTACCTGATTTAAAAGAAAATTTGGGGATGAAACTCAGCATCTTGGGAGAAGGGTGAGTTTCTTTTTTTTTGTACGTGGGAAGCAATGTGGAATGTGGCGGCCAGTGAGTGAACCACAGTAGAGAGTTATCCTAAGGGAATGAACTGCTGCTATTCCCTTTGCTTCCTGTATATTCCCTTCACATTCAAGAATGGAGAATAAACCCATTCCCCTGAATCTGGACTGGCCTTGGTGACTTGCTTGACTAACAGAATGTAGTAGAAATGACTTTCTAGGACTTCCAAGGTGAGGTACTAAGACACCTTGCCATTTCCACCCAGGTAACTTTCTCGGAATCCTGCTTTGGGCATAGTCCTCTGATAACTAACTACCTGTAATGAATTAGGAGCATAGAGAAATTGAAGCCAAAATAATTAGAAACCACTGCAGTAGTTCAAGCAAAACATAAAGTATGGCTTAAAACCAGAAGTTAATAGGAAGAGAGGAGAAGATGGATGTCACAGATGGTTAAAGGTAAAATCTGAAAGACTCGGCACTTGATAAAATTTAAGAAATAAGAAAAGGCATAAGTCAAAGTGGGTTCTGAGGTTTCAGAACCTAGACAACAAAAAAGAAATGATGTTATTTTTCAAGACTGGGATCTAAAAAAAAACTGGAAATTAAATTAGAGGTGCTAGGAGACCATCCACGGAGAACCATTCAACAAATAAATGAATGGAGATACTGAGCGCCTTTACTGAAATAAAGTATTTTTGATACCCAGATGATGTGCTTAAGTCACCCAAGCCTAGAAAACAGATTTCCTTTGTGTCTACACATAGTTAATGGTGTCCTTTCTTTTTCTGGCCAAAAGAAAGAGATGTAGAATTCCTTACCAATAATCACCTTGTTAAAAATTAAAAGCATGTAAAGATAAATTTGTAATAATCATTTGAATAAATCACTCTCAAACTAAAAAAGTTTCTACTTGAAAAAATAAATTTTCAGATCTATAGAAGTCATCTCAATGTAATTTTGATTATATACCTGGTGGCATTTCAAATTACCTTCTAAAGGATTTTTTTTAAAGTTCCTTAACACCTTGTCAAACCATGTGGCTTCCCTGCTTGTGCTGTGCTGGCGACGCTTACCCGCGCCCTGCCTGAACAGACGGAACACTGAAGACGAAGACCTTCGCCTGTCACAGACTCCAGTGTCCTCCAAGTCCCTAATCCTGCAAGTCTTTGTATGAAATTTTATTTTTTTACAATTCATTTCCCTAGGCAATTATGATGCAGGGAGAAACAGAAATATCTTTGTATATTCAAGGATTATTTAAAGCTAGACAATTTGTGACTTGTTCAGGGTGTCCTACTTTTAACTCTTAATTGTATCTGCTTTCTATACAAAGATTACGAATGCATACACTATATAGTTCACATAACATCATAACTTAGCGTCCTACATCACTATCAGTGGATTATGGACTACTTTTTAATACTCACACACTAAATTATGTAAGGTTATGGCTACAACTAACTTTGCCAACAACAGATCAAATTCATTTACATGTATTATTTAAATCATATGGGTTTAGAGCAGTATTTCTCAACCTTTTTACATTATAAGCTCTTTAAAGACACTTTTTGGACATTTTCCCTAATCATCCCCCATACAATTTTAACACTACACATAAAATGTATGTCTGTTAAGTACTATTATACTGTATCTATGTCTTATTATATATTAAAAAGAATAAGTGTTTTTCAAAACCCCCAAGAACCTCCTGGGTAGGACATCTTCCCATGAGAAAGCATGTTTTATTTAAATTAATAATTTATTGCTCACATATGAATTATACTTATAATCACAATAATTCTAAGAGCATCATATAAGATTCAAAAACATCTCCTGGCCACACTTCTGACATTTCCCACTTTGAACCCTGGGAAGTGCAAACAATTATTTAACTTTCAGTACCTACGAAATAAAACTCAATTTTTTTCCATTTTGAAGACCAACATCACTCCTCCATTCTTCACTGCTTTTACTGAGAAAGCAGTAACTCAGATAATTTGTGGCTAACAAATAAAACAAAGATTTTAGCCCTGGCCAGTTTGGCTCTGCAGTTAGAGCGTCGGCCCGTGGACCAAAGAGTCACAGCCTCGATTCCGATCAAGGGCACATACCTTGGTTGCAGTTTGGTCCCCAGCCCTGGTCAGAGTCTTTCAGGGGGCAGCCAATCTATGTGTCTCTCTCACATCTATGTTTCTCTCTCTCCCCCTCCCTCTCTCTATCTGAAGATAAATGAAAAAATATCCTCGGGTGAGGATTAAAAAACAAACAAACATAGATTTTAAAACTAAAACTATTAGTTCTATTTATGAGGCTCTAAAGTACAAAATGGGTAATAATGATAAAAATTAGAATCTGATAATCATAAATACATATTCCAAATTTACCCAGTTATGGAAATAGTAACAGTGACATTTGGTAGAAAAGAACTGTGAAGAAATCATATTAAGATGAAGAGCACAATTTAAGTGTAAACTGTTTAAAAGGAAATATCAAAATGTGATCATTTTACTAATAGTCTCAAAAATTCTACTTACATTTATCCATAATTGAAACTCCTCAAAATTAAAGCTCAAAAATATATTTCATCTTAATTAATACACCCTTATCTCCTAACTTTCCTCCTCTCGGTGTCTCAGTTCTCACTGCTGCTAAGGGAAGGGCAGCACAGGAAGAACAGAAACCACAGGCTACAGCTCTTCCTCTGTCCTATTCTGGTCTCATCTCATCCACCCTAACATGCACCCACAGGAAAACTAGTGGCGTGGAGATGGGGTGAAAATTTCTTACAGCAAGCCTAAGTCATTCTTTCTTTTCCCTCCTATTTAGCAAAACAACGATCTTTCCCCATCAAAGTAGAGAAAGGGAAAAAAGAGAACAGATAAGAGGATTGTGCCTAAAACCAAATAGACTGAATGGCACCACAGTTTATTAGGGATACAATAATTAAGGAAGAGCCAAATAACCCCAAATGCATTAAAACATTACTTATTTTAAAACAAAGCAAACATTCTGTAATTTTATAACTGATTTTTTTCAGTGTCATTATTCTTTCATCCTAACTATGGCTTGACAAATTGAAAACTTGCAAGACTTCAAACTTAAGACCTAAACTTTATTTTCACGTTAATCCCTTCTTTTTCTGGCCAAAAGAAAAATATGTAGTATTACTTTTGTGATACTTCAGTATTACTAAAAAATACTCACCTTATTCTAAGGCATGAGCTGTATATCTGTAAGTCTCTATTTACTGAAGAAAGACAGCTGAGGCTTTAGTCTACTCTGAACAGAAATCTCAAATTTTACTAGCAACTACAACTCTTCTGTAGTACTTTAACTCCATTTATTTTTTAATAACTTTAATAAAGTATACCTAGTTAAAATCTTTACAATTATTCTTTTATCCTATAATTTGTAGGAGGTGATACTGAATCTCTCATTTTAAATAGTAAAAAGTTACATTACAAAAATACACTGTGACCTGGGTATACTGGGTACTGAACAATGGATATGTTGTTATTAAAAACAGATGACTTGGTTAAATAATTGCAAATAAAAACATAAAGCATTTCTTTGTATATCAGAGGTAAGTCACCAATTAAATGCCCCAATTTTATTTCAACTAATTTTCTTTCTTTCTTCATTTAAAAAAATAGGGATTAATAAAAATAAAGTAAGTAAACAAAAAGTTAATAAAGAAAGAACATAATGTAAAAATAATCAATATTACAAAGATAAGGTGCTTTTTATCATAAAGCTACATATTTACCATCCCGTACCAAATATGTATTAGCTATGAGCACTGAACATGACACAGTCATGAGAAAATATCCATGTCTCTAGAAAATGTTTTTAATTTAATAAACTGATTAGATGAAATACTACCTCAAAATATATGCTGACTAGAGAATAAAATCATGAAAACCAAAGTCAAGCAGAAGAGTAGTAAAAGTGTATGAAAAATGTATTTACCTTGGCTCTCCACTCAGCTTTATTATATTTTTTTGTGGCAGAGAACTTTGTGATTTTTGTTTCAAATCCTGTAAAAATAAACAAAAAATTTTATTTTACTTTTAAAACAAGTTTCAAAATTATCTATGTAATATCACCTTGCAAAAATCTTGAAGATGGGCTACATAATGCCCATCAAAGTTCAAAATAAACAATTCTTGTGTATATGCATATATATGTATATAATCAGACATCAAGTACAGCATATACAGGGACTCGAGTCCATATAGGTAGCTCCAATTAGGAATCAAATAAATTTAGCTGTAGAAATAATTTTGCAAAAACTATTACTATTTTACTTTTGTATTGTGTGTTTCACATTCTTGAGAAATGTACGTCCATTTACTGCATTTTTTACTTTACTATGAAAATGTATAATCATGATTATAAGCATCATATGAAAATATCTGACTCCACAAGTGTAAATTTAAATTACATATACAATGTCAAAGTCTATCATTCACAACACATTCTAATGACACATAAATTACAATTTTAAAATATCTGAGTGCCCAAGTGGAAGTGTAAAGAGGGCTGCAATCAAGCATTTCTTTAACTGTTCTTCCTTGCTGCAGAAGAGCCACCGTATGTTCTGTGTTATTAGCTCATCTGATCCTAATAACAGTACTAGACAAGGTAGACATCATCATCCCATTTTACAGACAAATGAATGAGGGCAGTCAGATGTTATAACTTTTTCAAGGCCCATGCAATCAGGTGCAGACGTTGAGGCTAAAGCTAGTCTCCTAAATCCTCAACACTGCTCTACTGTTTCACTTGTCTCAAACTGCCCAGCGCACTCCTGGACTCATCCTGAAATCAGAAGACAAACTAGGATTATTCAAATTGAAGTTTAGCAAGAACAGATTAAGGATTTAAAGAAGTTCCAATATCAAAAGGCTTCTAATTAATGCCCAGCAACACAGCTATTTATTATGTCTAGTTACCTACAATATAATCTTAGTGTTCTAAAAGCGTGTGTCTCACATTTCCTTGAAATAAGTTCACTATTTTATTTTTCATGCTTAAATTTAGTCTGAACAAAATATACACCATAAATCGAATACAGACACACTTATAGGAAAGAAGACTACACAGGTAATTTATAGAGAGTAATGCAAATTATTTCAAATAATGTACATAAAATAATTATTTTTCAATGTCTTTTCACTAAGCTTCTCACTCCCTTTTTCCGATCTAAGAACAAAAAAATCACACATTTATATAATGAATATGAGATATCAACTAACCATTTCTAGGAGGGTATCAAAAGAGTAAGATTCGAATGAGTGCTTGTCCTTCAAAATAAGAAGTAGGGTGGAAGATCCAATTATCGTCTTCAAATTCATTAATGAATGAAAGAGTCTGTGAACCAAAAATTTTATATTAGTCTGAGAAATAATTTAAAAATTGGTATACAATATTTTCATTTTCTTTAATACCACCCTACCCTTCATCCTGTATTCACAAAGTGAAACCAAGAAACAACCTACCATGAATTGGCTCTTTTTTGCCCCCAACTAAGTACTTAGGAGAAAAAAGAAAGGTTAATCAAAAGATAACACTGCCCTGGCAGGTTTGGCTCAGCAGTTAGAGCATCAGCCCGAGGACCAGAGAGCCCCAGGTTTGGTTCCCACTAAGGGCACGTACCTCAGTTGCAGTTTGTCCCCAGCCCCGGTTGGGTCCTGTGGGTGGCAACCAGTCTCGATGTGTCTCTCTCACATCAATGTTTTCTCTCTCTCTCTCTCTTTCCCTCCCTCCCTCCCACTCTATCTAAAGATAAATGCAAAAAATATATATATATATACACACACACACACACACACACTGAAAATAATTAATTTAAAATAGAAAACTTTGTGGACATATCTAAAACACATAATATTATTCAAACTAATTATACTTTCTGTGAATATCATACCAAATAATAAGAATATACAGCATGACTACCCCAATGGCTTTTGAAGCAACAATTTGATATTTCGCCTTAGAAAAATCTTTAACAAGCATTGAAATGGCAAAAAAGGACAAGATTAACTCTCACTCATAACAAAATTCAATCAATATTTACACTTCAAAGAACACAAATTCCTGAAGAATTCAAATAGATATTTTGTTAAATTTAGTTTCATGTTCTTGTTGAAAAGAACCAGAAAAAGAATTTTTTTTCTCAGACATGGAAAATAAAATTGTCTCTGTCCTTGTTACTAATCTTGGTCACTGAAACTATTAATTGTATTCAAACTGTACTTATGTATTAACTGTATTTTTATGGCTGAGGAACCAAAGGATGCTTATGAATCAATTGATGCAAAATCAATTCTAGCCCCAGCTAGTTTGGCTCAGCGGTTAAAGTGTCAGCCCTTGGAACAAAGAATCCCTGGTTTGATTCCAGTCAAGGGCACATACCGCGGTTGCAGTTCCTTCCTAGCCCTGATCAGGGTGGTACGGGAGGCAACTAGTTCATGTGTCTCTTTCACATCGATGTTTCTTTCTCTCTCCCTCTCTCTCCCTCCCACTCTATCTGAACAAAAATGGAAATGGGTGAGAATTTTTAAAAAATCAATTCCGGAATATAATCTTGGTTTACTACCAGCTATTGCTAAAACACTACACATGGGGAAAAAACTTGCTGAAGTTTCTTTTCAAGCTCAGTTTTATTGCTTTAAAGCTTTACAGAGCAGGCATTCCTAAGTAAACTCATACTGGCGAAATTTGTCAAGAAACTTTGCTAATCATGTTTTCAGTCAACCATCAGAATCAATCATGTTTATAGAGTGATTATATTATCTTCCCAAACACACGAAGCATTAAATACATTTTTGTTGGCATGCATCAACAGCAAAATTTGTAAAAGAATTAGAAATAACTTAGTTTTGTAGAACAGTAATATTACCTTCAAAGATGTAAGTGACTAAATACATTTACACCGTAAATCTATAACTCCAGTATTAAAATCTTATGGATTTGACTTCAGACCATCATGCAGCTCAATTTCTCATTCTATTCAAATGTAACCTGGATGGTAACAAGTGTTCTCACCAGACTAAAAGATTCTATGAATGAATACAATTCACATATGAAAACAAGTCCCTCAATCTAAGTTTATTTTTATTATTTATATGGCTATATTTAATAGGTCATCTGAACCTGCAGAATAAGTCATGTTCTCCATCAGCTAAAACTTGATATGTATTTCAGCATATTAAAGTGTCCTTATAGTTAAAATGAGTGAATGCCAAGGATCAATGTTAGTATCCTGACGGCATACCATGAAGTCTTTTCATTTTATTTTAATTTTTTTCTTTTTAATTGAATTTATTAGGGTGACATTGGTTAATAAAATTATATAGGTTTCAATGTACAATTCTATGATACATCATCCATATATGCACTGTGTGCCCACCATGCAAATCAAAACTACAATGGGATACCACCTCACACATGTTAGAATGGCTACTATCAACAAGACAGGTAATAACAAGTACTGGAGAGGTTGTGGAGAAAAAAGAATCCTTATTCACTGCTAGGGGGAATGTAAACTGGCATGGCCAGTATAGAAAACAGTATGAAGATTCCTCAAAAAATTAAGAACAGAGTTGCCATATGACCCAGCAATCCTTCTTCTGGGTATCTACTCAAAAAACTTAGAAACATTTATTCACAAAGATACATGCACCACTATGTTCATTGCAGCATTATTCACAGTGGCCAAGACATAGAAACATGCAGTCTTCTAATGAAATCAGCACTAAAGACTGGCACAGAATTCCCCAAATACTTTCTCAAGATATATAAAGCTTTGTTTAAAACAAAAGAAAACTAAACATAGTATATATGTTTGGAAAACACTGGACACAACAAAATTTTAAATATTTCAACAGTTAAAATCAATGTGAAATTTCCCAGAGCCTCCAAATTCCTAACATGCCCGTATCCTATTATTATGGAACAGTACACGGAACATCACTCAGGAACCACAGCTTTCTAGTTTGGTATCACTGCTACTATTTCCAGGAGGTGTCATCTTGTTTGTCATACCAAGTTTGATCTGTAAGTTAGGACCCGCACACTTAACATTTTGTTCACTGTTCTCCTATCTGCCTTAATCACAACTTGGCCAAATCTAAATCTTCCTGTAACTGACCTCATTATCATTTCTTCTTGTCTTCCACATAGCTCCTTTATCCACTTTTAAGCTGAACATCTATTACAAACACTGCCGCAGTCTAATTCATTTTTATGCCACGATTAGAATTAACCTCCAAATATGCCATGATGTAGCTTGCTCTCCAGTTTACAATTATATAAACATTCAATCTACTGCTGAAGAGCATGACTCTTAGAAGTCACCGAGATGGCAGAAGAGAAAGCTAGAAAGAACTGTCGTACCTGAACCAGGAATTTGCAGGCTTCTTTCATACAGCACAAAAATAAGTAGGACAGGATTTATTCTGTTTTTAGTTGTTATTACTAGCAGCCAAATGCCATCCTTAACTCATATACTTATTCATAGGGTCATATCTGCCAAGAACAAGAGGGCGTTCATTGCTAACTGCTTCTTTGTTTATAATTCTTACTTGTGTTTTCAAATTTCCAACTTCAAATGTCTGTGATAATGACTTGATAATTGTTTATGACTTTTCAATGAAGTGTGAATTTGCTCACAAAGCAAATTCACAAATGTCAAGTAGGATTTGAGAATTAGTGTTGTTTTTTTTCTCTAAGATGCAATTATGTACAGGAATGTTTTTATGAGCTAAAAGTAGTACCAAACACATGGAAGATATAGTGACAGGCCTTCTGGAAGGTGATGAGACAGAAAATGTTCTGTACCCGAATCTCTTTCAATATGGCAGCCAGAGAGAGGGCAGGAGAGTGACTTCCCTTTTTCTTCTTAGAAACTCTGGTCTGATTCTAAGCGGCCTCACATTTAAACTCTCAGTAAACAAAGAAAACAGGAATAAGTGAAAAGGAAAAATGGAAGATCTGCCATTTAAAAAGTCCTTGAAGCAAAAAAGAAAATAAAGTTTGCTTCCTATGGAGAAATACCAACATCATTATCATCCAGTGAGTGTTTTCCACATTGAGGTCGGCTTAAACCTCAATAGATGGATGCCAAATACATATTCTATAAGAAAATTGAGAAGGTATTCAAGACACTACATTGAATATACATTTTTAAGGACTCAAGTCAACCAACGAAACCTCAAGAATATTTTTGCCAAATTTTCTAGAAGGGCAGTCAAAATATTGTTAACAAACTTTAATTACCATTTATTACAATTGATAACCTCAGCTGTGGGTCAATTATTTATGTAAAAAAGAGATTCACTTTTTAAATCTGTAAGAAAATCACAGCATACTTTTAATGATTTTAAAATATTGTCAAAGCATACCACTGTTGATAGCAAAAAAAAAAAATCTGGAAAAAGTAATAATCTCAACTATAGTGAAACAATCACCAACACTCCTTCCCAGTGTAAGAATCTCCTCTGCACTGATCCTAATGAAAGGGTAACCTGAACTCCAGCAAGATGATAGAAATCTTCCTATGACAAAAGATAAGCCTTTCCATTATTGGGAAACACTGCTTATAAAAATCTTCTGCTTTTCTGAGCCACAGCCTGTGCTCATTGTTTCTAATTCTGTATTATGAAGATAACTGAGCTTCTACTCCCTCATTCATCTAACAGACCTGCAAAACATTGAAGATGGCTTTGATATCAATCAACACGCAGGCCATTCCTTCTCATCCCAATTCCTTATATCATCCATATATGACAAGGGTTTTAGGTTCTTCTACTTGCTGGCGATACTTCTAGGCTTACTTTTTTTCATCAATATCCCTCTAAGAAAAGTAAGGTATCACCCTGGTCAATGTGTCTCAGATTAGAGCGTCAGCCTGTGCACTGAAGGGTCGTGCACAGGTTGAGGACATGTACTTGGGTGGCAAGTTCAATTCCTGGTCCTGGTTGGGGTATATGCTGGAGGCAACTAATCGATCTGTCTCTCTCACATTGCTGTTTCTCTTTCTCTCTTCCTACCTCCCTCTTCCCAACAACAACAAAAAAAAATCAATGGAAAAAATATCCTTGGGTGAGGATTAACCAAAAAGGTATCTGAGAACTAAATAGAAAATAAAATGACATTAAAGTTCTATACAATGATGTGAAGCTCTTTATCCCCCTGGGTTATAAGTATGATTTTGATATCAAATCCTTAGTCAGGAAGGTACCCCATATTCTTGGGAGAAAATAGGATCAGTTTTATAATAATGTTTTACTATTCCACTTGTAGAAATGAGCTGCAATAAGAAATTGAGACAGCTAGTACTCTGTGAACAGATTTGACACCTGCTTTGAAAATTGGTATTTTTTTTTATAGAAATACTTGTAAGGGATACTATGATTACTATGGTCTGATAAACATTAACAACTTCATTAAAAGATATAAGGTTATGACCCAAAATTTGAAAAGATTTTGTTTTAAGATCACTTTTTAATAATTATATTACCTGGTACCATAATCCACAACCACCCAATCTTTTGCGGTTCCTGTGATAGCATCATGATGTTGAAACAGTCCCAAATTCCTTCTGGCTTCTGTAAGCTTCGTGAAATAGGATGATGAAAGAAATGCACTTATCTTGTATTTCTGAGCTTGTCTCAGGGCGAAGTAGTAAAGAATTTCAGCAGCCCTAATTGCATAAAAACAGTCATTAATTTTTATTTCAAAACAATCATTTTAGTTTACTATTTAAAATATGTGGTATTGTTTTTAAAAATCTACAATTTCAGTACAAACAATTTATAAGAGATATTGATATTAAACATTTCTATTTTACCACAAGGTATCTACCTAATACATATAAATTCTCAATCATCAAAGATCATGTCTATGTTGACACAAAGGGTTCTCATTCTAGATGGGTCTGGAAAGAAGCCAGTACCCACTGGCAGCAAGATAGGCTTATTTATGGGTTACATAGGAAAAAATATCTCAACACAGCAGTGTGAACTTGATAAATCTTTCTTTCCTTTCTTCTCTCCAAGAGCAGTGAAGACATATGCCATGACTTCTTCCCCAGGAAGCCATTTACTCTCACGAATGCACATTAAGAGGAAGGCAGTGGGGAAATGCGCAGTCACATGAGTGGGAGACTAACAGTGAAGGAGAAACAGCAAATGATGTCTCGATAATTCAGTGACAAGAGCTAGTCAAAGTGCTGAATAACAACATCCAATTATAGAGAATTTAATAATAGAAACTGAAAGATGATAAAACATACGGTGTCTTTTCTCATTTATTTTAAAGAAAAAAACACTTTAGCTTAAGAACAGATTTTGAGCCCTGGCCGGTTTGGCTCAGCGGTTTGGCTCAGCGGTTAGAGCGTTGGCCCACAGACCAATGAGTCGCAGGTTCCATTAGGGTTAAGGGCACACACCTTGGTTGCAGTTCGTCCCCTGGTTGTGCGGGAGGCAACCAGTTGATGTGGCTCTATCACACTGATGTTTCTCTCTGTTTCTGTATCTCTCTCCCTCCCTCCCACTCTATCAAAAAAATATATAAAAAAATAAATAAATAAATAGCTTTTGAGCAAAAATTTGGGGGTTTATAATTTTCACCTTTTATTTTTCTTCATCAGAGGACATGATTCAAGATATGTTAAGATGTTCTTTAAAAATGCCATGGCTTGATGGAATAAAAAATATAAGAAGGCTCTTTACACAAAACATGTTAAGAACAATTCAGAGAAAATCAAGGTAGCTTTCAAATATATTAAGATATGAAAAAGAAGAGATGTGCAGCGCTTTTTAAAAAAATTCCTTTAAATTGCTGAAATAATGAAAATATACTAAATAATCTCCACTTTTAAATTCTAATCCTTCTGAAATTTATAGCATAAAAATCATTAAATTTAAATTAATAAAGAAATTGTGTATAGATGTTCATACATATCCTCAGCAAATATTACCTGGTTTTGAATAGAATATATATGAAAGAAAGTGGACTTTAACAATACTTATTTTTATATGTTTCTGTTATCCATTTTTTTTTTACAAATGAACATTAAGATAAAATATCACTATTATCAGACAAAAATTTATTTTCAAATACAGTCATTACATTGTGAAATTCACAATTATATTTTTTGCTATTTATTTTAAAGCAGCAGAATTTTCAAACTATATTACCTGTAGTAACTACTTCACCTAAATATATTCAATAAAGTTAAGATGGAATCAACAATCATAACTCTTTGCCATGAAAAAACACTTGACAATTAAGAATCACCCAGTGGTCCAAAAGGATCCTAACATCATTTATTACTGGCTGTTTTTATCACAGCTGGTTCAGAACAACATAACAGATAACTAACATTCTATTCAGTAAAATGCATAAATCTCTATTAACATATACTCTTTTATTACAAATACAATAATAATGTATTCATCTGACACATTTGAGAATATCCGAAAACACAGTCCAAAAAAAGTTAGGCTTTTATAATAATAATAACAGTAGCACAACAGTAAAATAATAAAAACACACACTATTATACCCAAGTACAACTCTTTAAAAAATTCATGTTTTTTTATAAAAACACTTTCCAAAACATACTGTTTCACTAATATATAGAAGAGCGTAGGTATGATATAGAATTTTATTTTTAATACTGAGATTCGTCATGAAAATTAATCACCATGAATTCATGATTGGATCTGAACTGAAAATGAATTCATCATGAAAATTAATTACTCTCCTGGGCTGCGCACACATACAAATCCCTGGGGTGATTTATCTTTAACAAAAATGAGACTCAGTTATTTAAAACTGTGTCCTCCACTGTGATAGCCACAAGCTACATATGGCTATTTACATTTGAATTAATTAAAATTAAATAAAATTAAGAGTTCAGTTCCTCAGTCACACTGGTTACATTTCAAGTGCTCACTAGTTACATGTGGCTAGTGGCTATCACACTAAACAGTGCAGAAACAGAATAGTTCCATCATTGCAGAATGTCTATTGGACAGTGACTGAAAGTTCTACTGGACATGCTAGTATAGAGTGTTTGCATGTTTTCTACTGACGTTTGTCTTCTCCACGTCAGTTTATTTTTTTCACTCTGCCTCCATCAGTTCTCATCTCTTACAAGTTTTGTTCTTGTAAGCAGAAAATTATACCTATAGAAATGTGTTTCAAATAACGTAAGATCTGAGATGAAGCCTCTAAAATTTCTCCCGCCAACAATTACATTCGTTTTACAATATGTATTTTGAGCCCCACATTTTGGCTACTGAGAGGCCCTATTTGCTCCTTTTGACCCAAGCCTCTGTTTCCAGTAATTTAGCCAGATTACTGACCTGTAGACACACATGATAATGTCACTGAATATTACCATGGTGTGCCAATAACACAGGTAATTAATTAGAAAAATATAAAACACAGAATACAACTCCCAGAAAAACTAATTACATAAACTGCTTTTCCTTCCAGAACAAAAGCCCATGTAATAAATTGAGTATGCTTTGGAGACATATCTCTGATTTCATTAAAATTTCACAATTACATTAAACATATCCTGACCCTCTATAGATGTTTTATATTACACAAAACTCTACAAAAAAACTATGATAACATAAAAGAAGCAAATAACTAAATGTAGCTAAGTTAAATGTACCTTAAATGGGATTCCAATATTCTATCCATTCGCTTGTAAAAAGGTCTGGATGTAAAGTAGCCACTCCAGTAATGATCGTCCCGGTCGGCATAAGTGAAAAAATCTCCACTTACAACAGGGAACGGTGATGAGTGGCTATTCGTTCTACTAGCTTCTTTATCCAGGGCATCAAAATAATCTGATAAAGTCCCAAACTGTATCTAGTTAAAAAAAAAAAAATTACTTCAATTATTCATAGTTACCTTAAAATTACTTTTGCACTAAAATGAAAAGTTACTTATAAATATTTAAGATAAGCTTCCAAGTGAAGATGAATATGTAGTTCAGTTTTTACAAAACTCAAACTTAGAGGGGAAATACTCATGATTCTTTTACTTGCATCAAATCCCAAATTAAACTAAGAGAAAACTTGTACGCCTAAGAAGTTAGAAGAAGAGCTATCTAGATCTACAAATTTGTGGATCTGAAAACCACTTACATACCTGTAGAATTTCAAAATGTTCAATGATCAGGGAACGGAATAATTCAGAGATGAAAGAAAGACGGGGAAAACATAAAAAATAAAAGACATATTTTGAGCAAAATGTTCCGGAAGTTGAAATAATACGTTTTGGTAGTCATTAAGTACTTGCACATGGCACATGCACATACCCTCCCCCAACCTCCCTTTCCCCAAAGTTTGAGTTCCAAAAGGGAAAAGGGAGAAACTTCAACAAGACTTTTTAAATGGACGTTCTCTATCAGCAGGTAACACAACACTGAACAGGGAAGTCAAGCACAGAGTGCCAAGTTGACAGCTCGAACGAATAGGTCTTCCTGACAAATGATTCAAATTTCCAGCGCATAAATCCATTTTTACAATAACTCTTCTACAAATCAGAAGAAAAGAGAAACATGATACCAGACCTTGTAAACAAATATTAAAACACTGTGTGTTTTAGAAATGAACAGAGAATTCAACAGGGAATGTGTTCCTTTTCATCAAAAGATGTTAATTTTGTTGTTTCTTACTTTATAAACACAGAGAGATATTAAAAGCCATTTTGATTCTGTGTGGCAGAAAAATAATTAAAAGTAGTTCAAAACAGTGAGTAGCATACTAGCATAGTGGTTAAGAGCAACAAAGAACCTGGATCCAGAGGGCATGGGTTTGAATTCTGTCTCTAATAACACTTAACATGTGGCTTTGAGCACACTACATACTGTCTCTGTGTCTCTCTGTGTTACAGCTAATGGAGTTCTAAGGAAAATGCTTAGAAAAATGACTGGCAAATAATGGTGTAAGTTTTAGCTATTATTTCTCCATTGTGAATGCAAATTTTCAACCGGAAACACAACAATGACATTAGTAAGACGAGTAAGTTATTATAAATGTACTGTGATACAATAAATTTTGTAAAAGCAAAACAAAGGATTATTTCTAAATCCTTATATTTACATTTAAGAAAAACAATTTTCAACTCTATTATCCACTTTTTTCTTGGATTCACCAAATACAGTGTCTTGAGCAAGTTAATCTGTGCGTTAGTTTCCTCATCTATAATGGGGATAATTATAGTACCTATCAGAAAATGTTCAGAGAATTAAATAATTTTGGGTAATATTTTAAGTATTATTTCTTCCTTCAATTGCATTAAGGAAGTGGAAGATAAGTGTGTGTGGTTGTGTTCGTGTGTGTGTGTGTGTGTGTGTGTATCCATACAAGAAATGAGGGTCACAAATACAGGAAATACAGCATTAACTTCAGACCCAATAGGTATAGATGGTATCAGGGAAGAATATAGCAGCAAAATATTCAATGATCTAAATATTTGTAAGTCGTACTCTGCTCATCTAAATAATAAGGGATTTCTACTAGATAAAAAAAATCCCTTTCAGTTTTAAATTTAAGGAAACCATGGCATGCTACCAGAGTTAACAGTGACAACTGACTATACCTTCTAAAAAATATTTCAATTAACTTTTATTAGTCAGGATAAAAATACTTCCTACTTTGTAATTTTCAGAGCAAAGTATATGTAAGTGGCTTATTGGGCTTTCTCACAAACTTAATTCAGTCTTTTTTTTTATCCTCACCCGAGGACACTTTTCCATATTTTGTTCAGATAGAGTGGGAGGGAGAGAGAGAGAGAGAGAACGAGAGAGAGAAACATCGATGTGAAAGGCACACACCGAGTGGCTGCCACCCGCACGACCCAACCAGGGCCGGGGACAGACTGCAACCGAGGTACGTGCCCTTAGCGGGAACCGAACCCAGGTCTCTCTGGACCACAGGCTGACGCTCTAACTGCTGAGCCAAACTGGCCAGGTCTTAAAGAGCTGAAATATAATCCTCTATCTATGCTAGAAAAGTTTCAAAAGAAAATATTTAAAATAATTTTTTCTATAAAGTCTCTTGGTAGCTCAAATAAAGTCAATATTTGGGACATCTAAAAAATATAACCAAAAAATTCAAATAGTTTATCATTAAAAGCAACAATTAACCTTAATCTTAATTCCTATATCAGGGCACCACATAGAAAAAATTATAAAAATTACATAAATTTTTAAATAAGTGATGATCAATGGCAAATTGGCTCTCCTGGCTAGTACAATGTCAATTAATTAGCTATTCAATTGCTCCTGTTTTTCCTTTCATTAAAAGAAAATAATAATTACTAATTATTGTGGCTTGGGAAAGAAATCCTCTGAACTCACTCCTATCCTTTTTCAGATATCTAGGTTGATCTTAGAAGCTACCAAGGGTGTAGGGTCTGACGGTGAGCGGTCCAATTGCTCTCGGGTTTCCAGTGTTGTCCTGCAACACAGTGATGTGCACTGTATACTAAATGGCTTTTCCTTGGCCAACCAGCTCAGAACGGCCAGCCTTTTCTCTCTGCTCTCATGATTGCCTGTTCTCTCGAAAAGTGTTCCTGCAAGCCATTCTCCAGCTCCGGTACTCCCTGCCCCATTATTCTTTCTTTCTCATTTCTTGACCCTCTTATGCTATTGCCCAAGACCTTTCCCCTAATTCTCCTCAATACTCTAGGGCTGAGTTGATATCTCTGCAGTTGGTCCTAGATGTAAGAAAACAGTGCTATCAAAAGTGCTCAATAAAAGACCAGTTAGTTGCTCCTAAATATTTACATATGAAAAACTGCCTATCTAACTGACTTCGTGGTGGTGGTGGTGGTGGGGGGGGGGTGTTATATTTGCCTAACTGGGGAAATTGCTTCTTCAGTGCAAAGCATTTCCACAGCTTAATGAAGGACTAACAGCACACCTACCTTGGAAGAGCCTCTTAAAAGCCTTAACCTATGTCTGTAAATTCTCAATTGCTGTTTTCAAGTGTCTACTTCCTGCTGAGCTGCTTTTGTTCCCTTCCCAAAGCTTCCCTCATCTATTCTGACTGCAGCATGCTTCTAATTTCCCTGAGTATACAGTCACTTCTAAGGATGACTTCACATATCTTACATAGGGCTTTTAAAACAGTTCGTGAAGGAAAACTGAGTATTTAACAGCTCAATACATTTCTGAAGATCTCTAGTAATGGGAGTGATTTCTTAGACATTTCCTTTCCCATTAGAAATAAGAATTTTTTAGACCTGGCCGGTTTGGCTCAGCGGATAGAGCGTCAACCCACAGACCAGAGAGACATGGGTTCGGTTCCCGCTAAGGGCACATACCTCAGCTGCAGTTTGTCCCCAGCCCTATTTGGGGTCATGTGGGTGGCAACTATTCAATGTGTCTCTCTCACTTCGATGTTTCTCTCTCTCTCTTCCTCCCTCTCTCCTTCCCGTTCTATCTGAAGATAAATACAAAAATGTCCTCAGGTGAGGATAAAAAAAAGAATTTTTTAAGCCTGGCTTTTTCCATTGATGTTGTTCAAGCTCAAAAATGGAAATTAGTGATTACCTGAAGATTCATGTTGCCCTTGTTTAAGTAAGAGATTATTTAGGGCAAGGCACATTTTGGGTCTCTGACATTTTGGACATCCTTTGGACAACATGAGGACATCGGTATAACAATGAGTTTACTTTTTCTAGTTTCTGAAATAGCTGTATATATGGAAGATTATAATTTTACTACCCTAGATAAAACTTTGTTTTCTTTTACTTTAGATGAGTTTTGGGTGACCACAAAAGCTCCTTCCTTCATCTTCACTTTCAGAGTCGCTTTTCCCTGACAATGTTCTTGCATTAATAACTTTAGAATTATCTTTCATCCATTATTTTTTTTCAACAATAAAAGATGGAATATAGAAAGAAAAAAAATACCACACAAAAATAATAGTAAATGTAAGTTTTCAGTTTAGACAAAGTAACTTTAAATATACAACCTAGAACAGATATAGCTAGATAAACTATACAGAGAAAAAAGATTTTGTTCAAAGATACTGAAGGGCAGTCAGAGTAGCCAAGATTTGGGGGACAAAAATTCTGGAAAGAAAGGAAATGCATCAAGGTTACTGGATACAAGGTTAAAACTCAAAAGTCAATTTTTTTTTTATACATGAAATATACCACATTCATAGAATAAATGGCCTAATATTTGAAAAAAAGAGTTGATTATTCTCAAATTAATCCAGACTGAATGCAATTCTAATCAAAGTCTCAATTTTTTATAGACATTTAAAAGTTGATCCTAAGCCTACATAAAACTACAAAGAACTAAGGATTATCAATGCAATCTTGAGGAGCAGAACAAAATTAAAGACTTCTCCTACCAGATAATAAGATCTATTATACAGCTGTAGTAATTAGACAGTATGAGATTAGTCAAATTGACAAAATCGAATGGAGAGTTTAGACACAGATCCATACAAATATAGTCTGACTCATCATTAATGACAAAGATAATGCGGCAGTGCAGTAGGCAAACTATAGTTTCTTCCATGAATAATGCTGGATAGCCATGTGGGCAAATGTGTATCTTGATCCCTATCCTCACACAATTCATAACAATCAATTCCAAATGGACTACAGACCTAAAAGTTGAAGGTAAAACAATAAAGGTTCTAGAGGACTTCTTCAAAAATGTGTTTTCATGACCATGGGGTAAACAAAACCTTCTTAAACAAAACATAAGCACTAACCATAAGGAAAAAACACTATTATATTAGATTTAATTAAAATTAAGAATTTCTGCTCATCAACAGACAGCACTTATTAAGCACAAACAACATAGGGGGAGATAATATATGCATAACTTTTATCTGAAAAAAGACACAATCCAAAATATATAAAGGAACAATAAATAGTTAGAAATAGGCAGACAATCCAATTTAATGGGGGAAAAAAATCATCAAAAGACTTAAATAGGCACTTCATAAAAGAAGGTTCTCAAGTGGCAATGAAGTATGAAAAGAGGCTCAACCTCATTAACTACCAGAGAAATACAAAATAAAACCATCACACCTACCATAAAAGAAAAAAATAAAAATAAATCCTGACAATAAAAAGTCTGAGTAAGGAAGTAGAGCAACTGAAATGATCATACAATGCAACAACTAGTTTATCTACTCTGGAATACTGTTTGGCAATATCTACTAAAGTTGAACACGTGCATACTTAATCAAAAAATTCCATCCCATTTTATACCCATACAAGCTCATACACATGTATACTAAAACATGCACAAAATGTTCAAAGCAGTTTTATTTGTAACAGACGAAAATCAGAAACAACCCAAATGTCCATTAACAACAGAATGGCTATAATGTAGCATATTTATCAACTGCATAGAGGTACTATACAACATTAAAAATGAATGAACTACTGCTACATGCAACAACATGGATGAACCTTACAAACATAACATAGGGCCAAAAGAGCCAGATGCAAAATATCACGTGTTTAAGATTCCCTTTTGATAAAATTTTTAAAAAGGCAACACTAATCATGGTGACAGAAATAAAAATACGGCTATCTCTACAGGAGCTGGTAATGATTTGGAGAATTCTTGGGAGATTCTTCTGGGATGCTATAAATGTTCTACCTCTTGATCTGGATGGTGGGTATATGGGGGTTTTTAAACTTCAAAAAAAATTCTCTGCACATTTATGCTCTGTGCATTTCTCCTAGGTATGTGATATTTCAGTCTTAAAAATTACTTTAAAAATTGCTCTGGTGTCCAAACAAAGGAGGAAATAGGTAAAATACTAAAATCAGGATTTAATTTTTCAGAGTCAGGTAGCAGATTTATGGACCTCAAAACCATTCCCCAGGAAGATGTCTCTGGAGATAAGATACCCATATTACATACGTGTTCCTCAAATCAAATGTTTGTGTGTGAGTTCCATCTTTGAGGATAATACAGAGATGATTTAAACAGAGCCCTAATGCTCAAAATTCATAATGTGGTAGAAATTCAGTTGTAAGTATCTTGAATAAACTTGGTATTTTATTTAAGTTTATTTATCTATTTGATATTATTTAAGTTTATTTAATAAACTTGAATTCTCACTATATAAAATGTGGTCCATTATCAGCTTTGTAATTTTCTACACAGTAACATCACTTCCCTTCAACAGTATTTTCACAGATATTCTACTGTCTGAAAACACACTGGATAATTTTCTCATAAAGGGTCTATTATATGACTCTAATCTGAATCTTGACTCACACAAAGTCTCTGTTAAAAACTGTTTTTATGAGATCAGGAAAATTTGACTCTATTATTGAATTGCTGCTAATTTTTTAGATGTGATCATGGCATTATGATTATGTTTTTAAACAGAGTCCTTGTCATTTAGTGATACATACTGAAATGGTTACAGATGAAACTACATGACATCTGAAATTTGCTCCAAAATAATCCCAAAGAGAGGGGCGAGATGACAGAGGGCACAGCTGAAATGAAAGTGACTTTGAGTTGATGAATGCTGTAGCTGAGCCCTGGATTGCACGATGGTGGTGTAGTTGTATTATTCTCAAAATGTTAGGGTACACTTTTAATTCTCCACAAGAAAAAATAAAGCAAGAACTATAGGCAAATGATTAATTTTGGAAGTCTTCTCATCGAAGAAAAATGCTAATGTATTCTCTGGACACAAGACATTTGTTTGCAAAATTCATGACATGTTCACCTGCATCTGCCAGTCACACCACTAAATCACAAGGATGCAACTGTCAGAAACAATAAACTGTCCATGCCAGTAGAAAAACATAACATCACTGAAAAATGAACATCACAATTTAGTAGGTCCATGTTTCCAACCATATACAGGTAATAGCTCTCTAATCTTCAAGGAGTGGTAGGAAAGGAAAAACTTTGGAACAGGAACTAGAGTATCAGGTAATTTTCCTCTTCATGAATTACACTTTTACATAAGAACTACATATTCTAAGAAATACTGGGATGCAGGACAAAGAAACTAAGGCTATTGTGTTTTAGCTTCTTTTAATAATGAAGGCTCAACTTCAAATACAGTATCATAATTAAATAGTTTCTCATTACCTTAACATTATACTGAGGTCGAGAATTCATATAATCAAAAAGTATCTGATAATTCTTGAACTGATGATCCCATTCCGTGCGTTCACTATAGCGGAAATCATCTCCCAGAGGGGCCAGAAGAACTGTGGTGCGGAAAAGTTTTGACTTCTTTCGGTACTGATCTAGAAGCATCTCAGCCCTACAAAAGAAAGAAGGGAAAATATAAATAGTATTAAAAAAGGAACAATTAGGCAACTCATAAAGAGTGTATTATATTGAAAGAAATTGTCTATTTTACCTATATCCTAGGTTAGTATGATTTATGAAGCAAATTTTTTAAACTACCATACTAATTTTCATTATCCTAAAATATTCATAAGTTCTTATCAGATATAAAAACCTATAGTCTTCCAAAGGATTACCCTTAGAAAAATAAAGTCACATAGTTATACTGGCATATAATTACGGGGGCAGCAATGCCCTCCCTAAAGGCCAGCCACAGAGACTGGATCCCGGATAGCCCGTGTTTCAATATAGCAATGTAGTCCAGGAAGATAACAAAGATTTCCAGCTATATGAACTCTGAAGTTTGCTTTGACTTAATATCTCTTTCTCTAATTTAACCTAAAATTACCTGATTAAACATAAAACAAGTATACTTTGAATGAAACCAATAATTGAGTCATATGAAAATCAATTCACTTAACACCTGCCATCAATAATCTGAGTATTTTTCATGCTGTCCTTCTCAATACTGAACAGATAAAGCTTAAGACTTGAGTGAACTGCTTTGGTTTCTACCTCTTTGGGCTCTAACCTATTACTCAAAAGGTCAGCTAAACACAACTTGCTGCTATGTTTTATATTTCATTTTCTGCAGAAAACCCTTTGGAAAATGCTGAATTGGGCAGCATTTGGGGAAGTCTGAGCATAGAAACTATGAGAAAGGGTTATGAAAATGAAATTGAACAAGCAGATGAACTAGAGTAGTTCTCTATGTTTATAACACCAAAGCTCAAGAAATTAATGATAAATGACAAATATGCTTTTTACCCAGTATTTCAATTTTTACTTCAAGGATTGTCCAGAAGTAAATGCCAATTCACAATATAGAAACTTATCAAAGAAACTCAAAGAACATCAATGATGGAAAAAGGCATTTTACAGAAATTATGAAGAAGCATTTGACTAAATTGAAAATCTCATATGATCTCTTTATAGGGATATTCTCTAAAATTGCTTTACAAGGATTAAATTATTAGCAAAATGTTAATAACCTGGTAAAATATAACCGTAACTTTCACAGATAAAACAATGCTTAGTTTTCTGAGATTAGCATTAGAATAATTTTACTAGTAGTGTACTAATATTCCAAGTTTATCAAAAACAATTTTAGTATTGCTTTCCATTTAAAAATACATACAAGATTAATCACATAGAAAGATAAGTAAGACCAAAAGAAATGAGAGAAAACAAATACATGATACAATATGACTGAGCATTCAACGAGACCCCTCAGGCAACCAGCATAAAAAAGGATATGTGATCATTTTAATGCACTCCATGGTTTACTACCTCAAGTGTACATGTGTAAAACACATAAAATGAAAGGAATCAAGAACATTAATGATGTGCATTTTCCACCTTGCAACTGTCCTAACTTTCAAGCTTCTACTCAGAAAGTGTCAACGCTAGGGAAGCCAAGGGACCAGCTTACACCACCTGGCAGACAGTGGACACTCACTAAATATATGGTAAACTAATGACAATTGATTTGACCAACATCACATTTAAAGATGAGCAGCTGCAATTTGCTCTTCACTTATTCTACCAGGTTAAAACGTCAACTTAACTAGAACCAAGAAAAAAAAAAAAATTCCCTAAAACATCATGTCATCTGACATGTAAATCATCATCATATGTAAAATACAGGGCACTAGACCAAAAACTGAACTTGATGAAGAATAGTATTTCTTTATTTTCAAAGTAGAGGAACCTGCTGAACGAAATATATCACCTATATATTATAATTAAATTTCATTTTTGTTAGGGTATTTAAAAGTCAAGTGCCACTAAGCTAGAATGTCTATGTTTGATCTCCATTCATGACAAAGTCCAAAGGAAGGTGCTTTTTGGATGTGAAATAACCAGCAGGGTCAAGATTTCAAAACTTATAAGAATTTTTAAAAAATCTACATAGGTATTATATATATTCATTCATCTATATGCCCCCAGGTGCATGGAAACCACTTTCAGAATCAATGGAACTGAAAGAGCACAGGTGTGTTCTCGAAGGGCTAGATGACACAGCAAAAGGATGACAGAAAATGCCTCTCAGGTACTCTCAGCAGCACCCAAAAAAAGATAAAGAGGGGGCTCAAAATACCTGTGGGCACACTAGGACTCTCCAACTGAAGAAGCATTTGGCTATACTCTTCAAGCAGTTCCCTATCCCTGACCACCTGAGCTGAGAGGATTCGTGTAAATACCTGACTCAGGGACAAACAGCTGCTTCTCAAGTGGACAGGCAAGCCAGCCCTGGCCCCACCACCTCTCTCTACACAGTATACAAGACTACTTCCTTATGCCTAGCCAGTCTAACCCCTGAAGACAGGCTGTTCAGTGTTCCTCAATGATTCTCACTGCTGTAGAAACCAAGAAAATGAAACAAGGTTAATCCTTAATCTTGGATAGTTTTTCAAAACAACTATGAAAGTCAGATTTTGATGGAAAGGATCCATGGCTTAAAGGAAGCTGCCATGCTAAAAATACTTTTGTGACTGCCAAAGAAAGTTCACATGAAATTATTTCTTTCTGACCACAAGGACTTGCTCAAGGCAGAGAACCAATCTCATCTCCCTATTCACACACATTATTCAAAATGTATTTTTTAAAAATACATTTTCGCCCTGGCCGGTTTGGTTCAGCAGTTAGAGCGTCGGCCCACGGACCAGAGACCCAGGTTTGATTCCAGCCAAGGGCATGTACCTCAGTTGCGGTTTGTCCCAGGCACTGGTTGGGGTTGTGCGGTTGGCAACCAGTCAATGTGGCTCTCTCACATCGATGTTTCTTTTTCTTTCTTTTCTCTCTCTCTCTCTCTCTCTCTCTGTATCTCTCTCTCCGTCTCTCCCTCTCTCTCTCCCCCTCCCATTCTGTCTGAAGATATATGTGAAAATATCCTCAAGTGAGGATTAAAAATAAATAAATTAAATAAATACATCTTATAGAGCACCAAGCAAAGATCTTTATTTAAAGGCTGTATTACACCCGACGAGTGTGGCTCAGCAGCTGAGCATCAACCCAGGCACCAATAGGCCGCCAGTTGTGGGGCCGATCCTGAGTGGGGGGCATGCTGGAGGTGGCCAACTGATGTTCTCTTTCATCGATGTTTCTCTCTCTCTCTCCCTCTCCCTTCCTCTCTCTAAAATCAATAAAGAAAAAAAAATTTTAAATAAAAATAAAGGCTGTATATATTACTTTTCTAGCAGAGTTGAGTGGTTTATAACACAATGTTTTATTTTAATGCAATATATGCCACTAATTTTTAAGTGGAGAAATTAAATTTTAAAAACACCAAAATAAGAATAGGGAACTTGATTTAATAATTCCATCATTAGCAAAATTTTCTTTAAATATGTTCATTTCTTTGATTTTTATATAAATATCTTTAAGTATAAATATTTCTAATTAAAGTTTTCTGTAATTCAAAACATCACAAAGATGCAAAGATAGATCTTCATCAGGGCTGGGCAGCATTCACTACTATTGAAATTGTTATTAAGGGAACAAATACTTATACTCTTTATGTGTTCCATTTCAATAAATGTGTTTTTGCAGTTGGCTGCTTTTCTTACTAATTTATACAATAGAGACCAGAAGTTTTATTATCAACAAAAGTATATGAAATCGATCAAACACGGTAGAAGGCTTTTATAATGAGGGCAAAGGAGATGGTAATAACAGTTCATTATAGGTTATCCATTGTATATTGATCTACTATTGTTCATTTTCCATTCAATCATAACACATAACAGGCATCGTCAAGGCTCTGGCATTTTTAAGTTGCTTTAGATTTGTTTTGAATGAATACCGTGAACGAGAATAATGTTGGCTATTGAAGTCCATTTATTCAACCCTTCAGCAACAACCACCTAATGCTTGCTTATTCAAGACGCTGTCTTATGAAATGCATATTTTCATACCTGTTTTGGACATTTCCAGGATATATTGTTTCTGGGGGGACTCCCCAGGGACAACCAATTCTGCCTCCAGGAAGTCGTTTAAAATCAAACTGGCAGCATATTTTAGGATCAGGTCCACAAGTGTGAGGGATGTCATAGCTGTAGAAGGGCATCATGTGGCAAAAAATATCTGTGCCAGATCCCAGATCTAAAATAAAGAGTCAACAACAAACCTGCATTGATAAATTCTGTTTTCCCAAAACTATTCAAAATGCCAGTACTTCATACTTATATGATGCAAGCTCTGCCCTAAATCAACAACCCCTTTAACTACTAGCACATGTACCCCAGCAGTATCAAAAGACCACAAGCCTAAAGTAGATACTCACATCTCAGTCTCTATCTACCTCTTATATCCAAACTTAGCAGAGACAGAAGAGCCCCATCATGAAACAGCATCTGCTGACCTGGATGATACAAACTGAGCAGAAGTAAAATTTATAACCAACTCATCCAAAGTCATGGCCATGTCCATCCCTGGCTGCCAGCTCTTGCCACATCTGTTCCCACCTCAGGTAACAGGACACACTGACAGAGACCATTAGCTGCAGAAGCTGGGTGAGACGAGAGGAAGGAAGTAAAAGGGGGAACAGAAAGAACAAAGGAAGGGGGGCTAGTGACACATTGGGCACATGCCTCTCCCCTTCTAGCAGTAAGAAGGAAGCGCAACCAGGAGAGTTCATGGAGTCACCCCAATGTTCACCAATAAGGCCAATGGGACTTTTCACCAAAGAAGGGAGCACAGGAAAAGAAATAATTTTCAAAAGTAAAACAAGCAAACAAAAAAGATAAGGAAACGAGTACTAAATTCCAAAGCGGAATTGTTTTCCTTTAAAGCGTTAATGCCAGCAAATGGCAGATATAACTGCCCTTGAGTTCAGAAGCCAACCACCCAGTGAGATTGGGGCGCTTAACTAGGCATCAACAGTGGTTAGCTTTGTATGATCCTGATGGGTAACTAGCTCTCCCCCTTTATTTATGTATGGATTTCCAATTTCCAGAAATGGGTATGTTATGCGTTGCTTTTGTAACAAAAGATAAGACCCCCAAAAAAGCCATGTTTACATTTTAAAAAAGAAAACAACTGCTTCATTAAGAACCAGAACACACACAGAAGCTCAACTTAATTCCAAAACATAATTTAAAGAAGCATATTCAAATCTGCCAGATAAGTCCTAAAATATTTCAGTTTTACCTCACACTCCATTTAGCCTAAATAACTGCTAATTCTTTTCAAATTTTAAAGCTACTATAATCTGAATTAATTCTGTGCTGTCAGTTGTTTCACTGAATCACATGGCGTGACACCATGGATGTTGGCCACTACTGCTCACTCTCTGCACAGAGGTTGTCACAAGTCTCAGAACGGATGGACCAAGGACACACTCGCCTGCCATTTCCCCTCACACCACCCTATCTAGCAGCCCATTTACCGGTTCAGTTTATCTGCTGCGCCTGGTGTTGTCTTTTATCAAATGAGACTGACAATTCTCTTATATAGGCAAAGATGTTTTCTATATTTCTTCCAAGCACAGTATTAACCACATAAAAATGCTCAGTAATTTCTTGTTAACTAGTATTTATGGGCAATTGGAATCTATGCAACAGTTTAAGTAGGGCTCCTTCAAATCAACAATCCTTTTTTTTAAAAAAATTTAATATGCTCCACTGCATTTGATCAAACACCCCACAAGTTCTTGTTTTCCTTGCAGATTTAATTTTCCAAAATAAAAAATTATATAATTCAATTCTTTCCTTATTGAAAGACCGCAGTACATATAAGAAAGTTACTATCTAGATTTACAAATGATTTTTCTGAAACACTTAAGGGGAGTGTCTAGATTACACAGGAAAGCAAGCATGATGCAATACAGTAATTTCTGAACATTGTTTTAGCAACTAAATTCTTTTTTTCAGATGAAACCAGACTGAGAACTCTGCAGTGGGAGGCAGTGTATGCTGAGGGCTAGGAGCCTGGGCTCCAGAACTGACTCACGTCTTGGCTTTGTACCTACTACCTGTAGGACTGTTGGCAAATGGCTTCACATCTCTAAGCCTCTATTTCTTCACTATACAAAAGGGATAATAATAGACTCTAATTTAAAGAATTATTTTGAAAATCGAATGAGAGTTCATATAAGGCACATAACACAATGCATGACCCCTAACAAAGACTCAATAAATAAAAATAATGTGTTCTGAATTTTACATGGGGGTAGGAAAGGCAAAGGCCTCCCAAGAGACCTGAATCTCGTCTCCTCTCCCCCAACAAAGAACTGCAGAAATGTGTCCTTGGAGTGCCTGAGTGCCCACAAAACAAAGACAGAAAATAAGCAATATAGGTAATACGAGAGCTCTTCTAGGAGGACAGGATTAAGGTTTTTAAAGGCAATTCTTACTAGATGCAGAGACAGGGGAGAGAGAGGGAAGAAACACTGGCTGAATACGAGATAAATGACTCAACATTAGTTCTAATGCATGTTCAATTTTGTGATAAAAACAGGTGCTTTTTAAAATAGAAGTGAAAGCAGTATTTGCAAAAGACTAATTCTTTCTATTTTCTTTATGCAAAAAAAAAAATCTACAATGTTCTATAGATAAATATATCCACTACTGAGTAAAAGAAGCTCGACACAAATACACTGAGAAAATAAGAACGTGTATCTTCAGGCAACTTGATTTTCAAGCCTGACATTGAATAAAAGCCATAATGGCATGAGTTCATAACCCTTGTGAAATAACATCTAGGTCATGTGAGAACTTCAACTTTCATCAAACCCCACATACCCCAATTCTGTCTCCAAAAAAACTCCAGCACTTTATGCATTGCAAAATGCTTCTTAACTGAATAATGAACTCTCTGGATAAGCATGTGAGAAAATCCAGCACGTTTTAGAAGATAAGCCATTGTTGGTGAATGTCCAAAAGGATCAATAGCCCATCCAGACCGAGGTTTCACTCCTGTTGAAAAAGAAAATAAGCATCATTTATTTTTAATTAACAAATGAAATAAAAAGAAGTCACTGTAACACATTTAGACCGAGTTTCGCGGAATCCTTGGTTCGAAGACAAAGGAACTGTCCAGCGTTTCCCTTCAGGAGCACTCCCAACAGGCCCCTCTGCAGGGAGGATTCTGCCACTGCTGTGTCCTCCCAGGCTGGGAATCGCACCAGGAGTTAATCAGTTGGAGCTGAAATAAGCAGTCATCTTATCAATATTAGAAAACTACTGCCATTCAATGGAGCTGGAGAAACGAACAGAATCAAGTCCTCCCCCTGGATCTCACAGTCCCGTCTTTGTGGGATAACCCAACATTATGTAAGACATGTAAACTAACTGATTTAAACTCGTACTCTCAAATCCCAACAGTAAGAAATGTTTAGGCTGTCTTTTATACCTTACAACTGCTCCAAATCATCTTATTATACAGTGGCAGAGCTGACGAAATAACTGTACCACAGTTTATTAAATCTTAAGGGTTTTTTTGCATGTAAAAAAAATTTTCACCCTGGCGGGTTTGGCTCAGCAGTTAGAGTATCAAGAGAATCCGGTTTGATTCCAGTCAAGGACACGTACCTTGGTTGCAGTTCAGTCCCAGCCCTGGTCAGGATCATGTGGGAGACAACCAGTCAATGTGTCTCTCTCATTTAGACGTTTCTCTCTCTCTCCCCCTCCCTTACTCCCTCCCTCTCCCTCTCTCTCCCTCCCTCTCTGAAGATAAATTGAAAAAATATCCTTGAGTGAGGATTTAAAAAAAATTTTTGTTTTCAATTACAGTTTACATTCCATATTATTCTGTATTAGTTTCAGATGTACAGCACAGCAGTACCAATGAGCACACTATCTCCGGGTCTGGATCTCTAAAAACCATGCTCTATTAAAAATAACCTTATAGAAATGGCTTATTCCGGGGCTAAGGCTGGAAAGTACAAGGTAAGCCTGGAACATATTCTTGTGCCACAAATTAAAGAAATGGTCCAAGAATTATGGGAACATATTAAAATAACTCAGAAGACAGCCCAGAGAGGCTTCCACTGCCAAATTTGGGACAAATGGGGAGTCAAAATAAATAATAGTAGCACTGGATTACAACCCACGGAATAAAATAAGAATCCATGAGTCTATAGATGAACAGGAAATAAAAAAGAAATCTTCCTGTTACTAGAATGCCAACTAATAATTATAGAACATAGAAAATCACCAACAGATCCTAAAACTAAAATGTGAAAGTTTAATAAGAAACATATTTACCTATTGTCAATGTATCTCACAAATAAGTTGTTAATTAGAGAGGAGAAAATGGAACAATACAACAAAGAAACTTAACAGAAGCTAATACCTATGAAGGCTAACATTAGTGAAACTAGAACTCAGAGACAGTATGAGCCTTTCATAGAATGCGCTGAAAATAACAGAACATCACTGCAGTGATATTCTAGCAAAATAAATAAATTAGGTTAGATCAGATAAATAGATAGACAGATATAAAGACAGATAGAAAGGCGAGAATAAATAAATAAGCTGAAGCCAGTCATAAAATAACAGACAAACTCAAATTGAGTAACTGTCTTCACCAAAGACCTATACTTCTAAAAACTATCAAGGTCAAGAAATCCAAAGAAAGACTGAGAAACTGTTCCAGATTAAAGGGAAAAAGATATGACAACTAAACACAATACATGACCCTGGATTGGATCCTAGACTGGGAGGGAAAAAAACAGCTTTTATAAAAAAATATTATTGAGACAATTGCCAAAATTGAATATAACCTATGAACAAGACTGTAGTATTATATCACTGCTAGCATTCCTGATTGGATAACTACCTTCTGGTTAGACAAGAGAATGCCCCTATTTCTTAGGAAATATACAATGACGTATTAAGAAATAAAGTTCCAAGATGTCTCAAATTTACTCTCTGATGATCCAGAATAATATGTATATGAATCTAGGTACAGGATATATGGAAGCCCTTCCCAAGCACTATCATGCAACTTTTTGTAAGTTTAAAATAACACCAAAATTGAGTTATAAAATAAAAAAGAAATACACATTGTCCCAAATAACAAAGGTAGAATAAGCTTATACACAAGAGTAAAAATTAACATCTAATGTTACAGTGATGTCTGAAATTTTAGCATCATTGGTGATCTTTTCCTTTTTTTTTTGTTAATCCTCACCTGAGAATATTTTTTTCCACTGATTTTTAGAGAGAGTGGAAAGGAGGGAGGTAGGGAGAACAGAAGAGAGAGGAAGAGAGAGAGAAACATCAATGTGAGAGAGGCATATTGATTGGTTGCATCCTGCATATGCCCCAACCAGGACTGGAGCCAGGGTGGGAGATTGAACCTGCAACCCAGGTATGGCACATGCCCTTGACCAGGAATCAAACCCATGACCCTACAGTGCACAGTTGGCACTCGAACCACTGAACCACACTGGCAAAGGCCACTGGTGATCTTTTCCATATCAAAACTACTTGATCCACAGGAGCAGCAACTGGGCTGCAATATGTTAAAGAATCCCTAAGAGGTAATGATGTAGAAAAGAGATAATGCAAACTACATTTTTTAAAAACTTTGATATGAAAGGAGATTTGAGCTAGGGAGATATCTTCAACCCAGTATCCCACTAAGGTTTTCCTCGGTGTAAGCAACTATTCTTTTAAAATGTGGAAAAATTAAGGAAAAGTACAGTATATGAAAAATTGCAAGTTTTATTATTCTATAAAACCAGGAAAGGTCACAGAAAACATTTTGAACCATTATGCAAGATTAAGATTACCAAAATAAATAAAAGTAAGAACTGTTAGGAAAAATTACAGAAAACAATCATTTAAAAGAATAAACATACCACTCGGTTTCTGGCAAACCTAATAGACTTAAAAATTAGAAGATGAGTAATATAAATAATATAACTAATAAAATTTGATTATTTCAAGTGCATTTAATATTAAAACTTAAGAGCAGTCAGAGAACAGTAACAAAAATGTATATTTGGGGCAAAAGACAACCTTAAAAACCCAAACTTATTAAAGTTTATAATGGTCCAATTTGTGTAATAAATGTATCCCATAACCAAATGTAAAATTAAGTCTCCAAAATAACATGTTCTAAACTGTTTAGAAAACAAAACAAAACTGAGTATACTAATTTACAAGATGCAGTCAAACCTACAGAAGAAACTCCATATTCTCAAGTGTGTTCATTATCTAAATGTAAGAGCTAAAACTATAAAACTCCTAGAAAAAAATACACAGCAGTAAATCTTCATGATCTTGGGTTGAAAAATGGTTCCTTAAATATGATATCAAAAACAAAAGTGACAAAAACAAAAATAGATAAACTGGATTTCATCAAAATGAAAACTTTTGTTCATCAAAGGACACCTTCAAGAAACTAAAATGACAACCCACAGGAAGGAAAAAAATATCTGCAAATCATAATCTGACAAGGAACTTGTACCAAAAATATATAAAGAATTCTTTCAAGTGAACAATAAAAAGACCAAAAAAATTTAAGTAGGCAAATGATTTTAATTGACATTTCCCTGAAGAAGATACATAAATAGCCAATATACACACGAAAAGATGTTTAACATCATTAGTCTTTAGGGAAATGCAAATCAAAGACATAATAATATACCACTTCACACACATTAATATGGCTAAAATAAAAAAGAAGACAATAACCAGTGTTGTGGCAGATGTGGAGAAATTAGAACCCTCATACACTACTGGTGGGAATGTAAAATGGTTCAGCCATTTTATAAAACAATTAGGCAGCTCTTCAAAATGCTAACTGTAGTTTCCATATGACCCAGCAATTCTACTCCTAGGTATATACCCCCCCAAAATGAAAACATATGTCCTCATAAAAACATAACACAAATGTATAATAGCAGCATTATTCACAGTAGTCAATCAAAATGTTCATCACTGAAGAACAGATAGACAAATGTAGTATATCCAAACAACAGAGTCAGCTATGAAAAGGAATGAAGCACGATACCTGAACCTTGAAAAGATAATGCCAGGCGAAAGAAGCCAGTCATAAAGGCCATAATGTATGATTCCATTTATGTGAAATATCAAGAATTGTCAAATCCATACATTTAAAAGGAGATTAACAGTTGCCTGGGCCTGAGGCAGGGAAGGGAGGGGTAAGAAAGGGATGTGACTATTAAACAGTAAGCGGTTTCTTTGGGGGATGTGAAAAAGTCCTAAAAATAAATGGTGGAGATGGCTGCACAACTCTGTAAATATATAAAAACTACTGAACTGTACAATTTAAATGGGTGAATTTTATATGTGAAACAATGCATTTATAGGAAAAAAATGTATGCTGAGCATAAGAGGCTAGTCCAAGAGTTAGTCCACAATATGAAGTTCTCAAATAGGCAAAAAAGAATCTACAGTGAGAGAAATCGGAGAGCAGGTGGCTGCAGCGGGAGAGCTCAGGAGAATGAGGAACTTTGGAGTGGTGAAGATGAGGGTTAAATGGACATATACATTTGTCAAAACTGAAACTCTATCATTAACATTTATATGTTGTACTGCACGTAAAACATGTCAATTAGAGCCAAACATAAAGAAAAATCCACAAAAACTGAGGTTTAAAAATATGAATATTCTTAGCTTACAGTACTCTTGGCTTAGAAAACCGGCACTGTGTATGGGGTCTCCAAGTCCACATCCCTGTTGAGTGATTTGTTAAGAAAATTTTACAGGACTCGGCATACAGCTGTACTCACAGCTGTGATTTATTACTGTGCAAGAATACAAAGCCAGATCAGCAAAAGGAAAAGGCAAGGGCACAGTCCACAGGAAACCAGGCACAAGCTTCTAAGCTTCCTCTCCCTGTGCACATTTAATTCCTCCAGCACCAAATTGTGACATCACATGAAATACTGTCAACCAAGGAAGCACTGGAGAGACTCAGCATCCAAGGTTTTCACTGGGGCTGGTCATGTAGGCACTCTCTGCCTAGTACATATTGAGATTCTAGAATCTCAGAAGGAAACAAGTACTTAGCATAAATTACATTGTTTTTACAAACAATTTAAACACAGCAAGCCACTCATAGCATTTAGAAAACCCAAGTCCCCAGACACCAGCCAAGGGCCAACTTTGTAGGAAAGACCTTTCTAAGGATAGCAGTTTCAGATCTACATGTTCTCTCTTTTCTACGCAGGCATGTTATCTACAACTTACTCTAATAGTAACAACAATATGGAAAGAGAAAAAATAAACTAAATATGAAGAAATGCTAATAACGTGAACATAGTTAAGGGGTTTATGGGAGTTCTTTATAGTATTCTTATAATTTTTCTTTAAGTTTGAAATTATTTCAAAATAAAAAGTAAAAAAAATTAATGGGGATTTTATCTCTACACAGAAAAAAATTCTTTAAATAATAAAATATCTAGAAATAACTTCAATAAAAATGTTTACTTACCATACAGAAATTATAATATTGTACTGAGAAATATGAAATATTTAATTTACATACCATGTTGCAGAATGCAAATATTAGACATCACAAAGATTTCTGTTAGTCCCAGGTTCTTATGAGTTGTAGTGAATATTTGATTTTATCAGTGAAACATCCTCCTCCTCACTTCTTATAACAAGAGGATCCTTCCTTCCCCATGGCGGACCCATCCATTCACATGGTTTGAGTGAGGCTGACCCCACAAACCCTCTTTCCCTGTGACCACTTACAGTAAACTGAATAGGTCTTAGCGATTTCAGCTCCTATACCTCTGGCCACAGTAACTGGCTTAGAAATAAGCATCTGATTCAAATTGGATCAACTGGGTAAGGTATTAGGAAAATTCCTCCTCCTGGTTGTTAGGGAAGATGAGTCCTAATTGCCTATGGCCATCTTACCATGTGGTGAGAGCCAGGAGAGGATTAAAGCCATGAAAAATGAGCAGAGTCAAAGAGACAGTGTTCAAGGCCCAGACAACATACTTTGAGTCCCCTGAATCTACCATATATCTGGAATTTTCAATAACAAAATTAATACCTTTCTTTTTTTATTTCCTTAAGCTAGTAAATTAGGTTTTTGCCTCTTACAATCAAGTATGTTAAGTAACATATAATTAAAATCCAAGTGGGATAGTTTTAGAAAAAAAAATTCTAATTAATAAAAATAATAGGTAAAAAATAGATAAAATTGTAGATTAAACTAGGTAGATGACCCTAAAAGACTATATTATATCTATATAACTAAGTTTATTATCAAAGTAACATCGTAAATGGATGAGGATAAATTATTTAAAAATAACAGTATTGGGAAAATTAGTTATTTAAAATAATAAAATACAACCTCATCTAAAAGTGCCCCAAATTAATTGCCCAAAGTAGTCCAAATAAAGAGGAAAAACATCAATACCTACCTAAATTCTTTTCCAGCCACTGATGTCCTTCGATTAGTTGATCAATTATGGCAAAATAATGTGCAGCAGCTTCATCAGGCATAACCCAGCCACCTGTCACAATTTCAAACTGACCATTTTCTAGTAAACTAGAAAAGAAATAATGTAAGAATTTACATTAATACATAAGAAAAGTTCAAATAAAAAATTTAAGTCAGCATAAACATTAGGGACAGCATTTAAATATAACTGGTATTTATTATACAAATTGTTAAAGCATTTTTTAAAACTAGTAAATGAATTTCAACTTTAGAACCGTGAAGATAAAACATCCTTAGTAAAGTTTCTGTGGTGACCCCTCCACCCAAGTAAGCCATCCAGGTCATTTTAGAAGTTCTTTTCTTAAGGGTATAATCTCCCACACAACCTCAAAGGTTCCTGATGGCAGAAGCCACATCTAATTTATTTCTAAATCCTGCAAAGCACCCTGCAAAGTGCTTTACTCAGAGTATATGCTTGATAAGTATTTATTGGGGGACTGTCATTTTAAGCATGGTATTTGTTTCAATACCTCTACATTGAAAAATCGATATTTATTTTAGTCCTACTGACACTGGTAAGTTAATCATATAAGCTACACAGAAGTAACAACAATGAGGGTAAAGCTAGTAAATATCACATGCCTCTGGGAATACAGAAAACATTATAAAGCACTTCGCTCCGGATTCAGTTAAAATGTAGGCTACACAGTTTATTTTTCATTATTGAGTGAAAAGCTCTAACGTCGTCATTATCTGTCCTTTGGTACTCCTTTGCCACAATACCATACCAGGTAACTAGATTTCCAGTCCTAGAAAAATTGAATTGTTATAAGAAAATACTTTCCTCTAAGAAGGAAAAAAAGAAATAAAACTATTAAAAATTTGACGAAGTTCCTAAGGAAGTATAAAAGTCAAGAATTCAAGTAAATATCTTAAGTGGCACAGACTTATCGGTTTGCAACAAGATGGTTTAGAAAATGGTGTAAAATTTCAGAAAAAGCAGCATTAATAAGGATACATATCACTGGATACCTGCCAATAACAGTCGAGTCAAATTTAGCAGAAGCAGACTATAGGTATAAAAGATAGAGAAGTATTTTCCTACAAAGCCTTTAACAGACGCCACAGCATTAACATAACAACTGATTTATTCAAACATATGCATGATCATATAACCAGTGACAGCATGAATAATAGACACAATTTCTAAACATAAATGAAAAAATAACTCCTTGTATAAAAATTTAAAATGTTAATTAAATCTGTATTGTCACGGGAATCACCAACTAACATAATTTCACATGGAGAATAGGATGGCTCATTATAGTGTCTAAAGAAAATCAAATGTCCCATCAAACCTCAGATTTTCACAGGCCCAAATCAAGAACATGTAATAAAGAAGCTGAAAATTTCTAAAAATTGCATTTCTTTAATAACACAACAAAATCCAAGACTCTTTTGTCCTGCTCTTACTGTCAATGGGATGTAGTCACTAGTTAGTTCTTTCTCTCATCTTTCTGGTGATTGCCTGATTAGCCACACTCCGGAGGCTGTGAGCCAGACTGGGTTCTTAGGCTTTACAGCCAGTACTGGAAGCCTGAGATGTCAGCACAGATTTGGGATTTAATCTCTGACCATCAAACAAAGAAACTTGACTTCCTTTTCTCACTATCCCAATGAACTGATCTTTTGGAAAATTTCAGAACCAAATTCTTTGCTCCTCATGAATAGAAAAATAGGGACTAAAAAGAAAAGTCACTCTAATGGTGGAATTTTTCATCTATATCAGTTTTATTTTGCTACATAATTCCAGTCCCATAGGCATGAATATGCCCCAAGAAACAGCCAAATGAGCAAAGAATCACACATACTATATAAAGCAACTAATTTCCATGTGTCAATAATCTAGCCCTTATCCCCAACATGATACCTTAGATGCTACTGTTATCATATACTGAGTTCTTTTTTTACACATAATAATTACTTTAAGGACTACCCTGTCTATTGTTTTGGGGGAGACATAAAAAGCCTCCATTCATCAAAAGGTTTTCCAGAATTTTCTTTCCCATCCTAGTTGGTCCTAAGTGTCCTCATATCTCAGCTCAAATCAAACCTACATGGAGAAGTCTCATTAACCACCCAACTTAAATCAACACTCCCACTCTACCCTCACATCCTATCACACAATAGAATGTACCACAAACCAAAATTACTTCATTCATTTACATGAATCCTCTCTCTCCCTCCTCATCTCCACTCACCATTACAACCTAAGCTCCAACAGAACTGGGACTAAAACATGCTGTTTGGTTCGCTTTTCCATGGCAAGCACTGAGAAGCTTACTTGGTGTATAATAGTCACTCTATTAGTTGTTAGGTGAATGAAGAAGAAATGAATGAGATTCTCAGTTTAAACTTAGTATTTACATAAGTCATTTATATTAGATGAAGCTCACAGACAAATGCAAAATAAACTGCACAGGATAGCTCAGTTAGGAAGGAGTTTGAATGATCTACATGAGAGATGATATAACCCAAAATATGGTAATGGTAGGAAATATGGAAGAGGAGGAAGAGGGGACCTGTTTCATAAAAAAAGCATCAATGGGAATTAGGAAGTCACTGGAGACACAAGAAAGAATCAGAGCACATGTTTTAACTCCAGATGTCTATTGGGGTGGTGGTATTAATACACAGTGGGGTTGAGCTGAGAAGGGAAGTCACTTTGCAGTAACTACAAATTTGTATAAGGCTATTGGATATGATGGTGAGACATCCAAAAGGAACTAACTGAAAAAAAAAAACATAAGTGTAAGAAAGAGGGCCAACATCAGAATTAAGTTTAGGGGGAATGAAGCTAAGAGGAAATTGAGAAAAATGGGAGGTCTGAAGGAAATGATCAAAAAAAGAGTTGAGGACCAAACAGTAAAATATATATAAGAAAAAAAATGAAGGCGATAAGAAGTGGTAAATATATTTGAAAAATCTGTGAGTATAGCCTGAAACATTCTACAAAGGAATAATGAGGAGCAACCTGCACCTCACATGTTAAAAGGCATTAAGAAAGCTACTATATAACTGTGACTTATAGAAATAGACTCATCACTGAGTCAGAATATAAAGTTGAGAAATAATTTTTAAAAATATTAATATTGTTGCCCTGGCCAGTTTGGCTCAGCGGTTAGAGCGTCGGCCTGCGGTCTGGAGAGACCCAGGTTCGGTTCCCGCTAAGGGCACGTACTTCGGTTGCAGTTTGTCCCCAGTCCTGGTTGGTCGTGCGGGTGGCAGCCACTCGATGTGTCCCTTCACGTCGATGTTTCTCTCTCTCTCTCCCTTCCTCTCTCTCCCTCCCACTCTGTACAAAAAATGGAAAAATATCCTCGGGTGAGGATAAAAAAAAAAAATAAAAAAAAAAAAAAAAAAAAAAAAAAAAAAAAAAATTAATATTGTTAAAATAGCCATCAAATTAGTGGGAAAGAAAAAAACAATATTGGTTGTTTTGTAAAAAAAATTAATGCTTCAGGGTAATTTAAAACTAGCTCATAAGAAAGCCAAGATACTATGACATCGAAATCAAGGGACTAATATTTTGCAATAGCATGCTCTCAACTATCCCCAGACTCCCAACTCCTAGCAGCCCCACCCTGCTGAGCTCTGGAACAGACTGAGTTGTGTGACTCTAGAACAGGGGCCATTTTTCCCTCGCACACCCAACCGGAGCAGAGCCCTCCCTTCATACGGCCAAATCCTAGACTGTTTAGGCCTGATAAACTCTGCAGGCCTCACCCTGACAACTCCGAGACCTCACCAAAGCACAAAGGTTTGTGAGCACCCAGCAGGTGGCAGCTAGACTTGGTATGCTCAGGGACATTTGCTGAGTAGCCTCAGAACCCCAGCACTGCCACCAAGTTTGAACCCGTATCAATCTGGTAAATATGGCTCACCCTTACCAGGTGACTCACTGAGAACCTACCTCATGCAACTCCAGTACCACCAGAAGCTCTATCAGTGACTGAACCTAACAGGCAGCCAGCAGGAGAAGGTGGACAGTAAAACACAGACTATACTAAGAGACAAAGAAAGATACTACATAATGACAAAAGGAACAATCCAACAAGAGGATATAACCCTTGTAAACATTTAAGCACCCAACTTAGAAGCATAAAGGGAGAGATTGACAGTAATATAGTCATAGTAGGGGATTTTAACAACCCACTGACATCAATGGATAGATCTTCTAGACAGAAAATCAACAAGGAAATGGTGGCCTTAAATGACACACTAGATCAGATGGATTTAATTGATATCTTCAGAGCATTTCACCTCAAAGCAGAATATACTTCTCAAGCGCACATAAAACATTTTCTAGAATAAACCACATGTTAGGACACTAAATGAGTCTCAATATATTTAATAAGATTAAAATATTAAGCATCTTCTCTGACCATAATGGTATAAAACTAGAAGTTAATCACACATACATACACACACACACACACACAAAACATGAAAAACACACAAAGATATGGAGGTTAAGTAAAATGTTATTAGCCCAGCTGGTATGGCTCAGTGTACTGAGTGTTGTCCCTTGCACCAAGAGGTCACTGGCTCAATTCCCCGTTAGGGCACATGCCCAATTTTCAGACTTAATCCCCAGGACAGTGTGTGCAGGAGGAAGCTGATCAATGTTTCTATCTCTCTCCCCCTCCCTTCCTCTCTCTCTATAAATCAATAAAAACATATTTTTTAAAATACCATGTTATTAACAATGAATAGGTTAACAATGATATCAAGAAAGAAATCAAAAGATACCTTGAAAAAATTAACATGAGAACACAACCCAAAATCTATGGGACACAGCAAAAGCAGTCCTAAGAGGGAAATTCACAGCATTACTGGCCTCCACAAGAAACAAGAAAAATTTCAAATAAACAAGCTAACTTTATTAAAGAAAAAAAAAAAAAAGAAGAAGAAGAACAAGAAACAAAACCCAAAGTGAGTAGAAGGAAGAAAATAATAAAAATCAGAGGAGAAATAAACAAAATAGAGTCATAAAAAAATAAAATGATCAATGAAATCAAAAACTAGCTTTTTAAGATAAACAAGATTGACAAACATTTAACCAGAATCATAAAGAAAAAAAGACAGAAAACACAAATAAATATAATCAGAAATGAAAGAGAAGTACCACTGACACCAAAGAAATACAAATGACTGTAAGGAAATATTACAAACAACTATATGCCAACAAACTGGGTAATCTGAAAGAAATTAATAAATTCCTAGAAACATACCATCTTCCAAAACTGAGTTAGAGAATATAGACAGATTACAATTAGTGAAAGCAGTAATAAAAAATTCCCAACAAACTAAAGTCCTAGACTAGATGGTAAACTTCACAGCTGAAGTTTACCAAACATTCAAAGAAGAACTAACACCTATTCTTCTCAAATTATTCCAAAAAACTAAGGAGGGAAGACTCACAAGTTCATTTTACAAGGCCAGCATTATCCTAACTCCAAAACCAGATAGAAACGCTATAAAAAAAAATTATAGGCCAATATCCCTGATGAACTTAGATGCTAAAATTCTCAACAAAATATTTACACTGGATCTAGCAATACATTAAAAAGATCATGCACCGTGATCAAGTGGGATTTATTACTTGGTACAGTAATCTGCATATCAATAAATGTGATTATACGACATAAACAAAATGGAGGATAAAAACCACATGATCATATCAATAGATGCATAAAAAAATTTGTAAAAATTCAGCACCCATTTATGATAAAAACTCTAGGCACAGTGGGAATAAAGGAAACATACAAACATACCTCAATGTAATAAAGGCTATATATGACAAACCCAAAGCCAACATCATACTCAATGGGCAAAAATTATAACCATTTCCCTTAAGACTGGGAACAAGCCAGGGATGTCCACTTCCACCACTCCTTTTCAACATAATACTAGAAGTCCTAGCCACAGCAATTAGACAGGAAGAATAAATAAAAGAAATTCCAATTGGAAAGGATGAATTAAAACTGTCATTATTTGCTGATGACATGATACCGTATATAAAGGACTCTAAAGATTCCACCAAAAAATGACTAGAACTGATAAATTCAGTAAAGTAGCAGGATAAAAAATATATATCCAGAAATCAGTTGGATTGGATTTTTTACTCTAATTATAAACTATGAGAAAAGAAAACTAAGAAAACAGTCCCACTCACAGCTGCATCAAAAAAGAAAAGAAATGGCATGCTCTCATATAGGTTTTTAAGGAAAACTGCATGAGTAAGTCACAAAAGGCATAAATGACTGCATCACAACAGGCCTGTAAAAACATAGGTTTTAGTTTTTCTTAGCATAGTTTCTCAGACAGAACAGAAACTTAATGGGAAAAAACAGACAAATTATTTAAAATATGAAGCAATGTAACAACTGGACACCTGGCTGAATAATCATGTTAGTGAGTACCCCTTTTTCCTACCTGTTTTCCTAGCCTATCACTCTTTGAATAATAAAGAATGGGTAAAACCAGGTGATAAAACGTAAGATTTTTCCAGACAGGAAAACCAGAAACTGCAGAGGCGCACAAATTTGCCATGTATATCCATGTATTCTAGAGTATATGCAATACATTTAGGAAGTATTTGATGGATGAGAGAAAAACAAAAAGATACAATAGAAAGTGAGGAAAATCGTAGACCTAAAAACCAAATGACCTATTGTACCTGCCATCATTTGCCAACGGATACAAAAAGTAGGACTGACAGTTTTGAAACAAAACCTCAAGAAATACTTGGGAAAATATTTAGAAGCAATAATAAAAAAGTTCTGTTAACCTACAAAAAAGAACCATATTTAAAATCATTATTGCTCACAATATCAGGAAAATAAAATTAAGACATCTTCATCTGTTCATTTAAGACTTCAATAATTTTTAAAATACATCAAGGAGGTAATGGGAAATACCTATGTCTATAGGAAAAGTTACTACAAATACAGGTGGCTTCCAAGTATTTCCATTTACTTAGTGTTCAGCAAGCATCAATTGGGCTATTTCTCTGGGATAAAGGAGTACAAAATAAAAAGATGTGCCCACACAATAGGGTCTATTGCTTAGTTTATACCAACAGATTCGCTGGTTTCTGGAAAACCTTTTTTGCATGTATACTTTTCCTAATATTTTCTAGTAAATGAGAGATCTAGAAACAAAAGTGAAAAGATACAGGGAAAACAAGGAAGCATGCAGCAAATCCAGAAAACAGGAAGCCACACACTAACTTTCAAAAATCACAACATTCCTGTTTCACTTTTTAAATTGACTGACTTGTAACTACTAGTGAAGACATTACTATACTTCCATGTTTTTGCTATTTCACTGCTGGGAAATTTAGAATAAAAAGCTTAAGAAAATAACTTATCAAAACTTAATTGAGCATATCTGTCATAGCTCACTCTGCCTAAGATGCAGAATTCACACTTAAGAATTTACGGCCAGGCACAAACAGCAGCAAATCATTTTTTCCGAGTATCACTTTTTTCCCTATGTGGATTCATCACACATCTGGAATTTGGTCACACACAGAAAGATAGACTCAAAGAGCTTTTTTCCTTAATGGGAAAATTGTTACAGATAAGTTAGCAGCAAACAATGCATCATTTAGTGAGCTTCAAAGAATCACAATTTCACATGAGAAAACGAGTTGAATTCATAATCACATATTTGGAGAAATATGAAATAATACAAGATGATGTACAGGGATTCATTCTTAAGTAAAAAATTTGTTAAATGGAAAATTCAAAAAGATGGAGGCTTCCAATGAATCAATAGCCTAAAGACATTTGCTTATCAGATAACCTGGTTCATGTGACTTTCATGGGGAGTATCTAACATGAGGGTAAAAATAAGATTTGTTTCAAAACCTCTCACACAGAGTAATTGGGGAATCTCACTAAATATTGTTGATGCCTGTCTTCAAGGATTCCTTTAAAGATTTAGTATGAGGGACAAATGACAAACCTTTGCTTCCTCACATCATTCCAGCCATAGCCCCCCCACCCCCTTCTTTCAGTTCACTGTCCATGCTCTTTCTGACTGGAAGTTTTTCCTCCCAAAGTGTGCTTTGGTGGCTCTCACGGATCTATAAATAGAGGACTTCCCTGGCTACCAGCATCCCATCCAAATCTCACTAAAATTATCTTTCATAAAATCCAAAACTTTTCTTTAATAGCATTTATCACATAATTTAATTTCACATTTGTATGTTTACTGCATTTTTCCCTCAATAGATACATGAGGGCGGGAATCACATCTGTTTTTCTCATCATTTAAGTCTGTGTTCCTATTAGTACAAAACTCTAATAGAGTATTGATAAGCTGAGGAAAAAATGAACAAAGAATATAAAGCAGATTATTTCAGAAATAATTGGCTCCTAGCAATAAAAAGAAATTTAACTTCACTCCTAAGGAAATGTAAATTAAAATTTCAACGAGATAACACTTTTTACTTATCAGATTGGATAGATCAAAAAGTTGCACAACAAACTATGTCAAAGATGTATAGAAATAGGTATTTTCACATATTGCTGTCAATAACTATCAAAATTTTATAATACACATGTACTTTTTATTCATGAAAAGTCAGAAAACATATAAAAGTGTAAAAACCAATAAAAGTACCATATACTCTATAAATACATTCTACGCATTCACAAAAGAATAGTCATGAAATTTTATTTATGAATATTTCTCATATTAGATGGTTCAATTAATAGTTTCTGTAAAGTTTTAATAAAGAGAGTATACATTTTAAATATTTCATTGTATAGTAAATATTTCTTCATCCTCTATTATTTTCCAAATAAATTAATAAAATGCTCATTCAAAATAAATCAGAAAATACATGAGGTTAAAAATAAGTCCATTCTTAGTATCTTGCTATAAATGCATAAGGGATTATTGTAAGTACAGTTTTTAACCAACTTACTTTACTTAACACTATACCATGTCCATCATTCCATGTTAATAAACAAGCATATACTATTATGTTCATGGTGTATTGCATTTTCTGAAGTATTTTTAATTGAGATATAACATGTAACATACACATGTGCAGTTAGACAAATTTTAACAATTGTTTATATCCCTGTAATCATTACCCAAAACAAGATATAGAATACATCCACTGACTAAGAGTTCCATCATACCCCTTTCTAATCAATTCCTACCTCACCCCCTCCCCAACAGAAATGACATTCTGATATTGTGATTTCTATCACAACAGATTAGTTTAGTAACTCTTAAGACTTCATAAAATGGAATCATACAATATTTACATTACAGTATCAGGTTTGTTTTGCTTAACGTGCGTTAGATTTATCTATATTACTGCGCGTTTCAGTAATTCATTATTTTTCTGAGGAGTAGTATTCCATTGAATGAATATGCCATAATTATTTTATCTATCATTTTGTTGGTGAACATTTGAACTGCCTCCAGTTTGAAGTTATAATGAAAAAGTCTGCTATGAGAATGTCTGTACAAGTCTTTTGTGAATGTTTTTATCTCTCTAGGAATGAGTGTCTCGGTCACATGATGTATTTTTAACTTTAGAAAACTTTTTGGTGGCTTTTCAGAAAGTGTCTCATTTTACATTCCCATCAGCAATATATGAGAACGCTGCACATTCTTGTCAACACTTGGTGTTGTCAGTCTTTTTTACTTTAGCCATTCTAAAGGATTTGAAATAGTATCATGCAGCATCTAAATTTACATCTCCCTGATGACCACACAATACCAGGCCCCTTCACACACACTCTTCCCCGCACTGTTGCAGCCTAATATACACTTCTTTCGGGTGTTTGAAATGTGCCACGCTCTCACTAATTGCTGGCCCATAATCACAAGTCTCCTTTCATAACCTGGAATTCCTTCCCCACCATCTGATACCCACTGCTTAACTGGCTAGTTCTAATCACCCTTCAGGTTTCGACTTGAATACCACCTGCTTCAGGAAGCCTTCCATGACCCCCCTTCTTTCTTCCATAGAAGTTATTGTGATACTGTGTTTAGTTACATGTCTTCCATGCTCTGCCCTGAGGGTTGGGACCGGGTCAGTCACTCATCTCCTGTATCCCTGGAGTCTAGCACAGTAAATATTTGTTGAATGAATGATAGAGTAAATAAGGGAAAGCTTCAGAGATAAGGTAATATCTCAGCTGAGTCTTGAAAAATGAGTAGGACTGAGTTTATCTAGTGTACAGAAGGAAAAAAATCTAAGTTGAACTCAGGGGAAAATTTATAAGCAGGATAAAGCATGTGCCTGAGGACAGCCATGTGGCTCAGCATGGCTAAAAGCAGAGTGCAAGGCAGGAAGTGACCAGAGGTGAGGGTGGACAAGTAAGGAGAAATCAGAGAAGAAAAGTCAGCATGTGGCAGGCAAAGGAGATTTTGTCTGCACCTTTCGACACTGAAGTGTCACTGAAGCATTTTGAAGCCAAGCGGCAAGGGCACACTCATATTAGAAACCTAACTCTGTTGGTGAAAGGGAGGACATCTAGAAATGGCACAGCTGCAAACAGGAAGACCAGGCGAAGGCAACAAGAGCAATGGGGATGGAGCTGAGGGTCACGTGCAGAGACACTAAAGGGGCTGAACTGGCAAGGGTTAGGAAGAGCCAAATGGCAGAGCGCACGGTGGTTAACAGCACTGTTTCTGGGGTAAGGCTGCCTGGCTCTGGTCCTCAGCCACTCTTGCTAGGTGGGGGACCTTAGGCGTGTTCCTTAACATTGCTGCTTCTGTTTCTTCAATAGTAGATGAGAATAATAAAGAATCTTAATTCATGGGAATGCTACAGGACTGACTGAATAAATACATATAAGTGCTTAGAACATGCCTAAAAACAGTATGTACTCCATAAAAGTTAGCTGCTATTATTATCATCAACTGGGGAAGGAGAATGAAATCAAGGTTGGAGCTATAGATCTGGAAGCAGCCTGAACACCTAGTAATGACAACCAGCATGGACAAGCACACATACTGATGAAGAACCAAAGAATGCTACCCCACAGGCCACAATGGGGACTTTCAGGATGAGCAGAGGAGAAAATCAGAGGGGATGAGAAAGGAATGCTCAGCAATGCAGGAAAAGAACCACAAAACAAAGAGCTCTGAGTCACAAAGACAAAAAAGCAAAGAATTTCAAGGAGAATGGAGTGGTCAGTGTCAATGATGCAAAGACATTCTCCCAGAGGACTGAGGAAGTATCCAATGGATGAGGCAGCTGGGAAGGTCTTCCTGGCTTTTGCCAGATTCCGTGATGCAAACAGAAGCCTGCAGTTGAAGTGAATGAGAACAGAGCTGCTCATTCAAGATGAACTGGTACTGGAGTGAATGGGATGGAACACATACCTTATAAAATAAATGTATAGCATTGCTTCAAGTATTAGAACTGAAGTTGTTTTAGACAGTGGTGCATTCCTTTGTGAAATGATATGTATCTTTAGGGTCTAGACTCATCCAAATCTGGAATTTTCCCTGAATATCAGAAAACACACTGTGACTTCTCATTGCTCTGTAAATTTTACAGCAGCCATTGGTCAAATACCATAAAATAGTACCTGTATAAAATGTGTAATAAATTAGTCTGTGGAAGAATTTCAGAGGTACATTTTTTTTTTTTAGTGAAACTCAAAATGCACATCAGTAAGTTTGGGCTTGTATTATTAAGAAAGTAACCTCAAACATTTCTTTGATTTTACTAAGCAAACAAAGACAGCGAAGAAATTGTGTAGAAGGTTCCCTTACATATAAACTCAGGAGAAAAGATGTAAGAGGTTGGTACAAAGATTAGAGAAAGACTTTGCATTCTAGGCAAAGCAGTGAAACCCAGCAATGAGGTGAAGATATAATACCCACACTAGCCCTGGCCAGTTTGGCTCAGCGGTTAGAGCGTCAGCCCATGGACCAGAGAGTCCTGGGTTCAGTTCCTGCTAATGACACATACCTCGGTTGCAATTTGTCCCCGGTCAAGGTTGGAGTCATGTGAGTGGCAGCCAGTCGATGTCTCTCTCTCTCACATCGATGTTTCTCTCTCTCTCTTCCTCCCTCACTCTCTCCTGCTCTGTCTGAAAATAAAGGCAAAAATGTCCTCGGGTGAGGATAAAATATATATATATGTGTGTGTATATATATATATATATATATATATTAAAAAAAGAAAACCCTATTAGCTGATGGTACCTTTCTTCCCAGTACATATTTGGAGCCTATTTCATACCAAAATGTCCACATGGAGAAACTGGCCATGATTTTGGCAAACACACGAACTGTTCTGGGTTCTAACAACTCAGTGGGCTTCTCCACTGAACACTGGTCTCATCAGCAGGAACAGATGCAATGTGAAAACTATTTCAATGCCCCTGAGCCCAGAGAGGAAAAAGAAATATGTAATACATCGGGAGCCAGGCAAAGGAAAGGCTAAGGCTAATGTTTCAGCTGCTTGCCTCTGAGTAAGAACACATTTTGATGTGTTTTTCACAAACATCATGCAGTATTTAACTGCATTTAGCCAAAAAATATCCAAATAGAAAGCCTAAAAAGTAAAAATAATGTTAACACACCAGTCATTTTCAAAATAAGACAAGCATGGACAAAAAATGTGCCGATTATTTAATGAAAGGCAGTTTCTTTTAAATCCATCGGATGTGTGTTACAGGCAGGCACCATGACTATAACTGATTAAATTAGTTTGAATCACAAAACAATGAAAAAGCTAGATGTTTGCATAGATCTCCCTTTAGTTAACTAGGTTTTCATTTTTGAAAGATTATAGAGCTGACTACTGCTGCCACAGAGGGAAGAATCAAACAAGTCATTGCTAGAACAGATTATGGGATCATTTGAGTTATGTTTCTGTTAAGTTCCCACAATCAATTGGTATTCTTCAGAGATAATAAAAGCTCACATGGAACGCTGTAGGAATTAACAGGTTCTGCTGTGCAACAGCTAGCTTGCAAATTTAGGTGCAGACATTTAATCCATAGACTCATCTAAGGAAAAACAAGCCATTGCATGAGCATTACACTAGTAGTCAAAAAAAATTCTATCAGTAATGCCACTTAGTACAAGCTCAGAATTTTAAATAATGGGAGCAAACCTATGTAGCTATTAAGTTTTTCCCCAAAACATACATTTAGGCAAGAAACACTAAGAATATTTAAGTAAGGAGGGGGAAATGCTATTATCTAGTTCCATAGATAAATGTAGCAAATGAACAAAAGTGAATGGTTATAGCTAGAAGGGAGGGAAATTTAGCAAAGCCTGACCAGAAACAAAAGTCATTGGCCCTAATGTGGCTATAAAACAATTTTTTCTTCAAGCAAAATAATATCATTAAGGATCAGGACTATACTTCAGAATATTCCCCACTGCCAAAATAAAAGCTCTCAAAAGGAGTTTGAATAAAACAATGGATTATGCACTAGATTCTAATTTGCATTCCCACCCCCAACATCTTACTGCCCTTTTCCCTTAATAGTGGATTGAATCACATAAAATTGCTGTTTTTTTACATCAAAAGTGGTCATATATCAGCAATTTCATATGGTCCAATGTAAGTCAAATGGCCAACAGATTAGAGAGAGAGAAACTTGTGTCCAGGTAGAATCAGGAGAAGGGGGCCATCCGCATACCATAAAATCAGTAGCATTTGTGACAGATACTATGCAGGTGAAACTAACTGAATTCAGCAAGTACTGGCCTAAACCCTCCTACATAAAAAATCCTCATGCAGCCCAAATAGTAAAAAGAGAAGAGCCAGGGATTCTGGCAACACCCCTAATCTGGAGGGCCAAGGGCCGAAGCAAAGCTGAATCTTGGGACAGACACTAAACATAGTCCCTATCCTTCGTCCTCAGGGTGTTTCGTGCGCCCCGCCCCAAGCCCTGACTGCTGGCAGAAGGCAGCACCCTAATAGGGCTGCACTGGGAGAGCCAGGCATGGCCTCACATTACTGAAAGCAGTAAGCAGCAAGCCGTTTCCTTCTCAGGTGGTGGACTCTTTCCTACAGTCAGAGAGGCAGCACCTTCAGACAGGCCGCAGCTCCTCCCTGGCTTACAGGCCACATGAAAGGAAGCTAGATGCAGAAAGCTAGCCAAAAGTGTCTCACTGGACAGACAGCAGACACTTCATGGGTCTCCCGATCTTCCCACAGCCCAGTTCCTCTCTTCCCCTCGGCCAGCCCTAGTCATAACCTGGGAATCTTTCCTGGCTGCTGGGTCCCTAACACTCATCTTCCAGAACCCAGCTCTCCAGCAAAGGATCTGAGGAATAATCAATCGGGTAGGTTTCTAGTTTGCAAGCAACACTAGCTGGTGCTGGAGGGGGAAGGTATGGGAGACTGTCCTGGACACGGAGCACTGAGGGCCGGCTAAAAGGCCAGGCTTAACAAAGGGCTGGAAGAAAACAAGAGGCCATGTGCTACGGGGACCTCAGGGACCATGCTATGGGACAGGAAGAGTCTTAACAAAAGCACTGGTGCTGTGAGAGATGACCTGCAACCTCCCCTCCATGTCTGTTTCCCTTCTTTCCATCTGTCCATCCTGTCTTCACTCTCTAAAGATTAAAACCCTGGAAAAATAATGTATTGATTAACTGAACTCAGGTTATAGCTGGCCTTTCTGGCCTGGGGCAGGAAGATGGAGGCCCAGATTTCAGTGAGAGACCATTTCCCAAAAGGAAATCGGGTGAAATAGATGTTGGCCAGCCAGTACTAATACTCATGGCAAGGAAACAAAGTATCTCATTAGAAAAGGAAGGGATTTCAGGACAGTTACACTCTCTGTTTTGGAACAAATTCCAAGTGTGGACACATCTGTTATAACTCAAGGATGAATAAAAAGGGGGAATATACTTGAACTTAAATACAACAATAAAAAGAACACAGAACTAAAGGGTAATAAAAAACACAGTTATAAACCAAGCATTTAAAGCCAGAAAAGAGCAGGCTCCATACCACAGAGAACTGAATCTGAGGGGAAAAAAACAGACAGAAAAAACCTCCCAAAAGCAGTGAATATAACAAATTAAAAATATACACATATGCAAAGAAGAGACTCAATACTCAATAACTGAATACTCAATACTCAATAAGTGAATTCTAAAATAAATGAATAAAAACAGTAATTAATTTGTAAGAGCAGAAAACATAAGCTGGAAAATGTTTGAACTGGTAGATGGAACACTTAATAAGTTATTTATGTCTACATATGTGGTAAAAATTTAGAATTTTATGGATAAAATTTTAAAAATCCTAAAAACATCTGAGTAGAAACAGGGGGAAAAGGTGATCTTCACTGAAACAGTATATAAGGAAACCTTTTTTAAGGTAGAAAATATAAAATCTATAGCTAAATTTTGCTATTAAAAGATGAAGACTTTCAGGATGACTTCAGAACTAAAAACAATATTTGGTGTCCAAAATGGCAAATAAAAGTTAAAGTAACAGGAGCTGCTGATGTTTATTAACAACTTAAAATGCTCATTTGTATTCATTCATTTGTATTTGAATACAAATAAAATATGTTCCAATATTACCCTCACTTGACAAATAAAGGAAATGAGGCACAGAGAGGTTAATTTCCCCAAAGTCATACAGTAGATGGGAGTTTCCCGGGATCTAAACCTATGCAGCCTGGCTCCAGTGCCCAGCTATTTGAACTACCACTCTAGATTGTCCTTCAAGTAAAAAGAGCAGCACAGCCTGGCCAGTTTGGCTCAGTGGTTAGAGTGTCCACCCATGGACTGAAGGGTCTCAGGTTCGACTGTGGTCAAGAGCATGTACCTAGGTTGCAGGTCTGATCCCCAGCCCATGCAGAAGGTAACCAACTGATGTCTCTCTTGCATCGATGTCTCTCTCTCTCTCTCTCTCTCTCTCTCTCTCTCTCTCTCTCTCCCCCTCTTTCCCTTCCACTCTCTCTAAAAAATCAATGGAAAAATATCCTCAGGTAAGGATTAAAAAAGGAGAGCACAGATCAGGCAAATCGAAACAATGAAAATAAAATTGTACAGTCCATACTCCCTGACTATAAAACATGAAAACTAGTTTTCAAATCTAAAGTATTACTGGGGGGAAAATTGCACTTGAAAACTAAAAATTATTCTCTTAACACAGTCAAATCAAGGAAAAAAATAATAAATACAGTTATATAACAATAATAAAAAATAACATAAAAATGTAAAAGGTAGTCAGTGCAGTGCTAAAAGGCAAATACAGAGACATACTGCTTATTAAAATAGATGAATTGGCCCATTTAGCATTAGTAAAAGTGGGTAGAAAGAATTAGTAAAAGATAAAAACAGAAAAGTCAAGAGTAAAAATCAGTAACATACAGTTTTTTAGGGTGAGAGGGGGTACAAAAAAAAAGTGAACGCTTTAGCCAATCTAATCAAGATGAAGAAAAATTCAGCTTCCCGAAAGTAATTTTCTAAAACTACGCATGGGATAAAATCTTACAATCTAAACACTTTGAGTAACATCTCTATAAAATTCTAATTTAAGAAAATATGAAGTATTATATGTACTTAAAGAGTAATGTAAGACCTAGACAGATAAAAAAATTTTTTAATCTTAAAACTCAGTCAAAGAATTACCTATAAAACAAACATCAGTTTCCATAGAGTTTATAGAACAGTTCTTAATATAAAAGTTTGCAAATGACTAGGTAGCTCAATTTAAACTAAGGATTCTGTTTGTTTGTGTGTGAGTGTGTAAGTGTATGAGTGTCCTGAGTGTGTGTGTGTGTGTGTGTGTGTGTGTATGTGCGAGAGAGAGAGAGAGAGAGAGAGAATCTAAATTGCTGCTAACATTTCCATTTAAAAATTCAAGATATTTTACATAAGATTTTGGAATTCCAGCTTGCCTTGAATAACTGGTTCCCGTGGCTGATATGATATGGCTGAAGTGAAGAGTGGCCAGCCCTCTTGGGTGGAGCAGTTACTCTTGGTTCATCCCAACACCCACAAAGCCCATAGCCTTCAGTTATGGCACCTTCCTGGCCAACCATATAAGCATTTTAAGTGTGCTATCAGGTAAAAAAGAAAAAAAGCTCTAATGGCTAATGATGGATAACCAGTTCTTCCCAAATTACCTTTAAATGTTTATGTCAATTTCCATCAAAATCCTTTTTCTAATAGGATAGGAAGAATGTACCAGATTAATTCTAAAGCTCTTGGGGAAAATTAAGTGGTCACTCATTAAAATAATTTTTCAATAAAGAGAGATAAGGAGAGATTTAAACTGTCAGTTAATGAGACATATCATAAAGCTGCAACAATTATAGTCAAACAGAAAAGTCTACAAAAGAGATCTGAAATTCCAGAAATCACTGCATATCTAAATACAATAAAGATGGCACTTCAAATCAGTAAAAAGGATGGGCTATTTAAATCTTCGGGAGGCAGCACAGCATGGACGGGAACAGCCTATAGTGCTGGACACGTTGGATTGAATAGACCAGTGCAGCACATCCCAGCAGGTGACCCTGGAAGACCAGTGAGTACCCTTATCTATAAAATGTAGACAGCCATTGTACCTACTTCGCAGAACTGTTGTGAGGACTATCAATTACCATTTGTAAAGTACTTAGAACAGGGACTAATACAGTAAGTGCTATATATGTGACAGAAAATATGTAAGAGAAAGCAATACAACATGCTCAAATAATCCTTAAACTCCAGGAAGCAGAGGGGAGAGGGATATGGTGAACAGAACCTCCCATCATACCACATTAAGAAAATAAACATCAGAGGAGGAAGTGGGGGAACGGGAAGAGATAAACCAAAGAACTTATGCATATAAGCATAACCAATGGACATAGACAACAATGCTGAAGGATGGGGGCCGGAACAGGAGGAGGGTGTCAATGGGGGAAAAAGGAGAAACCTCTGTAACAAAAATAAATTAATTAAATAATTTTTAAAAAAGAAAACAAACTTCAAGATTTTAAAAAGGGAATGGTAAAAAATAAAACTAGGGAAAAGAGGACTATTTATCTGATCTCTGGATGAGAGAATACCTTTTAAAATATGACAGGCAAAGTAAATATCAAGAAAACAGATTAATCAATTTGACTACATAAAAATGTGAAAAGCAATAAGAATTAAGAAAAGAAACACTTGAGGATAAATAAGGGTTGATATGTGTATGTGTGTATATGTATGTGTTTGAACATAATTACAAATTAGTAAGAAAAATTACATGATCAAGCAATTTATAATGCTTTGCCTATATATAATATGCAACATTATCACTCATAAAAAATGCAAATTAAAATTATATTTTCAACCATCAAATCAGTCAAGGTTTTAGAGAAAAAAAATATATTATTGGCAAACAGGCAGAGAAATTGGTACAGTACGATACAAAAGATTGAAGAACAAAGAATACACTGATACAGCCTTTCTGGGGGTCCCTTTGATTATATGCTTCAAAAAACCTTTAAAATATCAAGCCCCTTTAACCTAGTAATTCCATTTCCAGGATGAAATTGGAACATAAGGATTTCAATGGTAAAGTTTCAAGTCACTTTTTCAGAGATGAACCAGAATCAAGGGAAAAAATATATTTTAAGTTTCAAATATAGAGCTAAGAATTTTCACCATCTAAAAATTCAACACTTGTTTCACTATACACCTAATATTTAATATTACCAAATCTCAAAAAAAGTTTAAAAACAAACCTTTTAACAGCATCCTTCTTTTGAATATCTATGGCATCCCACCACTTTGAAAGGTAAGAGATCTCAGACCATATAAATTTCCTCCGTGAGTCTTCTTTCAGCTTGATGACCATGTTATTAAAAATATACTGAGTCATCTCTCTAAAGTATTCATCGAAAGTCTTCAACCAACCTAAATCAAGACACAAATATACAAATGTGTGGTTCATATGTCTGATTTCAACTCAGTCGTATTCCATTGTATTATCTTTGGATACCACTGGATGTTTCAGTTATATAAAGACATATATAATAATTTAACAAATGTTTTGAATTAATTAAATTACATTTGAATGCACGAGACTCAAAACATCATTAAAAATTAAATTATAAAAATACTCTGAAAACTGCACAAAGTCAGATACAAATGAGAAAAATGACCTAAGGCCAAAAAGCATTTGTTTATACTTAACAATTATAATATCTAATTATTTATTATTTATCTCTAGTTTAAGGAATTTTCTTATTTTAAAAATCTGAACGGTGTTAACAAGTTGGCATTACTATTCTCATAATATGGGATAAAATTTTCACCCTCTCATGGTACATCTAAAATTCTCTACCCATTCAGTAAGTTAGACTAAGAAAAAGAGCATCAGAAGTTAAAACTGTATCTAAAAGCCAGCAGCAGAGCAATAAGGTAATTACAACACTATTCTGAATATTAAAAAGTAGAATTCTTCAAAAATAAGCATTAATTCCCAAAGTCTGTTCATTATTACTTTTTCTGGTAACCCAAATTGGCACTAATCAAACAACAAATGTGTACACAGCTATGTCGAGTTTTCTGAAGAGAACTGTAAATGTCGATAACTTGCTTCTCTGACTTTTCCTGATACTTCTCAAATATCCAGAAAGTTTTATCTAAGGGCATGTGCAATATGAGTATAAAGAAACATTTTTAACAAGACCAATAGGTCCCAGCATAGCCCCACCTGGCAGAACACTAAAGCAGCATAATGAGTGACTGAGGCAAAAATGTACAGAGCCAACGAATTCCACCTACTGGCAAAGTGGACCCTCTGGAAAGCAACCTCTTACTTACGAAATCTTACAAGGAGGGGTGTGTCTGTACACCCAGGCTGACCTGCTCTATTTCCAAGCCTTAAACATGTGAGAAACTAAAATATAAGGGCCCCAACTATTTATTTTGTCTCTGATTAAGCTAATATTCAATGTTGACTATATTTGTTAGCAAAAAATAATAAAAACCTGCCAGGACAAAGAAGACAATAAATTTTGACAATGAAAATATGAGCTTCTGAAAAGGGCACTACTGCCACTGTGGGTGTAGTTCTCCCTTTTGCTTTAACTGAATTCTGTTCATTCATTCTATAGTAATTTGCTGAGCACCTACAAAGTTACAGAAGCCAAGGAAGAATACAGTGTAAAATCTTTATAGGACTTTCTTGACCTAGCTGGTTTGTCACCAAATAATGCTACCTCAATAATTCAACATTTCCATCTTTAAATTAAAAGCCTGTGCCTGATAAAACAAAAAACAACAAAAACCCTCAAATATTTCAGTGTGTTCAGATCTGAGTCTGGCATATAAAATAGCACTTGATAAATACTACCTGCTGTTATTATTATTAGCATAATTACCACCATAAGTCTTTAATTGCTCCATCCTCATCTCCACAACCAAAGCAGGTAAAAAACTAAAAAATATTTCTAACATATGATTTTGAAAAGCATACAATTTATTTAAAGCATTTATATAAGATGCTTCACATCTTAAATATAGTGGTTGCCCAAAATTATGATTTGCATAGAATTCATTCTATGCCCTTTATGGGCTGAATTGTGTCCTCTCAAAATTCATAGGATAAAGTCCTCACTCCCAGTACCTCAGAATGTGACTGTATTTAGAGGTGCCTAAGGTAAAATGAGGTCATATGAGTGGAGACACACAGAGGGTAGACCATATGAAGGCACTGGGGGAAGAAGGCCATCTACAAGCCAAGACAAGAGGCTCTCAGAAGAAACTAACACTGCCGACACCTTGATTTTGGACTTCTAGCCTCCAGAAATGTTAGGAAATAAGTTTCAGTTAGCTAAGCCTTCTAGTCGGTGTAGTACTTTGCGAATGGCTGCTCCAGCAAACTAATACAGCACTAGAAAAAATTAGCGTTATTACTGTCCCAAAAATAAAAATCACAATGTGGGGAGAATTTATTTTACCAAATGGTAATATTTAATATACATCTTCCTCCATATTGCAAGACTGAGCCAAAAGCAAATGTATGTAGGTCACATCTAGTTCTGTACCATGTTATTATCAGAATTAATTTTTTAAATATCACACATACCTTTCACCTAAATGTTAACAAAGGTCAAAATTAACCCTTATTTATCTGGTTACCAATCCAATTAAAGAAAAGGACTATGAACATAGTCCCTGGAGGAATGCCTCTAAAATGAATTTAGTAAGAAAATTCTAGCATAAAAGGCAAATTTAGAATAGCCTCTATAAAGATTAATAAGTAAAAGGTCTTTTTAAAGTGCAATTACTTATTTTCATCAGTTATACTTTGTTACAAACTAACACCATTTCAAAGAATAGTTTATCACAAGAGTTTTCATAAAAGAATCACAGTGACTGATTAATCCACTTTGCCTTCAATACTTCATTTGCCCTTCAAGAATCATGCAGAAAATATGCCAAGGATATTTAAGTGAGCCAAAATACAAGCTCAGAGGTGTCAACTTAAAAGCCTTTCATAAAACTCATCTATAATAGAGACTAATACCACAACAATATAGCACAATTAATGAAGAATGAACTGAAAGATAGCCTCTTACAGCTTTCAATATTGAGTAATATAACAGTGAATTAGTTTTTATTGCTCTTATACAATAGAGTAATCAAGTATTCCCTTTTACACGGAATTGTCACTTTCTTTTGCTAAATTATGGTAAAACTACAATTGTATATTATCATGAGCCCAATCAGAAAGATAGTATTTTATAAAAAGTTCTATGGGATACATTTTTGTGACATAACATTATATTCTTACCTCTAGATTTAATCATCTTAGGACACAGAAGTTACAAACTGATTTACTTAAGTGGTCAATTCACAGCCGTTTTCTTTCCCTTGACTGCTCGTAGAAATTGAACCAGGGCTGAAACAGCATTAATGGTACCTTTCCATTTAGTCTTTTGCACTCTAACAACATTAGCACCCATAAAACAGCTAATTGTTATTTTTAAATAAATGGGGAAATACTTAAAACAAAGAGCATATAATTAGAAGCTCTATAAAGCAGACATAATTCCAAATTTAATATTATTTTATCACAAAACTATAATTCTAAAATATAAAACTAATAAACTTGAAAATTATATTGCTTATTGTTAATGTGCATAAACAAACAGCTATTAATTGTTCACTGAAAAAACACAATTTTTAAATAATTTTGGACTCATGGTCTAGCTTCAAAGTCTAGAAACTTCGTGGAGATCCAATCCTCTTAAGGAACACTTAGTTTTATTTGGTTCATGAGCATACACAATATCACCCTTAGGACGTAGACAAGAGCACCCCACCCTGAGTTCTGGACTCTCAGGGGATCTCCTGATTAGTCCTCTGAAAACATCTTTTTCCACATGATAAATCCACAGAGCAAAGAACGTGCCTATCTAGAGCATGCCCTGCCCTGCCCTGCCCTGCCCTGCCCTGCCCTGCCCTGCCCTGCCCTGCTCTTATGAGTACCAGGGTCCATAAATCTGTATCCAAACAGCCCCAAGCCAGCTTCTAGAGCCTCCCATCAGGGCAGTCAACCTTGAAGGTAGTAAGCTCCAAAGCCTGAGTAGTGGCCATGGGCTGCCATTTGTAGGGGTGTGAAGAGTGCTGGTATGTCTGCAAGAAGGACCCTCTGGTTTACGAGAGGACCAGATCTAGGAGGAGAGGGTGTGGGCTGCCCCACTGGCTGACTCCCCCCACACCACCACATTCCAATGAGGAAATGGAGCCCCAGCAATCTAAACCCACACTTGGCTATCAGGTCACTGAGCTAATTCCCAAGGCAGGTGGAAAGGACCTATTTTATTTAGAAACGTATTAGTTTGGTTTATAACATTTAAATGTTTAGACATAGGGTCTAAGGGCCTCCATGTACTTTTTGCCCCAGGTCCTGTAAATATTAGATACAGGCCTGGAAACACTCCAACCCAAACTTCAAACTAGTCAGTTCTCATGAGTCTAACACTGGTACAAACCCTACAACAGCAAGAGTTCAATAAGCACTTGATAAATGAATGATGACGTATGGCCAAAAGGACTGCAGGTACATGGACTATAAATGCAAATTTATTCCTACAACTAGAAGTGAAACCAAAAGTAAAAGATGATCATACACTACTAGCTCTAATATGTTCACTGTCTGTTCTGATGCGAACCTAATAATCTTTGATCAATATATTTATGTTTCTACTTAATATCTGAAAAGGCTCTGTCAACCCTAAAGTGATTTAAAACACACATCTCGAAAAAGGCATGTCCTCAAATCATTATTACACTGTTAGGGTATTAACTACTACAATAATGATTTTTTAATGAGTACATTAATTTCACTCAAAAGTTAAATAGGTACCCACTATTAAAAATATTTTGAGTCAAAACTAATTATGTGTAAGCAAACATTTAAAAATACAACTTAAGCTTCAAGTTATTTCCATTTTAATGTAATATTCTCAAATTTAAAAACAAATACAACTAGGGCTCATTAAAAAATAAATCTTCTTAACTTTAGTAATTATGTTATTCTCTATCAAGAGGTTTCTTCCATCACTTGTCAAATCCTTCAATATTTGGCTGCAACATCCAATCTTACACTTAAGGGGTCACATACGACCTTAATTGGTATTGCCATGACTCACATATGCTGCTGATTAATTTTAGTTCCAACATTTCTATTATAAATTAAGCTTGTCTCCCACTCCCCCACTAATAAACTGTGAAAGAGTTTTAATTAATGTTCTGTTCTGGTTTATTCATTCAAACACAAACCAGGCATCTAATAAGGAAGGGCAAAGCAATAAAGCTAAGCTAAATGGAAACAGATTTTATAGTGAAAACACGAACAAATACCATGAGAATAAAGAAATGGTAAATTCCTACTAGAAGGAAAGAAGAGAGATTCTTAGATTGGCCATCATCTGGGCAGAGGGAAAAGGTAGTATTTCCAAACTCAGGCAAGAGCATATGAAAAGGACACTAAGCCATGAAGGTTCCTGTCAATTTCAGGGAGCAGAAGGCAGCTAGGTACCGCTGCATTGCAGCTTACCTGGTGGAAGTATGTTGAGAAATAAAAATAGAAATGGAGGTCAGATCACTGCAAACCTTCTGAACCATTTTTGTTTCTTACCAAAAACTTAGAAGGAAGAAAGTTAAGGTTTTTTTTTTATTTGTGCTTTGAAAAGTAACTGTTCTGTAAGTGGCAATGATAGACAAAAAAAAAAGTAAAGTAGAAGAAAAACAAAAAAATGAGGCCATTACAATAATTCTGCTAAAAAAGCAAAATGGTTAATGAATTTCCATGGAAACAGACAGAGGGAATAAGAGGCCAAGGAAGCAAAAAGAAGAGAACTTAGTAACTGACTGAAGTTTCCAAGAGAGTGGGAAGGTCCAGAACTTAAGCTCAGGTTTTTCAAGACCCATGAATGTTTGGAAACCTATAAACCTGCTGATTCCTCTAAATACTATAGGACTCAGGTTTCCAAAATAACCTAACCATTTTTTTCCAGGTGATTCAGTGTCATCTAATAGTTTTTGGAGCATATCAGCTTCACTTCCATTAAGCTGCCAGAGATACAGCACTTTTTGAACCCAGGTAAGATGCTGGCACTGGAAATTCTATCTCACACCACAAGAACCCATTTGCATCACTGTTAGGAAGCTGGGGTTTTGTCCAACCTGTAGCTGGATATGTATACTATCCAACTGTGACCCCTTGTTGTATTGCTTTTCTAACTGCCCTTTAAATGGCCCGCATACCTTGATACCTGATATCTACAATTGTGAGGTCAACCTCCAAAATAATTTCTAAATCTGCGCTAAAGTTATTTTCATCCCTTTTTAAGGACTCACACCAAATGAGGATATTTCAGGCCTAATAAGTCTTCCCCAAACAGCTTGGTGTTTGAAATCATGTGAAGTATCTATAGTATGAGATATCACTAGATGTAAAATAAAAACTGACCTCCTTTGAGGAGTTACTCTTAGAATATGGAAGAAGGCTACTTAGCTTTATGCCCAGTGGGCAAATTATCCAAGTTTCTGGAAGAAACTATTTTAAAAGCTGGAAAATAATGCTTCCAAATCACTGTCTAATTGTAAAATATGTAGCAAGAGGAAAAGCACTCACCATCTCATGTACTAAGGACAGAAACATCCATTTCAATAGGGATAGACCAGAAGAAAAAAAGAACAGGAAACAGTGCGGTGAGGTGCCTACTTATGCAAGACGTTAATAAAAGGTTTTATATGATTAATAATGTAACATAGATGACATCTGGTTTGAAAACACTTAAAAAACTTTCCTCCTAGAAGCTCTGCCTATTGTTTCAGAAGTATTGCCAAAAAGAGACATTAAATAAAGGTTACAAATCCTGGTTCAAACCCAGCCCCTTCTCAGACACATTACTTACCCTCTCTTCTGCCTCAGTTCCCTCATCTATGAAATGAGGGTAACAGTAGTACTTTCGTCATAAAGTTACAAAGAGCAGTAGTAGATTTAACATGAGTAAAGTACCTAGAACATTGCCTGGAACAGAGTAAATTCCCACAAGTATAATCAGGGCACTGGTGAGCTCTGAAGCACCCAGACTTGAAAGACAGACCAAAGTAACTGAAGTGGGGGAACTAGGAGGTGTTTAATGACCACCTACATCTCTTAAGTGCTACTAGACATTCTAAGGAATACAGCCCAGTCAGAGCCCAAATGGATTTCCCCCTCTAAATAAAGAACCTCATTATACCAATTCTAGAGATCCCCTAAAAAGATAATTCTAAAGAGCCATGTAAACATTTATCTTAAATGCCACCATTGTCTTAACAATTAAAATCGCCAAATAAAATACAGGACGCCAGTTAAATTTGAACTTCATATAAATAATGAATAAATGTTTAGTACAAGTAAGTCTCATGATATTTGGTACATATACAGTATATACTAAAAGTTTTTCATTGTTTATTTGAAATTCAAATTTAACTGAGCAGCCTGTTTGTTTGATTTTTCTTTTTTCAGGTAAATTTGGCAACCCTAATCACAACCTAAAGTTCAGATAATGCGCTGAATTAGCCGAGCTGAATGCTCATAAAGAAAGAAGAATGAAGTGTCTTAAGAGGTAGCATGGTAAACAGACAGAACATGGATCTGAAAATCAGGCAAATCGGAGCTGTAATATACCACCCTGTCAATTTACAACTGACTGATCTCAAAAGAAGAAACTACCAGACCTACCTCAACTTCACAGACCTCACCTCATAAATGGGGTGTAATTCACCACCTTCCAGGGTTGCAGAATGGACATGAAGCCACACACACCGGACAGTTCCCTGATGCAGAACAGGCAACGAATGCCAGTTCTCCGCGATTTCGCAGAACAGTCCCTTAGCTCCAGAAACTCAAATTCCCCATTCACAGAAGCCAAAACCAAAGAACTTGCTTTATCCCACAATAGTTAAACAGAACAAAGTACTCCACAAACCATCCTCTCCCTCTCCCAACCATCACTTGGCAGGTGCCTGTAGCAGCCAGAGTTCTAGGCCTTCACTGCCTCACCCTACCTGGGCTGTGCCCATCTATGGCTGACCAGAACCTTTTTTCTGACTGTGCTCAAAAATATGTGAACAAAAAAACCTTAAAATAACCTTACACTGTGATTTCCTCACATTTTTCTGTTCCTTTTCACAAAACTTTTTAAAGATTAAGGATATATAAACATATTTCGAATTATCATATAATACTAAATGCAAAAATCTGTTTTCTTAATTTAAAAAAGCCAGAAAATCCTAATCATTCATTTGGATCAATAAAAATTCTGCAAATGCACAAAAAAAAATTATTTTGCACTATGACTCCTGGGCCTAGACCTTCCTTCTATTTTGGAGTCATACCACATGGGGGATTATTTTCCGATGTTCATTTTACAAATTGCTTAACTAACAACATGCTGTCCAACTTTCCATTTAGTGTACCTTATCTCCTCTCTACACACTGTGATTTCTTTGAAGAAAAATTACCTAAATATTTCAGCAGTTTAACTAATAGGAAGCAAAGAATTAAGATTATAGATACAAAGGTGCTGTAATTGTGTTTTAATCAGCTTATTAAATACAACATGAACATGTATCAATCAACTAACATTTAATTTCATGGTCCATGATTCAAAACTTTCAAAAGCATAACAGTACAAAGTTATCAGCATTTACTTAACAATTCCTTTCCAATTTTCTTTTAACTTGTGTAAACCATACAAAATATTGTATGACAATTATTACGTGTCCTTATGGACAGAAATAAGACATAATGAAGAATTGTATTAAAATACAAACATCATTTGAAATTTATCTTTCTTGTAAAATATTACCAAGGTGGACCAAATAGAAAAAATCTACATATATAAAAACACAGCAACATAATTCTTCAAGTTAGAGGACTAAATATAGAAAATGTTAAAATACCTATTTCAAATCTTTTTATCCCCAACAAATAAAACTCCACTGATGAAACGAACCACTGAGCTAGTTTGTTTTAAACCATTGCTGCAGAAAATAAAAACAAATCTCCAAAGGTCTCATTTAGAAAGTGAATAGCCTAATTGCACTTTAATTTAGGAGTATTATACAAAATGTCCCCATCACAGAGTCTCTCTTTTCCTCCACTGAAAAGGTGGTTTCTCATGATCTGAATGATTCCATTTTTCACAGAATAATTTTGTTGATCTAAATTCTACATTTGTTAAGAAGTGGTGAGGAGATTCCAAAATGGCGGCAGAGTGAATGGAAGCTACACAGACCATCTCCCAGAACCAAACTGGAATTACAATGAAAATAAAGACAAATCATCGGGAAAAAGCAACAGAAAAGCAGCTTGCAAGGACCATATAACCAGGGACACTGAATCTACCATGGCAGAATTGCGGAGGTGCGAGAGGGGGGCTGGGAGCCCATGGACAGCAGCTGTCTTAGCTGTGAGCAGTGTCCTCGAGGTTAAAATCCCAAGCCCGCTCTACAGCGCAGGTCCGGGACAGAGGCTAAAATAGCCACAGCCACTCAACGTGGGCTCCAGCAGAGGGAGGATAGAATGGACTGGAACTGTGTGGAAACACTCGGGATTTGGAGGGCGCTCAGAGCTTTCGCTGAGTTGCAGCCACGCAGGATGGTGGCCATTTTGCTCCTTCCCAGAGCTCTGGGGAGAGATGGCGGCCCCTCCCACAGAGATTCAACCTCACTCAGGTGGGCCATTGAATTGCAAATTGAGGCTCATTAACAACCAGAATCTGCGCCCACCCTCAGGAAACCCTCTTTCAGATGGACACCTGAGTGAGTTTTTCACTCAACTGGGAACTCAAGGTTCTTCAAATAACTAAGACTTATAGACTTCAGGCAAAGAGCTAGAGGATAACAGAACCTTTCCTGGGCTTGCAAATCTACCCAGGAAAGTAAAATTTGATAGAGGTGTTTAACGTGGGTCCTCCCATGCTCATCCTAACCCAGTAGAGGGAGCCACAAAGAGCAGAACACCAACACCCACAGGGAAAATTTGGCAGGCCCCCAAACCTACTGAGATGGCCAATATGGTGAAACAAAGATACAAATCCCAAATGAAAGAACAAGAGACCTCTACCAAAGATGAGATAAATGAAATGCAGTTAAGTAAATTAACAGAGCTAAAATTAAGAGCCATGATCTTGAGGAAGCTCAACAGCATGAGTAAAGACATCAACACCAGAAATTCAGAGTCATGATCTTGAGGTAGCTTAACAGCATGTGTGAGGACATGAACACCATGAGTAAAGACATAGAAACAATGAAAATCAACCAACTGGAAATGAAAAACCACCAAGAAGAAATTAAGAAAGACATAGCAGAAATAAAGAACACATTGGAAGGACTGAACAGCAGAGCAGAGGAAGCTGAGGAACAGATCAGTGAATTAGAAGACAGGGTAGAAAAAAATCAACCAATCAGAAAACCAAAAGTAAAATCCTGGAAGAAAGCTTAAGAAAAGTGTGGGACAACATAACACGTAACAACATCTGTATCACAGGAGTTCCAGAAAAAGAAGAAAATGAGCAAGGGTTAGAAAATATATTGAAAAAAAAAAAAAGTGACCGAAAACTTCCCTAACTTGGTGAAGAAAGAAGGCATCAAGTTCAAGAAGCACAGAGAGCCCCAAGTAAGAACTCAAACAGGCCCACACCAAGACACATAATAATTAAAATGCCAAAAATTAAAGACAAAGAGAGAATCCAAAAGGCAGCAAGAGATAAGCAACAGGTTACCTATAAAGAAACCCCCATAAGGCTCTCAGCTGACTTCTCAACAGAAACACTACAGGCCAGAAGGGAATGGCATGAAGTAATCAAGGTCATGAAAAACAAAGATCTGAATCCAAAACTACTCTATCCAGTAAAGCTATCATTTAAAATAGAAAGACAAATAAACAGCTTCCCAGACACAAAAAGACTAAGGGAATACATTAGCATCAAACCAGCACTGCAAGAAATGTTATAAGGACTGCTGTAATTAGTAAAAGAAATAGGAAGAAAAATATAACCACACTACACAAAAATGACAATAAATAAGTACATATCAATAATCGCCTTAAATATAAATGGATTGAATGCTCAGATCAAAAGACACAGAGTAGCTGATTGGATAAGAAAACATGACTCATATCTGTGTTGTTTACAAGAGACCCACCTCACAGCAAAAGACTCACATTGGCTGAAAGTGAAGGGATGGAAAAAAATCTTACAAGCAAACAGAAAGCAAAAAAAAAGCTGGGGTAGCAATACTCGTATCTGATAAAATAGATTTCAAAATGAAGGCCATAACTAGAGACAAAGAAGCTCACTAAATAATATTGAAAGGATCTATCCAACAGGAAGATATAAACTTGGTAAACATATGCACCCAATATAGGAGCACAAAAATGTATTAAAAATCTTCTGGAGGACTTCAAAGGAGAAATCAACAGCAATACAATCATAGCAGGGGACTTCAATACCCCACTAACATCACTGGATAGATCCTCTACACAAAAGAATTAACAAGAAAACAGAGAATCTAAATGAAGCACTAGACCAAATGGATTTAATAGATATCTACAGAGAATGAGAATTTAATAGATATCTACAGAGAATGACACCCCAAAACTAAAGGTTCACATTCTTCTCAAGTGCACATGGGACATTTTCAAACATAGACCACATGTTAGGACACAAACTAAGGCTCTACAAGTTCCAGAAGACTGAAATCATATCAAGCATCTTCTCAGATCACAATGGCATGAAACTAGAAGTCAACTGCAAAAAGAACATGCAAAGACATTTGAATACATGGAGGCTAAAGAGCATGTTATGGAACAATGAATGCATTACCGAGAAGATCAAGGAACAGATTAAAAACTTCCTGGAAACCAATGAAAATAAACACATAACAACAGAAAATCTATGGGATGCAGCAAAAGCAGTTTTGAGAGGGAAGTTCATAGCACTACAGGCCTACCTCAAGAAACAAAAAAAAATTCTAATAGAATATCTAACCTCACAACTTAAAGAACCAGAAAGCAAACAAAAAGAAAACCCCAGAGCAAGTAGAAGGAAAGAAATAGTAAAGATCAGAGCTGAAATAAATGACATGGAGACCAAAAAACAATTCAAAGGCTCAATGAAACAAACAGAGCTGGTTTCTCGAAAAGATAAACAAGATTGATGGACCCTTAGCTAGACTCACCAAGAAACAAAGAGAGAGAATCCAAATACACAAAATCAGAAATGAAAAGGAGAAGTAACAACTGACACCACAGAAATACAAAGGATCGTTAACAAATACTATGAAGTATTATAAGGCAATAAATTCAACAAACTAAGCGAAATGGACAAATTTCTAGAAACACATAGTCTCCCATAACTGGACTGGGAAGAGATAGAAAACTTGAGCAGACCAATAACAACTAAGAAAATTGAAGAGGTAACCAAGACTCTCCCAGCAAACAAAAGCCTAGGCCCGGATGACTTCACTGGGGAGTTTTACTGAACATTCAAAGAAGAACTAACACCCATTTTTCTCAAACTATTTCAAAAAATTCAAGAAGAAGGAAGATTTCCAAACTTGTTTTATGAGGCCAACATAATTCTAATTCCAAAACCAGAAAAAGACACTACAAAGAAAGAAAACTACAGGCCAATATCCCTGATGAACATAGATGCCAAAATCCTGAACAAAATACTAGCAAATCAGATCTAGCAATACATCAAAAAAATTATTCACCATTAACAAGTGGGATTCATCCTAGAGACGCAAGGCTGGTACAATATTTGCAAATCAATAAATGTGATACACCACATAAACAAAATGAAAAATAAAAACCACATGTTCATTATCAATAAACACGGAAAAGCATTCAACAAAATCCAGCACCCATTCCTGATAAAAACGCTCAGCAATGTGAGAATTGAGGGATCATATCTCGACATAATAAAGGCCATATATGAAAGACCTATACCCAACACCATACTCAACAGGCAAAAACTAAAAGCATTTTCCTTAAGAACAGGAACAAGACAAGGATGCCCACTTGCACCACTCTTATTTAACATAGGACTGCAAGTCTTACCCACAGCAATTAGACATCAAGTAAAAATAAAAGGGATCCAAGTTGAAAAGAAGGAAGTGAAACTGTCATTATTCGCAGATGACATGATATTATATATAGAAAACCCTAAAGACTCCATCAAAAATCTCCTAGACTTAATAAATGAATTTGGCAAAGTACCAGGATACAAAATTAATGTCAAGAAATCGACAGCATTCTTACACACCAATGATGAAGTCACAGAAAGAGAAACTAAAAACAATCCCATTTACCATCGCAGCAAAAAAAATTAAGATACCTAGGAATAAACTTAACCAAAGAAGGAAAGGACCTCTTCACAGAAAACTACAGGTCATTGAAAAAAAAGAAACAGAGGAAGATATAAAAAAGTAGAAGCATATACCTTGTTCATGGACTGGAAGAATTAACATCATTAAAATGTCCATATTACCCAAAGCAATCTATAGATTCAAAGCAATCCCCATCAAAATACCAACGACATACTTCACAGAACTAGAACAAATACTTCAAAAGTTCATATGAAACCAAAAAAGATCTTGAATAGCCACAGCAATCTTGAAAAAGAAGGACAAAGTAGGTGGGATTACAATACCAGATATCAGGTTATACTACAAAGCGATTGTAATCAAAACAGCCTGGTACTGGCATAAGACAGGCAAATAGATCAAAGGAACAGAAAGAGAACCCAGAAACTGACCCATGACAATATGCTCAATTAATATTTGACAAAGGTGACAAGAGCATACAGTGGAGTCAAGACAGTCTCTTCAATAAATGAAAGATCTCTTATCCTTTGAGATGACATGGAGAGACCTGGAAAGTATTATCCTAAGCAAAACAAGCCAAGCAGAGAAGGCAAATATCATATGATCACTTATTTATGGAATATAATGAACAGACGTGGAAGTAGGGTACAGCCTGACAACCCTCAGAAGAGGGGTTGGGGCAGGGAGGAAGAGATAAACCACAGAACATAGATGCATATACGCATAACCAATGGACTTGGACAATAAAGCTGGAGAATGGGTGGGGAGATGGGGAGGAGTATGTCAATGGGGAAAAAAGGAGAAACATCTGTAACAAAAATAAATTAATAAAATTTTAGAATGTAAATTTTAAAAATGTATATGAGCTGTGAATGGGAAAAATAAAATAAAAATAAATAAATAGAAAGGTATAGGCATTGCTACTAATGTAAATAATGTTCATATGCTAAGAGGAATGACAATTACTATAAGTTTAATCGGTGAGATTTATAAGAATTATTGAAGTATTTAGGAAAGGTTTATTAGGTAGACAATTAAAATACCTAAGAAAATAAGTTGATTATACTTATAAATTTTATTTAAAATGTTTAAAGGAACTTATCTAAGTTTAAAGCCCTCTGGAAAATGATTTTCAAAATTTAGTAAATTTATGAAAAGAATGAGATTTTTTTGGTGTACTTAAGGGAAAAATGTGTTTTTAAATTTATGACTTTATATAATTGAATTTCAATATTAAAAATCATTAAAAAATGAAAAAAAAGTGGTGAAAATTATTAAGAAAAGTCAGCAGTTCTTTTCTCTAGAATTTTGCTTGATAGCAAAAATCACTTTAATTATTTGTGTTGTTAAAGAGGTATTTTATTATAAGTTTTATCAAATTTATTGGGGTGACATTGATTAATAATATTATAATAGGTTTCAAGGTCTGTTTCTGACCATTATTTTTCCCTCAAGTAGAGGGTAAGTGTCATAAACATCTTTTACTAAGACAAAAAGATTCAATTGTGGTTACTAGGGTACCAACAGACATATCCTTTTTTTTTTGCATTTATCTTCAGATAGAGCAGGAGGGGGAGAGAGAGGAAAAGAGAGAGAAACATCGATGTGAGAGAGACACATCGAGTGGTTGCCACCCACACGACCCCAACCAGGGCTGGGGACAAACTGCAACCTAGGTACATGCCCTTAGCGGGAACTGAACCCAGGACTCTCTGGTCCGCAGGCCGATGCTCTAACCGCTGAGCCAAACCGGCCAGGGCAACAGACATATCCTTTTATTGCAGTCAGGAACAGTTACTAGGGATGTCTTCTCACAGAACAACATACTAACTGTAGTGTGAACAACATACTAACTACACTGTGAAATGAACAAACAGTCTAAAAGGCAGAGGCAAACCCTGCCCTTGACAAGGTTGATATCATCTGTTTTTGGTAATTAAAATTACAAAGTTCATTCTAAATAAGATGTATTTTTAAAGGAATAGAAATGAAGTAGACAATGGGAAGAAGGAAAGGAGGGGAGTTAAAATCAGGAGCCAAGGTCAAATATTTCATCTGAACCTGCAGAGTCAGATTCCTTCGTTCATTATGTTATGTAACTGAATGAATCTGTACTATGTGCTGGGTACTATTCCAGGCACTAGCGATCCCAGGGTTAACAAGCCAAAGTCTGAGTCCTCATTGAGCTTACATTCTAGTGAGGAGATCCAGCAAAACTGTTATAAATATTTACGTGTGCCTTTGTAGAAACATACGCGTGTGCGTGTGTGCATGTGTGTGCAGTGTGAGAAAGCCATCAAGGGGCATGGAGCTAGGTCAGAGAAGGCCTTACATATATGTAGTAATTACTGTACGCCAAATGTAAGGCTAGGCAATGAGGATAGACTATGACAGAAGACACATTCTTGGCCTTTCTAGTTTACTCAGGTGGGAGATCCTGGTAAACTAACAAGAAAATATTCTGGTCCCACTACCTGTGTAAGCTTGGCAGGTTCATAAGACCATCATCGTAAACAGTGGCACTAACCTTCAAGGGTTGTTGGGGGCAGTAGATGTTTATAAAACATTGGGCACAGGGCCTAGCAAACTACTAATTTTATTATTACTGTTAAATGCTCATGCTGTATAACTATAACAAGAAATGAGGTTTTTGGAAACTGAGGATAGCAGAAAGGGGGACGGAATAATAAAGGTCCTTAAAAAATCAAAAAGGGAAGAGAGATGGGTTCACATGAGGACTTGCAAGGCACACTGCAAACTGTATTTATAAACCTATAAAAAATAGTATACGATGGAATCACATCACAGACTCAAATAAGTGACAAGAATTAAACTATACATGATCAGCAGAGAAAAGAGAAGAGAACAATTCATTTACTACAAGTGGCTCTGCTGCTACTGCACTCACCATGAGAATATTTCAGTGAACAAAGTTTACAGAAAAAATATCTATAGTCCTACAGGCAGTCTCAGATCCCACATGTGAAGTTGAAGCACCTCACCTCACTGCATCAGTCTGATATACAAAAAAAAAAAAAAAAATTGTGTTTTTCATTCTGAAACGAAGCATCCTTATGACTTTGGTTAAATTTAGTTTTAAATCCAATTCTAGAAATTCCCTCTCTCCCCTCACACCCCCCACCTCCCAGGCCTAGCCTTCTTCAGATAAACAGCAACCCCCAAGGAGGAAGATGCTGCAAAACATGTAAGAAAAAAAGTTAATAAAACTAATAGGTATTTGTAGAAAAAGATAAAGACATTAAGACCAAAAGCAGAGAGACCAACTCAGAAGCTGATGCATGGTAATGCTCATCAAAACTTTCCAAAAAAGCAATATTGATTTCATACATTTCATACCTCAGTGCTTACTAAAAATCAAGTATTCTGGAAATTCAAACATTTCAGCATCCAAGCTCTATCTCCCTGACTACCTCTCACAACCAAGAAGCCTGCATGCACACACACACACACACGCACGTGTGTGTAAACACACTTCACCAAATCATGTGTCCAGACACTAACTTGTTAGATCTGTTGTCTTAGGAAGGAAGGAAATGAATACATGATGATAAACTGAAGGGAAAGAATACAAGTAGGAGATAAATGCTGGGAGTAAAGAAAAAAACCTTCAAAATACTAAGTGAAAAGTGCTTTCTCTGATAGTAATGAAACTGAGAAACTGGGATAAAGAAAAAATATAAGTATTAGTAAGTCCTTCCAAAAAACCCTGCAACTACATTAATTGGGCATTTAATTTGTGCCTGTGTATTCACACTAACAAGTGAACACATCAAATCATATTTCCCATGATAATTTTAGCAATTTCCACTTACCTTGGGGGAAAAAATTACTGGCCCCAATAAAATAACAAAAATCAGCGTATGACATAACAATTACAATAATAATAACAATAGCAGTTAACTTTAGGGCTATGTACCATGCCTTTACATTTCACCCTATGAAATACTTTATCCTGATTCTACCTGGAAAATAAAAGTTACTCTCAGATTAAGTAACTTTTCCTAAAGTTGCCTAACACTATAGACTGATGGGGTTGGGACTCACCCATGTTTGTCTCTTAATCATTTGTATTACTTCTCCATTTTAAAGTCTCAAACTTTTGCCCTGGCTAGTTTGGCTCAATGGTTAGGGCATCAGGACCAAAGGGTCACAAGTTTGATTCCCAGTCAAGGGTATATGCCTGGGTTGCAGGTTTAACTCCAACCCCCGTAAGGGTTGTGGGGGAGGCAACCAATCGATGTGTCTCTCTCACATCAATGTTTCTCTCCCTCTCCCTCTCTCTCCCTCCCTCCCACGCTATCTAAATCAATGGAAAAATATCCTCAGGTGAGGATTAACCAAAACATACATACATACATACATACATAAAGTCTCAAATTTTCCCATGAGCATTATGACTTTTTAAATGCAGAGTTTATGGACACGTAGTATGTTACACTAAGTAACTAAAATGAATGATCAGCACCTTAAATTTGTGCAACTTTTGTGCCCCAGGGCTAAAACCTTCTTGTGTTATTACCATTTCATACTACAGAACTATTACCTTTAAATGGCACATAAATTAATAAAATAAGAACTTAAAATACAACGACATATAAAAGGAGTATGATATTGTTTAAAGTCAGGGAATATTTCTCAAAAACTTGAGAAGTAGGTGCCACCAGATTCTCATTAAAAGAGTCTTGCCTACAGGTGGCTTAATATCCTCCAGTTTTATTTGAAGTGCCAATTTTACCTGGGTCATTATGAGAATGAGGCACCACAAAGACTTGAAGGGGCTTAGTGTCCCAGTCATTAATGTTATAGGTAATGTCAAAGCCTTGCTTCCAAACTCCACCATCTGGATTGTCAAAAGGAATTAGACTGTAAACATCCAACATCTAAAAATACAAAAGACAAAAAAATAAAAGTTTAATTATGTATAACCATTATTAATTTAAACTTAATGTTGAAAAATATTTGCTCAAAACTACTTATTGTTGTACTCTAAATATATATTTTACAATATAAAACTATTTCTGTTAGACGAAGAATTTAAGGTAGAAGACATTTAATCACCATTCAAATGCTTAAAATGCTTTGTTACATCACTAACCTGATAAGTAATCCCCTCCCCCTCATCTGCTTCTAATAAAAAGATAATAATTTCATTTAATTCCTCTTCCTCTGCTTTACTTCTAATAAAATTTAATAGTAATAAGAACTAAATAGCAAACCAAAAAAATTTGATTATGACCAGATTCAAAAACAATTATTTACTGAAAATTATTTTTCTCTTTGAGTTGTCTTTATTTTATACGCAATCTCATATATTTTAAAAATCTGTACATTAATGAAAATGTATCTATTGCTATTCTTTCACTTAGCATGTTATGTTTACCTTTTTTTTTCCTAAAAATAAAACTATAACAAGGTTATAGTTTAGGTTAAAAATGAAAAAATTTTTTAAATTGAGATTTAGCTTTTAAGTGTTCAAATGTTTTCTAAGTTTCCAGTGCAGTAGTCCTTCTAGATAATAATCCATTTTGAACATAAGGAAAAAAATATTGCCCCCTCCCCAAAAAAAAACCTACAAACTTTTATTCTGCATATTCTCTCTAATACTAAATGTGACAGAGAACACAACCATCCTTTGGTTAAATTTCAATTATGTAAAAGTTACATCCTAATTCATATATAAATTGGTTACAAATATAATTTTTAAAGATATCAAGCAAATTACATAAAAATGAATACAAAGTTTTTAAGGCAATAACAAATTTCTCTCTTCAGAATTTATGACTTTAATAAATAAAATACGTTTCAGGGAAAAGTCAACACAGCTTTGGGAACCAACTAGACAGGAAGATGTTAGGAATCTCTGCTTTTCTTTCCAGTTCTTTCTTTCTTTCTTTCTTTTATTAATTTAATTAATTTATTTTTGTTGCAGATGTTTCTCCTTTTTCCTCCACTGACACCCTCCCTCCCCCCACCCAGGCATCCAGCATTGTTGGTATGTCAATTGGTTATGCTTATATGCATAAGTTCTTTGGTTTATCTCTTCCCCCCCCCCCACCCCTCTCCTCTAAAATGTATCAGTCTAAACCCCACTTCTATGTCTCTGGGTCTATTTTGTTCATCACCTTATTTTGTCTGAGCTGCCTCCTACTGCCTGGTTGCTCAGTGCCTCCTTTCTGTCCAATCCAGATTTAGACCCACCCCTACCAAAAAACTTTTTTTGTTTTTCTTTAAAAGGTATTGAATTAAAACCTGAACAAAGCAAAGCCTCACAGAAATAGATATTCCTTCAAAGCACAGGACAGGATCCCAATCCTATCTGAACCTGGCCACACACTAGCTGATGAGGTTGCAGCCATAAGGCTTGGCCAGCTCTGCTGTTCCATTTCCAGCTTGGCCTATGATCCATGTCCTCGAGGTCATACCATATTCTCTTTCCCAAGAGTTAGTGAAAATTTCTACTCTGAGGCCAGAATGTAGCCAACTCATTTTATCACGCTTTAAAATATTCACCCCTTAGGGTCCTATCACCAAGTTCCAATTTCTGGTCTAAGGTATAAGGTTAAACACAACTGATTTGCCAAACTGAAAAATATAAGTGACACACCCAAAGTTTAAGGAAGGCAGTTCTTTCTTACCCTAGTCTTCAACTCTGCTGTCCTCTAGAACAGCATGATCCAAGAGAAATATAATGCAAGCCAAATATGCAATTTTAAATTTTATAGTAAAATGGAACAGTTAAAATTAAGTTTAATGATATATTTTATTTAGGCCAACATATTCAAAATATTACCTTCTCAATGTATAATCAATATAAAAATGAACAAGCTTTTTTAGATTATTATTTTCCCACTAAATCTTGAACACTTTCTGAGTATTATACTTAGAGCACTTTTCAATTCAAACTAGCCACATTTCAAGTGCTCAGTAGCCACATGTGGACAGTGGCTGCCATAATGGGCAGCACGGCTCTAGAATATTTCCCTTCCTTCTCCAAAAGGCATATTGAGCAAAAAGAATCTAACCCTACACTGTGCTAAATCTATAATGTACAGTAGTAGTACATTAAGAAGAGGGCTACAGTAAGAAGAGGGCTTTTCTTGTTCCCTCCAAAGGAAGGTAAGAAAATCCCTTTGGCCAAATTTAAACTTCTAATGGTCTTTATTACAGAAAATAAGACCAAGGAAGCATATAAAACAGCCATATTCACAAATTATAAAATAAGAAAATTTAGGAGAAACACGGAATTATGGAATCTTATCACAAAAAAGAATATTAATGATCTTGTGATTAATCAAATCACACAAAAAACTAGAACTCAGAGAGTTTAAATAACTTAGCAAGAACAGATACCAGATCAAATTAAAAAAACAACAACAAAAAAGCCCAGTGATTATTAACAAATGTATACATTACCTGCACATCTGAATTCTGACTTCCAGTTTGTGAAGCAAACAGACAGTCTTCAGGGTCGACTGTGAGGGACAATTGTTTCGATGGCAGAAGAGGTGAGCCAACACCTTGGCTAAAATTGCCTTGTGAACCTTTTGGCCCATCCTCCACAGACTCACTCAAATTGATGACCGAATCTCTAATATTTGAGATGATCTCATTATTCTCAGCTAGCAAACGCTCCAAATGGTCTATTTTTTCTTGCAACATTGAGAGCTGGCCCTAGAATAAAAAAGAAAAAGGCAGCTATATGAAACTCTAATATAGCTCTGCTGAGACATACATATTTTTTTTAAATTATGTGCCTGCACATGAGGGCAGCCACTCACCCTTCACTTTCCACTTTTATAAGTGGGATCACAGAAAGCCTGAACAGCTGGAAGGGTTGAAACACCAATTTACAGCAGAAAATCTTCTCCATGGCTGTAATCTTTGTTTAATCATATTTTAAAATAAGCAACAGAAGGAACAAAAATATTTTAGGATATATTTCCTACTACCCCAAAACTAGCCTTAAATTAAATATCTTTGGGTCTCTAAAATCCCTAAGGACAACCACATATTATATTCAGGTATAAAATTTTAAATTTAAGTATAACTGATTCTAGTTATTTCCAAAGATCAAAATATGACCTTTGAACCTGAAACTGATCATTTCACCTCAATCAGTAACATAGTGGACAATCCTAAATAAAAACTATGATCTACAGAAAAATCAATTAGTCAATTGTTAATTAGCCATATGCTTGAAAAAAACTGGTATGAACATCCCTCAGTAACCACACTATTAAGTAATTTAGGTTGCTTCTACTATATTGTATGACTTTTAGGTTTTTAATTGATCCTCACATTAAGAGGCTTGCCGTCTCTGTAACATAACCCTTGCTATACAGAGCATCAGCTCAGCTTATGAGAACAAGGACAATCATTGTCTTATTCACTCCTATACCCAGGGTTCCAAATACAGAGTAGATAGTTATAAATTTGCCAAACAGCCATCATATTTCTGGAAAGCAACTCTAATTCTTTAGTGAATACCCATTATGCCAGGTGTAATGCTACATGCTGGGAAGACAGGTATGCATAAGATATGAGTCCCTTTCTGAACACATACACAAGGTGACATTGTAACTAGAAAGAGCCTACCCTATGCTCCCAAAAGTCCACATTAAGGTTTAATAAAATAACTATATGGATAGTGAACAAACAACTCTAGATACCCACGAACAAAAATTCTATCACCAGTAAATAGCAGAAAGACAGAAAGGAAGAAGGACAAAAGAAGACAAAATACCTACATGTCCAAAAAATAAAGGACTGGTCAAATGGTACATCCTAATATTACAGAACAGTTTCAGGGACTGAAAATTTAGAAATATATATATTTCAAAATAAAAACGTATGAGAAGGTACTTTCAGGAGATACAGTGAAGAAAAAGCAGTTTTAAAATAGTACATATGAATAAAATAGTACATATGACATGATGACCCCCTTTTGAAAAATAATACATTTGGAAGGCCATAACCAAGATGGCAAAAACTGGTCATGAGTATTTATATTCTTCTTTTATCTGTTAGGAACAGTTGTTGATTTTGTAATGGGGAGGCTGAGAGAAACAAGGATTTTACTCCCAGGTTAATGGCCAGTTCAATAAGAGGACAGCAGAAGTCAACAGACTGCAATCTACCAAAAGAAAGCCATTTCAGCAAACTGTGAAAGGTTGACAGAAGTCTGAAGGGACAAGGGAAAACATTTGGAGTAAGAAAAGAAAAAGTAGCCAAAATTAGAAGCAAATGATCTTGGGTGGTGGTGGGAGAGAGGACAATGGAGATGAATACCCAAAGCCCTGACCTTCCAGAGACAAGGAGCACAAGATAGCTGTGTACCTGCTCAGACGCCAAAGATGGTCTCATAGGCCTCTCTACTTGATAAAGACAGAAATAAACCCCCATACACCAAAACCACAGTCCTTTAAGGTAACTGTCACTTTTAGGTGAGGTGCCACGTCTCCACAAAGTGGAACTCATCAGCGTATACAGAAGCAGGAGGAAGTGCAACGTTTTAGCACAGAACTCATCCTGCAAGACAAGCCCCATTTCCCCTAGTGAAAAGTAAGACAGAGAATATAGATGAGTTCACGGCTAGAAATGGCAAAGCAAAGGAAACTTGATGAATCAGTACAACACTAGTTCAGGAGTCAAAGAAAAGCTAGTTGAACCATGTAGATTCCAGGTCAGCAAAGCTGTTCAGCAGTATTATATATACACTACAAACCCTTTTTTATAAGCACACATCCATGTTGGTTGAGTGGTTCTCAGTGGAAAGACCAAAGGGGACCCTTGGCATAACCCAAAGTTCACCCAAAGAAGCTAAAAATATCTGAGAGTCAGGTACACAGCTGACTAATCTGTACCTATTTTCGTAAACAGACATGCCATCAAAGGCTGTCTAAAATAAGGGAAAATTTTTTTCTTTATTCATTTATCACAACACCACAGACTGCCACTTTTTGAAATCACTCCTGATGAATTCTGTTGAATATTTTCAATGCTGAAGATGCAAATCTACTTCAGTGACGCTTGCAATTTCTACCACAGCAGGTAACAACTGTACATCAACTTCCTCTGATTGCAAGCAGAATTAGAACACGTTGACTTGTTCTGCCTGTAGTAAAGTTACACACCTCCATAAAATAAACCTTAGCACCCTGGCCAGTTTGGCTCAGCAGTTAAGAGCATCGACTCGCGGAGCAAGGGGCTGCAGGTTCAGTTCTGGTCAAGGGTATGTACTTCAGTTGTGGTTCGGTCCCCAGCCCTGGTCGGGCTCCTGGCGAGAGGCAACCAATCAATGTGTCTCTCTCACACAGATGTTCCTCTCTCTCCCTGCCTCCCACTCTGTCTGAAAATAAATGGAAAAACATCCTCAAATGAGGACTTAAAATAATAAATAAAATATACATTAGTTTAGTCTAAAATACCACCCAATATTACAACTATGCATGGTGACAGATAGTCACTAGATATGTGGTGACCCCTTTTAAGGTTTATGAATGTAGTATCATTATGTTATACACCTGAAACTAATATAACATTATATATCAACTATAATTAAAAATAAATTTTATAAAATGTTAAGGGAAAAAGACACTGATTCCAATTAAAATTTAAAAATGTTCTGGAAAAGCTTTAAAAAAACCCACCACCATCTGAGAGCTTTGAAAGGTGCCACATGTCTCATCAGACACTTAATAGTGTATAAATTAATACATGGGTGCTGACTTTCTCCAGATCTTCCTGTACTTTCAGGAAAAGAAAAATTTGGAGCCATGCACACAGCAAAGCTTCCTATATAGCTCAACAAGCAAACACTGAGAAAGAAGAGGGCTCCTTCCTGGTCCCATAACCCATGGAGGAGAGTATTATTCAAAATAAACATTACAGGATGTTTCATGAAAAAGAATCCTGTAGGCACTAAAGATGATTTCAATCTCATTGTTGCTTTAAAGAAACAATTAATGATCAGTACCTGGAAGTCTTTACTGAATGAAGTTCATGGAGAAAATCGTAGTCTAGGGATATGTGTCAGCATAATGGTTTAATGGAAATTATTTTTCAAACTATATTATGCAGTGGAATAAAGTCTCCCTCTAAATAGCTGAAATTTTTGAAACACACACCTCATAAGCAAATTCTTTACAAGACAGAGAAGAGTGGTACGACCTTAAACGATGTGCTCATAGTCTGCATTACAGTAACAGAAATCATAGATAATGTTTCATACAATGACAAGTCAGAGAATTCTGAGGGGAATATTGAAAAAGACAATTTTCTGTAGGACAAGAAAATCACTTATGAGAAAACCACTTTATTTTTTGATTTGCTAATCAGTTCTACAGGGAGGCCATGGTGTTTCTGAGGAGTGGGGAGGGAGGTCATAGTATTTCATTTTTTTCTGCTTTTGGTGAAAGAGAAAAACTGGGCAAAAAATCACTGATATCAAAGACTTTTGAGAGAGCAAATTCAGAGCCCACTACAAGGCAAAATAGGATCAGTACCCACTCAGCTCTCCGAACAAAATCAATCTATGTGTGTGCTACAGCTAATGTGAAAACATATGTAATTATTTGCCCCAGTTAAGACACTAGCTGCTGGGATTGGCATCACTGTGATCACTGAAGCATGACTGAATCTGCACATTGTCTTCTTCCTTCCTGTTACAATGAAAAAATAGGTGCCCGCCCCTCTGCCCACTTAAAAGGCCAACACTGCTGGTGAGCTCCAGCCCCATCTCTCTCAACTACTCAAACACTGTATTCTTACAGTTAAACTCTCAACACTGCTTCATCAAACTCCACTTCTAAAAGCAAATCATTCTCAATAATACAACATGTTTTATTAGGTCAAACTATAAGAAAATGACATTCTCCTAAGTCAAAAGTAGGCAAATGTCACCAATTTCTTATGGTTCAACTAAACATCTTATCCTATTTAAAAAAAAAAAAAAAAAAAGTCACATCAAACTCCAGTACTTTTCTTAGCCCCATGTTCCCTTCCAGGGCCCCACTACCTTCATGGACATACAATGGTTCTCAACATCTACACTCATTATCTCCCTTCCCTTCAAACTTCCACTCACTCACCTGGCCATTCTAATCAGTACCTGCCCACAACTCCACTGAAACTGCTTTTAAAAAGTATGCAAAGGCTTCCATGTGGCCAAGCCTGAAGAGCAAATGCTGTCTTCATCTTATCCATCATCATAAGAAGAATTTGGCACTCTTTCTTCCTAGAAAGTTTCTTCACTGGCTCCCAGCACAACATGCTCTTGGTTTTCCTCCTGCAAACTGTTTATCAATCTCCTTCTTTCTCCAAGATCCGAATAATGGAGCTCCTCAAGGTTAGCTCTTGAGTTCTGTGACTTCTCTATACTGTCTTAAATTATCTCGTCCATTTTTTATACTGATGTTACCCACAGTTATATCTTGCTCTGAAGCCGCTTCTCTGGAAAAAAAAAGACCCGTATATACAAATGACTGACTTCTCAACATGGGTTTCAAACTTAAATCCAAAAGACACCTTCCCCAAAAAATGCTTTCTATAGTCCTGAGGCTTCAGTAAATTGCGTTAATCTCCACCTTGTTGGTCACTCACGCACAAAATCTTGGTGGCATAACCGATTCTTCCTTTCTCACCTTGCTCACACACCCAAGACCTTGAGACAAATGAAAATGAAAATACAATAACACAAAAGCTTTTCAAAAGCTGTCCTAAGAGGAAAATCCATAGCAATACAGGCTTAACTCAAGAAACAAACAAACAAAAAACCCCATCAAATAAATAATCTAACCTTATACCTAAAGGAACTAAAAAAAAAAAAAAAAAAACCACGCCCTGGCCGGTTTGGTTCAGCGGTTAGAGCATCGGCCTGCGGTCCTGAGAGACCCGGGTTCGGTTCCCGCTAAGGGCGTGTACCTCGGTTGCGGTTTGTCCCCGGCCCTGGTTGGGTTGTGTGGGTGGCAGCCACTCGATGTGTTCCTTTCACATCGATGTTTCTCTCTCTCTCTCTGTTCCTCTCTCTCCCTCCCACTCTACCTGAACAAAAAATGGAAAAATGTCCTCGGGTGAGGATAAAAAAAAAAAAAAAAACCACAAAGAATGTAAAAGAAAGAAAATAATAAAGATCAGAGCAGAAATAAACAAAATAGAGTTTAAAGAAACACTACAACACATCAATGAAACCAAGATTTGGTTCTCTGAAAAGATAAGCAAGAATGATAAACCTTTAACCAGACTCATCAAGAAAAAGAGAGAGGACCCAAATAAAATCAGAAATAAAAGAGCAGAAGTAACAACTAAAACCACAGAAATAAAAAGGATTCAAGAATCTGAACAATCTGGAAAAAACAGATAAATTCCTAGAAACATACAATCTTCCAAGACTAAAGCAAAGAGAAACAGAAAATCTGAACAGACTGATTAGAACCAATGAAATCGAAGCAGTAGTGAAAAAACTCCCAACAGAATGCAGACTGGTGCAGCCACAGGAGAAAACAGTATGAAATTTCTGCAAAAATTTAAAATAGAGCTGTCTTTTGACCCAGTGATCCCACTTCTGGGAATATATCCGAAGAAACCTGAAACACTAATTTGAAAGAATATATGCACCTCTATGTTCACTGCAGCATTATTTACAATAGCCAAGATCTGGAAACAGCCCAAGTGCCCATCAGTAGATAACTGGATAAAAAAGCTGTGGTACCTTCGCACAATGGAATGCTGTGTAGCTATAAAAAAGGAGCTCTTACCTTTTGCAACAGCATGTATGGACCTAGAGATTTTTATGCTAAGTGAAATAAACCAGTCAGAGAAAGACAAATACCACATGATCTCACTTATATGTGTAATCTATTGAACAAAATAAACTGATGAACAAAATAGAAACAGAGGCTTGGGGGGGCTGGATGAAAGAAGGTGAAGGGATTAAACAAACAAACAAAATATATATATAACATATGGACACAGACAACGGTGTGGTGATAGCCAGAGGGAAAGTGGGGTAGGGGATGGGTGGAGTTGGGCAAAGGTGGGCATGGGGATAGAAAGAGACTTTGCTTGGGGGGATGGGAGCACAATGAAGTAGGCAGATTATGTTCTGTTGAGTTGTATGCTTGAAACCTGTATGGTTTTGTGAACCATTCATTGTCACCCAATAGATTTAACTTAAAAAAATAAAATGAGATAAACTCCCATCAATCAAAAGTCTTGGACTGAATGGCTTCACAGGTGAATTTACCATTCAAAGAAGAACACCTCTTCTTCTCAAACTATTCCAAAAAAATTCAAGAGTAGGGAAGACTCCCAAACTCATTATACAAGGCCAGCATTATCCTGATTCCAAAAGAAGATAAAGACACTAGAAAGAAAGAAAAGTATAGGCCAATATCCCTGATGAACATGGATGCAAAAATCCTCAACAAAATATCAGCAAATGGATCCAGCAATATATTAAAAAGATCATATGTCATGATCAAGTAGAATTTATTCCTGGGATTCAAAGACGATTCAACATCCACAAATCCAGTAACGTGATATACCACATAAACAAAATAAATTATAAAAACCAGATAGTCATACCAATAAAGGCAGAAAAGGCATTTGACAAAATCCAGCACCCATTTATGATAAAAAAAAAACTCTCAGCAAAGTGTAAACAGAAAGAACATACCTCAACATAATAAAGACCACATATGACAAACCCTCAGCTAACATCATACTCAACTGGGAAAAATCTAAAAGTGTTTCCTTTAAGATGAGGAACAAGCCTGTCATGTGTGCTTCAGTGGTTGAGCATTGACCCATGCACCAAAAGGTCACCAGTTCATTTCCCGGTCAGGCACATGCCCAGGTTGTGGGCAAAATCCCCAGTGCAGGGCATGCAGGAGGCAGCCAGTCAATGTTCTCTCTCATCAATGTTTCACTCTCTCTCTCCCTCTCCCTTCCCCTCTCTTTCTCTCTAACATCGACAAAGAAAAAAAATTTTTTTTTAAACATGAGGAACAAAACAGGAATGTCCACTTTCACCAATCTTATTCAACATAGTATTAGAAGTCCTAGTTATAGAAATCAGACAAGAAAAAAATAAATAAAGGCATCCAAATTGGAAAGGAAGAAGTTAAACTCTCATTATTTGCAGATGACATGATACTATATATGGAGAATCCTAAAGATCCCACCAAAAAACTACTAGAACTGATAAATGACTTCAGTAAAGTATCAGGATACAAAATAAATATCCAGAAATCAGTTGTTTCTATACAGCAATAATGAAATATCAGAAAGAGAAACTAAGAAAATAATCCGATTTACAGCTGAATCAAAAATTAATTCTATACCTAGGAATAAATTTAACCAAGAAGATAAAAGACTTATACTCAGAAAATTGTAAGACATTTCAGAAATAAACTGAAGAGGATGCAAATAAATGGAAGCATATACCATGCTCATGGATAGAAATAATTAACATTATTAAAATACCCATATTACCCAAACCAATCTATAGAGTCAACACAAGTCCTATCAAAATACCAATGGCGTTTTTCACAGAACTAAAACAAATAATCCCAAAATTTATATGGAACCACATAAGATCCTGAATAGCCATAGCAATCTTTAGAAAGAAGGACAAAGTTGGTGGTATCCTGCTAACTGGTATCAAACCAAAGAATGTATATGCATATATGCACAACCAGTGGACATGAATAGTATGGGGAAAACAGGAAGGGGGAGGGAGTAGGGAGGAGAGGGTTAATGGGGTGGGGGAGAGAAAGGGAGAACATCTATAATACTTTCAACAATAAAAAAATTATACTACAAAGCTGTAGTAATCAAAACAGCATGGTACAGGCATAAAAACAGACATATAGATCAATGAAACAGAACACACAGCCCAGCAATAAATCCAGCCCTATATAGTCAATTAATATCTGACAAAGAAGGCAACAAATACAATGGGGTAAAGACAGTCTATTCAATAAAAGGTGTTGGGAAAATTGGACAGATACATTTTTTAAAAAATGAAACTAGACCACCTTCTTATGCCATATACAAGATTAATGGATTAGAGAATTAAATGTAAAACTCAAAACCTCCTAGAAGAAAACATGTATATTCTATGTCTACATATAGTAAAATACTATTTGGCTATTTAAAAACAAAAGGAGGAAATCCTCCATTTATGACAACATATACGTTGAGGGCATTATACTAAATGAAATGAGTCAGACAAAGAAATATACAAACTGTATGATACCATTTATATGTGGAATCTTAAAAAGTATAACTCATAGAATTAGAGTGGAATAATAGGGAGATTAGAGACTGGGAAGAGGGGGAAATGTGGAGATGTTGATCAAATGGCACAAACTTCCAGTTATTAGATCAGTAAGTTCTGTAAATCTGATGTATAAGCATGATGATTATACTAATAATATTGTATTTTATACTTGCAAGTTGCTAAGAGAGTAAATTTTAAATGTTCTCACCACAAAAAAGAAATGATAGACTTCTGGTCAAGATGGCTGTGTAGGGCCCTGGCCGGTTTGGCTCAGCGGTTGGAGCATCGGCCTGCAGTACAGAGAGACCCGGGTTCGGTTCCCGCTAAGGGCACGTACCTCGGTTGCAGTTTGTCCGCGGCCCTGGTTGGTCGTGCGGGTGGCAACCACTCGATGTGTCCCTTCACATCGATGTTTCTCTCTCTCTCTCTCCCTCCCTCCCGCTCCATCTGAACAAAAAATGGAAAAATGTCCTCGGGTAAGGATAAAAAAAAAAAAAAAAAAAAGATGGCTGTGTAGGTAAACACTGTATCGCCTCCTCCCACAACCACATCAAAATTAAAGAAGCCAAATTGAGACTGGCAGGAGGGGCGAGGCGCTGATGGGCTGGTCCCACACCCACGTGTGGCAAATAAAAATCAGGAGGGACACCTCAGCTGTGAAGGTCCTCACTGAGGAGTGAGGGGTCCCCCTCCCACACCAGATGCCCAGCTCAGGATTCCAGTGCCAGGAAGAGAAGTCCTCATAACTTCTGGCTGAAAAAAAACAGGGGAACTGAGCCTGAGAGAGGCTGAGGTTGCTGGAGCCCCAGGCAGTTCCTCTTAAAGGGCCAAATGCATAAACTTACTCAGACTCGCTCCTTCTAAGCTCGGAGGGAAGGCAGCTTGAGGGGCTCCAGAGATATACAGGGAAAAACTGAGCTGTGTGGCCTCAGAATGAGGGCAGGAGAGGCAGCTTTCTCCTGGACAGACATGTTGGCAGAGGCTGATGTTCCTTTGGTGAGCCCTTCCCTGGGGCGGCAGACGGCCATCATATCTGGGACTCCAGCAACCTGGTTCACACTGTTTGCCCCAATCTGGTGATTCCCTGAGACCCTGCCCCACCCAACTTTCAGGCCCACCCAAGCTGCTTCCAAAGGCTTTACCATAGGATTGGCCTATCTTGGATCCTGCTTCAGAGTTTCCTAAAATCTCTCAAACAAGCAGCATCTGGCCTCAGCAAGCCCCATACCTCTCATTAAGTGGCCCCAGGCCTGGCACTAGAAGCAGCCAGCCTTGATTCACAGCTTGGCTTTGCCTGGGCACCTCCAAGCCCAGCACAAGAAGCAGCCATCGGCAGATCACTTTGTAGCTTATGCCCAGTGGCCCCAGACAGAACACAGGCAGTGGCTGACCTTGCCCCAGAGACAGCACACCCAGTGGACAGCTTCAGAACACATTGAAACACCACCACCCAACTACCTCCACAAGTGACACACTCAATGAGTGGACTCAGTGGTTACCAGAGCCATGCTGAAGTAAGTCTTGTACTGTATGGTGGGCTCCTACACAGCTGATCCTCCAAGGGAGTCAGAGGCCAGTGGTCAGTGGGCACAGCCAGTCCTTGCAGCTGATCAGCCTGAGCAAATCCCTCCCATTGATGTGCCAACAGCAATCAAGATTCAATTACAACAGAAGAGTGAAGAGTCCACAGGAGGGGTGCACCTCGAGGGCCCAGCTGGGGTGATCAGGGAGGCCGTGCCACTGGATCCTACAAAACACCAATAACGATAGGCCACCCTACAAAGCCTAGGAAACATAGCAACTCTACCTAATACATAGAAACAATCACAGGGAAGCAGCCAAAATGAAGAGACAAAAATACATGTCCCAAATGAAGGAAAAGAACAACCTTGGTGAGACCTTCAAGGAACTTAAGGAGACCTCCAAGGAACTTAGTGAAAACATCAATAACATAAAAAAAGACCAGTCAGAAATGAAGGATGCACTAACTGAAATAAAGAATTTACAGGGAATCAATAGTAGAGTAGGTAAAGCCAAGAAGCAAACCATTGATTTGGAATATAAGAAAGCAAAAACACCCAATCAGAACAGCAAAAAGATAAAAGAATCCAAAAAAATGAGGATAGTGTAAGAAGCCTCTGGGACAACTTCAAGCGTGCCAACATTCACATCATAGGGGTGCCAGAAGAAGAAGAGAACAAAAAATTGAAAACCTGTTTGAAACAATAATGACAGAGAACTTCCCTAACTTGGTGAAGGAAACAGACATACAAGTCCAGGAAGCACAGAGAGTCCCAAACAAGATGAACCCAAAGAGGTTCACACCAAGACACACCATCAACAAAATGTCAAAGGTTGAAGACAAAGAAAAAATTTTAAAAGCAGCAAGAGATAAGCATTTCGTTACCTACAAAGGAGCTCCCATAAGACTGTCAGCTGATTTCTCAAAAGAAACTTTGCAGGCCAGAAAGGAGTGGGAAGAGATATTCAAGATGATGAAAATCAAGAACCTACAACCAAGACTACTCTATCCTGCAAAGTTATAGTTTAGAATCAATGAAAATATCAAGAATTTCCCAGACAAGAAAAAGCTAAAGGAGTTCATCACCACCAAACCAGTATTATATGAAATGTTGAAGGGTCTTCCTGAAGGAGAACAAAAATATGAACAATAAATGGTAATTAATACATATCTATCAATAATTGAATCTACAAACAAAATGAGCAAGCAGAACACAGACTCATACATACAGAGAACTTTTTGTTGCTTGCCAGACGGGTGGGGTTTGGGGGCATGGGTGAAAAAGATAAAGGAATTAAGAAATACAAATTGGTTGTTAGACTGATGAACCTCAAAGGGAAGGGGAGAGGGAGGGCGGGACGAGATAAACCAAAGAACTTCTATGCATATATGCACAACCAATGGATACCAACAATGGTGTGGGGAAGGAAGGAGGGCAGCAGGATTGGGGAGGAGGGGGTCAATGGGGGAAAATAGGGGGAATATCTGTAATACATTCAACAATAAAGATGAGTTTTAAAAAATGATAAATTTGTGACATGATGGAGGTGTGAACTAACACTATGGTGGTAATTATTTTGTAATATATAAGTGTATCAAATCAATGCATTGTACCATAAACTGATACATGTTATATGTCAATTGTATCTCAATAAAGCTAGAAAATAAGATAAATAAACTAAAGCAAAATGTGAATTACGACTCCACTACTGACTATAGACTCTTGGACAAGTTATATAACTTGTTGTGCCTCAGTTTCCTTGTCTATAATAATGCCTAACCCACAGGGTGGCTATGAGTTAAATTAATTAGTTCAGTTGACCCTTCAACAGTTTGGAGGTTAGGAGCGCTAACCTGCTGCCCAATCAAAAATCCTCATATAATTTAAGTTGCCCCTACACATAAGTGGATTCTCAAGAGAGGATCAAAAAATACTGTTTCTATCTAGGGTTGGTTTAATCCACAAATGCAAAACCCGGTTAATATAAACTGCCTATTGTGATAGGCAGAATAATGACGATTCCCCCACCCCACCCCCGCCGTTGATGTCCATGTTTTAATCCCTTAAACCTGTGGTGAACTGCTTCTGTTGCATGGCAAAAGAGACTTTGCTGATGAGATAACTTAAGGATTTTGAGATAAAGAGATTGTCCTAGAATATTCAGGTAGGTCCAATGTAATCTCATAGGTCCTTATAAAGGTAAAGGAGGAGGAAAGTCAGGGCCAGAGGAGGTATGAAACAGAAGAGGACATCACAGTGATGCCATGCTTCAGTCAAGGAATACAGGCAGCTTCTAAAAGCTGGAAAAGGTGAGAAAATGGACTCTTCCCTAAAGCCTCCAAACTTAGCACGGGTGGGGAACCTTTTCTCTGCCAAGGGCCATGTGGATACTTATAACATTATTCTCAGGCCATACAAAATTATCAAGTTAAAAATTAGCCTTCTATATTTGGTCAGGCAAATTTGGTGAGGTGTATGATGTTAGCTGGTATTGATTTCAAGGGCTTTATATATAAGGAAGGTCCCCATCCCTGCTCCAAAGGAAGGCAGCCCTATCAACATCTTGATTTTAGTCCAGTTAAGACCCATTTCAGACTTCTGACCTCCAGAGTTGTAAGAGAATACATTTTCTTATTTAAAGCCCCTGTTTGTTGTGATTTATTACAGCAGCCATTGAAAATCAATACAACTAGAAAAGAGTTGCCCCAATGTAAACAAAGCTTAGAAAGTACCCTTACATTTACAGTCCCTAAGAGAAGAAACTGCCCAAGTCCCCGTCGGAAGTGGAAAGCTGTGAGCATGAGGACTGAGAGACCATGCGCTGGAACAATGGAGGGTGAGACCATGTGGCTTATAAACTGTTTTCCCTGGGGCATATTTTGGTCTAACAAGGCTATAGAATAAAGGAGGCAGGAAAAAAACTTTATGGTTAAAGATACTTTTCAGAGAAAGAAACAGCAACATCTTAATTTTGGACAGTTTTATAAATAAAAAGTATTTTAAAGCTATTCTGGAGCTATGGTGGGGCAAGTGTAGCAAGGGGCTATTGAAGTTGGCCAGGTAAACACCATGGTGTCTTGGACCAGAGCGGTGGAGGAATGTGAAAGCATTTGACTAGAGAGATGAATAGGAAAGAAAGGGGCAAGAAAAATGGCCTCTTTTTATTGCTGAGGCGTTCTAGGGAAACAGGAAATGCTGGGGGAGGAGCAGAGCGAGGGGCAAAGGTTCTGTACTGGAACTATGAGATAGCTTAGTGGTGGTATCAAGTAGATATGCAAGACTGGAAATCAGGCAAATATATAAACTTGAGTGGCCAGGATAAATAGGAATTTAAAGTAGTGGGAACGAATGGGATTACCTAGAGAGAGAAAGCGCACAGAGCTGCTTTTTATAATTGTAAAAGGCTCACCAGGCGATTCTCACACATCTGCAGTTAAGAGCCACTGCATTAAAGCTAAATATAGGGACTGTGATTTGGTAAAAGAGCGTCTGTATTTCCAGCAGGGGTATCACCGTTAGTGCAGTAGTTCCAAGTCAGTCAGACGCTATTCAACTACATACAGGAAAATCCAGCTATTAGTCAGATCGCAGGCACTTAATAGAAAAGCATTTTGGTTTGATAGAAGGACAAGTAATCCCCCAAGTGACCACTCCACCCCTTAAGATGTGTAGTTTTGAGGCCAAAAAGAGTATGAATTGGGGGCTGTGGCCAGTTAGGTATCTTACTCTACTTCTCTGTCAAAAAGCCACAAACCACAGTTACAAATGCTATTTTCTAGACCCAGAGCTTATCACGCCTGAATCTCTTCCAAGGTAGTATTGTCTTTGTGCTGCCACTGGTTCATTCAAAGAAATAAATGCCCTCACCATGTGAGCATAAAGAATAATTATATATACCTTGCTAAAACACAAGCACAACGCACTCTTTGCCCGGGCATATCATTATTCATAATCTCACATCTGCCTAGATGTGACAGTAACAGAGGCTACTAGATGCAGTTATATGACAAGAGTGCTAAGTGACTGTGAAAGGAAGAGCCCGGACTCCCAGTTCACCATCCCTTGCCCCAGTTGGGTACCCAAACAACTCATAGCTGTACCTGGGTAAAGCACTCTGCAGCTGCCAGAATCACTATAGAGGATCCCAACCCTAACCTAGAATGACAACAGGCCACTGGGTTTTCCTCACCTTTGTAATCCCCGCCCTCTCACCACCTCCAAAAACATGGGTCATGATTCCAGTGGCTAGTGCTTTCTTCTGTGCCAGCATACAGCTCCATTTCTACCCTGTGCGTTTCCAGATGTATATTTAGATTAGAACCATATGACCCTCACCTGCACTAGCCCAATGCAGCTGCACAGAAACCACCTCCCGTTGAGGCAACATTTTAGGCACCAAGCTGCTACATAAATCGAGATGACACAAATCAGGTATCTTTTTAAAAACTATTATTAGAAGAAGGTATTCCTGGTCTATGTTGGTAATCTTTCTTATATTGTTTGACATATGCCTATCTTTGTATACAAGAGTTATTATGCACTATCCATTTATACTATCTAAGTTCCCATGGATTAATGGCATGTATTGTATGTTAGGACCTGCTGTTAAATAAATGCAATTGATATGTCTAAGATGTTTCTTCATATAGAAATAGTTTGGAGGAGACTCTGAAAACAGGGTTAAGTAGATAGTTAGCCTGACTTTAGGCTTATTTATACTAATCATTTCCTCAGTAAGCTCCTACTATCCCTTACTGACAGTAGATAGGTATTTAGGCAAGCCCCATCTGAATGATTATAAATTCTGAATTCCCTAACCATTCTTTACAAGCACCAAGGATTCTATAGTTTTACAAGCCCTTTCACACTGACTTTCTTTATAAAATTCCATCTGAAGCAATTAATCTCTAAAGGTAAGTAAGGTAGGACCTGGTTGCATTTGTTGACCAGAGAAGCAACAAATACAATCGTTAAGGCACAATTTAATATATAAAATTATAATAATAGCAAACTTCTATATGTCATACCAGCAGCCTCAAAGATGAATTAAGAATATAAATTGCTTAGGTTCTCAAATCTTTTTTTTCTTCTTTTAAGCAATTATTGGTTAGTTCTTCTCCCTAAAACTCACAAGAAATACCTTGCATCTCCACTATTGTCCTCATTTGGCCCTAAAATTTTCATGAGGTTGCTCTGGCACAAAGACAGTTCTTACTTCTTCAGTTTGGGGGGGGGGGGAGTCAGCAACCAATCAAAAAAGAGGGGTTCTTTACCATAAACAAGAGGCAGCTGGCAGGTATCTCAGAAATCTGTCTTATGTTCAGAACAACCTTGAACTTTGAGGCCCCTATTTGGGATATTGCCTTTTGATCTTTAATAAAGTGTTCTCTCTCTCTCTCTCTCTCACACACACACACACACACACAGTAACCTATTTTCTGTTCTTAGAACCTAGAAAAAAATAATTTAGCCCCATAATTTGGGACAAAGATAAAAAGGGTCTTTTTAGTTTCCCATTTAAATGCATCTTTGAAATCCTTCCTTATGATAGTCTTATCTTTTCTTAGGTATGCTGATCAATGAACTGGCTTCTGACAATTTGAATACAAGTTGCTTAATTTTATTAACATCTGCTACACAATAATCTTAATACAAGAAGCGTAGCTTTTGGCTATAAGAAATGTGCTTGGCTGTCTGCTCCCTTCTTACAAAGCATAGTCTCAAGTGAGCTCATTCATTCTCCACTATACTGATGACTACCAGATCAGCATCTCCCTTCCCTGATCTCTCACTCTAGCACTCCAGCCCACTTGGCTATTTCCACTAACATCCACCTCATCAGAAATGAAACTGAACTTGGCTTCCAAACCAGCTTATCTTTCAAACTATCCTCTTCTGCAAACAGTACAGGCAGTCTCCAAATACCCCAAAGGAAAAAGTTGGGAGAAATTTTTGACTCAAACCAACCCTTTATCAAATCTGTTAGAAAGCCCTGATGCTTCTTTTTACAGAATATCTCCACATTTTTCCTTTTCCTCTTTACTCTAGTCAATTCAGTACTGGTACAGGGATTTACTGCCTTATGTCTGTGTAACCTCAAACAGATTCTCAGCTCCTTCCTGCTTCTGTCTTCCTACACACTGCTACCAGAATAATCTAGATTGAATATTCTCTTAGCTCTCTTCCAGGTCTAAAATTTCCCATGAAATTAATTTTCCAGCCCTACTTTTCTCAAGTAGTTTTCTGGTATACTCAGTAACTTCAAATGGTTCCCTTCTATCTAACTCATAACTCCTCAGATTGGTTCTCAGGGCAAATTACAGTCTGACCCCCAACTACCTACCTTGTTTTCCCAACTACTCTTCACAAGCACCAAAGATTCTAAGTCAATCTCCTCACTTCTAGTGATGCTGGGCTCCTTCATGACTCCAAGTCTTTGAAGCATTATACTCAGAATGTTCTTTCTCCCTTCAAAGTCCTACCCAATCAGAAAAGCCTAGCTTCTTTCCCATGTCCTTTGGTCAGCCCGACCTGGGCCATTACCATAACTTTGTTCTGTTTCTAAATTCCCTTTAAAGCCTTTGCCCATATATATGTATGTATATATGTATATGTATATACATGTGTGTGTGGGTGTGTGTGTATATGTATGTATGTATGTATATATATCAAGAAAATGAATTAAGGTCACAGTCTTATTTTATTTTTAGCTCCTGCATCACCAGGACCTAAAACAGTGTCTGATACATAATAGGTAAACCTCTGTTCATAAATCTTTGTTCATTGTAATAACTGGCATTTACTGATCATTTACTATACACCAGGCACTGTTTTAACTTCTTTAACTCTTTTAGTGAACCATTAGATGACACTTAACTGTCTCTTATTGCTTCACAAATGGCAGCTGTATCTCCTCAAATAACCAAGAAGCCTTTTCAAAGCAAGTAATATACCTAATATGTCTATCAATCTCCATAGTGCCGAACACATAGTAAGTTCTCAAATATATGCTGGGTCTAGTACAAGAGAAAGCCCACTGAATTATAGAGTCTCAAGTATGCTATGACTGGTTATGAGACCTGGGGCAAATTTCTGAAGTCCAGTTTATGCGTCTCAGTGTCCTTATCTGAAAAACGAAATTAAATTACCTGACCTGGAAGAACCCTTCCTACTCTAAAATTTTATGTCTGATTTTTTTTAAATTATGACTTTTCTGGGGTCCTGATGACTGTTAAGAGAATGACTACCTCACTGGGTTCTAAAAATGCAGGACTTTTTTGGGTAAAAAATAATTCTGAGAATGATTCACACTCTTAGGCTTCCATCCTCTAATGCTCCACAGCATTGAAAAGAAAAAAAATTCTACCACAAAGGCAAAGACCAAAAACTTCCAAATTGCTCCACACCTGTGGCATGAAGGAACAGAGGGGAACTGCTGCAAAGGACATCTTCAGCCCCAATGTACAGCCTCAGTCTGAAGGAGAAGAGCTTCCCATCGCAAAACTAAACATTAGCTGTGCTGGAGGAAACATGTTTGAAAGAAGAAAAATCACTGGAAAATTCTCTGGCTCCCCAGACTCCTGATTCAGAACCAGGAGGCTCACTGATAGAAGCCAGTCACATTTGGGGCCTGCTCTTCCCTTGGAAAACGCATTTAATTTCTCTGGACTTCTAAAGGCACCTACCTACAAAGGAAGCCAGTGGGAAACCCATTTACATGTGAAATGCGCAAATGCATACAGACATTTATTTATTTTTTTAAATGTTTTTATTGATTTTTTTTTTTTTTAAAGAAAAAGGGAGAGAGAGAGAGAAACATTGGTGTGAGAGAGCAACACTGACTGGCTGCTTCCTGCACGCCCCCTACTGGGGATTGAGCCCTCAACCCCAGCATGTGCCCTGACCAGGAATTGGACCAGGAATCGAACCGGGACTTCTCAGTCCACAGGACGATGTTCAATCCACTGAACCACACTGGCAGGGCACAGATGCATACATTTAAAAATGGAAAAAATAAACTTAACAATTACAACACCACTCAATGAAAAGAACTACACCAATTTTCTTCAGACTAACTCTACAGCAAATTAATTATGACAGTAAAATCTCTGAGGACACAAAAGGGATGGTGGCCTATGCCACAAGGAATGCAGAAAGTCACACGTAATCTTTAAGAAGCATCAGAATGAGCAGAAATGGATTCATCTTTGGTAAGTAGGAGAGCAGTCCAGTGCCCTTTCATACACCCTTGTAGTTCTCTGCCTCCAAGCTGAGCAGCCCTCAGGGTTCCAGAGAGGAATGCCAACTTCTGGCCCAGATTTATGGTTTTTGAGGAAAATACCTAGACCTCAGCTCGCCCTCTACAACTTACTAACCCAAGTAGTCAGAGCAGCTCAGAATTCAGCCCATATGTGAATTATAGTAAATCCAAATATTATAAAGTTACAGTTTTCATTCTTGAGACTAGATCAATCTTGTATAGTTCATGCCCTAGAACCCCATGTCCCAGAGCAGTCGTGTAGTGAGAAACCTTCAGATGATAGAAACAAAACAAGTTAAACATGTCAAACACGTCCATACTCCAACATGAAAGTTCTGTAAGGATACCTGGCAATCTATGAAACATGTAGACAACACTAGTTTTAAACCACACTCTCAAAACACAAACTAAATTTGACTAGTGCTTATGTAATAACCACTTTATGAGAATTTTGTTTGTTTTTAATTAACCCAACTCTGCTTCAACAGGTCTAACCACACTATCTGCCTCCAATGTTAATAATAGAGAAATACAGTTTAAACCAGTAATTGGTGAACTTTTTTTCTTAAGGGGCCATTTAAAAAATATTTTAGCCTTTGTGGGCCATCTGCCCTTCAGCACAATTCGTAGAAAAATGAGCTGTGGTTATGTTATGAAATATTTAACTATTTAAAATGTAACAGTATTCCTATTCCTATATTGCGGTCCTACAAAAACAGGTGGCAGGCTAGATTTGGCCTCTGACTTGGGCTGAGTTTAAGACCAGAGGCCTTGGAAACAATAGGGAAGGAAGGAGGATATTTGCCAAGAACTTCACTCTTTTCCTACCCCTACCTCCAACCCCACTTTCTTAAAAAAAAAAAAAAAAAAAAAAAAAGCTATTTAAGAACAAAACGAAATGAACAGTAGGGAAGTCTTCATGCACTTTATTTTCCACTTTCCCTGCTTTTTTTCATCTGAAGAAAGGATACAAAATGCAATAACCAGAATCATCAGAATTAACATAAATAAAACAGTGATACATTAAAGAAAGGAAATAACTTGCCTAAGAAAATCTGAGACATCCCAAATTATTTTTTGCATACCACTTTCATACTACCTTGTTACTAATCAATAAGTCTTATCTTCCTGTGCTAAAAAGGCAAAGGGAATAAATCTGGATACTGCCAACCTCTAATTCAGCTTGCAGAAAGTAAAGATAATTTATCTACTATCACCTGACCACAACGTTTTTCTCAAAATAAGTATATCTAATTTTTAAAAAGTTTAATTTTATTATCATAATCTTCCTTTTTTTCCCTTAACTTGCTTATGAACACAATCTACCCTCGTATTTTCTGTAACATATTAAATTTAGAATCCTAAAAACGTAAATGAATTTTAGGTATCCAGACAAAGGATACATTTCAATCATCCAAAAATGCTAGATATCTTTTTGAGTATTAGAATTAAACATTTTGATCATTCCTTACTAAAATGCAAAATGTTAACTAAGACTAGTAAGTATAAAGAATAGGTCTTTGGCTAGACAGCAGCCAAACTGCTTTTCCCCCCACAGGACACTTATCAATGTCTACAATTGGCGGGAAAGAGGGAAAAGGGTGTTACTCTGAGTACAGACCAGGATTCTGCTACAACGCATAGGACAGCCCTCCACACCAAAATGTCAATAGCAATGATGTAAGTCAGCCAAAGGTACAGCTTGTATAGTTTTCAGCTAGAGCTTCAAGGTTGACCTTTCCTTTAGAAAACAGTATATTAAAGTTAAAATTTAACATAAAATATTTACTGGATAACTACTCTATGCCTGTGCATAAAAATACAAATAACATTCAATAGAGCATCTCAGAGAAAAGCTACGTTATGACCTCAAGAGACTGCGTTCATTTAAACCAAATTATTTACTTCTTCCTATCATAAGGCAAATTTAGCAATACTCAAACACTATGTCTGAACTCCATTTCAGTACAGTCAACCCTCACACTTGTTTGAACTTAAGCATGATTTCAACGTTAAAATTAGCAGCTTGTCTTGAAATCTGTAACTGAAAGAGAAAGCCCTTTTAGCTAAAATGGTCTGCCTCCTCTGCAGATCAACCATGACAACTAAGCAAAAAAGCAAAATTCACTCCTCTAGAGTTCTTCCTCTCCTCCTTAGTTCTATATATACTGGAAAAGCCCATGCTACTAGTAACTTGACCACCAAGACAAGCGGGGCCAAAGTGCAATGACTTTATGATCCAGCAAACAGCGATCATGCCCCAGCTGTTGAATATCCTCCCATTTTCTGAAAGATCTCTGTGGAAGGGAAGAAACAACAAGGAAAAACAGACTGTTGGACCAAAAAAAAAACAACCAAAAAACTAATAATTAAGCATGGAATCAGAATAAGCTACTGAACTACTCCTTCTAGGAAAATCTCAAAACTCACATCAGTCTATCAAAAAAGGACCAAAGTTTTTTACAACTATCACAAAAAGCAATAGCTGACTCAAAATGAAAACAACAAATAAAATTGGTAATTTTAGTCAATGTTTCGCCTGCAGTCCAGATATCTCTTACTGCTAATGAATGAGTAACAGAAAATCCCCTGCAGATAAACAGGATTGCAACATCCCCCAAACGGACTTGTTTAGGCCCTGAAAGCAATGCCGGTCTGGGAAGAACATAATCAATTCAAGTTAAAAAAATAATAAACTTAAACCTTCAGACCAAATGCAGTCACCAGTGTCTGTCCCAATGGTGTACAGGAAGTCTCAGTGAAATATGCTGGGCAGGAGGAGTCCTGCAGGATGGCTACACTCAGGAGCTGGCAGAGGAGAATCAGCCTCTCCAGGGGATTTCAAGTTCTTGTATTCCTCCTAAAAGTCTGCTTGCCACCACTGTCAAAGTTCCACCCCTTCCCAAAAGTCATATATCTCAAATATTATATCCCAAGAAATAAAAAGCTCCCATATACACCTGTGCACAAATCAACAGGTGCTATAGTTTATAAACAGAGTGTACTAGAGTGTGGAGAAACCAGGAAGATCATGTTTTTTCTATGTATTATTAAAGATTCACCGATTTCTGAAAGTAAGATTAAACAATTGGGGGATCAAGGTCAACTTTTATTAAACATCATCCAGATTGGACTTCAAGAAGTACTAGAAATGTAAAGCATTTAAGCATATTTTTATATATGTATTGCATTTTCACAATAAAAGTTAAAAAACCAAAAGTCATAAAAGTCCCCACTTTCCAGTGTCTTTCAATCAAATACTTAAAGAAATTCTTACTTTATAAAACTTTATCTGGGTACAAAAATAAAGTGTGAACTTCACTTTCATATTTTCTATCAGTTCCAAGAGTTAATATTAATCCTTATGGTCGTATGCTATATGGTTAAAGAGTGATCATTTGTTATACAAAACCTGGCTCATTAATTTAATTCTCCAGATCCAAACGTAAGACATCCTATTATACACGCTGTTGATAACTAAGGAACTTGTAAAATCTGCTTGTAAGAAGTGATAAAACATTTCAAGAAAATCTTAATGTTTCTCCTTTCTGTCTGCTGGAATTCTTACATTACCTTAAAGCATCATCTTCGGAGCATTAGGCCCCAGGCAGCCTTTCATTCAATTCATTTTATTAATTTTTCTAGCTGAGATTTATTTTCCCTGAAATATACACATAAGCTAACAGATAAGGCCACCTGTTGCCTTCAGGCCTCAAAGGAATTCCTCCCAGAAGCACAGGGGAAAGCCTACCAAAGACTGTCTTACAGGCATGCAGCTGCTCCAGGGGGGCAGAAACTGAAACACTCCAAGTTGGGCCCACAGTCTGGCCAATTGGTGGGAAACACAGAGTTGTGTGTGGGAGGAAGGAAAAAGTGAAAGGCAAAATAACCACAAATCAATTGCTCTCAATCTAGGATGGTTTTAAAATATCTCTCGTTTACAAGATGGACCTATATACCTTTCTGAAGGTTCCATATTAACTGAAAGAAACTAAACTGCACAAGTCGGGGGAATTCAATCCCTTCCTAGATAAAGCATTCCACTAGGCACCCAAAATAATAATATAGTGACTGCTTACCTTAGCTCTAACAAAACTGAGGAATTCTATACCCAACCACAACAAATATAACACATTGCAACTTAGTTTTGCTATCTTTGGTGTTTTCATCAAATTAAGGTTTACAGTACAGAGGTAGTAAAAAAAAAAAAAAAAAAAAAAAATTCAATTCAAATGCTGGTTGCTGTGCTACATAATGGTTTTCATTACAATGTCTTCTAGAGAGCTAGAAGACATTCTGGGGGAGGTATAAATATCAAGCATTAAATGTTTCAGAAAAAGGAATATATTCATTAGGGCTTCATAATAAAAGTTCTATTTAAAAAACAAAAAAAACAAAAAACAGGCTTAAGCTAAGGAGCCACAGAGCAACATGCTCCCACTTCCCTGTCAGGTCTTTCCACAAGCAGGCTGGGGCCTAACAGCAGGCAAAGGATTACTCAGAGGCAGTATAGCTGGCAGCTGGCAGCCTAGACTCCAAAGGCCACCTGTTCAAATCTCAGCTTTAGGCTGTGTGACTTTGGGCAAGTTCATCTCTCTGTGCCTCAGCTTCCTTACCTGGTGGTTGTGGGAATCAAGTTTATCATGCAAGACACACAGGCCAATGTCAAACATGAGTTAGGCTTACATCAGGTTTATCCTGTCCACTTGCTTGGGGATTTAGTGGCTCTCCAAAATGAAATCAGCAAAGAGTGCCTTCTTCCTGCACTGAAAATCCAGTACTGAAAATCTGAGAAAGACATCTTTAAATATAAAAAGCTCCACCTACCAAACCTTCTCCTCTTGCATACAAAACAAAACACATAGGGCCTTCTCTTCCAGCAGCTACCGTCACTTTCCATTCAATGTTTTACGCTCGAAGCAGAAATTCAACCCCTTGACAAGGACTAGGGCTGTATATTAAAATAGTGGAATTAACTTTGCCTACGATGGCCCAGTAACTGAATGAGTCATCCACTTCTTTAGAAACAGTAAAATGTCAAGGTTGCCAGAGAACCCCAGCCCCAGATGTTTACATAAATCATTTCCGAGTGATCATCAAACCAAACCCAAAAGACCTTATTCAATAAAACACTTTAAGTAAAATATATCAGTTTTTATGATTTAACCCTGTAATGAAGAAAATTCTGAAAATAAGGTTACTGGGGGCAGGGGATGGGGGAAGGAATCACAGTAAGGTGAGCCCCAAAATTATTAAATAGCATATTAAACAAGGCCTAGAATTCCTCCTTTTGCTCTTGCTTCACAGGGTTTACCCTTTTTAAAACTTTTATCCAATCTCATCAACAAGCACTAGACAAACTCTAAACTCAAGATTTAAAGATATCCCATACTGCTTATCTCACCATATTGTCCCTACCAGACTACTTAGGAGAAGCACAAGCTTTTACAATTTTTGATACATCTGTTTATAACAAGATTTAATACCTCACACCTGTAAAATACTTTGAGTGTTCTAAACCGATGATAGCATCCACATAGGTGTCTTTTTTTTTTAATTCTATAATTACTCAAGTAAAGTTCGTAATTTCAAATAAATTCAGGCCTTTCGTTGTAGCATATCACAAGAACAAGTGACAAGGACACGCTTTGGTCATTTAAATTCTCTCTCTCACACACACACACACACACACACAAATGTCAACTTGTTCTTGGATTGGACTACGTTTCTCTAATTCTTAGTCAAGTTATTTGTCAGATCAGTCTGTCAGGATTTTGAATTCCTCAGGTTCATTCAGTACAGGGGATACTACACAATACCCAGTTTTGCTAAAATTTCCTAAGCGTACTTGGTCATCAGCAAATGAAAGGAAAATACACGCGGCGCGGTATCCTTTCAAACAGAAACGACTGTCTCCGTTTGCTTATTCTTAGCAACTTTAATAAAAGACTGAAGACCGGTCGTTTTCCCAACTCGTTTGACAATTCGACCACTGGGCACAGGGCTGAGCGCCCCACAGCTTCCGGCTGGAGTATAACACGCGCTTCCCCACTAGGCTCCCACGTCTGCTCCAAACCAACCCGATGTAATAGCTGAAGAATGACGACACTGAAATCAACCCTACAGATTCCCATCTCAGAGGACTGCAACACGAAACAAACTTCTGTTAATTTCTTAAGGGTGGGGGGGTAAAAACGCCGCCCAGATGGGGTCTGTTAGGGCCATTTCGCGGAATGGATGCGCGCAGGGGGTCCGGGCCGCCTAACCCTGCGTGGGCCGAGGGGCTGCCCAAAAGCGGCAGGACGGCGCTGCGCCAGCGAGGGAGCGCCTCACGCCGCGTCCCTCCCCAGTCGGCAGGTGCCCGAGGCCAGCCTGACAGGCCGGGGTGCTAGTGTAAGAACCTGGCCACTTCCCCTGAGCGCGATCCCGCCACGGCACGCCGCCCGGCACTTTGTTAACTCGGCGCGCCCGAGAGGAGGCGGCTCCCGGGTCGCGGTCACCGCCATCCCAACGCGGCACAGCCGGGCTCGCCCTGCCCCGGCGCGGGGCCTCCGCGGGAGGGAGAGGGCGAAGAGCTGCGGGTAACTACCCCCCTACCCCCATGCCTCCCCTCTCGGAGCTCCGTACCCTCGGGGCTTACCTGGGGAAAGGAGCCCTCGCGGCGCTGGCCCTTGGGGTAGTCTAAGTGACCCCGGTCCAGCATCAGGTAGAGCGAGAAGATCACCACGCAGAAGATCGCGCTGCCGAACACGGTGAACTGACGGCTTAACTTCATTTTTCCTCGATAGACGCGTGGCCAGGACACTGTCTTCACCCAGAGGAGGCGGACGGCGGGCTCCTAGAAGCGGCCGCCCGATGCTCCCCACTTCCAAGCTTGTGCTCGCCGCGCTTTCGGTTGCGGGTGCGGATACCGGCCGCGCTCCGCACCTTGTCTCCGGCCTTCGCCCTCCTCGGAACGGGCGTCCCTCCCTAAGCGGGACCTGCCTGTAGCCCGTGAAGGGCCCGAAAAACTTGATCTCGAGCTCAGCGCCGGCACCCGGCAGGGAGAGCGGGACAGGCGGAGAGGTTGCTGCCCGGACTTCCTGCCACCGCCGCCCCGACCGAGTCCGCAGGAAAAGTTTTCTCGAGAAGGGCAGGCGTGTCCTCCTCCCCCAGAAGGTGCGGGTTCGGAGGCTCCGTGGCTGATGGAGTGGAGCTGGGTCCCGAGAGCCGAGGGGGAAAGATTCGGGTCGGGAGGATCCTGGCCCCACAACTTAGCGCCGGGACGATCGGTCCCGCCCCCGCGGCGCCGCCCCCGCCTCCCCTAACTGAGCCCCTTCCTGCTGTTGCTGCCGCCACCGAGGTCGGGCCGAGAAGCACCCTGCGCGCGGGGAGGCAAGGATCGGGCAGGAGTTGCCTCCGAACGCGGGTCCACCCGCCTGCCTATCCCGCCCCCCGCCTCCCCTTGCTCTTCGCTCCCCGACCCGGGCTGCGCTGGGAGGGCGTAGGGGGCGGGCGGCGGCGGTGCGCGGAGGAGGAAAAGGAGAGCAACGAGGGCTAGGAGAGGACTGTCCCCGGAGAGAAGCCGGCTCCAGCTGCAGCCGCAAGTCCCCTCCTTCCTTCCCGCCCCGCAAACGCGGAGATGGCGGCAGCAGCCGGGAAAGGAAGCGCTGGTTCTCCAGCGCCACTCGGTGCTCCTAACCGCCAGCCACTAGCAGGAGGAGACAGCAGCGCCGCGGCGGCCGCTGGGTCAATAAGCGCCCGCAGTCCCCGGCCGAGCAGACGGCTGGCCCCGCCCCTTCCCGACGCGCGGGGATGAAGGGGCGGGCCCACCGGCGTCCAATCACAGCGCGCCTCCCGCGGGGCCCGCCCCGCGTCTGCCTCCCTGCACCCGGGTTGTGGGGAGACCTCAGGCAGCTTTTGTCACCCTGGAGGCAGCTTTACTGGAGTTCAGGCCCTCGGAGGCCTTGTGGTGCCCGCCGCCCAAGTTCCACAAGGGTTGAGCTTTCTCCCCATTTCCCTGTCGCCGCTCAGGTTTTCCGTCCTTGAAGACCCGGTCCTGGCGTGCCTCGGAAGGGAACTCTATGAGGAGCTATGGGAAAAGAAGAGAAGCGGGTTTCGAATTCTGTTCAGACTCCTCTGTGTTTCTGTTGCTTTTGGCGACTTCCTGGTGAAATCTGAGGGAAAGGAGCCTGCCAAAACACCCTCCCGGTGGCCACAAAATCCATGAGGGAAACCTGAGAAGTGATATTTGTGCCAGTTACTGATTTATTGCCTTTACAACTCCAAATTCACCCTTTTTTGACGGTGCTGCGAAAATGCATCTGGGCCTTTTAAAATAAGTTTCCCTTTGCCAGCAAGGGTTGAAGGTTTGTCAGTAGAGGGTGCTGAAGAGGCATTACAAGAAAAAAAGTGGGGGAGGGGTTCTACCTGGGTTTGGTGTATTGGTAGGCAAGCTCTTGCAGCATACCTGGCTTTCTCTTATGCCAAGCCCCATAGTGCGCAGGCCACTGTAGTGGCCAAAGTGAGATACTGGAACCGAAAGCCAGGTTGGGCTGCTTGTCACCACCAAGCCAAACTCGTGAGGTGGATGCTGGTGGAGGGGAAAAATTATTTATTCAGGTGTGGACAACCTGAGATGATTATAGGCTCATTCCTCAAAGACCATCTTAACATCTCAGTGCAGGCAGAGAGTTTCATAAGGAGGGAGAGGGAAAGCAGAACAAAGAGATCGAGGGGAGGGGGTTGAAAAGTTCTCTACAAGCAGACCAGCACAGTCCATTTCGATAAGAACCTGGAAACTGTTTGAGTGATGGTCTGCCCTAGAGAACTTTTCCTGCTGGTTTTTGTCATTCTGGTTTTACAATTAAAGGTCAGCAATTCTTCTAAGAGCTGGGATGACTGAAGGTCAGAGTCTGTATCTTCTGAAGTTAGTTACTAGGATTCCTATACAAACATGTTGTTTATCTGCAAGCTGCACATTAGTCAGCATCAGCTTTTATAGAAACAAGGTCAAAAGATTGGGGGTGGGGGTTATAATTCCCCACTGTTACAACATTACCCCATGAAGAGCTTTCCAGGCATGCCAGAGATAAGCTTTGAAGCAAGTTCCAGAGGGCAAACTTTCAACAAGTTGTGCAGGTGTGACTTCTCTGCCATTCAGTGAACCAGGCTGATCCCTTTCCATAATGAATGGCTCTTATCCTGGGATGTCCTGGGGGAGCTCTTCTCTGGGAACTCCCAGCCCAATGGTTAGTTTAAGGTTAGCTCCTTATAACTGCTATTTCTATATTCTCTATGGTTCTCTTTTCACTAGTGAATTCCTCATTACACTAATCCCCTATTATAGTTAATTGTTTTTATTAAACTTTGTATTTTTATTAAGCTTTACCTGTAGTTGTTTGGTTGATTGAAGGAAACCTGGACTCAATGGTGGCCTGGAGTTTGTGAGATTGAGATGCCAGAGCTTCCTATTATAATGTGGAACAGGAAATCCAAAGGCTTAAAGAAATGTTATACGGGACTTACCATATATAAACTACATGCCCATTCCCCAATTGTTCCATGCAAAGGCCTAGAAGATACTCCCTTCACTGAAGAATGAAAAATACATTAGTGAGGGGAAGACATGCATCTTTGAATATTCTGTGGATGTTCCCCTCTGTAGGCTATATATGACTATTGAGGATGTCATTATTGAGATGGGCTCCTTAATTTCAATGAGGATGACAGGATCCAGAAGACTGACAGTGCTTTGGAGACAAGGAAATACACAAGTTTTTTCAGGTGTACTGGCTCTGAATTGATGCTAATTTCTGGGGACACACAACACCACTATGACCCTCCCACAAAAGTTGGATTTATCTTGGTCAGTAGATAGATGAAATCTTTGCTCACGTCCAACTCACAGTTGGTTCTGTTAGTTCAGCTGATCCACATACCCACTGTGGTTATTTTCTCAGTTCTAGAAACCCCATATTGGCTTTCTTACCCATGAGGTGAGGACCAGTATTGTACAAAGAGCTAAGTGGAAACTGCTGGAACTTTCACTTCCTTCCTAGATACTAAACCAGAAACAATTAATGTCACCATAAAAGACAAAAGAAGTAGGGCTGGTGATACCTATCATATTTAAATTTAACTCACCAGCTTGGCCAGTGGAGAAGTCATATAGATCTTGGAGGTGACAGTTGGTGAACTATTATAAATTTAATCAGGGGGGAATTCCAATTGCAGCTTCTGTTTCAGATGCAGTATTTTTACTGGAACACATCAAAAACACAGCACCTGGCACTTGTTATATAGCTATTGACTTGGCTAATGCCATCTTCTTCATACCTATTTATAAAACCACAAGAAACTCTTGGCTTTCACCTAATAGGGTCTATAGTATTCCTTCACAGAATTTCCTTAGTGGTGCATCAGTTCTCCTTAATATACTCTACAACGATGTTGATTGTCTTGACATTCTACAAAAACCACATCAGTTCACTTTGGTTGTTCATAACAACATTATGCTGAATAAATCTAATGAGCAGGAGGAAGGTTTTCTTTATGCCTTAGTAAGATATATTTGAACTAGAGGGCAGAGGATAGTAATCAGGAGTATGAGGTAACTTTAAAGTTGTCCTGGCAAAGTGCACACCTCACGAGTGGGATAAGTTCAAGGATGGCACACACTATACAAGTAAATAGCCATTGGGAGAGAAATCTAGACAAATGGCATGGGTTAGAAATGATGAGGATGGGTAAGAAGAGTGACAGATACTGGCCATATCAATCATGTGGCTGTGATAGGGATGCAACAACCCAGATGGAAGGAACACCCTAAACCCTGGGAAGTCAGGAGCTCAGGGAAGAATCATTTACTCCTTTTTGCTCTTACCTTTAGGACACTAGTCTTGGCCTGTCATCCTTGGTAATTATGAATCCTCATTCTTAATTTGGATCCCAGATCCTTAGATCTTAAGAGTTAGATTCTTAGTCCTTAGATCTTAAACTAAAGACTGTTGACCTTTCAAGTAGATGACCTCCACCCAAGATGACAACAAAGGTAATTTTCTGGACATTAATATGCCCCCATAGCCTAATATTATTGTTAGTCCCTTGTGACCTCTCTACCATCTAAGAAAAAAACAAAGTTTTCTTGTATGCTTTCCCTAGACCATAACTACTCTCTGAATTTAACTGATTACTGTGTCTGTTGCTCCCTCCTGACCCAACCAACAAAAACTTAACAGCTGTTTCTTTGAACACTGAAGAATGAAACCTTGACCCTCATGTCACCAAAACACTGTTGCTGAAGTCACTACAAATCTATTAGCAGAATATAGTTCACCTGGGGCAGTCTGTACTATAATAGCTAGGCTATTGGCTCTGATAGACAGATTGTTTCTTCCAAAGCACTCAGACTGCTTTGCATAAATTATTTAGCTCCAATCGAGAAGTTTGTCCATCACAAGGGACATAAAATTGACTCGCCCATTATTGTACTAAATTATATTTATACTTATAATACAGCTTATGCCCCCAATAGGGTACTATTTCTTATGTGGACATCAGACCTCTACTTGCCTGACAAACACAAAAAAGTCTAAACTCTAATGCAAGTGGTTCTAGACAGTCACATTGCCCCAGGCTTCCTGCTGGCCAATCAGGGTATAATATATTTAAATGCCAATGCCTGTTGCTACACTCATATTAATGAATGAAGGAAGATGGAGCAATCTATTTACTAACTTAGAAAGAAAGTAGCGTAGCTCTCTAAGGTCAATCTCAGCAGCACCTGAGACATACTTGGCTGGCTTGGTTCTGGACAAGAAGCCTGTTTGTAATTTATCCTTCAAGTAGGCCTAATCATCCTGCCAGGAGTCATAGTCATAGTCACTCTCGTTTGATGTTGCCTCAGATGAATAGAAAAGATTTGGTCCAAGCCCCTATAATTAATCGGTACAGTTAATTAGGGAATCTAATGGGTAGCTTGAACTCCTGAGAATAATTCTTACTTGGATACATGAAAAGTGAGGGGTAGAGTTATTGAGATATAGCTCTGCTACCACACAACCGTACATGTCTTCACATAGGCCAGACAGACAAGTCTGACCAGAGTCTTGTTGGAATGCCCTAAAGTTCCTCCTTGACCAAAGAGAGAAGTTTCTTGTGAGGGGCCCAAGAGGAACTTTGCAGAAAACTGCCAAAACTGACTCCTATCCATCTCCCTAGTTTCAATTGAGCACAAGACTTCCCATGTTATTTCACCCCCCTTCAAATATAGCTACAAGCTTTTATGTAAGTCTCGAAACTGCCTGGCCATAGTTTAGTTGGCTTCTCAGTAGAAGATCAACCCATTACTCCTGTCTCCGTCATTGGGTCCTTCCAGTTGGATCATCTTATGGAGCCAGAGATGTGGGGAGGTGACCTCATGCTGATATTATTTTTGCTGTACAAGTGATATATTGTCTGAATCCAGTTGAGCCTGTTATCATCTTGCTGGCTGAATCTCTGGAAGTGTGGCAAACCAGCATAACAGCTCAGTAGTGATCCTTGTGGCTGTGTTAGCCACCACAGTGCTGCTTAGAGGCTGCTCAACTTCTTGTCATTAGAAGGGTAGGATTATCCTAATCTGAAGAGTGAATAAAATCATTCTTATTCAGGGGGAATACTCATGCCAAAAATTAGGGGTAAGCTGAAGCAGGATTTTGATGTATTGGGGCAACCAAAAGCTGCTGGAATGGAGTAAGGAGAGAAAGAGATTAAAGACAAGAAAAAGAAGAGTTAGGTGAACAATCAAGTTGTTAGAGAGGATACAGGGATAGGGATACATAGCCCTGGTGGAGAGAATCACTCTGGAAAGAAAGAAGACCTCCTTTCCCTCTGAGACAGAAGAAGAAATTAACCTCCTCCCCATCCTTTCCAGCTCTCATTATCATCTGGTGTGTCTTTACCAGATCTCCTGGCTAATCTTGTCCTACTCTCACCACTTACCCAGTTTTCCATATTTGTGACATTTTTAAAATGTCTATCACATGTTCTTACCTAAAATCCACCTTCAGGTGTGATTCTAATAACATTATTATGGCCCCTAATTTTCTTCAGGTTTTGACCACTGTATTTATATCCAGTCTTTGTCTTCTACCACTCTTTCACATATAATCTTCACTCTAGTTAGGCTGAACAACTTGCGTTCTCCCTAAGGAGCCAAGCAGAGAGCGCCATTGTGTATAGTTTTATAGACCATAACTTGAACATCTCCAAAAGGTCAGTTTGTATAGTTATTAGAACTATTTTCTGGAATATGGCAGTGAAGTGTCTTATCCTAATAAAATCAATATAATATGACAATTTTGTGACATATGAAAGTAAACCATGTTGAAGAAAGAGCCAATTTTATTTTATTGTTTTATATTTTTTTTCTTCATTGATTTTAGAGAGAGAGGAAAGAAGAGGAAGAGAGAGATGGAAACATTGATGAGAGAGAACATCAATTGGTTGCTTCCTGTATCCCCCACACTGAGGACTTGACCCACAACCTGGGCATGTGCCTTGACTGGGAATTGAACTGCTAACCTCTTGGTGCATGGGTCGATGCTCAACCACTGAGCCACACCAGCCAGGCAAGCCAATTTTATAAAACTTGAACAAAGGTGCACCTCTGATCCTTGGTATAATTATTTACATTTGGAATATGCTCCAGCTGCCTTGTCCACCAGCAAACTTCCACTCATTCCACACGATGAAGCTCAAACATTATATCTCTTCAAATATTACCAGGTGTTTGCTATAACTACTTATCTCATGATCTGGAAATATTTGTGTTATCACACCTCTCAGTTGCCTAGTGTTGGGTTTTCAATATTCATTTTCATTCATTTGATCCTGAATGAGGTGTTCTGGCTCAGAGGCAGATTTCTTACTTATTGCCTCACAGTAAATAAGAAGTGCATGCTGCCCTCTTCCACACCGATTCTCTTCACCAGAGCTATTAATCTCCATCACTGTATCTCTCCCAAGCCTTAGCTCTAAGGCAATGTGAAATTTCTTACATGAGTGGCCCGATAACTCTATAGACAAGGGACAAAGAAGAATGATTTTTCTCTGCTTATAATGGTGAAGGAGGCGGCTATCAATGGCTTGAGAGTCTAAGAAAAGTGGACTGTGAGGATGACCCAGGAAGGCCCTTTCTACCAGCATGCAAGAGCAATGGCTATGCAAGGAGTGCTCAGGGCTGGGAGCATATCATACTCTGTCCTTTTCCCTACCCACGTAGATGGATGGAGGTTTGTTAGAACAAGCACTCATTGTAATCTTGAACAGAAAAAGAGCTGGGGGTGAGGTTTCTGGAAGGCATGTGGTCTAGCTCCATGCCTTTAGTGATGAGAGGATCTATACAAGAGCCTCAGGTTATATTTTGTAGCAACTAGAAAATCTCTCTTCCCCTGTCAACTGCTATTCTAAGTCTGTCTGAGCTTCTCAACTGTCTAAATACATCACATATAAGGTAAAAAGTTGGGAGGAGGTAGGGACAAGTTCTAAAGACTTTACAAAATGTTATAATTATGATCGGATAAAACTATAAAGGATGAAAAGTTCAATCATTTTCTCCCCTCTACCTGTTGGAAAAAAGCAGTCTGCCAAGGGCCCTGAATATCTCTACACATTCTTCTGGGTATGCTAAGAATGCAAGGCCCTAACTACTTATTACTCATGTTAACTCTGAGGGTTGCATTTGCAGCAAGCAACCTTGAGCAAACAAGATCTTCTCTCAAAGAGTAGGCTTGCTTAACAAACATTATAAAAGTGGTAAACTCCCCAAGTTCAGTATTTCTTGTCTATCACAGAAATGCACTGTGTATGTGTGGCACCCACCTGCACTTCTCCCCTTAAACCCCAAGGGATCTGGGGAACATGGGAAACTAGCATCATCACCATGCTCATGCTGCTTTGACATGCTCCTTCATCTCTAATCTAGGTATCGCATGTTTTCTGCTGGCATCCATGGAACACTAACAGGCCCCAGACCCTTCACAGATCCTGAAACTACTCATCTACCTAAGAGAATCTTGACATTGTTGGCATAATCTTCACTTCCTTGTGCTTTTCCTCCCATGAGAGAGAGCTGAGAAAGAGAACAAGTCGAGTAACAATAAACTGTTGAGAAGGTAAAGGAAAGAGAGCTGAAGGAACAGTGCCTTTCTTTCTTTTTTTTTTTAATTATTTTTATTAATTTGTTTTTGTTACAGATGTTTCTCCTTTTCCCCCCATTGAAACCTTCCTCCCCATTCCCCACCCCCTGCCCCATCCTCACCTTTGTTGTCTATGTCCATTGGTTATGCACACATGCACACAAGTTCTGTGGTTTATCTTTCCCCTCCAACACCCCCTCTTCTGTACTTTGTCAATCTGTACCCTACCTCTACGTCTCTGGGTCAATTTTATTCATCAGTTTGTTTAGTTCATTATATTCCACAAATAAGTGAGATCATGTGATATTTGCCTTTCTCTGCTTGACTTGTTTCGCTTAGGATAATACTCTCCGGGTCCCTCCATGTCATCTCAAAGGATAAGAGATCTTTCTTTCTTATAGCTGCATAGTACTGCATTGTGTATATGTACCACAGCTGTTTTATCCACTCATCTACTGATGGACACTTGGGTTGTTTCCAGATCTTAGCTATTGTAAATAGTGCTGCTATGAACACAGGGGTACATATATTCTTTCTGATTGGTGTTTCAGGCTTCTTAGGGTATATTCCTAGAAGTGGGATCACTGGGTCAAATGGCAGTTTAATTTTTAACTTTTTGAGGTAACACCATAGTGTTTTCCATAGTGGCTACACCAGTCTGCATTCCCACCAGCAGTGTACTAGAGTGCCTTTTCTTTATAGTCCTTCTCACTGTTTGAAATTATTCATTTATTATATGTCTGTCTCTCTGAATAGAATGTAAGCTCCTGGAAGTCAGGGACCTTTTGATTCACTGCTGTATCTTAATGAGTAAAGTAGTATCTAGCAATGTTGAGGCTTAATAAATATCTGTTGAATGAATTAATGACTGTCTGAGCCCTAAACCACCAGATGTGGGCAATCGGTAGTATGCATAATAGGTTGCTCTGACTCATAATAGAAGTCTGTTTGCACTTAAGCTGCATTTAAAGCTATCCGTCTTGTCTTCATGAATCACCACTTAATCTTTTATTTTTATATGGGTTATTTTTTTTTTTGGTTTGTTTTTGTTTTTTATAAAAGCCCTTTAAAGGGAATTTTCCCAAAAATTATTTTACTAATCATCTCAATCACAAAAGGAAGTACAATATGGGTACAGAAAGAAATGAACACTATAGTGTGACCAGTCTATTTTAGGTGCTTTACTTGTGTTGTCTCATTTAATTCTCACAACTCTACTATATTGGTATATTAATATGTATTTTATATATAAGGAAACTTAGGTACAGAGAGGTTAAATAATTTGCTTTAGGATACATTGCTATGAAATGGCATAGCTTGCTTTTTCTGGCTTCAAAACTCCTTCTCTTCCTGCTACAACATTCTATAGAGTTATGGTACTTTACCTTGTGTTACAGTGAATAGATTTTCCAAAATAACATTTAGGATGTGTAAGAGTCAGGGTTCAGTGTAAACAAACAGAAACAATTCTAGGTATTTTAAGTATGAAGGTGTTTAATAGAGGGTGCTTGGTTCAGTGGTTAGAGTGTCAGCCTGCGGTCCCAAAAGACCTGGGTTTGGTTCCCACTAAGGGCACATACCTTGGCTACAGTTTGTCCCCGGCCTTGGTTGGGTCATGCGGGTGGCAGCTCTTCAATGTGTCCCTTTCACGTCGATGTCTCTCTCTCTCTCTCTCTCTCTCTCTCCCTCCCTCCCACTCTGTCTGAACAAAAAAATGGAAAAATGTCCTCAGGTGAGGATCTAAATAAATAAATAAATAAATAAATCCATGTCAGAATTGAAGAAGTGAGTTACAATCTGAGCCTCCAAGAATCAATAATTCCAGTCAAGTACAGAGTTGGCGTATCAATGAATCTATTACTACTGAGGATACTGGAACTTACTGAGGAATTTAATAACTTAAACTTATGATAGAAGGTGGAGTCAAAAAGCTACTACCATCACAACTGCTACAACTGCTTATAGTTTTCCAGGGGCTAAACAATGGACCATGGAATACCATGCAGAAAAAGATTTATATGACCTTTATTATAAAAGAAATACAGCCAAAAGTGGTCAGAAGGATGCCCCAACTGCTTATGTTTTCTAAATCTTGCATGAGTGTATCTAATTGACAGACCTACTTCATGTCCATAGCTCTAGGTGCAAAGAAGTCTAGGAAATGCTTTAAGCTTCCAGTCTCTGCGTTATGAAACCACCACGAGAGGAGGGTGGAATGGACATTGAGTAAGCCAACCTGCAATACTTGCCATGAACAGTATTGGGATAAATACAAATACTTATACAAAGTATTGTAAATATAATATATACGAAGTATATACAGAACATTATAAAATGTTCTAAACTGACATTAAAATTTTTGTGACTATGATTTAAATATCGTCTGTGCAAATGATAACTAAGGCCAATAATATATCTAAATGTAGACATATCAGAGACAGGAAAATTAGTTGTGATTTGGTATCATTACTTTCATTTTTCTATAGCCATTTGTTTGCTAACATGATTATTGACATGATTTGGTGGGAGAGGAGGCATATTTCTAGCAGGCCCCAGATCTTTCTCTGGATTCTCTTTGGCTTAGATTTTTCATATGTTAACATGATAATCAAATGGAAGGGCTTAACAGTTTAGGACTCTAAAGCTTCAAAGACACTTGACAAATCCAGGCATTTTACATGGAGGTCCCAAAGAGGCAAAAAGATTTGCCCAAGGTTTCTTGGAGACTGGATTAGAACCCAGGTTTTAGGACTCTCTGTCCAAAGCTTTTCCTTTTTTAAAAAATTTGAGTCAAATTGACAACATGCAGCAGAGCAAGATCTCAAATGCTCTCCCAAAGCTTTTTCATCACAACAAAACAAAGCTTTAGATTGTATGCCTCCTAACACAATGATGTCGTGTGCACGTGTGCGTGCGTGTGGGCATGTGATTCCACTTACATCAGATTCGATCACAGACAAGACTAAGATACATTTCTAGGGAAGCATACTTACATGCTGAACTGTTAACCATCAGTGTCTGGTTAGTGGTGGATCCCAGGAGTTGTTAGTGGGAAAAACCAAATGGGAACTACTTGGATGATGGCAATGGCTTAGGAAACTCACATTTTTGAAGGACTCCAGCTTTCTTTTATTTATTTATTTATGTTAATTTATCTTTATTATTGAAAGTATTATGCTTATCCCTGTTTTTTCTCCTACTGACCCCCTTCACCCCACACCCAACCCCCCATATTTAAAAATATTTTTTGAGCCCTGGCCAGTTTGGCTCAGCGGTTAGAGCGTCGGCCTGCGGTCTGGAGAGACCCGGGTTCGGTTCCCGCTAAGGGCATGTACTTCGGTTGCAGTTTGTCCCCGGCCCTGGTTGGTCGTGTGGGTGGCAGCCACTCGATGTGTCCCTTCACGTCGATGTTTCTCTCTCTCTCTCCCTTCCTCTCTCTCCCTCCCACTCTATCTGTACAAAAAATGGAAAAATATCCTTAGGTGAGGATAAAAAAAAAAAAATAAATAAAAAAATAAAAATATTTTTTGAAACCCAATGTAATGTATTTGACTTTTAGTCTTTAATAGCACTTAGTTTTAGTACTTACTACATGACAGAGCCAAGCTGAGTGCTTTCCACAGATTATTTCTTTAAACTCTCACAAGAACACTCTAACCGAGGCACTTTTATTATTCCCATTTAATAGATGAGGAAACTGAGGCACAGCCTTTACTAACTTGCCCAAATCTACACAGCTAGGTAGCAGAGCTGGTATTTGATTCATCTGGGTCCAGTTTCAGGAGCTTAACCACTCTGCTAGTCACCAGAAACTTAGTAGGTAAGTAAATTATGGACCCCTCTTTTTATTATTTTACAGTCATGAAAGTTATGTTATATAGTTATATTAATAACTTATTAATATAGTTATGTTAATAAGAAAAAAGTATGCAAAATTATACACACACATATAATTGTGATTACAACTATGTTAAATATACATATGCATAGGTACAAAAGACCAGATTATAAAACACTAGTAAGTCAAGATGATGAAAATGTGGGTACTTATTTCCCTGCTTCTCTGTTTTTCAAATTTATTTTAAAGTGGCCATGTTAAATTTACAATGAGAAAATGTGCTCTAAAATAAACTTCCCATTTACCTAAATCATAAAATTTTATTTTCATACTCTTCTTTGCTACAGCTTTGTATAATCTTTAGAAACCTATCCTGCTCAATGAGTGACTTCATTACTAAATTGATAACACCGGATCATTCTAGCTATGCAAATCACAAACCCACAACCAGCTGAAGGAAAGGCGGATAAAAGATTACATTAAAAATTAAAGCAACATGTGGAGATGTGGAGATAATGTGCTCACAATTATTTCTACATATTTAATATTTATGCAATTACAAAGCCAGCCATGACAAACCTTAAATCTCGAGTCATATTCTCTTTGCCCTCTGATATTTTTGACCTTGAACTGAGACTGCCAAATAATACATAAAAAAATGGCTGTGTGAGAAGCATTTCTTTTGGCCTATAATGATAAATGCTTTTTTTCTTAGAAAGTGATCTCATTTCTTCCTAGCCTTTGTTTATTTTCAATGCCCTGTCTTTTTTTCCTCTGTTGTATTCTGATCACTCCTGAAAGCACTGAGCTTTTAGTCTTCCACTGTTTGGTTGTGTTGTTTTCTGGTGCCGCTGCTGTGATATGTTTTCTGTCAGAGAAAATTTACAGGCACATTAGCCTACTTGACAGGCACAATGAGCCACTCCGCTCTCCTAAGGAGAAACTTCCATGTGCTATGGTGAGGCGTTCTCTGTCTTTCCACCTCACCATCATTCAGATACAAATCCCAACCACTTCCTCGTAGGTAGTGCTTGCATCCTGGATTTAATTGTCTAGTTTCTGCTAACAACATTACATTTGTTCTGAAGCAATTAATTTACATTTCTGCAACAATCTGATATAGCAGATGTCTTGACTTACCAAGTAAGGAATAGGTGGGAACCTTTTCTTCCTTATGATGGTCATTGACACAAAGAAGGTAAATAGTATCTAAGACCTGTACAAATGAAAAGCAATATCATTAAATTTTACGGAGGGTGTTTAGAGGAAAAAATTCTGAAACACTTAATTTACTTGTCTCAGTGTGTCATAGAAAAATGGTCAACAAGAATCAATAAAATGTATTAAAAATTCAAACACATAAAATGAGACAGCTGAAAGGGTAAGCTTTTTGGGTGGGGCAAACTCTAAATAAATTAGAGTATTTTCCTACAGTCATTGGGAAACCAAAGGCCTGTGAATTTCAGTTTCATGTATACTGTGCAGACCCTCAGGGAGTCAATTTGCCAAGACCTAGCAGTTCTGGTATATTCAGACCCTGACTTAATGCTAAGCTATCTCTTCAATTTAAACATGCCCAGGCCTTTCTAATAATTTTTGAAGGGTTATTTTTTTTTAGAATATTCCATTTGTCGTTGGTATGTTTCAATCATAAATATGTAACTGTGTAACTACAAAAATTATTTAGAAGAACAGTCCAAACTCACATGTAGGTTTCTTTCTAATTATTCTGCTTAGAAGCAGATATATTTACGAAGCCAATCCATAACATTGGTTTGAGCTGCTGTTTGTTAAATGAATAAATAAATGAATGAATCTTGCATTATATGGAAACTAGGAATAGGTGGTTTCCTGGTGGAAACCTAATTATTTAGAGAATTAACTAGAAATATTCTTAGTTTGGCCCTGTCTTAGTCAGTTCAGGGTGCTATAACAATATACTATGGGCTGGGCAGCTTATAAACAGAAATTACTGCTTGCAGATCTGGAAATAAGAGATCAGGTTGCCAGCATGAGCAGGTGAAGGCCCTCTTTCAGGTTGCAGACTTCTTCAATCTGACCTGGTGGAAGGGGCCAGGGAGCTCTGGGGGGGTCTCTTTTTCAGAGCACTAATCCCATTCATGAGGGCTCCGCCCACATGACCCCCCAAAGGTCCCTCATCCTAATACCATCACTTTTAGGAATGGGATTTCAACATATGAATTTTGTGGAAAATGAAATATTTAGGCCAAAATTGGTCCCCTTCCCCTTTTTCGCTTTCTTGGGGTCATGCTTTCCAAAATGTTTCAGAATGGCCCAGAGCAGCTGTGTTCTCACCCCTGCCCCATCCCTCCCCATCCTTACGTGGGAAAGAAGAGTTTTTTCAGGTCTGGCCGCCTGGTAGTCCTTGGGGAGACTGATTCATTTTTCAGGCCCCCTAAAATGAGAGCAGATCACAGATTCCTATCTTTGGAGTAGTTCTTCCTGGTTTTCTGCAACGACAGGGATCATCCTCTCTGCCTTTGTGCTCCTCTGTAAAGACTACAAGGATGAGGAAAGGGTTTTTCAGGCTGTCAAGATGACTAGAGGTCCCTCCAGCTAGTCTGGTGCAATGGCAACATGTGCCATTAATCTTGCCCATTATCTGGAAAATACAGAAAACCTGAAGAATAGGAATTATTTACTCTCACACAAAGAAATCCAAGGCACCAATCACTGGACTTTATATGCAACTATTCTCCAGCTTAAGGTCTTTAGAAATAGAATTTATTAATCTAGGGTGACTTGAATAAGATGCTATCTGAAACAGCAGGCCAATTTAGATAACACTTCAAAGTGTCTTTAAACTCATTTTTTGTTTGTTTTGTTTTTTATTTTAAAGGGTCATAAATATGGATTAATTTTCATTAACAACATGCATTTCACTTTACATCTAAACCAGTGGGATATTTTCTGTAATTTTAACACTAAATTATTTTCACAAATAATTTTCAAATGCCTACTATATGCCAGGTAGGTGGACATACTGCATAATGCATATATTAAACCTTCAATATGCAGACTGAATACTGACACCAAGAATTCTTCAGACCTTCTGATAAATCCATTCACATATTCTGTATGCACTCATGGTTTATACTCTACTTAGGTGAATATTCCAAATCCCGGGTCTTGTGTGCTCCCCTGATCCCCTAGGTCTAAACCAAAGACATTGAATTTCAGCTCCTTCACCCCCAACCCCAGCCTAGTGGATGCATTTGCATTGGGTGGTTGTATCCAGGAGAATTTTATCACCTCCCTGAAGTGCTGAGGACTTTCTTTCTTTCTTTATTTAAAATCAGTGCCCAGGTAAATGAACTGCCTCAAAGGAGTCTAACACATTGAAGCTTTTGCCAGTCTGGATGTCTGCACACATAGCTGTCTGGGAGGTTGCTAAAAGATGGATGGACAGGGAAAATGACTCATTTGGAAGCCTGGCAGTCAAAGAAAATCCAAACCCAGGAGCTTTTCTCCTAAGAACCCCTCTGACATTTTATTCTTTAAATAAATCTTTTCTTCCCCTCCTAAGGTGAGAGATTGACATTTTAAGATCAATCATGACTCTGCTTTGTAGGGTTGCTAGACTTAGAACAGGGTAAGTGGAAATTAAGCAAAATTTCCATTAAAAAAAAAAATAGCTATATTCTAACTTGGTATAAAAGAAGGATGTTCTTCCCCCAGTGGTCATTCTCATTATTATGGTTATCTCAAGACCTTTTGATGTCAAAATTTCATCCTGTTTTATCTAAAAAAACAGTTCTGAACATACATTTGCGGTTTGAATAGCAGTAGAAAGCACGGGAATCTCACGCTATGTCTTTCTCTATTTGAGTCAATGATGTTTTAGTGCTTCTGATGCAGTAGTCACAGACTACCAGTGTTTCCAGTTCCTCTTCAGCATGAGATAAGTCTGAGCTTGTTACTGTAGGCTCTACTTTAACTCTTTCTCCTGTTTATATTATTCAGTAGCCCCCTCTTCCGCATGCAGGTCTAGTAACAATTGACTAGCATCTCTAAAAACCAACCTGTTTGTCCTGGCCGGTTTGGCACAGCGATTAGAGCGTCGGCCTGCATCCGGGTTCAGCTCCCGCTAAGGGCACGTACCTTGGTTGCAGTTTGTCCCCGGCCCTGGTTGGTCGTGCGGCCTGGTTGGCAGCCACTGGATGTGTCCCTTTCACATCGATGCTTCTCTCTCTCTTCCTCTCTCTCCCTCCCACTCTCTGAACAAAAAAAAATGGAAAAATGTCCTCGGGTGAGGATGAAAAATAAATAAAAACCAACCTGTTTGATGCCTTTAACTAATTTCAAATGATTTCCTAAAATATCAAGGTCATCAGGCCATTCAGTTAGTCCACATTTATTGTAAGCCTGCCATGTGCCAGGCATTGGAGTAGAATTCCAGAGAGCATGCGGTCGTGGAAGAAGCACTAGATAGGGATCAGGCAGTGCCACTCTAGGGCCAGTCTTACACCTGAGCAGCGTGTGGCCTGGGCAAGGCCAGCAACCTCTGGGTTCCAGTTTTCTCACAGGTAAAATAAGGGGGGGGGGTGCTTTTCCTTCAGACTTTCACATTCTGTCATTGCTGCCGGTCAGATTAACTTACTGCAGTGGAAACCCGGTGTCCTCGCGAAGGTGAATGCATTCATAAACCTTCTGAACGGGTCCTAGTTCTAATCCAAGGAGCACTTTTAGTGCTAAAACGAATGCTTTTCAAAGACCCACAAAGACATTTAAAGAAGGGGTGCACCATATGCTTTTTACTTCACTGTATATTTGAGCATGTCTCCCCCTAAATGCTTGCCTACTTTTTAGTTGCTAGGTAGTATAAGGGAGTAATCTCTGAGCATGGTGGGTTAATTAGAATTCTAAGCACCATGGTATACTCGCCCCAGGATAATAATAAATCAAAGTTACAAAAACAAGCAACACGTCCAGATAATTCTGGACTTACAATAGTGACAGTTCATCGGGGCATATTGAAACTCCTCAATTCTGTGGCATTTCACTTGTTCCAACAGTTTTCAAAGCATCTGAGATGCTCTATTATTGCTCTTTATTTACCTGTGTGTATTGTCAATAAAATGAGTGTTTGCTGTTTATACAATATTGTATTGTTCCTTATTTGCAAGCCACTGGGTATACTTGTAGTAGCATGTGTGAATTACTTTCTTCTTTCTGTTTTCTCACTATATAAAATGTATTATATAAAATATTTTATATAATGTATCTCAATTTTCAAAATATGCCACAGTTTGTTATTCGGGACCTGGCAGATTATTTGAAATTCAGCATGATTCCCTAATTTCTGACATAAAGAAGCAAGGGGAGGAAAAAGGAAACATCTTACATTTTAGATCACATCTTGCTGCATTTGTGGTTAGTACATTTCACTTTCTTATATCAAAAGGATATAGTAACTAACCATACACCATTGATAAGAGGGAGTACAGTTTTCTGTTTCCATTTCTTTAAAAAAAGACCCCACATATACATCATACATTTTTTTAAAAAAAACTTTGTTTTAAAGGAAGGACAGGTAGTAAGGTAGGAGTTATACTGAGTAACTCTTTCTATTTCCCTGACTTCCTAAAAACATTTCATGGTTTTCTCTTCTTTCTTTCCTCCTTCTCGCTATAAATATCAGAGCTAGTGACTGACTTTTACTGCTGCCTTTCATGCAAGCTCCTCAGGATTGCAAATCAGCTACTGATTCTGGAAACCATCTCCGTCTCCCACTCTCACTCACACCGTTTTCTAATGGGGCTAAGGAGCTACAAAGACTACGAAAAACACTGCTGGGCACATTGATTTGAATAGTAAAATTCAAGTGTTGGATTTTGGACTCATTGCGTCAGCTCGTTGGTCCCCTTGGTGCGTGGCACCAGGCAGCCGCCCACTGAACATTTTGCCTGTTAAGAGGGGGGCAAAAGGGCAGCCGGGACAGGTGACACAGATGGAGAAGGAGAATGGAATGTTTGCAGCAAAGCCTTCCCGCAAACAGGAATTCTGCTCCTTACTTCAAACACTATTTTTCTTTGAAAATAACAGTTCAAGATACTGCGCCTTTCTAAAATGAGTGAAGTTTAACATTCTATTACAACTATCCTCTAACCTTCTCTTAGCACTTTACACTCACATTCTTATTCTCCTGATCAAAACTCATAAGCAAATTTAGAGGATATATTGGTGTGTATACATATGTACACATATGTATCCAGGTACTATAATAAGCTCTCTCTCTCATACACACACACACACAAACTATTATTAGCTCTATTTTATAGATAAGAAAGCTGAGACACAAGATATTAACATGCCTGAAGCCTCACAGCTAGAAGGTGTCAGAACGGGAGTTTTAACCTGGGCACTGCATTCCTTTGCTTAAAATTAGGGTGCTCTGTGACACAGCAAATGACACAATCTATGTGTTATTTGGGTACTTGGTCTAAACATTAATTAAACTTGGTATTACTGCCAAACTTCTGGATTTTGTGAGACTTCGATACCCCTCAAAATGGAAAGTTTCTAGGATTACAGGTCCTAGAAATACACTTTAAAACCTCAGGCTCTTGGACTATGCTGACCAATATCATAACATGTATGGCTTTTTCAATTAAAGTAAAGTAAATGGACATCAACCTCCCAGTTGTACTGGCCACGTTTCAAATGCTCGGCAGCAGCATGTGGCTAATGGTTGCTCTGCTGGCCAGCACAGCGGAGGGACATTTCCACCGGAACAGCAGTGCTGCTCAGGGAAGCAGGTAGCTGACAGTAAATGATCCTCGAGCCCTTCCAGAAAAAAAGAATGACATGTGTTTTGTTTGTTTTTTTATTAAATCCTCACCTGAGGATGTTTTTCCATTTATCCTCAGATAGAGTGGGAGGGAGGGGGGAGAGAGAGAGAGAGATGTCAATGTGAGACGCATTGACTGGTTACCTCCCTCACAACCCTGACTAGGGCCAGGGACTGAACGGCAGACGAGGTATTTGCCCTTGACCGGCATCGAACCCACGACTCTTTGGTTCATGGGCCGATGCTCTAACCACTGAACCACCAGCCAGGAGTGGCATGTGTTTTAAAGCAAGGACATGTATTAAGTGCCTGCTCTTGGCCAGGCACTGTACTAGGTGCTGGTGGTACAATGATCAAGTCCATCAGTGAGTCAGACATGATCTTTGCCCTTCCTGGAACTCACAGTCTCTGCCAGAGCCAGTCACCAGAGTGACACTGTAGTGACAGAGGAGATCTAACATACTAGGACTCATGCTAACATATCAGATGATGCAACATCTAACCCCGGCTCCGGGCAGGGGTCAGGCAAGGCTTTGAGGGGAAAGCGGAATCTAAACTAGGGCCTTGATGATGAGAAGGCTCATGAAACAAACGTCAGGAAAGGTGTTCCTGACGGCAAGACTCCGACGGGGGAGGGAACATGCCATGCTTTGAAGGAGTTCAAAGAAGTCATTCAGTTAACTTACTTTCTGCACTCTGTTTCTTGGGATCAGAGCTCAAGTAATTTTTTCTAATTAATTAATTTATTTATTTATTTTTGCATTTTGTCTGAGTTAGCACAGAAGAGGGCAGTAGAGAAAGAAACAGCAGAGGCTATTTCAGGGGAGGTATGCAAGGGGCTAGAAGTGACTAGTAGCTACCCCTCACCACCCAAAGTGCTCCAGCGTGAAAAATGTACATGGACAGCAGCCTGGGGATGGTAACGACAACATGGCAGGCACTTTAGATAAAGGGCAGGTGCCCAGTGCTATGCTGGGTAGTTCATTAGTGTTATTTTACTCCATCCTCATGGTAAGTCCGGCCATTTCCCTGTATTTACATTTAGATCATTAGAAATTGGTGGAGCAACCCAAACTCATGAGCTCTTTATCTATCTGCTGAAACCCCAGGTTACACAGGTTTCCCAGTTCTTGCTTCTTCTCTGCTCCAGGCTATGCTACCTAAGATGACCAGGTAGAGGGGTGGTTTAACTGACATGTGCACACGGAAGGAAACCAAGAAAACTGGAGCTAAGAAAACGTGTGCTGCAGAGAAATTAGTTTTCACCAAAGTAAAATTAAAGTACAACCCAAAAGAGAAGAGTAAGGGAAATGCCCTCTCTCTTTCAAAACCAACCTGTTAACCATTTACCAATATTAACTAACCCCAATAGAAGAATTTTGTTTTTTAGAAATTTCCACAAAAGTACTATTTGTCTTCTTATCCCTCAGTGATAACACTGATTAAAAACATGTATGATTTACAGTGAAATAGTTCAAGCCAACTTTCTTCACAAACTTCCCTCTAAGATTGCCTCAGTCTGTTAAACACTGTTTTATAACTCAGCTCAGCTAAGATTTCAGTGGCGCATATCTGCGGATACAAGTCTCCGTTCACATCAAGCGGTAATTAAATGTGCAGGGCATGAAATAAGCAACAAGTTTGGCTTCAGAGCCTTCTTGCAACTTGTAAGTGATCCAAGACAGACCATATGCCTTTAGCTCTAGATGACTGCATGTGTATCCAGGAGAAAGCTAGCTGCCATTCCTGCATAAGAGTCATCAAAAGATGAAAACTGACAGATTTATGTATCTTGTCTGATAAATGCATGTTAATATATGTCCACTGAGGAGGTAAACTGCCCTTAACTTTTCCTTTTGGGTTTCTGATTCAGTTTTACTAGAGAAAACATTCAAACTGACAACTCAAACTGACATCATTCTAAGAAACTCACTGCAGTAGACTGGGGTAGCCATTTGGTCAGAGTTTTTATCTGTCTAGCAAGGGTTACACCACCTCTTCTTTTGCTTCTTTAAAGAAATCCCTCCCCTACTCCACACTGGGGCTGTTCACCACTGTGCCAACCTGACTCCCACACAGGCTCACCGTGGCCTGCCAGGAGGGGTGTGATTGGTTCATTTATGAACACGTGACGTAGGAGGTCAATCTGAATCCTCCTTGGGACTGCTATACCGACATGGGAAGGATAAGTCTTCCAGCATGGGCTTACTAAGCTGGGAGGATGCCAGGGTGAGGCCGCTGGTGGTCATCTTGCCCCCGCGTGAAGAGAACCTGTGTGAGAACAGCCAAACAGGGAAAAGCAGAACTGAGAGATGAAGACAATCAGCTTTCTGACCACCATGTTTGGGCCTCTGGATTCTGTCGTGTCTGATGTCACGTCATGATCACTGAATGCGTTCAGCAGTGTCTGGCAACACGGGAGGTTCTTAATAAACACACTACTTCCCATCTCTCTTCCTCCTTCTCTGACTTTGGCAGCTGCCAGACAAGAATTGACACCATTTTTTGTTGCAGGCATTTAGAGGCGAGCCAATAACTTTTCCAAGGATGGCAAACGATGAGCACAATGTCAGCACCCCAGAGCAATGCAGGCTCCCTCTGTCTCTTATAGATAGCTCTTTGGAAATAGCCATTCTTTGCTCAATGCACTCTTACAGCTCAGACAACAGCCAGCCATAATCAAGCTGGTACAAAAGAAAATGACACTTTATTTCCCAGGGGAGGAAGGAGATGAGTTAGTCAAACTCTAAAGTGGAAACTACTACAGGAATTAGGCTGCATAAACACCCCAGCGGGCATGCAGTTTTCCACTGGTCAGTTGTAGAAAAGTGCCAATTGCACTTGGCTATTTGCCAGCGGCACCATGCAATAGAAAGCAGGCAAGCCAGTGTGTAAAAATACAGAATTTATCAACTTGACACAGTGTTTAACCTCATGAAGACCAGACAGCATGGTGGTAATTGTGCTAAATATTAATAGTGATTTGAAATGAAGTTAGGATAGGGCAAGTAAAACCATTGCTACTGAGTGGTATTTGCAAAAGATGCAGCATCTCACCCCTGCTGTGCAGATAAACCATTTACTTGCACAATAAATGCTGGTGGTTGATGATCAGATGGGGTTGTTTATGTGATACAATCTGTGTAGCACGAAAATCTTAAAGGTAATTTCTGAGAACTTATGTTTGTGATATTTTCAGACTCAATAAGCAATATCATAAAAAGCATAGAATTTAGAACTGGAATTGATCTTACAGACAAAGGAAATCAAGTGTCAGAAAGCTTTAAAGAGCTCTTTAATGGCAAGGCGAGGACCTCAAGAACATGTCTTCCGGTTTTCAATCGGACATCTCTCCGTCAACCCCACTCTCTCATAGACGATAGCATAGCACATTAGAATTGGGAAGGATCCTTCCAGTCATCTAGTCCAACCTACTCATTTACAGGTGTGGAGATGAGGCCCAGAGAGATGAGGTTCTTGCTAAAGTCAGAAAGGAATTGGGCTAAAATGTATTAACTCCTGGACTAGTGCTCACCCCTTTGTGCCATGGATAAACATGCTTTATCAAACTTAGTGCTAACCACCATTTCGTTTCTGTCAAAGGGCAAACAAACTAATAAACACCAGCTCATCCATCACCAGAGAGATCCAGCAGCCTTTGAGGTCTAGCAATAAAAATTTCGGGAGAAACGGGGTCTCTTAGTCAAGTAAATGCATGGTGAAGTGTAAATAAACAACCAAGCTGAAGGACTATAATCTGCCAGGTGCGTTGTGGTATTTTACTTTTTTCCTATAGTCACTGAGATCTAGAGGCTGCAGCTATTCCTGGTACTGAAACCTCAACTGCTTCAGTGAGAAGGCCCTTAAATGGCCTAAAACATCAAGTCTTTTCTTGGTTCTCAGTTTCTTATTTATTCTGATATGGAAACCAGGGTGAAGCACAGGATATTTCTGTTGTACTTCAAAGTTCATTGCCTTATAAATTCCTGTAGCATATGCATATACCATGTAGAGTCTACAAGTCTACATAACTGTAAATAAGTTTCACTTTCTCTCTCTCTCTCTCTCAAAATTAGAGAAGTTGAGTCATTCTATCTAAGGCAGAGGGGGAAGGTGAGAAGCAAGCCTCAGAGTTGCCTGTCCGCCTACAGAAGAACATTAACATTGTTAATCAGCATTGCAGACTTTGCTTTGCTTCCCAGGGAAATGGTTGGTAGAGATACAAAACGTTTTAATTCTTTCCAAGCAATTTGTCCTGCGTGATAGCCAGAAAGGAGGGATATTTTTTTTTTCCTTTTCATGTATACCTTTGAGCAACCTTGTAGAGTTTTGAATTACTAACAATAAGAACCAAACTAATGTCAAATCAGGTTAATGAGGAACTATCAGCTGCTTGCTCTATGCCCAACATGGTGCTAAGCCTTCCCGGAGAGAAAAAGTAAGGTTGCCCTTGCCCTTGACGTTCATGATCTTCTTAGAACAACAATATTTAAAAACCAAAACAATGAAATGTTGCTGTCCCTTGGTACAGTGACTGCTGCTGGTGAAGCTCTCCCTCACCCAAGGCGGCACGACCCAAGAAGCAGTCAGAAGGCCAGAGAGGAAAAGGTAGTTCTGAACACGGGGGCGACCCAATGGTGAACACTAGGGCTGCCTCACAAGGACCTATAAATGGCATTATCTCTTTTTTATTTTATCTTGCTTTTTGGTCTTCCTGTGACAAAGACTCTTTGAAGCTACAGTGTAAAGGGTCCCTCGCCCACGTTATACACCTTGGTCCATATGAATGTAGTCTGTTATGTGGTTCAGAAAGTGGTGTTCCCAAAGCCTCAGAGAAATGGTGTGAAAGAGCCCCTTCATTCTTGCTCAGAACACCATCCACCTTAGACCCAGGGCGGATTTGAACAGATAGATACTTTTCTCTGATCCTGAGTGACTGACAAGCCTTAGATCAAACCTGCAGTCTCAAGGCTATTATTATTGAGAATAAGAATGTGGCTTTGTTGTTGTTTTCCTTCTTATTTTATTTCCCCAGTCCATACGTTTGTCTCTAATGCAAATAATTCCCTTGATGGCTGCACCCTATTTGTTCCTCAATTATATTCTGATTTATCTGACTCTTGAGTAAACAAAGCAGAGGCAACAGCCACAACCCTTGAACAGAGAATAATAGCCAATCAATCCTTTAATCCCTTTTGGAGCTACGTAGATGTGCCTGCCAACTCTCTGTTCTAAACTGCTTATCTCAGGCTCTGTTATGGTCACCAGCCAGGACTTTGGAGACAGACCCAAGATATTGGTGGTTCCCAAATAAGTTCTTTAACTTCTCAGAGTCTCTGCTTCCTGATCTCTAAAACAGAGATAAAAATTCTGCCTCCTAACAATCTCAGAAGGATTAAATGAGATGCTGCAAGTAAGGTGCTAAATACAGGGTGGGACAAAAGTAGGTTTACACTTGTTTGTATACAAAATAATACAGTAAGTAATGAATAATAATGCAAGAGTAAACTCTGCGTTTCATGTAGTCACAACTCTAAACCTACTTTTAGCCACCCTGTATTGTGCTTGGCCTTGGGTGAATAAGCAGTGTTGGCCTTTATCTTTATCGTCATCCTTCTCATTCATCTGGCTGCTCCTTTCAGTTCAATTTTAGCATATAAAAGAACGCTGGCAGTGAGTCAGAAGAAGGCCAAGGTATGCTCTGCTCTTAGTAAAAGTAGAGGAAATACTGAATTCAAGACATAGACCTGTAACAGATAAATGTTAACAGAACTTCTTATTGTTCAATCGGCATTATAATGATGTCACACAATAAAAATAGCAGCAATTACCAACATTTTTTTTTTTTTTTTATCCTCACCCGAGCACATTTTTTCATTTTTTGTTCAGGTAGACTGGGAGGGAGAGAGAGGAAGAGAAAGAGAGAAACATCGATGTGAAAGGGACACATCGAGTAGTTGCCACCCGCACGACCAACCAGGGCCGGGGAGAAACTGCAACTGAGGTATGTGCCCTTAGCAGGAACCGAACCCGGGTCTCTCTGGACCGCAGGCCGATGCTCTAACTGCTGAGCCAAACCGGCCAGGGCACAATGTACCAACTTTACATAACAAATTAAGCATTATTTTTCTATGTTCTTTTTTTATTTTATCCATCATGAAACACAGTTTTGCAGTTACACTTATAAGAGTTTGGATCCATTCAAAAAGCAAATAAATCCTCTGATGAGAAATTATTGACTGCCTATTAAAGTACCAGGCGCTATTCTAAGATACTAGCAACACGAAGGAGAAAACACCTCGAGGGAAAGGAAAAATGGCGGCGGAGTGAACGGAGCTACACAGACCATCTCCCAGAACCAAACTGGAGTTACAACTATAACACAGACAAATCGACGGGAAAAAGCAACAGAAAAGCAGCTTGCGAGGACCATATAACGAGGGACACTGACTCCATCCCGGTAGGCTTGCGAAGGCGCAAGACGGGGCTGGGAGCCCACAGTCCGCAGCTTGGCAGCGGCCTTAGCTGGGAGCAGCGCCTTCGGGTTACACTCCCAGGCGGCTCCAGAGCACAGAGCCGGGACAGAGGCGGAAACAGCCACAGCCACTCACCTTGGGCTCCAGCAGAGGGAGGGCAGACTGGACTGGAACTGTGTGGGGACACTCGGGATCTGGAGGGCACTCAGAGCTTTGGCTGAGTGCAGCCACTCAGGACGGTGGCCACATTACTCCTTCCCAGGGCTCTGAGGAGAGGCAGCAGCCCCTCCCTCGGAGATCCAACCCCACCCTGTGGGCCATTGAAGTGCTAATTGAGGCTCACTAACGACCAGCATCTGCCCCACCCTCGGGAAATCCCCTTGTGCTAAGCACCTGAGGGAGCTTTTCAATCAACTGACAACCCAAAACTCATCAAGTAACCTAGACTGCTAGCATCCAGGCAAAAAGCTAGAGGATAACAGTACCTTTCCTGGGCTGGCAACTTTAACCAGGAAAGTAAGACTTGACAGTGGTGTTCAACGTGGGTCCTCCTTCGCTCATCTAAACACAGGAGAGGGAGCCACAAACAGCAGAACACCAACACCCACAGGGAAAACTTGACAGGCTCCAAAGCCCACAGTAATAGCCAAAATGGTGAAACACAGAAACAGAAGCCAAATGAAAGAGCAAGAGACCTCCACCGAAGATGAGATCAATGTGGAGCAATTAGGCATGTTAACAGAGCTAGAATTCAGAGCCATGATCTTGAGGAAGCTGAACAGCATGAGTAAGGACATAGAGACACTGAAAATAAGCCAACTGGAAATTAAAAACCAACAAGAAGAGATAAAAAATGATATATCAGAAATGAAAAACACATTGGAAGGTTTAAAAAGCAGAGTAGAGGAAGCTGAGGACCGGATCAGTGAATTAGAAGACAGGGTAGAAAAACTCAACCAATCAGAAAAACAAAAGGAAAAAACTATTAAAAAACAGGAAGACAGCTTAAGAGAACTATGGGACAACTGGAAACGTAATGATATTCGCATCATAGGAGTCCCCGAAGAAGAAGAAAATGAGCAAGGGATAGAGAATATATTCAGAAAAATAGTGAGAGAAAAGTTCCCTAATTTGGTGAAGGAAGAAGGCATTCAAGTTCAAGAAGCACAGAGAGTCTCAAGTAAGAAGAACCCAAACAGGCCCACACCAAGACACATAGTAATTAAAATGCCACAAATTAAAGACAAAGAGAGAATCCTAAAAGCAGCAAGAGATAAGCAACAGGTTACCTACAAAGGGAACCCCATAAGGCTCTCAGCGGACTTCTCACAAGAAACACTACAGGCCAGAAGAGAATGGCATGAAGTAATCAAAGTCATGAAAAACAAGAATCTGAATCCAAGACTACTCTACCCAGCAAGGCTATCATTCAAAATAGAAGGTCAAATAAAGAGCTTCCCAGACAAAGGCTAAGGAAATACATTAGCACCAAACCAGCACTGCAAGAAATGTTAAAAGGACTACTATAATTAGCAGTACAAATGGGAAGAAAAATAGAACCACACTAAACAAAAATGGCAATAAATAAGTACATATCAATAATCACCTTAAACGTAAATGGATTGAATGCTCCCATAAAAAGACACAGAGTAGCTGATTGGATAAGAAAGCATGACTCATCTATATGTTGTTTACAAGAGACCCACCTCTCAACAAAAGACTCACATAGGTTGAAAGTGAAGGGATGGAAAAAAATTTTCCAAGCTAATGGAAAGCAAAAAAAAGCTGGGGTAGCAATTCTCATATCTGATAAAATAGATTTCAAAATGAAGACCATAACTAGAGACAAAGACGGCCACTACATAATATTGAAAGGATCTATCCAACAGGAAGATATAACCTTGATAAACATATATGCACCCAATATAGGAGCACCAAAATATATTAAAAATCTTCTGGAGGACTTCCAAGGAGAAATCAACAGCAATACAATCATAGCAGGGGACTTCAACACCACGTTGACAGCACTGGATAGATCCTCTAGGCAAAAAATTAGCAAGGAAACAGAGACTCTAAATGAAGCACTAGACCAAATGGATTTAATAGATATCTACAGAGAATTACACACCAAAACTACAGAATACACATTCTTCTCAAGTGCACATGGGACATTCTCAAAGATAGACCACATGATAGGACACAAACTAAATCTCTACAAGTTCAAGAAGATTGAAATCATATCAAGCATCTTCTCAGATCACAATGGCATGAAACTAGAAATCAATTGCAACAATAACATGCAAAGACATTTCAACACATGGAGGCTAAATAGCATGTTATTAAACAATGAATGGGTCACCGAGGAGATCAAGGAAGAAATTAAAAACTTCTTGGAAACCAATGAAAATGAACACACAACAACACAAAATCTATGGGATGCAGCGAAAGCAGTTCTGAGAGGGAAGTTCATAGCACTACAGGCCTACCTCAAAAAACAAGAAAAATTTCTAATTGACTGTCTAACCTCACAACTTAAAGAATTAGAAAGCAAACAAAAAGAAAACCCCAGAGCAAGTAGAAGGAAGGAAATAGTAAAGATCAGAGCAGAAATAAATGACATAGAGACCAAAAAAACAATTCAAAGGATCAATGAAACAAAGAGCTGGTTTTTCGAAAAGATAAACAAGATTGATGGACACTTAGCTAGACTCACCAAGAAACAAAGAGAGAGAACCCAAATACCCAAAATCAGAAATGAAAGAGAAGAAGTAACAACCAACACCACGGAAATACAAAAGATCGTTAACAACTACTATGAACAACTATATGGCAACAAATTTGACAATCTAAGCGAAATGGACAAATTTCTAGAAACACACAGTCTCCCAAAACTATTCCCGGAAGAGATAGAAAACTTGAACAGACCAATAACAACTAAGGAAATTGAAGAGGTAATCAAGACTCTCCCAGCAAACAAAAGCCCAGGCCCAGATGGCTTCAAGGGGGAGTTTTACCGAACATTCAAAAAAGAACTAACACCCATTCTCCTCAAACTATTTCAAAAAATTCAAGAAGAAGGAAGACTTCCAAACACATTCTATGTGGCCAGCATAATTCTAATTCCAAAACCAGAAAAAGACACTATGAAGAAAGAAAACTACAGGCCAATATCCCTGATGATGGGATGATGCCAAAATCCTGAACAAAATATTAGCAAATCGGATCCAGAAATACATCAAAAAAATTATTCACCATGACCAAGTGGGATTCATTCCAGGGATGCAAGGCTGGTACAATATTCACAAATCAATAAATGTGATACACCACATAAACAAAATGAAGAATAAAAACCACATGATCATATCAATAGATGCTGAAAAAGCATTCGACAAAATCCAGCATCCATTTCTGATAAAAACGCTCAGCAATGTAGGAATAGAGGGATCATATCTCGACATAATAAAGGCCATATATGAAAGACCTACAGCCAACATCATACTCAATGGACAGAAACTAACAACATTTCCATTAAGAACAGGAACAAGACAGGGATGTCCACTTTCGCCACTCTTATTTAACATTGTACTGGAAGTCTTAGCCACAGCAATCAGACATGAAGAAAAAATAAAAGGGATCCAAATTGGAAAGGAGGAAGTGAAACTGTCATTATTTGCAGATGACATGATATTATACGTAGAAAACCCTAAAGACTCCATCAAAAATCTACTAGACTTAATAAATGAATTTGGCAAAGTAGCAGGATACAAAATTAATGTCAAGAAATCGACGGCATTCTTCTACACCAATGATGAACTCACAGAAAGAGAAACTGAAAAAACAATCCCATTTACCATCGCGCCAAAAAAAGTACGATACCTAGGAATAAACTTCACCAAAGAAGTAAAGGACCTATTTGCAGAAAACTACAGGTCATTTAAAAAAGAAATAGAGGAAGATGGAAAAAGTGGAAGCACCTACCCTGTTCATGGATTGGAAGAATTAACATCATTAAAATGTCCATACTACCCAAAGCAATCTATAGATTCAATGCGATCCCAATCAAAATACCAACGACATATTTCATAGAACTAGAACAAATACTTCAAAAGTTCATATGGAACCAAAAAAGACCCCGAATAGCCACAGCAATCTTGAAAAAAAAGAACAAAGTAGGTGGGATCACAATAGCAGATATCAGGTTATACTACAAAGTGACTGTAACCAAAACAGCCTGGTCCTGGCACAAGAACAGGCATATAGACCAGTGGAACAGAACTGAAAACCCAGAAATGGACCCAAGGCAATACGCTCCATTAATATTTGACAAAGGTGGCAAGAGCATACAGTGGAGTCAAGATAGCCTCTTTAATAAATGGTGTTGGGAAAATTGGACAGCTACATGCAAAAAAATGAAACTAGACCATCAACTTACACCATACACAAAAATAAACTCAAAATGGATAAAAGACTTAAATGTGACCCATGAATCCATAAAAATTCTAGAAGAAAATGTAGGCAACAAAATTTCAGACATCATACGGAGCAGAATTTTCACTGATACATCACCTAAGGCAACAGAAATAAAGGAGAAAATGAACACATGGGACTACATTAAACTAAAAAGCTTCTGCACAGCAAAAGAAACAATGATCAAAATGGAAAGGCAACCCATTGTATGGGAGAACATCATTGCCAATGATGTATCAGATAAGGGGTTAATTTCCAATATATATAGAGTGCTCATACAACTCCACAAAAGGAAGACAAAGAACCCAATTAAAAAATGGGCAGAGGAGCTGAATAGACACCTCTCCAAACAGGACATACAAATGGCCAAAAGACATAGGAAGAAATGCTCAACATCACTAATCATCAGAGAGATGCAAATTAAAACAACAATGAGGTATCACCTCATACCTGTCAGAATGGCCGCCATCAACAAATCATCAAACAACAAGTGTTGGCGAGGGTTTGGAGAAAAGGGGACTCTAATACACTGCTGGTGGGAATGCAGACTGGTGCAGCCGCTATGGAAAACAATATGGTGCTACCTCAAAAAATTAAAAATTGAACTTCCATTTGACCCAGTGATCTCACTGCTGGGAATATACCCTAAGAAGCCTGAAACACCAATCAGGAAGAATATATGTACCCCTGTGTTCATAGCAGCACTATTTACAATAGCTAAGATCTGGAAACAGCCCAAGTGTCCACCAGTAGACGAATGGATAAAAAAGCTGTGGTACATATACACAATGGAGTACTATGCAGCAGTAAGAAAGAAAGATCTCTTATCCTTTGAGACGACATGGAGGGACCTGGAAAGTATTATCCTAAGTGAAAGAAGCCAAGCAGAAAAAGACAAATACCACATGATCTCACTTATATACGGAATATAGTGAACATAACAGTCTGAGGAATAGAGTAGACCCAGAAACATGGAAGTAGGGCACAGACTGACATCCCTCAGAAGAGGGGGTGGGGTGGTGGGAAGAGATAAACCACAGAACTTATATGCATGTATGCATGAACAATGGACATGGACAACTAAGCCGGGGATGGGGCGGAGGTGGGGTGGGGTGGGGGGTGCCTATGGGGTAAAAAGGTAAAATATCTGTAACAAAAAAATAAATAAACAATTTATTAAAAAAAAAAAAAGAAAACACCTTGAAAATTTACAATCTAAATAAAATATTGTTTTTGTTTTGGTAGTATGTGTATGTTTTTCATGGCATAAGGATTTTCACATATTGCTGCAGAAGAATATAGTAATAGTCAGGAAACAGGATAATGCATACTTCAGAGCTAGTAGTAAAACAGAGAAGTGACTGGAGAATGCCTCACCAATCCACGTATAATAACTGGGCTCACTCTAAGAGGCATGAATATCCTGTGTTAGGAATCATTTATATTACAGAAAAGGTAAAGATAAGAATAATGAAAGGAGTTTATGTAACACATGCATCATGGGATATCTGCAATAGTGATGACTTAGAAATAAAGAAACAATAAAAATATGAAAAGGAGAACTTTTATGAAATCGAAGCTACTAAGGAAATAATAGAGAAGAAAAAAGACAACTCAAACTTAAAGATAAAATTGTATTTATTATTAGCTTAATGTTGGCAGGTACCACAAAAATGGGAGATGTCAACAACAACAAGAAAAAGAAATCTATCCATTAATAGAAAAGCAAGATATCAATAGCAATTTTGGAAAAAAGCTAAACACTCAAAAGCAACAAAAACAACACAAAAATAAATGAGATAAGTGGGAAGCACTTGGTGCGATTTGTAGAATTTTTGAATCCTCTCTTTTACTTTGATTTATCTTGTTGCTATTATTGCATTTCTTGTGGGAATCACACAAACAATTAGGCAATGTACATTGGCTCAGTTGAGATCTTACTGATCAATGGCCTTTCTGGTAAGTATTGATTGTCATCAAAAAGAAAATTATATAACTGACCATCAAAATAACCAACTTTCTTGAGTCATAGCAAACTCTCACCCAGAAATAAAAGTGTAAGTGTATTTTACTGACAAAAGTAATCCTTCTAGTTAACTATTTTCCAGAATACTGATAGAGAAGCAGAATATGAGTCAGTGCTGGGACATGGGCTGGCATGGATTGGATATTGGTGAATTTCAAGTCTTCTGTCTGGTCAGTTGATATTCATTACTGAATAATAGGATGAACAATTTATTAATGTCAGTCATTTTATTAAAACTAATCTAGCCTGGGCAGTTTGGCTCAGTGGATTGAGCATGATTCCATGGACTGAGAGATCCCTGTTCAATTCCTTATCAGGGCACATGCCCAGGTTGTGGACTCAATCCCCAGTAGGGGGCATGCAGAAAACAGCTGATTCATGTTTCTATCTTTCTCTTCCTTCCTCTTTCTTTAAAAAATCAATAAAAACATATTTATAAAAGAAAGAAAAAGTAATCTAGCATGCCCTGGCTGGTGTAGTTTAGTGGTTGGAACATCAGCCAGTACACCAAAGGGTCAGGAGCTCAATTCCTGGTCAAGGGCACGTGCCTAGGTTACAGGTTTGATCCCCAGCCCCAGTTGTGACCAGTGTGGGAGGCAACCAATTGATGTGTCTTTTTCACATGGATGTTTCTGTCTCCCTCTCTCCCTCCCTCTCTTCCTCTCTCTCTAAAAATCAATGAAAAAAATATGCTTGGGTGAATATTAGCAACAATAAACAGTAATCTAGCAAAACAAAACCTTCAAAATATCTTAAATGCTCATAAATTGAAGATAAAATTTGTAATACATCCAATGCAATGGAATACTAATCCGCAATTAAAATAACACATATATACACAAATGTATTTAAATATTTTACAGTAATTACATGAGCAATTGGGAGATACATATATATGAAGATATTTTTATATCATATATATAATGATTTTTTATTATTTTATACTATGAGATAATATTTATATATAAATATATTTAAGATGTGGAAAGATATTCAAGATAACTATTAAGTAAAAAAACTTTATTTATATAATGACATTATATGCATATCCTTTTTAAAGGGATATCATATATATATAATTATTCCTGGAAGGATACACAAGAGATTGTGAACAGTGACTAGAATTTAGACTGCGGTGAGAGGTGTATTTGTGCTTTTTAGTTTATACACCTTTATATTCTTTAAATTTTTAGCCATGAGTATGAATTATCATAATAGGAAACTAGTTTAAAACTGAAAAATATTTAATAAAAACTGTAAGGACAGTTAATAGCAAATATATCCAAGAAAAAATTGAAAGCTTAATAAAGGGGAATCATTATTTGGTCATAAAAAGTAGGATAAATAATTTTCAATAAAAATAAATTTATCTTATGATATTAAAATAAAACAACCAAAAAATAAATGTTAAACAATGAGTTACGTATAGTAGTTGCCATGTGTTAACAGCATTCTCTTATAAAGAAAATGTGAAGCTAATGATTCCCTTTCAGTTAATTGCTTTAATTATAAAGAATTATATATACGAATGAAACTTTTCTCAAAGAACTTTGAGTTTCCCCATGAATATGTATGTAAAAGACAGAAGGCCTCTTCCCTTCTTCCTAACCACTCTCACATAGACACACAGCTCTGCCATGCACTGTCAACATATGCTCACGACTGAAGGGAAATTTAATTTCATGACCCACCTAAAATATCGACGTCTAAAAGTAGACATACTTTTCATTGGAATAGCTATTGCAATAACACCCTTACGTGGTAAAGAAAAATTCAAAGGGATATTTACATTTTTGGAGTGTGTCAAATGGTCATTTACATGTGGCTTTGGGGAAAAAGAGCTGCTTCCTTGCTTTACTCATTCTGGGCCAAATCATTTCTGTATCATCAGATGCGTCTACTGCTTCACTTCTTTCACTATTCATGCTACCATCACAGGGAATTCTTATAATGCCAAACTGAAATGATGATGGATAGGGCAAAATAAGAATGCCTGAATCCACAGTGGGGAAGGAATATGCAGGATCAAAATGGGTAATTAGGCATACAAATAGTATATGGTTCTGACAATCACCCTAAATCCTTCTCAGTAAAGGATTGGCAAAGACTTAAGTAAGCCTGGTCCCATTTGGATTCTTATCTTTTCCCATATCTCTCATTTACTCTCTTCTATGTTCTTTAGATGTTATCAGCAAGTGTCATTATTAATGAAGATTTTTTGTTACCATTTATGGAGAGCCTAGTATATGTCAGGCACTGACCAACCACATTGCATATATTTTCCAAATTCTTATAACTCTACAAGAAAATAAGGGCTCAGAGAGGGTACACAGTTAATAATAATAAATAATGATAATAGCAAAGCTAGGATGCAAACCTTGGTGTACCACTTAGGGTTCTGGGTTGCAAATGATAGATTCTGATTCTAGTTAACTGAAGTGGAACAATAATTTATTGGAAGGATACCAGAAACCTCACAACTTTTATGTGTATCCTTCCAGAAATTGTATATGTACTTTTTCCACTTAAAAAGGTATCATATTATTCTAGAGAAGTAGGCTCAAAACTGAGCAGAGGAACAAGGGGAGGCTGGGTAGTCAGAATCTCAGCCCAAGTCGTACCATTTGTTCATAATAGAAAGAAAATGGAGACAGTGAATTACCATCAAGGAGACTGGCTGAATAAATTATAATGGAATTGATGGAATATAATACTGCCATTAATAAAGATAAACAGAGCACTCCCTGGTACCTTAGAGAGATTTCCACAAAGAGGTGCCGAATAGGAAAAGCAAGATGTAGAAAAGTATCTACAATATGATCTGTTTTTATAAAACATGACAAATCCAACATATTTATATATACACATATGAATATGTATGTGTTCACATATAAATACTTGATATGGAGAAAAGTATGAAAGGATGTATTCTAGATAGTCACTAGAAGTGATTGGCTGGGATGGGGGTAAGGGATGCAGAATTACCATTGATGAAATCAAGCAAAAAAAGGAAAAGAAAAAAAGACAGAACTAAAAAGACATGTGTCTGTGTGTGATTGCATTCTGCATTTATGTAAACCTGTAATATACAATAATTTTTAAGTGCCAGAGGAAGGGACTGGCTAGAATTCTTTCACTGCTGCTGTGGCTGCCACCATCCTCATGGGTTCTCTGCCTCTGTGCTTTTCCTCCACCCTTGGCTCTGGCAGAGGAGCATCTAAAGATGAGGAGCCTTGGTATGATCCTGCGTATTAGTCAGCTCAGTTGCATAACAAAATGCCGCAGGCTAGATATTTACTTCTCACAGTTCTGGAGACTAGAAGTTCAAGATCAAAGTTCAGCTGATTCAGGTCCTGGTGAAACCTCTCTTTCTGGCTTACAGATGGGCACCATCTCACTATGTCCTCACATGACTTTTGTGCCCCAGAAGAGATTCTCTCTCTCATTCTCTCTCTCTCTCTCTCTCTCTCTCTCTCTCTCTCTCTCTCTCTCTCTCTGCCTATTCTTACAAGGCGACCAGTTCTATTAGATTAGAGCAACATCCTCATGACCTCATTAAACTTTAATTACCTCGTAAAGATCCTATCTCCAAATATAGTTACATTGGAGATTAAGTCTTCAAAACATGAATTTCGAGGGGATACAATTCAGTCCATAGCAGTAAACCAACTTCTTCATTTTCTTTTCCATTATGGGAATCTAGGCCCTGACTTCTACTAAGCTCGCATATGCAGTGGCAGATTCTCCAAATACTAGCTAAATGTAATTTGGCTGGATGACCAAAGACACTTGACAAATATACATGACTTTAAAACCCATGCACACTTTTTACTACGTTATTCTGGGTTGTTCTTCTGCAAAGAGACTCAGTCTCTGTTTCAATGATGTATGTTCAAGCTTTAAATATAGGGTTTTTAGCAAGTATGTTTCTATTGCATTAGCTACCACTGTTCCTAATTCGTTACTGCACGGAATCAAGCTTAATCTTCAGTATAATTGTTTTTAGATTTTGTGGATTTTGGGGGCCGGGTGGTGGTAGTAAGGATAGGTTGAGGAATATCTTTTATAGTACTGTGCTTTCTCTCTCTACTGAGCTGTGATAGTGAGAAGGATTATATAGACCCAGGCCTTTGTAGAGAAAATATTAATTCATACTTGAAAAAGACAAGCAAGGACTCCTTCTATATCACACATCAAATACCCCCTGACTACATCACTTGCAATTTTGCTGTTTAATTACTTCATTTCCACCTTAATGAATTAAGCCACTCTTCCTAGAAATTATTGTTTTCAGCATCCTCTGATAGGCCAAAAATCCAAAATGACTCCTCACTGTCTAGTCCAGATACAGTTTATATGAGGCTAAGATTGATACACTCATTACAAATGCATAAGAATTTTTGAATCTTAGAAATCTATTGAACATATGCAACAGATATCACATATGGATACTAAAATTCAAAACTATTTAACAAAAATGCCTCTGAAAAAAAGTGAGCCAGAAAAGTGTAAAAGAATGTAAATACTACTCTATTTGCATAAGAAAAATGAGAAATAAGGTAACATTCACTTATCTACTTATCTCTTTTTAAATATTTTTTAAATTGATTTTTTAGATAGAGAGAAAGCAAGAGGAGGAGAAAGAAACATTGATGAGAGAGAAACATTGATCAGCTGCTGCCTGCATTCCCCCTACTGGAGATTGAGCCTGCAACCTGGGCATGTGCCCTGACTGGGACTCGAACTGGCGACCTCTCAGTGCATGGGACGACACTCAATCCACTGAGCCCACCAGCTGGGCTCTACTTGTTTTATACAAAGAAACATAGGAAGGAGTTGTGGACTAAATTGTGTCCCCCACAAAATTCATATGTTGAATACCCAACTCCTTGTACCTAAAAGTGTGACTTTATTTGGACTTTTAAGGAAGTAATGAAGTTAAAATGAGACTATTAAGGTGGGGCCTAACCCAGTCTGACTGGTGTCCTTATATGAAGAGGAGATAGGACACAGAGAGACACCAGGAGCCTATGTGCACAGAGGGTGGCCATGGGAAGAGGCAGCAATGGGACGGCCAAGCAGAAAGTCCTCGAGGGAAATAAAACTGCCGGCACCTTGATCTTTGACTTCCAGCCTCCATAACTGTGAGAAATAAATTTCTGTTGTTGAGTCGCCCAATCTGTGGCATTTTGTTATGGCAGCACTAGCAGACTAATATAGAAAGATAAGCCAGAGCCCTGGCCAGTTTGGCTCAGCGGTCAGAGCGCCCGCCTGCGGTCCGGAGAGACCCGGGTTTGGTTCCCGCTAAGGGCATGTACCTTGGTTGCAGTTTGTCCCCGGCCCTGGTTGGTCGTGCGGGTGGCAGCCACTCGATGTGTCCCTTTCACATCGATGTTTCTCACTCTCTCTCTTCCTCTCTCTCCCTCCCACTCTGTCTGTACAAAAAATGGAAAAATGTCCTCGGGTGAGGATAAAAAAAAATAAAATAAAATAAGAAAGATAAGCCAGAAAACAGTGAAGTTGGTTACTTACGATGTGAACAGGAAATAGGGCAGAAGGGATATGAGAGGAAATTTCACTGCTCTCATCATACTTTTTTGCATAGTTTGACTTTGGGAAGCATGCTAATGTTCTACAAATTAAAAATAACATCCATTCAACAAGAGTGAAAAGGGAAAAAAACTAAAATGGAAAACATTGTGACAAACACACACAATTTCAAATGTATGCCATAATTATACTGAGGGCATAGGGAGTTCTAATCCAGATAGTTTATAAACACAGTATTTGACTACATACCCTCTGTCTTGGTTGGGAATTGGCACATGTTGAAGACTGAAAGCAAATCCTTACCTCTCTTTCATAGGTTTATTTATTTGTTTTATAGTTTTATAGACAAAGCAATTTAGAAACCATTTAAGATGCATTATAAAATTAAGCAGGTGAATAAATGTATTGATGTTGAGAGTCAGGGTTCTCACTATGACAGAATATAAAACTGAGTAAAACAAGAAAGAATCCCATGGTGATGAATTGGAATTGGAGGCATCAGTGTGAATTTACGATTTCTAGTCCTGGCCTGTTTAGCTCAGCAGTTAGTGTTGAACCATGGACCGAAGAGTCGTGGGTTCGATTTTGATCAAGAGCACATACCTCCATTGCGGTTCATCCCCAGCTCTGGTTGGGGTCATGCAGGAGGCAACCAGTTGATGTGTCTCTCTCACATTGATGTTTTTTTCTCTCTCTCTCCCCTCCCCCCTTCCACTCTATCTGAAGATAAATGGAAAAATATCCTAGAGTGAGGAATAAAAAAAAAATTCATGATTTCTAAAATACATATATGTGTGTGCATAGGCATATTTAAGTACGTGCACATGTTGATACATAGATGTACATGTATGTGTATATGATTATGTCTACATACATGCCTCTATTTTCTAGAATGTCCAGGAAATAAAGGGACCAGAGTAGCAATGAACACACTTAGCGTGTGTATTTTGGTGTCTAATATTTTTATTTATTTTATCCTCACCCGAGGACATTTTTTGACATTCTGTTCAGATAGAATGGGAGGGAGAGAGAGAGAGAGAGAGAGAGAGAGAGAGAGAGAGAAAAACATTGACGTGAACTTGACACATCGAGTGGTCGCTACCCACATGACCCAACCAGGGCCAGGGACAAACTGCAACTGAGATATATGCCCTTAGCAGGAACCAAACCTGGGTCTCTCCAGACCGCAGGTCGACGTCTAACCACTGAGAAAACCGGCCAGGGTGGTGTCTAATATTTTTAAAGGAACCAGGGCTTCTTTGGGAAATGGCTAATTATAAGACTTGAGCAGAATAGGTACAAGATGGACATACAATATTTTGTTGTGCCAGAAATAAAGGAAACTTGAAAATATATAGAGGCCAGTTTGAAAGGGCTGACACTAGCCAAGTCCAAGGCAATTTTAGTGCCAAAATAGAGTAGAGTAATAAATTATGAAACAATTATAAGATTGTGTCCATACTGATAATAAATAGATAAATTGGCAGAGGTGATACGTAGATAAATTGATAGGGTGGTTATAGTATAATGCTGAATGTCAGTGGCAAACATGGAGGGAAGGCTGGAATTGGGTAAATATCAATTTGTAAAGACTGATCCACGCAAGAGTCACTAATGGATGCTAAATATAGGGGTAATTTTGATGGGGAACAGGATATTTGCATAGTCTTCAAGAAATCCCCATGGGAAAAAATGATAACTATGTAGTAAATATGTAGTACCATACCTTCACCATGTAATCAAAATTAACATCACCAAAGAAGGGCAAATAGACACCATGTGCTTCCAGGTATGATACCTTGAAAAGGACACAATGTTGCTCATGTAATGTTGCTCATTCTGACCAGTAATGTATAACCTGAATTAAATCATGAGGAAATATCAGACAACTCCAAATGAGGGATATTGTTGTATATTTTTGCATATTTCAAAAAAAATTAATAACACAGAAGACAAAGAAAGCCTATGGAAATATTTCAATGAAAGGCTGAGAACTAAATGCAATATTTGATCCTAGACTAGATGCCAAACTCAGGGAAGGAAATGCTATAAGTGTGTTAATGGAAAAAGTGGACATATAGATGGAGGACTATGTAAAAGTTTTGTTTCATTGTTCTATTTATTGAAATTGAAATATACATTGTGGTTATTTATGTGAAAAATATTTTTAATATTATTACATAAACACATAAGTATTTAAGGGTAAAGAGCATGATGTATACATGTTATTCTCAAATTATATATGATATAATATGAAAAATATGATATATGAGAGAGAATGCACAAATAAAGCAAATGGAGTAAAATATTAACAATAGGTGAATCAGGGTAAAGTGAATATTGGTATTTTCTCTTGCATCTTTGTATAAGTTTGAAATTATTTCCAAATAAAAGGTTTACTTTGTTTGTTTGCTGGGACTTGAATATGTGTCTCCTATGTCTGGGAAGGACGCTCTAAGAAAAGGGTTTTCTTTTTAATCTGGAAAGTTTCCTGTTTGGGAATCAGTGTTCACTAAGTGAGATACTTTCCTGCCTTTTAGAAGACACTGATCTGTGGAGAAGATGACAGCACTTAGGGAAGCAGTTAAAGAAGCTGGTTATGAGTACTATTTTGTTCTGGAAGAAGATATTTTTTCTTACATTGAGTAGATGTTAACTCAAGGATGAACAAAATTTTAACAAGAAGAATATAAGATTGGGAGTTATAGCAAAATTATTTATAGCTTTAACATTTTGTGTTAAATAAATGATAGTTTGTAATGAAGACAACAGTAACATTACTGCTCAAAGCTTAATTTTTGTTAAATATTTTATATCTTGCTGATAGATCCTAGAATTTCATTCTTTTGTTCCCTTCAGATTTCCTTCTTGCTTTAAACCTAATCTATTAGAAAAATAATCATATGTCATTGATTATCCACCAGCTATAATATCAGTCACTAATGTGAAAAGTAATTTTTCCCTCTTGAATATGGTTTTGTGAGACCTGAAAGAATAATCCAGATTTTTTTTAAAAAGTCCTGAAGGAGCTAATAAAAATGCAGCATTGTTTAAATTTAGTCATATTTAATAAAAGAGTATTTGCTGGGGGAAATAGCTATGCTACTATTATCATGCATTTGCATCAATGGGTTTTTATGTTAACCTATATTTTTTCCATCAATATTAGATATAGCAATGAAGGTACAACTGAACAAATATCTGTCCTTGTGAAATTGTGAGGAATGTCTTAAACCATGTTCTAAATTAATTCTCACTAAATCTTAATCACTTGTTTTTTCTTAAAAAACGTAATGATTAGAAGTCATTATTTATCTGTGGGATATTGATATTACCCTAAGCTCTTGAAGAGCCCAGCAAAGTCATGACTCTGTCCTGAGTTTTATATTTCAAATTCCTTTAAGAGGAAAGAATGACTTGAAGATCTGGTCGCCATTTCTCAGCTGTCAAGAATGTCTTTTCTTTCTGGTGGTAAAGAAATATCACATTGCACTGCTTTGTTTCAAGGTCATCTGTCAAAAATCTCAATTTACCTGCAAGTCTTGATGGATCTTAAACATCAATAAGTGGCTCATTCTTACCTTGCAATATAAAACTGAGGCTGTTCTTGTGCCATCTAATAAGACTATGAGTGCTTTTTCAGCAGTGTTAGGAGTAAACACTCAAAAGCATCGCATCTAGTTCTCTTTTCTTTCTCTCTGGAGAGAAGACAAGGATAGCTTTTCCTAAGGAACAGAAATCCTCTGGCATCATCTGTTTGTCAGGTCACCTCAGAGTGAAGCAGTAACCTTTTTAAATACAGAATCTTTTTAGAAAATGTTTTTGTCCTTATTGTAAAGAGACACTCTCCCTGCCTGGACTATCTATAAAACATGCCTTTTGTGTGCTCCCTTCCTACTTTCATAGAATTGAAAGCATTCTTTTATGTTGATATACCAAACACAGCCATCTGGATTACACAGTAGTGGGCAGTTTATTAGAGGGAAGTTTTAAATAGAAAACTATAGGAGCCTATTTCATGCTTTATATTGCAAGTGTAAAGACAACAAATGTCAATGAACATATTTGTGTGTGATACTGGGTGCCTCTTTGCTGTTGTGTGGAACATTAGCTCAACCATTCTTTGTGATGTTAAATTCTCATGTTCTTATTGTTTAATGGGCATAGGGTTTCAGATCTGCAAGAAGATATGGAGATCTATTTCACAACCATCTGAATATACTTAACACTACTGAACTGTACATTTAAAAATGGTTAAAATACTAATTCTTATGTTTTTTAAACACACTAAAAACAAATAAATAAATGTATTTTGAGAAGGAAAAAACAAATCCTCATGTCCATATCTAGGAAACCTAAATAGGCTAGGATGTGACTGGATAAGTTATTAAGTGCACTTTTCGTAGTTATGGTAGTCATTATAACGTTTTGTCAGGGCTCTCTGTTTGCAGTGGGCTGGCTCTTTCCGTCTCATCTCCCTCTATGTGATTGTGTTTTATCCAACAGAGGGTCAGAAAATTTATTCACTTATTTATCCAGCCATCAAAAATGGACTTTCTACATGCCAGGCACTCTTCCTAGTATTAGAGAATATTCAGATAACTTGAAGAAACGGCCCTTGCTTTCAAGGATCCTCTGCTGTTATAGAGACATTAAGACATGCTCTCAAAAAACCCACAATAGAGAGCAATGCTCTTTGAGTGTAAAAGGAAGGGAAATATGTATTGATCATCTAAGTGCATACACGTGTGAGCTCATAGAATTCTTTCAGCCATCCTCTCCCAGGAGTCTTATCATCCTCCACCCCTTTTTTTGCATCAAAAAATGAAGAAACTGGTTGAAGGTCATTCAGTTTTAAAGTGGATCTGTCTGCGTCCCAAACCGGTGTTCATTCTAGTCGGGATGCAGCCTTACACTTTCAGGAAAGGAAATACAGAGACTTCAAAATGTAGTTGAACGGGGGAGAGGATATTCCACAGATAAGGCACAAGGAAAGAAATGGGGTGGGAAAGGGAAGAATACTCTGGGAAGCAGCAAGGAGCATTGCTGGTAAGTAGTGGAAAATGAGGCTAGAACTAGCAGCTGTGGGCCTGAGGAGTAAAGATATTTAGTGGTAGACTGGAGGTTGCACTTTATCCTGCAGCCAACAGGTCCTCTGGAATTCTGATCGAGGACATGGGATGATCAATGCCATCTTTTAGAAAAACATTCTGCCAATAGGGTACATAAGCTATTCTGTCATTTCCAGTGCAAGCCACACTTCTGGTTTCTGGGTCGGCCCAGGAAGTTGCCAATCATGCTTTTTGTGGTCTGTAGTAGGTGTGGTCATTCATTCCTGTGTGACTCACAGTTCCTTCTAAATGTGTCATGGAGAAGTGCTTCTGTGGCTGATAAGCAAGGGCAAGAAAAGGGGGAGATTCAAACTCATACTGCAATTATTAAAATAATAATTTTACTCCCTGATTAAAGAAACAGAGTAAGCTTTTGGTGCATTTTTATATCTCACAATAAATAAATGTCCATTCTGGGGGGATGAGTGAGAAAAGAGATTCTGGGATCATTGCTACTTCATGAGTACCCTTCACAAACTCATAGTAATAAAAGTCCTAGAAGGTCTATGTGAGGAAGGGTGGAGGGGTGGCTTCCAGCCTGAAAGGGGATGGCATTGTTGAAGCTGCTGTAGCATAAGATTGCAGGCTGAGGGTAGGAGCACAGCACTAGCAGATGCAGATATGCTCAGATACTTCCGGGGTGCCCCAATCCTGCACTCAAACTGGCCTTGATTTTCCTGTAATGTTTCTTTACCCTGGTTGCAGATTGGGTCTCATGGAGACTTTTGGAAAATATATCCATATCCAGGACCCACTACCATGAGGTTCTGAATTAATTGGGACTATTTGTTTATTTTAAAAATTAGGTTTAATTTATAGAGGAAAACCTACACAGATTTTGGTCTACAGTTTAATGAGTGGATCCAGTTTTTAAAATTGAGATGCCATAAAATTCAGAGGTGCACAACCTTTGACCTTCAAGCAGCAAGTTGAGCATCTATAGGGCAAGAAGAAATTTAGAGACTTAGCAGAAATGGAAATGATTAAAATCACCTTTAAAATATATTTTGGGCTGCATTTACTCAGAGGGTATAGCAGTTTGGCAAGAGTCACTGTGTATGTGTGTGTGTGTGTGTGTGTGTGTGTGTGTGTTTTAACTTCCTTCTTTGGCTATATATCCTAGAACATTGAATTAACAATGTACATCAATGAATCTGGAAAACCATGCATCATGAGGCCAGAAGATTTTCTGCCTTTGTGATTCATCCCACTGATATGGCCTGAAGGCCTGTTTTGGATGAATAGGAATATGTGAAAAGATTAAGTGCAGAGAGTTGCTCTTGGTGGTATGATCTGGGCCTCTTGGCTTAATAGAAACATCAAATTGTTGGTTATGTTCTTATGTACAAAGACATGGAAGAGGGAGTAGCACAGGGTATTCTGCCAGTACCAGCCTGTCTTAAGGGAAAAGATTTGCCTGTGTCATTCTTCCAAGAGTAAGATCCTTTGTGTGGAAAAATACCAGAGAATACCACAAAGTAAATCCAGAATAGTATGAAAGAAGAAAAAATAAAGCCAGGAATTTAAGAGATTGTTCAATTTTTCTTATCACAACTAAAATTGTTTCTGAAACATTGATAGGAAGGAGGATCAGGAATTTTGTCTTATAGCAGAGTGATTTTGGTAAACATGTAAACAACTAAACATGCAAGATATCAATTTATTATTTGATATTCATTTTCTGGCATTCTTTCTGGGAGAGCTGATGACACACTAAAACCTAATTTCTGGAACCAGTTATTGGAAGCTCAGATTATACATTCCTATTGGTTATTGGCAATAAGCAAACAAACTCTTAACAAGGCAGAAGAACTACACATGATTTTCATTTCAACTAGCATTAAGCTTAGAAAAATATTCAGTCATAATTTTAACATTCTAATTTCAGAGAAATGTTAAAAATGAGTGAATAAATCATGTGTAGGTTTAGTTAGCTAAGAGAAGACTTTGGTACATGGAAACATAAGCATAGCAATGAAACACATTATAGAGTTGCCATTGCCCTCAGAATTCCATATATAAATGGGTGCTGAGGGGAACAACTATTTCAAGTTCCCATACTTCAGGCCAGGCTCTGAGACAATTACATGGATCATCTCATTTAATTCTCATCACACTGTCATGCTATTTGTCCTGTTATTATTATTCCTGTTTCATAGAGGAAGTTACATAACTGCTCCAGAGTCACCCACCTAGCAGGGGCAGAGCCAGGACTAGAACCCAGGCAGTCTGCTTCAGACCCGGGAGAAGCACAGAATTAGTACATCAAGTCCCTACAATTGTGTTCAATGTACAGCATCAAAAATACAGTCCATGGTCCCTGCTGGAGCCTGTGCAGAGAGCAGGATAGGAAAGGCAGGGAGCTGAAACCTAAGCCTCCAGGCCTTGGCCAGTCCTCACAGGTAGTTGTTTTCTTTTCTTCTCTGTCCTTTCTCCTCCCTTCAAGTAGCAAGTTCAAAGTGACCAGGACACTCACAGTAGCAGACAGAAACAGTTGTGGAGGAAGCTCTTGCCTGCCTATCACCCTAAAGCTGATGATGTTTTAGAACGTTGTCCACAGTAGGCCTGGGTTGGGCAGGACCTCGGCTTAGATAAGTGGTTCTGAGGAGGCCTCTCTACCCGTGAGTGTCTACCACAATGTGTCACTGTGTCCTTAAATCTCACTATTCAACCATTGAACCAAAGGCATGTATCTGGAGAAATAAGAATGATAACTAAGTTCTACATAATATTAACTGCAGGCCACACTTCTAAGCATTTCACATACACAATTCCCTTTGTCCTTATTCCAGTCCTGTGAGGTGGGTATAGAGGTGACCAGCTTCTCCCCATTTGCTTGGAAGTTCCCTGGTTTGAGCAAAGTTCTGTGTTCCAGGAACCTCCCTAATCCCAGGCAAACTGGAATGGTTAGCCACGCCAGGTATGTGCTATTACAGATTTCAAAAAACAAAAAAGGGCTGGAGAAGTGACTTGTCCAAGATCATAGACGGAGGAAGGGGTAGAGTCAGAATTTGAAGCCAGGTAATCTGGCTCCAGAATCTTTACTCTTAACCAATAAGACATAAATGGTTCTTCTTGGAGAACAGGAGAACTTTAAAGATGTATTAATAACACTGATAATAATATCACCCCAAGACATTTGAACTAGGAAACTGGAAAAGGGAAGAGACATTATTGGGACACTGTGCAAAGCAGGCCCTTTGTTTACATGATTTTATTTAACCCTCATGACAACCCCGTTAGGTATCATTATTCCCTTTTTAAGGATAGAGGAACAGAGACTGAAGAAAGTTGAAAGTTAAAAATTTTGCTTAAGGTTACAGAGATACAAAGTGCAGCAATAAATTACAAATCTAATTCTTTTTGTATCTGAAGGCAATGATTACTTCATTGCATCTGTCTACTTCTAACAAAAACTTACATTTGTAGAGCACTTCGCTGTTTACAAAGCCCTGTCACCGGAGTAACTTCTCCGACCCTTACGAACTCACGAAGGTGGACATAGCAGTAGAGACATTCTCACGTGCACACGAAGACACCCAAGATCTGAGAGGTTACATGATCCCCACAGTCACAGAGATATCATGAGGTTAAACTGAGACTATAAGCCAGGTTTTCTGAAAAGGTAGTTATGGATGGAATGCTTATGTTCCCCCAAAATGCATATGTTGAAATCTAATTCCCAATACGATGGCGTTAGAGATGAGTGTGGCGCTCTCATGAATAGGATTGGAGCCCTTATAAAAGAGACCTCTGAGCCCTGGCCGGTTTGGCTCAGCGGTTGGAGCGTCCGCCTGCGGTCCAGAGAGACCCGGGTTCGGTTCCCGCTAAGGGCACGTACCTCGGTTGCAGTTTGTCCCCGGCCCTGGTTGGTTGTGCGGGTGGCAGCCACTCGATGTGTCTCTTTCACATCGATGTTTCCCTCTCTCTCCCTCCCACTCTATCTGTACAAAAAATGGAAAAATGTCCTCGGGTGAGGATAAAAAATAAATAAATAAATAAATAAATAAATAAATAAATAAATAAATAAATAAAAAGAGAGACCTCTGAGAAGCCCCTTCCTCCCTCTGCCATGTGAAGACACAGTGAGGAGACAGCTGTTTAGGAACCGAGGAGCAGAGTCTGCTGGTGCCTTGATCTTGGACTTCCAGCCTCTAGAACTGGGAGAAATTTCTGTTGTGGGTAAACCGCTCAGTGTGTGGTAATTTGTTGCAGCATCACAAATGGACTAAGACAGTCAATGTTCTTTCATTCTTTCTTCCTGTTTTAGAATATATTCTGTAGATTATCCATGAACCTACGTGACAGAAAGAAATGGTAGGTAATGGGTGCGAGGTATGAAGTAGAACAAATGCTGTGCTACGATTTCAGGAATAAAAGTGACAGAACAAATAGGCTCAGAGGCAGTTTCTGTACAAACTTCTTAATACGTAATCAAAGAGGGGCCAGGAGGGAATCGGCCTAGATATATATATCTATATATAGATATATAGATATAGATATACTTTTTAGCATAGACCACAACAAATCATACCTATTGTGTAGAAAATTTCTTGTCTCCGTTTCATTCATTCATTCATTCATTCATTCATTCATTCAACAAATACTTAGTAAACACCTAGCCAGTCAAGGAGATTAAAAGAGTGAACATTATAGATACTGGGCAGCTGGTCACATGGAGCTTATGGTGTGGTGAGTAAACACTACCACCACTAATCATGCCAATCCTGGCTCTTCCCACACCAGTTGGGGTGGAGGACAGCTAATAATAGTCCCATTTGTGGCTTACTGGAAGCAACTAAGGTGAGGACAATTGGCTCACAAAATTCCTAAAAACTTAACAATTAGCTCTCCAGGCTCAGCACACCCCGGAAAGTACCCCCCACCTCCCCCATCCTACCCTCACATAGTTAACAGGGAGGATTATTGATCCTTACAAATTCTAAAGGGTCTTAGAACCAGGAGTATGTTCCCAGCACTAGAAGGGCAGTGTCAAAGTTGGATTTTCACCCGGAGTGACAGAGGTGAAGGCCAAAGCATATCTGTGCAGCTCTAAGGAAAGAAAAGCTGGAACAAATTTGGAGCCTGTCTATGGTCTGGAAGTGTCCCCTGCTCCAGGAGACGGACTTCAGGCAGTCTGATTTCCCCACAGCTCAGCTTTACTTTTTCAGGCCCATTTTTCAGGCCATTAGACCTCCTTACCTGAGAGATCTAATGCGGTGATCCATGAATGTGGGCCAGTATAGCACACTGGTCTGCATTTTGCTGAGAATATAGCCTTGAATGTGTTAGTAAGTGGTTTGAACAGAGAGCGGGAGCTGGGTTCTGAAGGGGAGAAACATGCTGGGAGAGATTGTAGGTGAGAACCTAGAAACTAAAACCTCATGAATCCTGCTTCAGAATGTTGATAGGGCTGGTGGCATAAGCACATTTTGAGCTAGCAAAGATATAACGTGGTAATGATAATAAAAGCAGGTAAAAAAATAAAGTAAGGTAACTTGGAAGGGTTTTTTCACCTCCTATCTTTTCTACTCACTCTGCAAAAGACATTTGATAGCAAATAAGAGCTTATAGCTATTATGGCTGCTACGGAGAGTAAAGGGTAGACTTGGCAATCTTCTACAGAATTTAGCCGCATGTGTGAAATTACTCATGGCAACACTTCTCATTTTGCACACTTTCTTTTTTATTTTTTTAACCATGGTATGAGACTGAATTCTTTCTATATGCAGTAAAGTCACCCTCCAGATTGCTTTTCAGTGATAGTGAAAACTTTCTGCCCACCTAAGGAAGAAAAAAAACATTACAAGTGATATTTAGTACTACGTCAAAGTTCCTGAAACCCGCTCAGTTGGAAATTATTTACGTAATGCCTGAAGGAATTTGGTAATCAGAAAACGTTGCAAGTTTATAATGAGAAATTGGTCAAATGAGTTGATGGTGACAGTGTATTTAATTCTTTCATTAATGCACAAAGCATAAATAAAACTCAGTACTTTAAAACTTTTACTTGTAAATAATAACCAAAAAAAAAAAAAAAAGTACCGTAAGTGGGATGGGATTGGTTTTTGGCTGGTTAGCTCAAGGATGATCCCACGTCAAACAGAAGCTGCTCGTCGCACAGGTGAAAAGACGGTGGTGAAGGAGAGGAAGTGCAGTTTCATTGTGATGTGATTACTGTTAACACTTCAATACATTAGTTTATCACCATCTGTTCACCAACAATTTTCGCATAATGTTCAACTGGTAAAATAAACCAACATATGCATACAGACTCTTCTGAAATACAATCGGAAATTTGGGGCAAATTATGATGTCTCCTAAAACAGCCTCAAATAAATTCATTTGAACAACAGAATATGTGGATATTCTTCAATACATGGCCTTTTCTTTTTTTCTAATTCTTGCTTATGGGACCTGATTCCTTTCCTTTCCCCACTCCTATTGTCGGGAATTACAATTGGACAATATAACGTTAGACATCATGATTCAGTTAGGTGTTTCTTTTAGAAACTAGATTTTAATCTTCTTCATAGATTTATTACCACACAACCCCCAAATCTTATCCCAAATGAAACTGAGTTTCCATACTCAAGATACGTAAGATCCTAATTAAATTAGGTGAAAAAAAATCAAGGAATCGGAGACTCTGAAAAAGTAAAGATCATCAGGCAAACTCTAATGTCTAATTTGACTATTTTCTTTTGCTTTCTTTAAATTTTAAAATCCATATAAAACCAATATTAAAGAAGTTTTTTGGGGAAAAACCCTGTTATCCTGGACATCAGCATAATTGCTTTCAGTTATGCATTTACTATAGTGCATTTTTAGCCTGATGCTCACATTTTACACAGTTGCAATTAAAGAATATACTTAAATGTGTATTACTTTATTTTCATGGATGTGTCTTAATGGTTCTTTGCTGTTTTATTTCATTTTTGAATACCCAGTTAGTACCTAAAACAGTGCCTGGCACATAGTAGGTATTGTATATAAATACCTTAATAAAGAAAGACAGGAATGTCAAAGTGCCTAACTGCTTTTATAAAGGCAAGATGTACTATGTTTTACACTAAACTGGATACCCTCATGTTCCAGGTAGAGTAGAGTAGCAATTGTTGCTCAGGAGACAGAGTGTGAGTTAATGGATCACACCATCCTTTGCACTTTCTCCTGAGATGTTTCAAGTCTGTCCTCTGGCAGAATGCCCCAGCCTCTGGCCTGATGTGAGCCTGGGGTTCTGCCAGTATGGTGTTGGGTTTATTTTGAAAGACTATGCACACCATTGGTCTCCATGGCCCCAAGGGGAGAAGGAAGATATTCTTTTTTTTGCAACTATCATTTGTTTTCCTCTGATAGTAAAATTAAGCAATCCACATTTTTTTTTTTTATTCTCACCCAAGGACATTTTTCCATTTTTTGTTCAGATAGAGTGAGAAGGAGAGAGAGAGAGAGTGAGAGACATCGATGTGAAAGGGACACATCACGTGGCTGCCACCCACACGACCCAACCAGGGCCAGGGACAAATTGCAACCAAGGTACGTGCCCTTAGTGGGAACCGAACCCGGGTCTCTCTGGACCGCAAGCCAACGCTCCAACTGCTGAGCCAAACTGGCCAGGGCGCAATCCACATTCTTGATAGCTCAACATGACAGATGATAGGAGAGGCTGGCCATGGTGAGGACCAGCAGGGCGGAGAGATCTCCATCTCGTTTCAGTGGGCTCTAGCATGGAAAATGAAGATGGGCTTCACCAAAACGGCCACACTGTCTGAATGTCAATGTAACTCTGCTTCAAGGTGATCTCTGTGGAGGCTGCCTAAATTCTAGTCCACTGCATTGCAAGGCATGTGAGAGTCCTGGAATCATGGTTACAAGAACAATCCTGAACACTTTCTCTCCTTGCCCGGTCCACAACCAGAGGTGCATGTCACAGGAAGGTCGGTGAGCTGTTCTGAAAACTTTCTATTGAACAGACTAGCTCAACAGCATTTCAAACACCGTCTTCATGGACTGACCACATTAATGTAATCTTTCTTGGTTATTTAGTGGAAAGAGCTGGACTTTGGATTTAGACAGATCTGGATTTAAATTCTGGCCCTGCCACATAATACATTGGCTATATGTTCTCAAGCTGTGGGTCAAACGACCCTTTCACAGGGGTCACCTATGACAATCGGAAAAGACATATTTCTGATGGCGATTCATAACTGTAGCAAATTACAGTTATGAAGTAGCAACAAAAATAATTTTATGGTTGGAGGTCACCACAACATGAGGGGTCGCAGCATTAGGATGGTTGAGAACCACTGGTTTATATGAATGAATTTTTTTTTTTTTTTTTTAGCACCAGAATATTCTATCTTGGGAAATGGGGAGAATGATTCTGGAGCAGTTTGTGAGTTTTACAGATCATAGATGTGATCATCTGAAGTAGTGTTAACAGCATATAGTAGGCACTCGATCCATCTGAATTTTCCCCTCTTTGCAGAGATCAGGTAAGACCCTGGGACAACCTGGTTCTTAAGCATAGCTCTTTGCTTTATTAGGGACAGCAGTCCTTTAGTTTTAAAATAGTTATAGAAAATAGAAGTCTACAGCCATTTCAGAAATTTTCAGGTTTGCTAGAAGTCCCTGATGCCCACAGTCACTCTGTATTTACATGAGATCGACTTGAAGATTTGACTCTCCTTGCTGTCGTCTGTGCAGCTGACCTAACGGAGCACTGGCTTGCCCAGAAGACAGATCCTGAGCCGCACACGGTAACTTACACACCCAGAGCAGCCCGACAGCAAACCCCGCTCAGCTCGGATTTCCACTGATAAAAGTCAACCCTGGGCATAAATTACATGGTGCTCACAAGGCAAGTGAAACACAATCTATTAAGATGAAATCACCAAGCTTGCACCTCACAGCCAACATGGATGTGATTGAAACAAGTTTCTTGGCAGATTCTTATTTCGGATCCTGACATTTTCCTATAGTTTGCTTAAAAGTTTTCTGAAGTAACTGGGAAATAATTGTATTTTGGGGCAACAAAGAAACCCTAGGAAAGCACTTACAATGCAGCAGCTGCTGCCATAGAAAGAGGAGACTTTGGTTGATTATAGATTTCTGCCAGAGATTTAAAAGTAGTTTTGTACACTAAAGAATTGCAACTGAAGTTTGTCCCCGGCCCCGACCAGGGCCGCGTGGGTGGCAACCAGTCGGTGTGTCTCTCTTACATCAATGATTCTCTCTCTCTTTCCCCCTGTCTTCCTCCCACTCTATCTGAAGATAAATGCAAAAATGTCCTCGGGTGAGGATAAAAAAAGAGAATTGCAACTGAATGATCTTACTTTACACAAATAACACTTTCTTTTGCTTCAGCACAAGTTACTAATCATTTACCAATCTACCAAAAATTCTTGATCAGCCCAGACTTCCCAGAATACATAATATGAGGTTTTAAGAAAGTGAGTGAGTGCAGTTGATTATCAAACTGTTTGATCTTTTCCCATCCGATAGATAAAAAATTGTATCTCGTTGTATCAATCCCCTGCCAGGTGTGAATGGGTCCTCAGCTCTCCTCTCCTGCAGACCTGTATGTCTCTGTGAATGGCAGGTGCTCAGCTTGGCAACTGGCATCCTGGCAGCTGATGCTGGTTCCTTATCATGTCTGCAGCTTCTCTGTGGGACACTCATTATCCACACTGCCTTCCAGCAGTGGTCCAGATGGTCTTCACACTGCCGTGTGGGTTAGGGGAGGGCTGGAGAAAGGGCAGCAATGGCCAGGTGTGTGGTGTGGGCCCTGTTGAGTGCGAGGGATGTAAAAGGGAGGCCCAGGTAAAGAATGTACTTCCTTCAGACTTTTTCTCTTCTCCCACCAGCATCAGGTTCACTAAGGATTATAGGGTAATTGCACCTGCAAAACCTGCGTCACCTTTCTTGTATCCTGCAGGTAAAATAAGACAAGACAAACAAAGAGATACCCTGCCTTGAGCCAACACAGGCCCCTAGATTATTCCCATCACCAGAGCACAGGTGGGTAGAAGGCAATACTCCATAGAACTGATTTGCAAGAGCGTTATTGATTGAGTTTCTTGAATTAAAATAAGTTCATTGCTCGACTAATTATGTAACCCACTGTATTCTTATTCCCTGATATATCAGTTTCTTTTCTCTTTTCTGAATTATTGTTTTACTATAAAATTGATTGTGCCTCTCATCAGGTGACACGTCTTAGCATCCATTCTTTTGGCCTGACAAAACACTGTTGTCTCCTCCTTGCTGCATAAGTATTTATAAATACATCTGAGGAATCACCTTTGCATTTACTAATTCAATCAATGAATTGAATACCAATTCCATGCCATGCATTGTGCTAGGGTCTAGGAGTAATAAAGAAAAATAAAATATTGTCTGTGTCCTCAAGATGCTTGTAGACGGGTCTGCATTCCCAAACTTTGTTGCAGGGAAAACGTTCCTACAGTGCGCCTCTCTCTCTCTCTCTCTCTCTCTCTCTCTCTCTCTCTCTCTCTCCCCCTCTCTCTCTCTCCCTCTTCATGATAAAACACATTTGAAAAATGTTGTACACAGGGTATATCAGCATATTAAAAGCTGTTTGGTAATAGAGAATCTTATTTAATTTTATTTCACTCAGATAAATTTAGACATACCTTCTGTGTAACACCTGTTCCCACTATTCCTGTAAATTTATACATGCCTTTGTGTAATCCCTGTTGAGAAATTAGTACTTCTCCAAAAACCAGTGCAAAATGCTTTTCTGAACATCTTTCCTGTTCTAGTAGAGGAAGAATTCAAGGAAAACCCTAAGATCTTAGAATTCCCAAATAGGTTATTGAATTCAGAGTGTTTTAAGGCGAGAGTGTATATTATATATTTGAAAGAGTTGTATATAAGTTCAAATTGTGCATCATTATCACTTCTTATATAATTGCATTTTAAAATTCTGAACTCCTACAAGGAAAAAAATAAGAGATTTAAAGGATTAGCATAACAGACCACCTTTCTCTGAAACTTTATCAGTGCACTTCCACTGGTTTCCTCCTAATTTTTGTGGGTCTCCAAGCTCTATAGGTATCTGGGCCTTTGTTGTAATTAACAAGCTCTCAGAAAGATCATATGGTGAGTTGCTTAGCATGAGTTAGAAGCAGGAGTCCCCATTCTTTTGGGGGAGTAAGGCTTACTGTTTTCTAATGCCCTGACCTCACTGAGGGATTCCTGATAGCATCTGGCTCTGTCACTTTCCTGCTTGAAATACTTTTGAGCAGCTGTCCCTCACAGCAGGGTGGCTGCAAGTGACTGGCTTTGGCCCCCTGTTGTAAATGACAGCTGGGTGATTTTGGTCATGGCTGCCAAGAGGCAGAAGTTGAGTGAGAACATTATAGAATTTTCATTATTCACAGTGGCAAGTGTGTTCACGGCCAAACAAAGAGGGTACCAGTTGAACACAGGAAAAAAAAAAAAAACTAATTGGATCTGCTTTCTCAAAAACCCCACTAATGTCCTTTCATTGCCGGAAACTGGAACAAGGAAAACGAAACTGAAGATGCATTGACTATTTCAGCCCTTTCCTATTCTGTCTCTTTCCTACATCCTTGGCCTGAGACACTGAGTAACAACACAACTGCTCCTACTACTAACACCTACCACTTATGGAGCACTTACCAGGTGCCAGACACCACAGTCTGCAACAGTTATCTGAGTTTCTCTTCTGAGCACACTTATGAAGTCACTGCCTTTTTACAGATAAAAAAAGAGAGATTGAAAGGTGTATAACCTGTACAAGGCTGCGTAGCTAAGAGCTGGTGAGACAGAAACTCAAACTGAGGCCAATGCAAACAGGGACTTTGTGGAGAGTCCATGCCATTGACTTATGACTGAGATTCGAAAGTCCAAGAACACTGGCTGTTATTTAAATACATGTGGCTTTTGCCAGTGCTCTTATCAGATCACAGCACTAGTACAAGGTGGCATTTCGAAGCCAAGGTGAACAACAGGAAATGAATTTAGTGATTGAATTCCAGTTTTGACTGCTAAATTTCAGCGTAAACTGTGCCTGCTTCCCCCTCCTGTAAATAAAGCTGAAGATATTCAGTGACCTTTGTGGACATGAAAATGACTACCCAGCATATTCCAATTTTATAGCTTTTGTTAAGATCAAGGTGACTTGATTATTGTTTGTTTCTGTATCTCAAGCACCATCTTGTCCCCTGATAGCACTGAGCAAAATGAGGATCAGCCAATCCCTCTTCCCCTGCTCAGAGGTCAGGGTTGGGGATGGATTTTACACTTGAATTGGGCCTGAAGTTTGCGGAATATAGTCATTATGAGAGGCAGAGCCAAGGGAAATGCAGTTCAGGTCTCCATCCGTGTTGAAAGTATTGTATTAGTGCAAAGAGGTGTGTTTATTGGGAGTGCTTTTCTCTCTGAACACATCTTAGGATTTCTTTACGGCTCCTCAAAGATTTTCTTTTTCTTTCTTCCGGAGATTAAAACAGGATTTCTTTTCATAAGAGCGCAGTTCCAGTGTGCGCAGTACAGTGATGCCCTATTCTCTTTCCGCGGGCTTTCAGAGAAAGGAGAGATTAGAGGCCATTCTATTCATCTTCCAGCCACTACGGGGACGTTGACAGAGGCATCACAAGGTCTTCAGAAGACCTTTTGACTGAGAGATCAGAAATTACTTCTCTGAAACTGTGAGGTAAGGGGCTCTGTACAGATGTCATTGTATTTTTCTCATCCTCCCAGTGCCCACAATCCGTCCTGATTTCTTCATCACCAAGTTTTGACAAGTTTCTTTTTTAATAAGGCTGAATGCTTGGGGCTGTCGCTCACCGTCCTCGCTGCAGCCAGTGCTGAGCTGGTGGTCGGCCGCTGAAATAAACTTTTATTAGAATGTTTCCATTAAGAAGCTTCAAGGCTATTATGTCAGGAATGAGGCACATCTATCTTGCTCTGATTTAATTGCAGAAGGGAAGGGTGGTTTTATATGCTATAAAGGCACTTCCAGGGAAGAGAGAACTTCATATCTGTAGTCACGGGGTCACATTTTGCCGAACCCTTCCGTTTCTCTTAACACTGCAGGAACTCTGAACAATGCAGTCTCACCTTGTGAGGCTCCCGAAATGGTGGCCACGGTCCCTGCCTGGTTTACTGAACTCACAGTGACTTGTGCAATAGGAAGTGCTGGGGGCCAGCTCCCCTGGATTCACCCGGCGGTGCGGGACGTGCACTCCGCTGAGACCCTTCAGCGAGCTCATGCTGCTGCCCAAGCATCTCTCCCTCCTGGGTCAAGCTCCTTTCTCCAAAACAACAGCACCCCCATCCCTTAGTCCAACTTCAGTCCTTGACCGAGGTGCTCTGATGAACTAACCACCCCCTCTCAAGCCTTTTCTCACTCCGTAGCCCAAGTCAGCATGGTGTTGGCCACTTGGCAAAGGATAGACTCAGGCTAAGAGAAGTCAGTATATTTACCTCCTCTTCCATTTATCCGACATATTCACCTCCAACACTGTGCGCCCCCGGGGACTGTGGGAGAGGGGCCGGGTTGAGGCAGCCGCCCGAGCACCATCTAGCTCCCTGACTGCACTGACTGAAATGAGAGCAATCAATCAATTGCTAGGCCATTGATTTGCTGAAACGGAATCACCACTTTTTTGGTTTTTTTTATCCTCACCCGAGGACATTTTTTCCATTTTTTGTTCAGATAGAGTGTGAGGGAGGGAGAGGAAGAGAGAAAGAGAGAGAGAAACATCGACATGAAAGGGACACATCGAGTGACTGCCACCCACACAACCAACCAGGGCCAGGGACAAACTGCAACCGAGGTACGTGCCCTTGGCGGAACCGAACCCGGGTCTGTCTGGACCACAGGCCGACGCTCTAACCGCTGAGCCAAACCGGCCAGGGCACCACTTTTTGCTTTTGAAAGGAATTTTTCACTTGAAAACCAGGTGGAGAGCAAACAAGTACCAAAGCGCAGAACCTGACAGGTTTAATATCTTTGTCCTGGCCTTTTGCACTTCAGGATCAGTGTTTCCTGTGGGTCTGGCCACAGAGGTCTGTTTCTTCAGATGATGAGAAAAGATGATTAGCATATATCACAGTAATTAGTTCCAGTCATCTCTCAAGTTTCTCTTAGTGCATTCCTAAGATGTGCCTGGGAAAAGCCCTTTCTAAATCCATCATTAATCATTAAATGGAAACATTATACATTCTTTAAATATATCAAATGTCATTTCAGTTTATGTATTAAAAGGGGGATCCTTGCCCAGCCGGTGTGACTCAGTGGTTGAGCATCAACCCATGCATCAAGAGGTCGCTGGTCAGATTCCTGGCCAGGGCACATGCCCAGGTTGTGGGCCAAATCCCCAGTGGGGTACATGCAGGAGGCGGCCCGTTGATGTTCTCTCTCATTGATGTTTCCATCTCTCCCTACTTCTCTCTCTCAAATAGATAAAGAAAAAAAAGCCCTGGCCGGTTTGGCTCAGCGGTTAGAGCGTCGGCCTGCTGCCCTGAGAGACCCGGGTTCGGTTCCCGCTAAGGGCGCGTACCTCGGTTGCAGTTTGTCCCCGGCTCTGGTCAGTCGTACAGGTGGCAGCCACTCGATGTGTCCCTTCACATCGATGTTTCTCTCTCTCTCTCTCTCTGTTCCTCTCTCTCCCTCCCACTCTACCTGAACAAAAAATGGAAAAATGTCCTCCGGTGAGGATTAAAAAAAAAAAAAAGAAAGAAAAAAAAAATTTTTTTAAAGGGATCCTACTTCCCCAAACAGAGTCTTCACATCTTATTTTATTTAACTGTGGTTCTTTGACACTTTGAAGTGTCTGTTCTACCCTTTGCATCAACAGAAACCCCAAATTTTTTATAGGATTTTCTTTGGTGTCAAGCCTGGCTCTAACACCCTGCATTACTTAGGTTTCAATTGATCGGTCCCAATAATGGGAGAATATTTAAAGATGTTTATATCAGTTCTTACTTCATTCCTATAAAGTAGGAATGAGGGGGCTCTATCATACATGCAGTGCACATAGGTGTTCATGTATTGTTTAATGTTCTACTGAGATTGTTGCACTCCTTGAGACAAGGGCTGTGTGGGTTTAACAGGTTTGGGGCTATGACCTATGTATCTGGCCACTTAGAAAACACTATCAATGATAATGATGGAGAATTCAAGAATTAGGAGGTACCTAGGCCATAACTTGGAGTCAGTACTTCAGAATAATGAATTTTTTCCTTTTAGGCACAACAGATTGACTCTAGGAGGTTCAGACATTTAAAGATAATACTGTTTTGAAAAGGAAATATCAAAAGAGCTGCTGCATAAGAATCAATGTGAGAATCTTATGAAATTCCATAATATCAGTACCTTTTTATGGAAAATATTACTTTCTAGTTTAAATTATAATTGAAGTCACAGACATAAGATCCCCAAGGGAAGGGTCCCTGTTGAAATCTTCATATATTCCTTATATTCATATAAGCCTATATCTTACACACATTAAGTACTCAGAGAATTTCTATTAAATTAAAGAAGATGGGGTTGGCTGTGGAACTATAATGGAAGGGGTGCTGGTTCCACATGATCTGCTATCTGTGTCGTTGGTTTGGGCCCCCTTCCTACCGGTCAAGGCCCCTGCACTACACTCTCTTGCTCTCTTCACCTCGTTCCTGAGATCTATATGAAGGATGAATTTCTATACAAAAATGTCATGAATATTGCTTTCAACTCATTATCTACAGATGCATAGGATATGAAACTAATCCTTACTTCATACTTGAGCTCCTTTCTCTTTTAGCTCCTTTTATTCTTTCTTTTCTCCATCTCTCTTTCCACCCCATCTCTTTCTCTTCTGAAACCCTTCCTCTCACACTGGTTCACTTTCTTTCTACAGAGATGAGCATCACAGAGATAAGAAAGAGATAAAATAATATACATACATATATAAAGTGGGATGGAATGTTGCAACACAGTTACTGGGATGGAATGTTGCGACACAGTTACTGGTTCTTTCTTTATTCTGAGTATATTTTAATGCTCATTTCATAGGATATTTACTTAGGTGATTTGTTTGAAAGACCAGATCATTTTCATAACAAGCTTTCCAGTTGAGTGATTCAATGCAATATAAAATGACAAAAACAATTATGGAATGTTCAATATATTCCTGCAAATTGAAACAATCTTAAAAACCTAATTCCTTTTTTCCTTTTGTAAACATTTATTAAGTACCAACTATATGCCTAGCAACCTGTAGGACATGAAACTACATATATAGCTAGTTAAGACATGATCCTTGCCCTTAATGACCTTTACCAAGTTGAAGGGTAAAAAGGTGACAAAATTGAGCCTCAGAAACGCCCAGGACAATATTAGGTTTTAAAGTAAAATTTTCTGTTGGAAAGTATTGCACAAATCTTATTTTCTAGCACTTCAGAGTGAATGAGAAAGAGAAATACAGAGAGAGAATAGCTCCTCAATTTCAATGTCATTTCAAACAGATGACTGTTACTGTAAAACCTATTCACTATTGTTATTTTTACTAATCACACAGGGAATAGAAATAATGATGTCATTTGGTAGTTTCTACTCTGTTGCTACAATTTTACCTGTTTAGTTAGCTCACTGGTCCTCAGTCCTCACAGAGCTTCTAAATAGACCCATGCCCAGAAATTCTTCTGACTGAATTGTCTGGAACATAGGGAGATTTTCAATTTCCAGGTGACTTTAGTGTGCAGATTAGGTTAAGAAATGCTGAATGAATTGATTGGTTATTAAATAGCTGGATCACCTATCCCCCAACAGCTGGATCACCTATCCCCCCGAAAAGAGTAAATTTATCAAAAATAACAAGAAGGAACTGGGGTTTTAGAATTAAAGTTTTTATTCCCTAAAAGGAGAAAACAAACTAGTACTTTTAGAAACCCAGTTCTTCTTGGCACAAATTATGAGGGAAATTTTCATGCTTGAAGACAAAGTCAGGGAATTTTGTTTGTTGTTGTTTTTTAAACCAATTTATTGAGGCTTTATTGAGACATATTTAATGTATACAACTTGATGGGTTTGGAGATAAGTATACAACATAAAACAATTACCACAATGAAGGCAGTTCTTAAGAGATTGCAGAGATATGGTTTTAATGTGTAGCTCTGGGGTCTTCAAATAACACATAGATAGAACTTAGAATATGATACTGGAGGAATAAATAAGTGACATTATCCCTCCACCTCATCACATCTCATACCTTGAGGACATTACCATTACAGCTCTTCATAAAAGCTAGTTTTGGGCACAGTAAGATTCTACTCCATAAAGAGGGTCTGAAATGAAATTATCTTGTCACTGCCAATTCACTGACTTTGGAAATCATGTAGATGAATGGGAGCAAGGATAGTTTATAATGAAATAAAGAAATGAAGAAAAGAATATTCTTTTCTATGTAGAAGAGCGGGGATATTTGAAATCCAAGTCAAGATATTTCTTGGAAAGCAGTTCTGAATTCTCTGTATCACCTTAACCAGTGCTTAAGACTCCATTTTCCACACTGGAAAATAAGCTAAAGTAAGTTTGGGCCTCAAAAATATCTAGGCCTATGCTAAGCAGAGTATAAAAAAATTATTTGTCATACATATATCTGTTTATATAAAAAGCTCATTCAAGCCAATAAAAAGTCAAAACAGTAGAAATGGGGTGAAAGACTAGGTACAGACAGTACACAAAAAGACATACAAATGGCTCTTTAGAAAATATGGGAAATGATCAATTTCACTTAGAATAACAAAAATGCAAATTAAAATTAGTCTGATATATCATTTAAAAAATCAATTGGATTTGTAAATATTCAAAAATTATAAAGACTGTCAGGAAACATGTACTCTCTTGTTCATTACTGGTGGGAGTGCAAGTTGCCATACATCTATAGAAGTCAATTTGTAAATATCTAACAAAATTACAACCCACACAATATTGGATGTAGCAGTTGGCCTTCTAGAAATTCAGCCTGTGGAACATACAGCGTTACTGCTGCAGAATTACTTGTAACATCAAAATTTGGATATACCCAAATGTCAGTATAATAGTATCACTGTCCATAAAACAGAATAGTATGAAGCCTTAAAAAAGCACAAAAGATTGTTAAACCTACTGATGAGAGATGATCTTCGAGATATATTGTTAAGGAAATAAAGCAAGGTGAATATATAATGTGTTTCCTGTTGGTTCTTTTTAAATTTTCAGCCACTTGAATGTATATAACATACAATTTTTTTAAAGTTTCAGACTATTATTGTCAGTTGTTAAAAAGTTACAGTGACAGGAAACAGTATTTCTGCATGAAATCCCATTCTAAGGCAAAATGGCCCCCTTGTGTGCCTGCCTCAGTGGGTATACATTCAAACCCAAGTCATTGTCCATATTTATGTACTCTGTAGAAATGTTCATTGTTGACCATTCCTACATTGGAGAATGTGAGAAAAGACAATGATTAGAGTTTGTTGCTCTAATTAATGGGAAACATTCCTCCCCACCACCAGCTATGACTGAACACATTGTCTTTCTAAAAAGTCCTCCCACATACCCCAACTTCCCACTCCTTTCTCCTAAGTCCTAATTTTTCTGGTCTTAGCCTACACATTGCTCCTCCAGGGAGTATTCCCTGACTCCTTCCTCAAGCATGCTGGGTTGGGCTTTTGTTCCATGTGCTCCCAAGTTCCCCTCACTAACCATCAGGCAATCCTTATCCTTCCGTATTGCAGTCAGATCTCAACTTGTCTCTTACTCACTCACTGCTGTATCCTTATCATCTGTCACGGAACCTTCCAGTAGTTTGCCCGCAACCAATATTTTGTTATCAATGATCACTCCTAAATCAGGAGAAGAAAACCATGCTCTCAGCATAAGCTCTTATTAATTTTTGGAGACCAGGGAGAATATGAGGGAAGACATTGTCTTTCTCAAAAAAGAAAATAAATTCTGCAAAGCCATTATTATGTATATTTATAAAAAGATAACTAAACAGCCCTGGCCGGTTTGGTTCAGCGGTTAGAGCATCGGCCTGCGGTCCAGAGAGACCCGGGTTTGGTTCCCGCTAAGGGCATGTACCTCGGTTGCAGTTTGTCCCCGGCCCTGGTCGGTTGTGCGGGTGGCAGCCACTCAATGTGTCCCTTTCACGCCGATGTTTCTCTCTCTCTCTGTTCCTCTCTCTCCCTTCCACTCTACCTGAACAAAAAAGGAAAAAATGTCCTCGGGTGAGGATAAAAAAAAAAGATAACTAAACATGTCTTTATGTTTTAAGAAAGTGCCATCACTTGTTTTGATTGAGGCACTTGCATTTCTCTGCTTCTGGGGGATGCATGTTGACGGTGACTGCTGCTTACACTCAGCTCCCCTTGCCAGGACACCTGGGCAGGTAACCTCCAGAGCCCTGAGCTCAGTGTTAGAGTATTGTCCTCACAATTTTTGCATCCATTCTGTTCAAACAAATGGGCCATTAATTTGAAGCCTGGTGTTTCTGGAAGTTAAATAAATCTATGAGAAAGTACTTAAAATTAATGTTCAGAATTATTGTCACAGGATCTATTTTCCTCCAACCAAAGTTTATGCATCAACAGACCAATTGCAAGCCATGACAGGGCATAAAGCCAGTTTCTCATCCTCTCAAACTTTAGTGCTAATAATAATACTTGAATTTTATGTTTATATACACATGCACATTGCCCCGTTTGGCTGCTGTCCCTTAAAAAGCTGGTGAGTGTATATGCCTGACCAGTGACTCCAGACATAATCAGAAAAGAGGAGGGAACTGGGCAGATAGAAGCTGTAGTACCCAGAGGAGAAATAAATATTCATAACCCTTCTGACATCTACTTTTATCTTTACACTAAATATATTAGGGAGGGAAAGGACATTTTGCATATGAATTCTTTGCTATACTGACAATATCTTGCTTTCCTGATAATAGAGTTAGCTCAAAAGCCTTACATTTGGTGATTTAATGTAAGCCTGGGATTTACTTAATTCTTATTGTCTTTGAAATTTGTTTCCATAGAAAGAAACTTTTCAAATTAACTTAACTGTCCTCTATTGGTTGACGCTTTTGTGCGATGGAAATGCAGTGGAAAAGACTTCGATTAATATCAAATAATCAAGTGCTTTTTTTGACCACCGTTTACTCTCAACCAACTTTTGGTATTGATTTTAGCTACTGCCAGAGGGTAGGCATGGGACAAATGAAGAAAATGCCCGGCTCTTTCCTCTCTGCTCTGATTCATCCCTCGGGCGAGGTTGGCTCATGCCCTCTAGACCTGGCAGGCAGGACCGCATCTTCTTCTTTCTGCACTACCCCTGCAGGAATTTGTATGTTCTCTAGGAGTTGAATAAGCATTTTAAAACAAGCAGTGTGATGGCTGAAGCTTGGAGTAGAGCCCATTATGAGTTGAAAAGAATTCCCAGCTGTGTTTCACTAGTCCTGATCCCAGCTGCAGCAGGGCCCAAGGACACTGTTGCTTAAGCCCTGGATGTACACATACACATTCACCTCATTGCATTTGAGTGTTTGACTTTCAGACAGTTGGGGAGCCCTGAACCTTAGAGATAAATTAATTTTCTTTGTGAGACAGACCTGAGAATCCACAGGTACAGAATAAATACATCATATTTCTCTGTTTATTAAATTGTAAAGATTCTCAGCATGATTTCAAACCTCAGGAGCATGAAAAGAAATCAAAAGCACAGGTATTCCTGTTAAAGCAGGTAAGAGCATGGAAACAAAACTATAATTCGGGGTAGGTCAAGGAGTATCGACATACACTGAAAAAAAAAGAGCAGTGAGGTTTTGTTTTGTTTTTTATCCTCACCCGAGGACATTTTTGCATTTATCTTCAGATAGAGCGGGAGGGAGAGAGGCAGGAAGGGGGAGAGAGAATGAGACATTAATGTGAGAGAGACACATCGACTGGTTGCCACCCACACAACTGGGGCGGGGACAAACTGCAACCGAGGTACATGCCCTTAGCGGGAACCGAACCCAGGATGCTCTGGTCAGCGGGCTGATGCTCTAACCGCTGAACCAAACCAGCCAGGGTGAGAGCAACAAGATTTACAGTAGATTCAAGATTAGTCTATAACATTACTTGTTCTCTCTGGTTTGGAATAACATAGAGTAAGTCGGTTTCTCCCTTCCTGGGGGAACTGATCTCAAAAATATGTGGTGAATTTTACCTTAAGATTATACTCAAGCCAGGGGGAGTTAATTATGCTGAAGTGAAAAGGAGAGTATGGAACTGTGTAGAGAAGTCCGTGCTCTTCTAAACAAATTAGAAAATTAAAACTCTGGTTATCCTTTGCTTTTCACTGGATGGACAGCCAGCCAGTGGAGCTCAGATACATAATCCAAAGACAAAATCTGAGTTAAAGGAATGCAGTCTTTACCTTTCTTGGCCGGTGCTTATCTAATAACCAATAAGGTCCATCATTTACTAGTTGGGTCACGAAGTATAATCAAACCAGAAAGAACAAAATATAAGCATCCACCCCAATATCCCCCATCATCATTCAGACATGATGTTGTTGTCTCTTGGCCTGTATTCCTCATCACCTGGCACTGACTATAACCCATGTTAGGTTTCTGAGCGCCTGGCTGAATGGCTTCAGGTTTTGATGCCCAGCTTTGAATGCCAAGTTTGCCTAGACCCTGGGCTTAATTCCGGCCTTCTTGTTTACTGGCTCACACAAAGTCATCATTTTCTGTCGACTGAGGAACTTTTGAAACATTGTCCTGCATGAGATTACTTACATCCTCCTTGGAAATCTCAATGTGTGAAAGGAGTCTGAGCACTGAAAGAGCAAACAGCAAACTCAACAAACAACAAGGAACAAACGCAGCGAAGGCTAACATGACTGTCTGCCTGTCCTCAAAAAACCTGGGCGGGAGAGAGAGGAAGAAAGCAGTTGGGAAAGGCGTTACTGCGCCTAGAAAGCCAGGGACGATGTTTCAGCCTTAATTGCCCACAATTTTCTCTGCATTCATTGCGCTCATTCACACGCGTGGTATTATTTTGATGTCATTATTCTGCGGATGGCCTTGTTTTTATTTTTTAGAATACAAGAAAGGGACAAAAAGAATTTCATCATGAGCCTGTCAGGCGAACTGTTCTCAGAGGAAGAGAGGGGTTGAATGACTGAATCAATGCCAGCAGAACTATTCATTACACACAATTTCCCTAGAGCTAGAAAACCAGTGTCCAGGGTGTGACATGTAGTCCCCTTGTCCTTGAGATAGACAGTAGGGTCAAGTTTGAGGTTTGATTCCGCGGTCTGCGTTGGGCCACAATTCCTCGGCAGCAGCATTTTTATGATGAAAGAAAAACACACAGCTGACCAGGATTTAAAGCTTTGCTCAAGGTCAAATGGGGCACCTCCACATGACAGGCTTCCTGTAAAAATCCCAGGGCGCCAGCAGATTCAAAGCTATTTGTTAAGGCATATCAGGCATCCAAGAGCCTCCATTAAGCTCTGTTTGTAGACAATTTAGGGAATTAAAATGAAATAGAAGATATGGCCCCTTCCGTTTAAGAGTGTGAAATCTAATGGAGGGAATAAAATACAAAGGCAAGGAAATGGGACAGTTACAAATGAAAATAGATAGAAACACTTACAGGAAAGCAGCAGAAACATGCAAAGACGGTCACTGCTAATTGGACATGTACAGAGACATATATTCGTGTGCCGAAACAGCCTGGGAGTCACTGAGAAAAAAAGTCTGTGAAATTGTAACCTTTATAGTGTGAAAAATGTGATTTTTGGAAGTATATTTCAGCCTCAGGTCAGACCGCTTGATGACCCACCCCCTCTCCAGGCTCCATCTGGATCCTGTGTGCTCTCCTCTGCTCTGTCTTATGTCGAGAAAGCTTAGACCTGGTGCCAGAGAAACAAAGGGAGAGGAGGCAGACACTTGGGATGGGGTGGAGAGGAGTTAAAAGAATGTAAAAGAGGTTCTCCATGGAAAATCTGTAAGCAATTGATAGGGTAGACATATGCAGCTCCCCTAAAGGCTAGAATTGGGTCCCCATGCCTACAGATTAGCATGGGAATAAGTAAGCCAGACTAGAGACACCCACCACACTTTGAACTCTATTCAGTAGATTATATTACTTGAATCTAAGCTAAAAAAACTAAGAATGGTAGTTTTAGGGATTCTTTGTAATATTTGCCTAGGTGAGGGAGGGGATAAACCACTCTGTCATAGGCCCTCCTGTGCCCCATCCTCCGTCTAGAGACACGCTCAATTCTTCCAGAATGGAAGATGGAGAAAGTCAAGGCAGACCATGAAGAATTAGTCAATTTTCTGTCCAGTAAGGGGCAACAGAGTATCTCGCCTGCTCCCCTCCGTGGGTGAGGCAGAGGCCCAGATTACAGAGATGTGGACACAGATGAGTGGCAGGTGTATGACCGAGAGAGAAGTCGGCCTGATAAGGGACGCTTGCAGAGCACAGGAGCACAGCTGAACAATTTACCTTTGGTTATCTTTTCTGATGTATTGCCCCCAAATCTTGCTGTACAGTTTGTACAAGCTGACTCTCAGTGAACAAACATAGCAGATTATGAGAAAAGAATACCACTTAAAATTTTTTTTTCTTCATTGATCCCAGAGAGAGAGAAAGGGAGAGGAGGAAAGAGACAGAAACATCGATGAAAGAGAACATCGACTGGCCACCTCCTGCACGCCCTCCACTGGGGATCGGGCCCACAACCCAGACATGTGCCCTGACCAGGAACCAAACCAGCAACCCCCTAGTGCATGGGTCAATGCTCAACCACTGAGCCACACCAGCTGGGCAAAAAGCAAACCATTTCTATTTGCACTGTAATTACATCCTAATTATAATACTCATCCAGTGCACAATCCCCCAGGTATAAACTCTAAAAGAGAAGGGGGAAGGCCAAAGATTCCTCAGACTATGGGCCTCCTCCCCAAAGCTTTACTGTGAAGTGACATTTCTCTGACTTAAATTCTAGGTGAGAAAATAGTATAAAGAACCCCATGAACCCTCTCCAACAACTTTCCATACCAACTCTGCCTGATAAGCCTTCACTGGTTTGCACTGGAATAGCTAAAAATTCTGATTTGGCAAAAAATATATATTAGTTGCTAAAAGTATTATCCAAATCATCTCCAAATAAATACCCCAAAGAGACTGCAGGGACAAAGCTCTTCCTCTCCCATTGCCTTTTTATACAAAGCCAATTATCTTAAACTATAAACACAGATAAAATTAATATCAAATATAATCAGAAAAGGTGTGCTGAAAGACTTAATTGTACATCCTTGAAAAGATACAGAGACATCAGTACTTCCTTTGATAAATTATTACTTTACAAGTTATCAGTGTGTTTTCTTTCATGATGTTTACATTTCAGAAAGTAACTTTTTGTTAGTAATCTTTTCTTCACTAGAAATATCATGGGGTGAAGCAATAAATGACTGTTTTGCAACTTGTGATTTTGTGAAATGAAACATTACAAGTAACATCAGGAAAAATAAAGTGCAAAACAATAGTGGCAGGAATCCTGGAGATCTTACCGCAGAGGGTTAGAAGCACTGCAAACATCCCGACTGATCACTAGCAGGCTTCAAAACAGGAGCTTTGCGCTCAGGTGCAAAAAATGCAGAGAATTGTGTGTGCACCGTAGATGTCAGGACGTAGCTCAGAATTCATGTAATTTTCTTTACAATTAAAATTTCTTGTTAGCAGTTCATAAGTGGATTCACAAGATGTTAATTCTACAGAGAGCAGAAGGGAAATAACTATTAAAAACAGGACAATCGCAATTCACCACAGGAACATTTGTCAACATAAAATTTTGGCCCAAGGTTCTAATACTGAGCTGTGAATTACATCCGTTAGTATGATTGTGGTCATCTAAATTAATTGAAAGGAAATTATTTCCTAATTAGGATTGCCACCCATCTAGAGCCTGGGGTTCAACAGGCTCTTTTCCAGGAAAGAGAAAAAGAAAGAATAAACACCTCTGCCCACTAATTTCATGGTCTTTTCTATTTTTAATGCCCAGACAGCTTAACGTAGTTCTAAGAAAATGAGATCTACAGCCTAAAAATTTAAGTTGGCATTAATTCCCTTTTAAAAAATTAGATTATTGATTCACTCAACATTTGGTCCAGGGGTAGGGAACATCCTGCCCATGGAGTTGACCCTGCCAAGGCGACCATAGGCGGGACTCGAAATGGAATAAATCTAGGAGCTTTTTTCATAGCAACATAAATTTATATTAAGTGAATCATAATAATAATGTGAATTATGAGGGACAAGCAAGGGACATCCATTACGGGATAGACAGGACACCTACGAGTACATGACGTGACAAGACAGACACACATGCTTCTCACCCACTGCCCTCAGCCCGTCTGCCTGTATTGTGGTGACTCAGAGGACAGTCAGTGCCAGGCAGGCTGGGAGTGTACACAGTGCGAAAGTGTTAACACACTGTGGTGCGACCATGGAAATCCAGTGATGATGAGATGAGATGATTCCTGGAGATGTGGATGACGCTGCCTTCGATGACTGACGACGACATTGTGGACTTCCCTGTCGACACAGATGATAACTCCAATCCAACCTTTATCCACACGTCCACGATGAACAATCCTTGTAAAAACAATCTCCGATGAAGATTAAGGGAATTACAGTGCACAGAAAAGACCTCAGAGTTGATGATACAAACGTCGGATATGTTCCAAATTCAAGACGCAGGATTAGAACAGCAATCAAAGCAAAATAATCACGTCGCTGGGGACATACACACTGGATAGTTATTAAAATTTAAGTGCTGTGACATCCTACAAATGGCGACTACAAAGAAAATAAAAGTTGATGCAGAGTGTTGATCTTTCCAAGAGAAATGGACAAATGATTTTGTTGTTGTTGAAGTCAAAGGCAAACCTGTGTGCCTAGTTTGTGACAACGCATTAGCGGGAATGAAAAAGGCAATCTGGAGCGTCATTAAGGTCAAAACAGGCTAACCTCAAAAAATTAGGAGGCCAAACGCATCTGGGTATAATCAATGCTCCTCAGCTGAGTACGGAATCGCAACAAGCTGCTTTCTCTAGGCCTCACTGTGACAGGGACAACGTTATCCAGACGAGTTATGTAGTGAGGGAGCTAATCGCGGAGAAGCTGAGGCCTTGTGTAGAGGGAGAGTCTGTGAAAGAGCACATGCTCACTCGATGTGTCCCTTTCACATCGATGTTTCTCTTTCTCTCTCTCTCTCTCTAAAAAAAAAAAAAAAAGCCCTGGCTGGTTTGGCTCAGCAGTTGGAGCATCGGCCTGCAGTACAGAGAGACCCAGGTTCAGTTCCCGCTAAGGGCATGTACCTCAGTTGCAGTCTGTCCCCGGCCCTGGTTGGATCGTGCAGGTGGCAGTCACTCAATGTGTCCCTTTCACATCGATGCTAAAAGAAAGAAAGAGAAAGAAAGAGAGAGAGAGAGAGAGAGAGAGGAAGGAAGGAGAGGAAGGAGAGGAAGGAAGGAAGGAAGGAAGGAAGGAAGGAAGGAAGGAAGGAAGGAAGGAAGGAAGGAAGGAAGGAAGGAAGGAAGGAAGGAAGGAAGGAAGGAAGGAAGGAAGGAAGGGAAGGAAGGAAGGAAGCATGGTGGCTGCTGCGGAGTTGTTAGCACCAGACAAAGCAAAATTGTTTCAGAGTGTTAGTTTGTCTCAGAGAACGGTCTCTGATCAGATTACTGATTTAGCACAAGATACTGAAAAAACACTGATGGATTCTGCAAGAGAGTTTCAACTTTTCTGTGTGGTTTGTGACAAGACAACAGACATAACACTGCCCAACTGGCCATTTTCATTGGTGGGATAACTGCAGAGTTTGACACACGAGAGTAACTGCTGTCGCTGGAAGCCATGGAGGCACTATAAGAGGTGAGGACTTGTTGGAGAGACTTGATTTATCAATGAAAAAACTTCAGTTAACATTTGAAAAGTTAACGGGCCGTATTATAGATGGAGCTTCAATCATGCTGGCTCACAAATAGGGTTAATTGCATTTGTCAAGAAAGAACTGAATTGTCTCAGTCTTGATCCAAGTGATTTAATTACATGCCACTGCATCATAAGCAGGAAAGTCTCTGGGCACAGTCGTTGTGGCTCAACATTGTGATGTCAACAGTAGTGTCATTATAACTTTTTTTTTTTATTTTTTTATTTATTTATTTATTTTTTTTTATCCTCCCCCGAGGACATTTTTCCATTTTTTGTTCAGGTAGAGTGGGAGGAAGAGAGAGGAACAGAGAGAGAGAGAGAAACATCGACGTGAAAGGGACACATCGAGTGGCTGCCACCCGCACAACCGACCAGGGCCGGGGACAAACCGCAACCGAGGTACATGCCCTTAGCGGGAACCGAACCCGGGTCTCTGGGACCGCAGGCCGACGCTCTAACCGCTGAACCAAACTGGCCAGGGCTCATTATAACTTTTGTCAAAAGCAGAGGGTTTAACAGACACCACTTTAAGGACTTACTGAATGATTTTGACTCTGAGTATGGTGATCTTGTTTATCACCGTGAAATGCGGTGGCTGAGTCCTGAGAACATACTCATGAGGTTTTACGAACTGCAGGATGAAGTCAAGCAGTTCATGGAGAGGAAGGAAAAACCTGCCAGGGAACTCAGTGATAGCAGGGGGCTGGTGATTTAGTGTTCATGGTGCCCATTACCAAGTACCTCTCAGAGCTGAACATCAAGTTGCAGGGCCCCAACCAGTTTCTCAGCTGCCTGCTTTCAAATGTGAAATCATTTGAAGCTAAATTAAGGCTGTGGAAAGTGCAACTCGAGAGGAATAAAATGGTGCATTTCCCCACTCTGGAAGGACAAAAGCCTTTTAGGACACTTGAATATGCTGGTGAATGTGGGAAACTAATTGAGGCATTTAATGAAAGATTCAAGAGTGTGAAAAGTAAATAAATGGAATTGAACATCTTTGCTACACCATCCAATGTGGAACTAGCTGATGTGCCTGATAACCTACAACACAAAACCATTAGCTGCAAGGCGAGGATAAGTTGAAAGCTAGGTACAACAACCTCCCACTGCTTGAACTCCATAACCAACGCTGAATTTCCCACTTTGAGGAGACATGCATTGAAATATGCATCTGTGTCCTGCACAACTTACTTCTGTGAGCAGTTCTTTTCAAAACTTACCATCCCAGAGCATCAACTGCTCTCCAGACTGACCAATGCAAACCTGGAAAAGCAGCTGTGAGTAGCAATGTCATCAATATCAGCTAACAGCACACGCCTCACCAAAGGGAAACAGTTCCAGCCATCACATTAGGGGTGAATTAATTAAATGTTTGACCAAATATAGTAGGCTAATTTTTCAGTTGATAATTTTGTATAGCCTGTGAATTATGTTATAAATATCCAAATGGCCCTTGGCAGAAAAAAGTTTCCCCACCCCCAATTTAGTCACTAACCAGTACTTGTCCCTGGGATTGAGTATCTAAATAAGGAGCACTTATCCTTTGGGGCCCTATCACCACCTATGGGGAGAGATAAAAGATGTGGTGGGACGAACACAGGCTCTGGTGTCAGAGGGTGGAGGGTTCAAATTCACGCTAACTAGTTCTAGGCCTTGGGAAAACAACTTAATCCCTCTATCCTAGCTTCCACATTCATACAAAGGGGATAATAACTATCATGGATATATCTATTTTAAAGATCGTAATGAAGGTTAAATAATGTAGCGCAAGCAAAACTGACTAACAGAGGGTAGCAGATCACTTGGTTGTCCACATTTATACTCAAAAAGTAGTTTGTTCCCTTGCCACCAAAGAATAGTGAGCCAGTAGAAAAACCTTTCCACTCCAAATAATAGCAAGTACATCTCTAAGGGGCTTACACAAGAAAGGGAGTTCATCAGCTCACATCTCTGAAAGCGTCGACATAAATTTGGCTTCAGGCATGGCTTAATCCAGAGACTCAAATCTTGTCTTCGGGCTGAGTTCTCTGTGTCTTGGGCTCCACTGCTCTCTCTGCTGGCCTCACCCTCTAGCTGGCTCCTTTTGAGGCAGCGAGCTGGCTGCAGTCCAGAGCCTCACATCTTCACACTGCTGCAGCCTGTGGAATAATGTCAACAGTGACAACAAGGGAAACAGCAGCTACTCTGTTGATTTGTGTTCTTTTTCTTATTGTATATCTTTAAGATGTACAACTTGATAATTTGATGTATGTATACACAGTGAAATATTCACTACAATCAAGATAATTAACAGCCATCTCAAGTGCCTGTCTAAGCATTAGATAGATATAGATAGATATAGATATAATATATAGACAGATATAGATAAAGATATAGATATAGATGTAGATGTAGATGTAGATGTAGATGTAGATATAGATATAGATATAGATATAGATATAGATATAGATATAGATATAGATATAGATATAGATGGAAGTATATATGTGTATTTGTTCCCACTACAAGCCATTGTCTAATTTACACATGAAAAAACTGAGACACAGAGAGGTCAAGTAATATCCCCAAGATCTTCCAGCTAGATGGCCATGCATAGGGGACTCCAACCCAGATTGAGTTAAGTTTTGTGCTTATACCTCTTTGTTGAGTTCCTCCTTCCCAGAAGCTCTGGTTAAGGGCTGCTGACATGTCACTGACTCTGATTGGGTCATGTGTCTCTTCTTGAACCAATCACTGTGGGCCCCTTGGGACAGGATATGCTGATTGGTTTAAAGCGATTAGGACCTACCCTAAAGCTGGGAGTATGGTCAGTCCTTTGACAACATCTGGCTGAGAAAGAGGCAGGAGTACTAGTCAAAGGAGACTGTTAAGAGAAGTAGGGATGGATACCAGGCAGCAAACAGCAGACGTTTCCTAAAGAGTATGGATTTGGACCATAGTTGGAGCCTCCCAATAAGCTTACACTTTAAAAGGAAAGCAAAACAGATGTGCAGGGCACTTCACAATATTCCTTATGGCATGTAGCAAGTTGTTCACTGTCCACATGGCATCGAAGTGCCTCCAGCTGGGCTCTGGCTGGTCAGGCCCGGTTCCTTGTCTTCTGCTTTGAATGGCTCCTTGCCTATTTCCATCCATCCATCCATCAGATACTAGAGCACCTACCTTGTACTGTGCATTGATGAGAATTCCGGGGTGAACAAGATGGGTGCAATTGCTGCCCACATGGAGCTCACAGAACAGGGCAGAAGCCACTGTTAAAATTACAGTGTAACAAGCAGTTACAATAGAGAGTTGTGTCTAGGAAAGTACAGGGTGATATACAACCCTGCAACAGAAAAGTCTCACCCAGTTTTGGGGCCAGGGGAGGTGTCCAGGAAGAAGTGACATTGGATATGAGACTGAAAGGAAAAGGAGGAGTTGGCTAAACAAAGGTGGATCAAGACAGGAGCTCGGAAACTCTGTCCTGTGAGTACTATGGCTAACTGTTTCCCAGAGCCCAATAGCAATGGCCTTCCCTGTCCCCACTGTTCTCAAAACCTCCGTTAGAGTTCTTCTAAAGAAATTTAAAATATGAGGTTAATTGAAACTATTTCATATGTTTTGTAAGACTGTGCATTATTGACTCATGTTCCTGAAGCCCTAGGGTTCCACAGAGGTCTCAGGGGTCCAGGGGTAGAGGTGAGGGGTGGAGAGGGAGGATCTGTTGCTTGCAGAAGTCAAAGAAGCTGAGCAGGGAGACTCCTGGGCCTCCTTTTCCTGGTTCTACCAGACAAACTCTTCTTTATATAGTGGGAAATATAGGTCTCTACTATTGGGGAGCAAGGTTCTGCTGCTTAAAAATAAAGTTTGGCCCTGGCCGGTTTGGCTCAGCAGTTAGAGCGTCCGCCTGCGGTCCGGAGAGATCCAGGTTCGGTTCCCGCTAAGGGCATGTACCTCGGTTGCAGTTTGTCCCCGGCCCTGTTTGGTCGTGCGGGTGGCAACCACTCGATGTGTCCCTTTCACGTCGATGTTTCCCACTCTCTCTCTCTTCCTCTCTCTCCCTCCCACTCTGTCTGTACAAAAAATGGAAAAATGTCCTCGGATGAGGATTTAAAAAAAATAAAATAAAAAAAAATAAAGTTTGAATAAATCTGAGATGGAAAATGGATTTATTAGGAAGGGTTCCTTATATTTATTGTCTTTGAACATTTCTCTATCTACTGGCAATCAGGTCCTTGACTGGGAGTGCAACCATCATCACAACATGGTTTCCATGAGCATATTTTGATTTGGCTCAGATATTTCAAATTATGATGGCTTTTCCAGGAATGCAGCCCCCATAGAACTATATCGATGAGACAAATAAGATATTAGAGGCTACCCACATGCAAGAAGATTTCAATAAGTAAAAGATAAACTTCTACTGGGGGTAATCAGTGATGCTTTCACACAGAGTGACTTCTCAACTCCGCTTTGTTGGCTTTCGATAGTCAAACGTAGGAAATGGAGGGCTTTCTATCTGAAAGGGAACAATGGAGAAAAACATGGGGGCAGGAATACAAAGACATGTTTGGAGAAGAGTATGAAGAATGCTTTGGCTGGAAGCTGAATATTGTATGGAGGAGTTATACAAGATTAGACTTAAAAGCTAGCTTGGCCCGGCCGGTGTGGCTCAGTGGTTGAGCATCAACCCATGCACCAAGAGGTCGCCGGTTTGATTCCCGGTCAGGGCACATGCCCAGGTTGTGGGCCCGATCCCCAGTGGGGGGCATACAGGAGGTGTTCTCTCTCATCCATGTTTCTATCTCTCTCTCCCTCTCCCTTCCTCTCTCTCTAAAAAAATTCAATAAAGAAAACAATTAAAAAAAAAAATGCTAGCTTGGGTAGAGAGCCAAGAATGATCAATACTTCGCCTTCCTTCCACAGGACTTTTGCACTTTCTGTTCTCTCTACTTGGAATGCTCTTCCCTCAGATCTCCAGATGATCAGGTCCTGCTCATTATTCACGTCTTCAGTCAGTCATTTTTTCCAAAAGGTCTACCCTGCCCAACTTGTTAAAGCAATTTCCTCCCCATGCAGCAACTCACTCTCTAGCCCGTGACTACATTTCATTTCCTTCACAGCACCAAATTACCATACTTATTGCCTTACTTATTTACACTGCCTAGATTCTCACCAGAAGGCAAAAGCCATGAAAACAGAGATCTTTTCTATCTTGTTCACTGCTGAAACCCTAACACCTTGCAAGTTCATGGCACATAGTAGGTGCCCAATAAATATTTGTTCAATGAACGCTTCTACAAGTTGTTCTTTTTTTTTATTCCTCACCCAAGGATATTTTTCTACTTATTATCAGATAGAGTGGGAGGGAGGGAGAGAGAGAGAGACAGAGAAAAACGTTAATATGATAGAGCCACATAGACTGGTTGCCTCCCGCACAACCTGACCAGGGCCGGGTTGTGCCCTTGACTGGAATCGAACCCGCGACTCATTGGTCTGCCAGCCGACACTCTAACCGCTGAGCCAAACCAGCCAGGGCTCTATGAGTTGTTCTTTAGTCAGTGGATAATGAGGGTCATAAAAATGTTTGAGTAAGGAATGAAATAATTCCAGCAGTATTTGAGAGAAGTTAATTTGACAGCAGATTTTAGGATGGAATGAGGCAGTAGGAGATGGAATGAGATCAGGGAGATCAATTACGAGGCTATTTCAATAGTTCAAATAAGAGATAAAAGCCTAAACTGTGGCCGTGGCAATGGTCGTGGAAATATGGGATCAATGAGAGAACTGTGAAGATCAAAGGCATGTTGCTTGAGGAGTGATTAGATAAGGAGGGCGAGGGACAGCTGGAAATTAAGGGAATGGGATGCCTTACATAGTAAGAGAGACTTTGGTAAAAGGAGCTAGTTTGGGCAGAGTTCACTTTGAAGCACCCTGACCTCTAAATGACACAACTCAAGGGGAAAAGTAGGAAACCAAGGAGGCAGTGTGTGTCCTTGCCTGGAAAGAGGAGCCGGGAGGACATAACGACCTGGGAGTTAAAGCTTAGAAGTGGTAGTTGACCCTTTGATAGTGAATAAGGTCTCTGTGGGTAAGTACAGAAAGAAAAGGGTAGAGGGCTGAGAAACAACGTGAAAGCAGCTATATTTCAAGGATAAGAGGGGGGAAAGGACAACAGGAAATGGGGTGGAACCGTGGTAAGATTCAAGAAGGAAAAAGCGAATTGGAAAAAGCATTTCAAGGTGGTCACAGGACACTGAAAGGTGAGGATGATGCGGGTGTAGGACAGGAACCTCCCATTCTGTCCCTGCAATGGAATATTCAGTGCACTGTGCAGTTTACTGTCACCCAGAACCTCTGCCATCGTATCACTGTTCCTAGAATCCTGCACCCACCCAGGTTCTGCATAGCTCCTCGAGCACATCTGCTCAAAGCCCCTCCACAACTTTGAAACCCAGCTGCTCTTTATTGCTTTCCTCCTGCCTATGACTTCTCCCCCTTCGTACCCAGTACCTTATGGTTAATCTAGTTTGAATCTCTTAATGGCTAGACATTACTTAGAACATCAACAGTACGACCATGCTAATCACAATAACCATAATAAGGGTTCATCATATTTAATCATTACACCTAATCTCATTAACACTGTTATTGCTTATTATTAGCAGGGACCTTTTACATAGGGTGGAAAAAGACAAAAAAGGTAACTTTTCTTTTATGAAGTCATGGACTATGTTTCTAGTCTTCTCTGGAAGGTGTCTTTATAGGCCTTGTTTTTTACTGAGGTCTCACTGAATTTAAGTGAACACGAACTCTTCAGTGCAAAAAAAAACTTGATAGAACAACTATTAGGCAGAGGCATTTGTAGAAAAATTGGGAGCTTTCACCCTCTCTTCAGGATCCTCCTACCTAGAGTCAAATTATATGAAAGCAACTGCTTCCCTACCGGACTAAAAATTAGAGTGACTGAAACAGCTCCGAGGTCAGCCATGTCTACTGAGCATATGCCATGTGTACGCACAGGACGTATAAAGAATATGAAAGGGAAGCCCCAGCCTTGGGCCACTCACAGGCCTAGGGAAGGGCATGCCTGATACAGTGATGATTCAGACATGACACGAAGGCAAGGGAGCAGAGGTCGGCGGCCTGTGGCTCTGAGCTGGGAGAGCTTTGGACAGCAAAGACGAGGCAGGTGGGCCACAAAACAAAAGGCAGAGAAGAATGAGGGCCCTTGTCATATATCTGGATTCTTGGGGCTCAAGACATTGTGGGTCACTAGGGACAACACGGATGAGAGTATGAGACCCGTGGACCAGAGTTAGGCAGCAACTGGATTAAATGAGCCCTTCTGGAGCATGGACACCAGGTCGTACAACCAGGGAGCCAAGACCTAGTGTCTAAGAGAAAACAGTTTTAGTTCCCAGATTAAAGCCTTGGCCCTGGCCGGTTTGGCTCAGCAGTTGGAGGTTCGGCCTGTGGACCAGAGAGTCTCAGGTTCGGTTCCCGCTGAGGGCACATACCTCGGTTGCGGTTTGACCCGACCCCAGTTGAGGTCATGTAGGTGGCAACCACTCAATGTGTCTCTTTAACATCAATGTTTCTCTCTCTCTCTTTCTAAAAAAAATAAAATAAAAGCTTGGTATTGGATTAGTAAGCAGAAAGGGCAAGGACATTAGTTGGTATTTAAAAGTTAGGAAGAATATAATCATCAACTGGAGCATCAGTCTATTCAAGGTCTTCCGGGAGTCGCTCCTAGATCTTCTCTCCTGTGCTTGAAACCTGATTCCTGTGTAATTCTCCCTCAGAGCCTCAGAACAAAGCTCAGTCCTGTCTATTTTCTCTCTGACAGCTTCCAGCAATGGGCAGCAATTCTCCACTGGTCAACGCTCCAGTGTCTGCCCTTCCCACAAACTCGGTGGCCCCCACTCCTCACAAAAGCAGTTCAGCAGAGAAGAGAGGGAAGACGACTAGGCCCTCCGGACGAGATGGCACTGTTGGCACTCACTGAGATGTGGGCTGTTTTTCAAGTCCTCAGAATGGCTTTACAATGAGCCATTATATTTCTTTCACTTGATACTGCTTGTCACCAATAAGCAAACCTCTTAAGGAGCCTGTGACCACAAAACAGAATGCTTTTCACTTGGCAAAGAGAACTGGCTCCCAGCCAATCAATCTTCACCTTCACTCAGTTTCATTCGTGTTAGGATCAAAGGGATGTGGGCTCTTGAATTGGAACACGTGGGTTCAAGTCCTGGTTCTATCGGTTCTTACTAACTCGGAAAAGTGGGGCAAGTTACTACGCCCCTCTATGCCTCAGTTTCTTAATCTTTAAATGAGAATACTACCACTACCACCCCACAAGGTTCTTATGTGGATAAAATGTGTTAATCCAATAAAGTTCTTAGAACTGTGTTTGACTCATGAAAGACCTCAGTTGATGATATCTAAAACGCACGCGCGCAAAGAGCCACAAAGTCAAGCTTAATGTATAAGGTTTGTTGAGATAAGGAGATAAGCTTGGTAGCTATTTCCTTATTTTAACCTTGAGACATACCTGGCAGAGAAAAGATTCGCAAAGTGCACAGAGCCAACTGTGATAAGCGGTATGTTCTGCCTCAGAAGCTAAGCAGAGACTGTTAACTGAGGCCCTGCACCTGTGCCGAAAGACTGCACACTGAGTTCGGGATATAGTCGCTGGGACAGAGCAGGTGCTCGTTAAGTGTTGAGTAGTGGGGGCTGCTGTCACCACCTCCTTCACAATTGCTAGTTCTCCCTAGTGAGCAGGCATAGAGATGGCTCAGCGTACAGGTGGAAAACCTGGGAAATTGGCAATACTCTTTGTGTTAAGATAGGTTCTTCCTAGGACAGGACGTCGAGGATTCCACGTCACACCCTCTGCTTACTGCTGAGACCTCTGGCTGGGAGTCAGATGCTCTAAGTCTTGAGAGCTGTACTGAGTTCCCAGGGAGTCACTGACTCCACTCTGGGCAATTAGTGCATTATTGCAATTATAGCTGGTTTTCTAGAGAGCCACTAAATGGCACCCTGATGACTAGAAAAAGATAATGTTCAGCCTTCAACACCTAACTTCCTATTAGAGAATTACTTAGACACTGGAGACAATCTGCCTCATTAATAAATAAGTTCATTTCTGTGTTTCCTAATCCACACTATAAATTCAGCCCATACACTAATCCTTGAATTTATAATCCTTCCTCTTTCCCCCCTCTTTATCCATTCCTTTGTTTATTTCTGTAGCAACTTGACTGCCGTGTCATTGACATGCAAAAAGCTACATGTATTTTAAGCCTACAATTTGATAAATTTGACACGCATAGACATCTCTGAAACCATCACCACAATCAAGTTAATGAACTTGTCCATCAACTGCTAAATTTTCCTTATGCCCCTTTGTAATTCCTCCCTCCTACCTCTCATGGTCCCAAGCAGAATCTGGCCAATCACTGATCTGCTTGCTGTCATTATAGATCAGTTTGCATTTTTTCAGAACTTTATATAAATGGAATTATGAAGTGTATATACTTATTTTTCCCTAACTGCACCAGCCAGGACCTCTGGTGTGATTTCAAATAGGGGTAGTGAGAGCAGATATTCTTGTCCTGTTTTTTTATCTTGAGGGAAAAGCATTATCTTTTACCCTTAGCTGTGAATTTTTTCACAGATACACTTTGAAGAAATCCCCTTTTACTCCTTGTTTGATAAAAGTTTTGATCAGGAATAGATGCTAGATGTTGTCAAATACATTTTCTGCATCTATTTAGGTGACACATAAATTGTTCATTTAAAAAATTCATTTCATTGACTTTTGAATACTAAACCAAGCTTACATTGCTGGTTAGCTTCACTTGATCATGATGTATCATTCTTTTTCTTGTTATCTATTGTTGGATTTGATTTGCTAAAATTATGTTTCAAATTTTTGCATCTATATTCATTAGGGTATGGGTTTGTGGTTTTCTTTTGTTGCATTGTCTTTGGTTTTAGTATCAAAATAATATTCTGGCAGCCCTGGCCAATTTGGCTCAGCAGTTAGAGCGCCGGCCCGGGACTAAAGAGTCACGAGTTCGATTCCGGTCAAGGTCACGTACCTCGGATGTGGTCTGATCCCCGGCCCTGATCCGGGTTGTGCAGGAGGCAGCCAATTGATGTGTTTCTTTCACATGGATGTTTTTCTCCCTCCCTCCCTCCCACTCTGTCTGAAAATAAATGGAAAAATATCCTTGGGTGAAGATTTAAATAATGATAATAATAATAATAATAATAATAATAATATGCTGGCCTTCTAGAATAAATTGGCAAGAATTACCTTCTATTCGATTTTCTGAAAGAATTTTTATAGAATTGGTATTATTTCCTCCTTAAATGTTTGGTAGAATTTACCAATGAGCCATCTGAAACTAAAGATTTAGGGGGCAGGTAGGGAAGATTTTTAATTACCAAATCTATTTCTTTAATAAATATAGGGCTATAAAAGTTATTTATGCTTGCTTGGGTGAAAGAATACTTTGTCTTTCAAGAAATTTGTCTAAGTTTCTTGATTTATTAGCATCACGTTATTTATAATACTCCTTTTTTGTTGTTGTTTTAATCCTCACCCGAGGACACATTCATTGATTTTTGGAGAGAAGAGGAGGGAGAGAGAGAAAAAGAGAACAGAATGAGAAGGGGAGAGAGAGAGAGAGAGAGAGAGAGAGAAACATCTATGTGAGAGAGAAATATCTATCAACCTTCTTCATGCACCCAGACCTTGGCCAGGGATCGAACCCTGGGTATTCACCCTGACTAGGAATCAAACTCACAACCTTTCAGTGCATGGGACAATGCTCCGACCAACTGAGCCACACAAGCCAAAGCTATAATATTCCTTAATTATTCTTTTAATATTTGTAGAATCTGTGATGATGTCACCCCTTCATTTCTGATATTGGTGATTTGTACTCACTGATTACTCTCTTTTTATCCTGATTAATTGGGTTAGAGGTTTATCAATTTTGTTTATTTTCTTTAGGACATTATTTATGATTTCAGTGATTTTTCTTTATCATTTTTGGTTTTCTGTTTTATTGATTTCTACTCTGATCTTTATTATTTCCTTTCTTCTGTTTACGTGAGTTTCAATTGGTCTTTTTTTTCTAGTTTTTTAAGGTAAAACTTGAGGTGACTGATTTGAGATCCTTTCTCTTTTATAATATGGATGATGAACGGTGTAAATTTCCCCATAAATGGAGTTGCACAAATTAAAATGTGTTTTTTTCTTTTTTCAGTTAGTTTAAAATACTTTCTAATTTCCCTTTTGATTTCTTCTTTGGTCCACAGGTTATTTAGAAGTGTCTTATTTGGTTTCCACATTTTGGGGGGAGTTTCCGGAGGCGTTTCTGTCATTGTTTTCTAATATAATTACACTGTTGTTGAAGAACATACTTTGTATGACTAGAGTCCTTTTTAACTATATTGAGACTTATTTCATGGACCAAAATAGGGTTTTCTTGTCCTCTGTGCACATGAAAAGAATACTTTTTTTTCAATTATTTTTAATATTCACTGAATTTTGTCTTTTTATTCCATCAATTACTGGGAAAGGAGCATTGACATATATTCTCTAAGTGTGGATTTTTTTTTATTTCACCTTGAAGTTCTATCAGTTTTTGTTCCATGTACTTTGATGCTCTGTTACTAGGTTCATTAATATTTAAGATTGTTATGTCATTTTAATAAATTGACACATTAATTATTACATAGTGATCTTGTTGTCCCAGGTACTATATTGTTGCTCTGAAATCTACCTCACTTGATAGTATAATAAATTGTAGTTACTCTGACTTTCCTTTATATAGTTTTATCTTGGTATCTCTTTTTCTATTGTTTTCAATTTAATTCATGTGTGTGTTAATATATAAAGTAAGTTTCATTATTTGGGTCCAACAATATTTGTCTTCTAATTAGAGTACTTAGAACATTTGCACTTAATGTGATTATTAGTATGATTAGGTTTACATATATCTCCTTGCTATTTTCAGTTTTTCCCATCTCTTCTTTGTTCTCTTTTTTTATTTTTTCTGCCTTATTGTGGATTATTTAAAATTTTTATGATTCCAATTTGTCTTCTTAGTTGGGTTATTAGCTATAATGATTATTTGTTATTTTAGTGGTTGCTTAGGGTTTATAGTATACATCTTTAATTTGTCAGAGTGTACTTTCAATTGATATTATACCACTTCACATATAGTATGACAACCTTTCAGCAGCATATTTTCGTGTCTTCCATTCTAGTCTTTGTGCTATAGTTTGTCACACATTTTGCTTTTCATACATTATAAGCTACATGTTACATTGTAATTATTTTTGTTTAAACACTTGATTATCTTTTAAAGAAATTTCTTTTTATACATCTTTATTTCCATCCAGTACCATTTCTTTCTGTCCAAATACTATTCTTAAAATTTCTTATAGGATACATCTGCTGGTGAATCCTTTGAGCTTTTATATGTCTAAAAATAACATGTTTTTAAATCTTTGCTTTTGAAAGATATTTTCACTGAGTGAAGAATTCTAGATTGATAGTTTTGTTTTGTTTTCTTTCAGTTCTTTAAATATGCTATTCTACTGTCTTCTAGTTTGTATTCTTTCTCTGGCCACTTTTAATATTTTCTCTTTATCACTGACTTTGAGGAAGTCAGTTGTGATGTGCCTTGAGGTCGTGTTCTTTGTTTCCTGTGTCTAAGTTTCATTGAACTTCTTAAATCTATGGAGTTATAGTTTTCATCAAATTTAGAAAAATATTAGCCCTTATTTTCTCAATTACTTTTGCCAACCCCCCATCTTTAGGACTCCTATTACACATATATTAGTCTACTAGAAGTAGTTCCATAGTTCACTGATGCTCTGCTTATTTTTTTAAAAACTATGTTCCTAGTAGTTTGAAGAGAGTTAACTGAGTCTAGGTTGAAGTTCTGGCTCTGCCATTTACAAGATATATGACCTTGGCAGTCCTGCAGCCTCTGTGAACCTCGGCTTAACAGCCCAATGGGGAGAAGCAACAGCATTCAGTTCATAGTGTATTTGTGAGAATCACTTACCATTGTCTTTGGTTTATAGTTAAAGTTTAATAAATGGTAGCCATTGCTCACTGTCACATCCTCAGTGCAAGGACATTTGGCACACTCAATAAGTATTTGTTGGATAAATAACTAACCTCTACAAATCAATAAGAAAAAGACACCCCATAGAAAAATAAGCAAAGGATACCATAGAAAGTTCACAGAAAAATGCAAATATTTGCAAACACATGGAAAGAGGCTCAATCTCAATACTAATTATTGAAATGCAGATTCAAACAATAATAGTCTTTTTTTTTTTTCTAAACTTTCCAGATTGGAAAAAAAATGTTTAAATGACTGATTACATCCAATACAGACAAAGTTGTGAAGAGATCTTTTTATATATGGTTAATGGAGTAGAAATTAGAATAACCATGGGAAAATATTGGGTGATAGTTTTTAAATTTTATTTTATTTTATTTTATTTTATTTTATTTTTTTTTTTACCCTCACCCGAGGACATTTTTCCATTTTTTGTTCAGGTAGAGTGGGAGGGAGAGAGAGGAACAGAGAGAGAGAGAGAAACATCGATGTGAAAGGAACACATCGAGTGGCTGCCACCCGCACAACCCACCAGGGCCGGGGACAAACTGCAACCGAGGTACGCGCCCTTAGTGGGAACCGAACCCGGGTCTCTCAGGACCGCAGGCCGACGCTCTAACCGATGAGCCAAACCGTCCAGGGCAGGTTTTAAATTTTAAATATATACATTTAGCAATCCCACTTCTAGGAATCTAGCCTACAGAAATAATGCATAGGTATGGAAAGATACATCTTTAAGAATGTTAATTGCACATTGTTTGAAATGAAAAAAACCATTAGAAATAACCTAAATGTCCATCAATTGAGAACTACTTAAAAAAATAGTCATACATCTACATAACTGAAATAGGTCTATAAAAAGTTATTATCCCATACACAAGAATAAACTGAAAATGTATAAGACTTAATTGTAGGCTATAAATTTGCAGACATCTCATGTGGCAGAATTTTTGCCAATACACCTCCTAGGGCAAGAGAAACAAAGGAAAAAAAATTAAAAATGGGAGAACATCAAACTAAAACACTTCTGCACAGCAAAAGAAACCATCATCAAAATAAAAAGGCAACTCACTGTATGGGAGAATATATTTGCAATGATACATCTGATAAGGGGTTAATTTCCAAATATATAAAGAAATTATATAACTCAACAGAAGGAAGAAAAATAATCCAATTTGAAAATGGGCAAAGGACTAGAATAGACACTTCTCTAAAGAGGACATACGAATGGCCAAGAGAAATATGAAAAAATGCCCAACATCACTAATCATCAGAGAGATGCAAATTAAAATGACAATAAGGTGTCACCTCATACCTGCCAGAAGGTCTACCATCAATAAATAAACAACAAGTACTTGTGAGGATGTGCAGAAAAGGGAACCCTAGCACACTGCTGGTGGGAATGCAGACTGGTGCAGCCACTGTGGAAAACAGTAGGGAGTTTTCTCAAAAAATTAAAAATGGAATTGCTGCTTGACCCAGGGATCTCATTTCTGGGAATATATCCAAAGACTCCCAAAACACCAATCAGAAATAGTATATGCACCCCTTTGTTCATAGCAGCATATTTACAATAACTAAGATCTGGAAATAGCCCAAGTGCCCATCAGTAGATAAGTGGATACAAAAGCTGTGGTACATTTATACAATGGAACACTATGCAGCTATAAAAAAAGAACTCTTACCCTTTGCAATAGCATGGATGGACCAGATTATTATGCTAAATGAAATAAGCTAGTCAGAGAAAGATAAGTATCACATGGTCTCACTTTGATGTATTAATCTAATGAGCAAAATAAATTGATAAACTGAATAGGTCCAGAGACATGGATGCATGGAACAGACTGACAATTCTCAGAGGGAAGGGGGCAAAGGCGGACGGGAAGAGATTAACCAAAGAATCTATCGGCATATATGCATTGCCCATGGACACAGACAATAATGTGGTGAAGACCTGGGGTGGGTGTGGGCTGGGTGGATGGGGGCAAAGCAGGGGAAAATGGAGGACATCTGTAATACTGTCAACAATAAAAAATAAATTTTTAAAGATTAGTAGTTAACTTCCCCCCCAAAAAATATTCATGTTCTGTATTTTAAGTATGTATGTATCTAAGAAGAAAGCAAATTGCAGACAAATATAATTATAATAGCTAATGTTTGTTGAACACATGTGTTAGGCAGTATGGTAAACTATCTACAGGAACTATCTTATTTAATCCTTAATATATATATAGCCTTTATAGACTTCAGTTTCTTCAGATGTAAAATAGGGGATAAGACCAGATTAGCTCGAAGTTCCTTACCATCCTAATTCGAGAATGCTGCCTATACTAAGATACTTTTTTGAAAGCCATCTAGCCCTGGAAAAGGTTGAGCAAGATGGTGCCTCTAGGAGCTGGACAATTAATTGATGTCTATTCCTGTGGTCTCTACCATCGAATCTGTTGTGCATGATTCTGCCTCCTGGAAAATGTTGTCCCTATTAGCCAACTTGACTAAAATGTTTTGGGTCCGCTGAAGAATTTTTGACACCTGCTCTTGTTTCCATAAATAGAAGGATTCATTTCACTTCTATTTACCCCGTCCATTTCAAACACATTCTGTCTTTCAAAGGTGCTCAGAAAGACTGACTCATTAAGTTACCCAATGCTGTCGACAGTGGCTTTATTTTGGAGTGGGAAAGCCAGACACAACTAGACTTTTGGCAGAAGACTGAGGATAAGAAGAAAACAACCACTTCCACTGAATGTCTTCCAAACTTAAGCCTTTAGTTATTTCTGTCACATCATCAAATGATTTCTATTTGGGGTAATATTTTAATACAGGAAAAAACTCCAGCATGGATTAGACATTTGAAATTATGCTGATTGGCTGGCATATTTTAAAACATATAAAGTAAGACAAGCATCAGTGTTTGACATATTTTTACACAAAATGTATTGTAAGAAGCAAGTATAAGGGACAGTGTCAACAAATTTCTTTATAAAATGTAAAAGACAAATGCACAGAATTGCAGTAGGTGTATTAACTCCATGTAGAATTTAAAATGACTTTTGTGGTTTATAATTCTTTTAAGATTCGATCTGGAAAATTGCTTTGGAACAATGAAAACATGAAATCAAATCATAAAGCAGACTATTAGATAAAGACTGAAACACAAATGGGCATATTTTATCCTGCTTGTTCAAAGCAAGAGCCCATTTCTATTCCCTTCATAAGCACCAAGAAGGGTCTACATTAATGTGATTCTTAATAGTCATAATTTTTTTTTTTTGCAAAACTTTGTTATTTTAAAATGCTAATCTGATTACTTTTTTTCTTTTCTCTTTTCATTATTGCTTTCTGGTTCAATTCTTGTATAGATGCTATAAAAATAATCAAAATCACATTGGTATTGATGAGGATAAAGCCACTATGTTGCAAACAGCTGTTTTGAGGACTGAATCAAAAATGAGGCTTTTTAGGGGATAGATTTTACTTTGAAATTATCATCTTTGGGTTTGAAGTCTGCTAATAATCAGTGTCTGCCAGACACAGACTAGACAGCAAGCTCAGAAACCACATCTTCCCACTGAGCTTTATTTCTTCACTATTCTGTGCAACTCTTCAGAGCCCATTGAAATTCTCTACTGTAGTCGCCATGTGACTGGGTTTTAATGTATGGCAACATTTCCCAAGGGCAGAGCAAATTATGCTTCCTGAACCCTTTATCTATAAGCAGCAATACTACAGGGTGATGTAAAATAGAAGACAGATTTATTTAGACATAAACAATGTAAAAAATATTATTCGATACAAGAAACATAAAATCCAGTATCCCAATAAATCTAGCTGGCAAGCCTTACCTTATTGCTAAATGATTGCACAAAAGAACAAACTTTCTTTAATGTCTCCAGGTTGACAAATGCAATATGTTCTGTCTACAGCCTCCTAACTTTGTCAGGAGCTATAAAGTCCTTCTCTCTTGGGTGCCAATATTTCTGAGGAGGTTTGCAGGGTTTCAGAATCTATCCTGTTGCAGCATACTGAGGCCCCGGCCTTGTACGTGTCCCGTGACATTTATGAAAACAGTGGGAACTACCAGAGTGTAGTGTGTTAGAGTTGCTTATATTTTGTCTCAAAGTTTTTAATCAGTTATAAAAATGATCTGGGCCAGCACATCTCAAACATTAATGTGCACACAGATTACCTGAGGATCCTGTTAAAAAGCAGACAGAGTCAGTTATTTTGGGTGAGGCCTGGGATTCTTTGGTTTGAACAAGTTCCCGGGCGCAGCCAATATTGTACATCTGTGGGCCACGCTGCGTCTTGCAAGGATCTATATGGTCTCATTTTCAGAAGAGAACAATCTGACCCTGACTGAATTTAGAAATTAACATTTTCATAGATACTTCAGCCACTGTGTTGTAACATTTATTAAACTGTTACTGTATGCCAGGCCTTGGTCAGGCAATAGGGCTACACAGATGAGGGGCCGAAACCCCGTCCTCATGGAACGGAGAGGATCATGGGGCCAGAGCAGAGAAGGGGAGAACTCAGGCACAGCTCACAGCTAGACCAGAATCATGCTTCCTGAAGCCCAGTCCATGGTCCTGCGTGACCTTTCCGACTCCCACCTTCTTTACAACTCTCTCGTGTCCTTCCTACCTTCTCCCATCCTTCCAGGCCTGTTTCCCATAGCTCTCCAAACTGATAATTCCTTCCATTACAGAGGCCTAGTCAAGAATGCCTAACTGTTCCCTGAATATCATCCTGTCAGTAACGAGGAGTCCTTGATGGTTTTTAGCAGGAAAATGGCACTAGAGGAGCTTGAGTTGAGTTTGTGCTGTTGACGGTTATAGCAGCAGCTCCTCAGATTGTACCTGCAGTAAGAACTCGGAAAGCATTTGCTGAATAAATGTTGTTTGCATATTGGATAGGCTAACTACTCAAAGTGAGAGGAATGGATCAGGTGAGAACTTTTCTGTGTGAGAGTTAGGGAGAATGGTTCTGTGCCCCTACACCAAGCCCTAAGGCTGCCTTTTCTAATCTCATTAAATCCTTTCAGTGATCAAAGAGAGCAGTAGCTACAAACTGGTTACTATCTGAAGTTTGAACCCCTGATTCTCTGACCTCAGTGTCTTTGTTTTTTTTCAGTTCACTACTATTTTAAAAGTATGTTACATATGTGATACTTACCACAGTGCTATGTAAAACAAATGCATGTCAGATGCAAATATAAAATGGCAACAGAAAGTATAGAAAAATGATTAAGTATTTAAATTTAGGAGTCAAACAGATCTAGTTTCAAATTCAGCTTTTGTCACTGAATAGTGAACTTGGACAAGTTAATTACCTGTCTGAGTCAGGCTCCTCTTCTGTATGTGATGATAACAATGCCTACATCACAGGTCTGTGTGAGAGAAAAGGAACTTAATGGATGGAAAGAGTTTAGTAGAATACTTAGCACATACCCAGTGTTCAAGTATTTTTCAATTAGAATGTTGCCAATGAATAAACTAGGGATTTCTCAGTATAAAATGCAGGACCGTTTATGTGGCTCAATTGTAGTCCTGCCTAAAAATCATGCCCTGAAAATGCTTTCTAGTCCCACAATTCTTTGTTTTCTCAGCTAAATAAATAGGGCAATCATAATACTGACCAACTTTGTAAGTGTTGTAAAAACTACCAAACTTGAGTGTCTAAAATAGATTGAAAAATGCTAAGTACCATGTATATTCTAACTAATAATTGTCTTTTTCTCAAAGATCCAGTCTAAGGCTACTCTAGTAAGCCACCAATGGAATAGTCTTTATCAGGCACTTGTCAATCAGTACAGTGGAAATGTCCTCAAATAGTGTAAGAATACATGCTGGAGAGTTTCCATAGCAACCTATAGACTACTTTAGAATGACTTAAATTGGCAAGACTCGGTTCTGTTACAGTCAAGATAATCAATCACAATATTAGACCAAGTTGAAGTATAATTCAAACCTATTTCCATTTTTATTGGGTACATAATACTTTATATAATAATTCTCCACATAGTGTGCCTTTCACCTTATGTGAAAACACAAATAACCTGCTTCATCTGCTAACGACTATCCCACCATTTATACCTAACCATACCTTATAGATATATATTTATCTCTTAAGCATCTTCTTTATCTTGAAAATATTTCCTTGAAGATACCTGGCAGACCAAAATTTGGGAATACTGTTACATTTCTCTGTGTATTTTTGATACAAGGCCAAAGGAAAACATTAGTATTATAACTTTTGCAAGAAACACTAGATAATTATTGGATGAGAGTTGCATTACATTTTTTTTTAACTCAATTTTCAGTTAACCTGATTGATGATTTCTATTCAGTGATCCAATTGCAAATAGAGAAATCCAGGACAATAAATATTTAACATATTCACAGTGTATTTTCCCAGCTGAGAAGAAGGTCCAATTAAGTTGCTCTGGTTAATCACAGGACAAGAAAGAAGACTATAGCAGCAGAATGAGTGCCGACAGCCCGAGTCCTCACAAATAAAAAGGAACAATTACTTTCAAACCACCGTTTAACTTCCAGGAAAATCTTTCCTCCATTCAGTGAACGGTGCCTGTAGATCACATCTCAGTTACACACCTCAGCCCACCATGGACAAATCCTACAGCCTCTGTGGGCAGCTTTCAGTATGTTTGCCTGTAGTTTGTGTATCAACTTTAGGTGCCTTTGTCTTTCCCCCGAAATGCTCATTAAAAAGTCCTGCTGCTAGAATTGAGAACGGTGTGAATTATATATATATATATATATTTACACAACAAGATGAAAAAATTATTTTCCAGCCCTGGCAAGTTTGGCTCAGCGGTTGGAGCGTCGGCCTGTGGTACAGAGAGACCCGGGTTCGGTTCCCGCTAAGGGCGCGTACCTCGGTTGCAGTTTGTCCCCGGCCCTGGTTGGGTCGTGTGGTTGGCAGCCACTCGATGTGTCCCTTCACGTCGATGTTTCTCTCTCTCTTCCTCTCTCTCCCTCCTGCTCTATCTGAACAAAAAATGGAAAAATGTCCTCAGGTGAGGATAAAAAAAAAAAAAATTATTTTCCAGAATTCTAGGGGGAAAGAATGTTTTTCCAAGGCAGTTGAGCAAAACAGTAGACAATATTTTGGTATTAGGCAGGGTGCTTTGGTTGGAGCTCTACTGACTTAAGTAGGAAAGAAAGAAAGAAATGATGTAGCTGAGAGAACTGAAGGAAGGACTTTAGGAAGGAAAGGTCCGAGGGCACACCAGAGGCAGTTTCTCCGGGTGCAACTGCCTGGATGAATCAGCTCCGGCTGATTTCACACTCTGGGACAGAACAGCTGTGTGGCCCAGCCCAGGAACTCTAGGGCACCTTGATTGACAGTTTGCCCAAACGTCATGCAACAAGTATGAGAAAGAGAATCCGGGCACTAATAATGAAAGAAAGGGATATTGAGAATAAGAAGCCAAAAGAGGCCTGAAGGACTCTACAACCAACACGTGGGCTCCATGCAGGACAGAGAGTGTCTCACGGCAGGAACACAGGCTTTGGGAAGGCAGCAAATGGCAATAAGAGGAAAGTCTAAGAAAGAAGAAGCAAACGAGGGTGGTGGGGGATGTGGGCATCAGGATGGCACCAAAATGCTGGTTAGGGTACAATTCGGTCCTTTTCTCAGGTCACAAAATGTCAGGAAAACTCCAAAAATTATGATATAATTTGTGGGTTTGGATTTCTGTGGGAAGTCAGAAAGATGCGGTTCCGTGAAGGTTTGGTGCAGGGAGCAGAGTGTAAACATCCCGCGAGGATTAGAAGGAAACCTACAGAATCCCTGGAGAAATCCAGCTAGGACTGTGCTGAGATGGTGACTGAGTGATAAACTGAGTTACAAATGCCTTCCAGTGACAATGAGCAGCAGCCTATATTGGGGAGAGGTTTGGATGACTATTTGCTCTTATCTTTACAATTATTTCTAGGTGGGAAAATGTCCAGAGCCATCCAAATAGATCCAAATCCACAGCCAGTTATCCAGGTACTCAGAGCCTGAAAACAATGTTTACATGGGAAGTATCATGTTTAAATGAACATCAAGGACAGCCTTGATAGAAAAATGTGAGCAATATTTGCCATTAGAGATAGGGAAAAGAAGGGAGTCTCTTAAGTTTTGTTTTGGTAGTAGCATGTAAGTTTTGAATGGATGCTATGTGTATAAAACTCTCTCTTTGAGAGTACATGTTGACAAGGACCCTTCTTCATGCCCTTTGTCCAACCATCATCAACATCATGCCCCTCCATCCCCAGTTATAAGGACGTGGTAATTGCCCTGAGTCATCTACTCTAAAAAAAAAAAAAAGTCTCTTTATCCCCATTATATTCATATGGAATATATTAATTTTCTCTCAGACAGTACTTGGGATGCAAGACAAAGTAACTGGCATGGGTAGTATCTGTTTATCCAATATGCAAGGAATAAATTACTGAAATGGGTTGCTGAGGGAATCTCTTGGCTCTCCATTTCTGAAAACTATAGGTAGACAACTTTCCATTTTGACAGGTTTCAGACACTAAGCCCTAACCTTTGGAATATACTATTTACTACTTGCTTTATTGTATTATACCCAAACATCCTGCTGAAAGTTTGTTAAGGTACATCTCTTTCAAGTTAAATTAATTTTGAGTATTTAAAAAAAAATTTCTTTATTGATTTTAGAGAGAGAGGAAGGGAGAGAGAGTTAGAAATGTCGATGAGAGAACATCAATTGGCTGCCTCCTGCATGCCCCCCATTGGGTATCAAGCCCACAACCTATGCATGTGTCCTGACCAGGAATCAAATCAGCGACTTTTTGGTGCATGGGTTGATGTTCAACCACTGAGCCACACCAGCTGGACAATTTTGAGTATTTTAAAAGTGCACCGTGATTCCTTTAATTAAATGTAGGATGTCACAGAAGTAAATGAACGTTCCTTGTCTAAGGACATTCATGTGAATGAATCAAACATGACTCAAGGCTCTTTTTCTATCATTCTATGAAATCTGAGCGCCAACATTTACCTTCTATTTAATTAGAGATGTATTAGTCTTGGCAGGTAGAAAACAAAGGTTGAATATTTATATTGGCTATGTGGAATGAACAGAAAAATATTCTGACCGGGCACTAGGAAATTTGCAAGATCTTCGAACCTCTTTAGCACTATTTTTAGTGGCCTATTGCTCTAGTTCTCATTCTGTAATGAAACACCTACCAGTGTTTACCTAGGGACAAGTTTTTCCAGAGCTAAGAACCATTCAATCATGCTTGATTATAACAAATTATTCCCTTTAAAAAATTATCTTTTGAAAGCATGTTCATCATATTTTCATATGAAACCTGCATTTATATGTAAAAGTTGTTTCATATTCTCAAAAACGATGAAACAGCAAGATACTATGTGTCCTAATAATAAAACAAAAACCCCTTCTGTCCTGGAACTGTGGCCCACGCAGGAAGACAGTACTATTCTCTGGTGAGTTTTTTGAAAGCCCACATAGATTGTTCATAGAGGCAGCAAGATTTGTTTTAAAAAAGTAAGTGTTCCACCTCTTCTGATTCCAAATCTATTCCATTTAAAGTTACCTCTAACCGGACTGATTCTTAGTCTAGCTAGGGAGAAAAAAATCTTGGCTCAGGGCGGGATCAATTCATATGTTAAACAGACTAATAATTTGGCACTCAAGTCTCTTTTTCTTAAATATCATTTTAAGTTTATTTAAAAGTGAGGAGTGGGGGAGGTAGAAAAGGAGGGGTTGGGGGCAGCCTCAGTCCTTCCCCAATTTCCCTAGGCGATTCAACTCCAATGGGAATTTGCATACCCCACTCAGCGAAAGGACACCCACCTCCTTTAAGGTCAATTTATCACCATCTACTGTTACTCAGGCATACTCCTGGATATAGCCTTGGTGTTAAAAAAAAAAGTAGAACCCAATAGATGCCCTGGCCGGTTTGGCTCAGCGGTTAGAGTGTTGGCCTGCGGTCCAGAGAGACCCCGGGTTCGGTTCCCGCTCAGGTCACGTACCTCGGTTGCAGTTTGTCCCCAGCCCTGGTTGGTCATGCGGGTGGCAGCCACTCCATGTGTCCCTTTCAAGTCGATGTTTCTCTCTCTCTCTCTCTCTGTCTCTCTCTCTCTCTCTCCCTCCCCCTCTATCTGAACAAAAAATGGAAAAATGTCCTTGGGTAAGGATAAAAAAAAAAAGTAGAACCCAATAGAATACAATGAGAAAACTGTTACAGTTTTCATCACTGTCTCTTAAATCTTTTTGTAGGCTAGATCTTTCCCTGACAGTGGAGGAAATATTGGCTCTTATGTACACTTGTAAATAATGTTTTCAAAGTCCTCCAGGAACTTCTAGTCAAAACACAATATCAGTAATTAAAATTTCCGTTCTAATGTGATAGTCAAAACTGAAAACCTCAATCAAATCAAAAGCTTTTCTCTTCCTCCATATTGGGCTACTTCTGGCTATGAGCCTACAGTGGTACGTGATCTAAAAACCTAAAAGGATGCATGCTCAGCCTCTTTATCCTCTGACCTGTACTTAGTCTAGCACACTCCATTTCCATTAGACTGGCTCTGCCTCCTGCTCTGGGGTCGGGTTAGACAGAAAAGCCAGACAGCAAGAGACTCTAGGCGGCGGAGCTGCTATGATGAGGCATCAGTGCTCTCTGGGCTCTGTGGACGCACAAGGCTGATGTTTTCCCTGTTAGGTGCTTCTGAGTGTTTTTCTGAGATTTGCCAACTGGGAATATCCAATTGCATTCCACACAATTTGGACATGTATCTCTTTCCACATGCTTCTCATGATTCCTGCCCCAGCCTCTGGTCATTTACAAAAAGTGGTTGTTTCCACCACTGAGGATCTCATTTACCATCAAGACTATCTGTTTGGACAAAATCCAAAGCAGACACTGCACAGTGTAGCCTTCTTTTATTTGTCTTATCAAGGCTCACTGGGGAGACAGCTTCAGCATGACACCCTGGCAGCCTTGTTCTCCACATAGGCCACGTAGGCAAGACTTGACCACAGTCTGATCCTACTCTTGGCTGAATGCCCTGTGATTCCTTCCAGAACACGGAGAGATAAGCACCTTGTGAGGATAAGCTGACTTCCTGTCCTGTGAGAGACTGCCACAGGAGCCTTTGTCATCCATCCCCCCAATTTCCGCTGAACACGGGCCTTCCACCTACTCTCCTTCCCTCCTTAGGGTACAGACATAGGTTTCCGTGTAATTCTATAAAACTTCTTGAGTCTACTTTAGAGTTGCTCCTCAGCCACAGACCGGCCACTACCCACACCTCCGCCACTGTCCCGTGGGGGAGAGACGTGAGGCACTGGCACACAGTTACCTTGCTTTTGCTGTGTAGTAAGGATCTACCTGAATGCACCTGGGCTCACTGTCACTCTGCCAGACAATCTCTGCAAGTGTGCAAGCCAACCTAGCCACTTCCATCCTGGCCCTTCTGACTCCTACCTACCCGCTACTGCTTAGAGATTATTTAACCACTTGAGAGCAGCAAGCCAGCCACAGGCTCTAATCTTTGTACTTTTCTAGTCTCTGTTGCCTACAGATGTCAGGGACATAAGTCAAACTTTCTAAGGTTTTCTGGAGATCTTTCTTGTGGTAGAGGTACGCACGCCCTGCCACTAACACATCACTGAGGATAGTATAGCCATAGAACTCCAACAAATGTCTCCACACTCCTCCACTGCAGCATCTTCAACCCAAACCTGTTTACATCCTCAATGGCCCTTTGCCTAAGCCTGCAAAATTGGGTGACCTTTGCGTGCTGGTTTAGCACTTCATCTTGGAATGTGAGCACAACTTGACACCAGTAACCCATCTGTTATTCTCAGCTTTTGAAGTCTCAGCAGACTCTTTGGCTGGTTTACCATCAACCCGACATAGCATATTCAAATTTATTCCCTCTACTAACAGAACAACATTTCTGAAAGAAATTCTGGTTCAAAACCAAATCATTAAAAAAATTTTTTTGATTGATTTCAGAGAGAGAGAAAGAGAGTGAGGGAGGGAGAGGGAGAGATTTGTTGTACCACTTAGTTATGCATTCATTGTATGTGCCCTGACAGGGGATTGAACCCAAAACCTTGAAGTATTGGGATGACATTCAACTGAGCTACCCTGCCAGGGCCTCAAATCTTGTGTTTGTTACATGATTCATGATGCTTTATCTATCACCCCTTTCAGATTGCAACCCTTGGTAATGTCCTAACTGGCCACCATTTAATCGGACTCTGGTGCCGATCATGAAAAGGCTAAATTCCAGGAGCCATGTTTTTGTCCTGTGCCACCAAGCAGGCAGATTTAATTTAGGGAATGTTTAATGTACGGTGTTCACTTGTCAGTTGTCTGTGAAGGCAAGAGTTAACTCCTGAGCACATTAATCTTAATCACAAAGTTGTTAAATTTATAACCCTCTTGCTTACCTTGATTAAATAACTGCAAAGCCCAGAAATTGCACTGAGCTTTTTCAAAGCTTGAAGCCCCGGAAGCTTTCATATACTTGATTTGTCTCTAGCTAACTACGGCTGCAGCGAGGCCTCTGATGTGCGGCTGGTCCCGGGAGAAACTGTGAAGTAGCTGCTTTGATATCAGCACCTCTAGTGCCTTCTCTCCCCTCAGGAGCACCTAATGCTCTTGTAGTTTCACTAAGACTTACCCTGTTAGGGCTGAGACGTGGCTCAGAACCACATTCTTCCCCTTTCTTACTAAAACTCGCCTATTGTGTCCCTCATTTATTCCTACAAGTGCCAGCCCTAAGCTTATAAGAAAGGTTCTGGCTTCCCTTGCTTAGTTCCTTTCTTCTCCTACCCTAATTGGAAATTCTTGCTTCTTTCAGATTTTTATGAGAATACAGGAAAACAGCAGGAGGTGAGGCACAGGAGATAACAAATAAATGAATTTATTTTAAGAGGATAATAGCCCATAATAAAAATTTATTATTCACCCTATTATATTCAAAGAAATTAGACCCTAATGGTAAAATGTTCAGACATTGCAGTAGAATGGAAGAGGTACAACCTGAGGCTATGAACCTTTTTATTAAACCCAAAAGAGTATAGTTGTACCAAACTTTCTCCTCCACTTAAAAATCTGCCTTTGCGATAATGTTCTCTCAAAAGACCTTTTTGTAAATCTTGTAGCTTATTTGACAAAACATATACTTGTTTAGTATTATTAGTAATAAAAATAGACACAGATTGTTGAGGACCTATGCATTAGCAGGTACTAGACTAGGTATTTAATACACATTAGCTATGGCAAACTGACAGTTAGCTTCTTAATGTAATCTCTCCTTCTTCAATATACTGGATTTTCAGACAAGTACGTGGGTGTCCACCTTGAGACTATTTCTCAGGCTACCTTAAAGGTATGTAGGTGACTAAGTTCTTTTCGAAAGAATGCAGGCAGAGTGACATGTGCAACTTTTGCATCACATGGATAATTTTTTTTTAGTCCTGGATTGTCTCTCTTGCTCTTTTCTCCTGGATGAAATGCAGGTGTGTCTATAAACCACCTTGGACATTCTTAGAGAACGTAACAGAAAAGCAATACATGAAATGTGCCTGGGCTCCTGAGGCACTGTGTGCGGAATTATCTGGCTGTACTGGACCAACTAGACTTTTAACAGAGATAGAAATAAACTGTCTTGTTTGAACTGTTGTAAATTTTGGTCTCATTCTTATAGCACTTTAGCCTAAATTCTAAGTAATAACTAAACATAATTCTGCTTTCAAATTCCATGAAGTTTGTGTTATTATCCCTATTTTATAATAAGAAAATTAAAATTAAGATGTTAAATAAAAATATATTTAAGTATCACTATAAAAGCATAAGATGATACAATAAAGCAGTGACTGAACTAGGATTCAAGTTTATATTTGGTTTCAAAATCAGATACGTTCCTACTCTGCTCTATTGTTTATATATTTCTAAATTAATTTGTATATATAATATAACCTAATGTATTTTTTTGAAAGAAGTCATAGGAAGTTTTAAGGTATCCTAGATTTTTTAATACCAATAGATGTGGGCAATACACATTAATTTAAGAAAAGAAGGTATTCACAAAATTATATGTAATGCATGTAACCGCATAATCCATTTGGCTCAGTCTTAGAGTGGTATTGCAGTGAACCAATGGTTCGCAAACATTTTATTTATTTATTTATTGCAATTTTTAGTAATTTATTTTTATTACAGATGTTTCTCCTTTTCCCCCCCTTAGACACCCTCCTCCCGATCCCAACTCAAACCCCCCCAGCATTGTTGTCTATGTCCTTTGCTTACGCACACACACATATTTGTTCTTTGGTTTATCTCCTCCATTCCCCCATTTCCTTCCTCTGACGTTTGTAAGTCTGAACCATACTGCTTTCTATTTCTCTGGGTCTATTTTGTTCATCAACTTATTTTGTTCATTATATTCCACAAATAAGTGAGATCGTGTGGTGTTAGTCTTTCTCTGATTGGATATTTCACTTAGCATAATACTCTCCAGGTCTTTCCATGTTGTCTCAAAGGATAAGAGATCTCTCTTACAGCTGCATAGTGTGTTCTAATGATTTTTTTATCCACTCTTCTATTGATGGACACTTGGGCTTGGGCTGTTTCAAGATCTTAACGATTATAAATAGTGCTGCTATGAGCATGGGCGTACATATATTCTTTCTGATTGGTGTTTCAGGTTTCTTAGGGTATATTCCTAGAAGTGGGATCACTGAGTCAAATGGCAGTTCAATTTTTACCTTTTTGAGGAAACATCATAGTTTTTTCCACAGTGGCTGCACCAGTCTGCATTCCCACCAGCAGTGTACTAGAGTCCCCTTTTCTCCACACCCTCGCCAACACTTGTTGTTTGATGATTTGTTGGTGGCGGACAGGTGTGAGGTGATACCTCATAGTTGTTTTAATTTGCATCTCTCTGATGATTAGTGATGGTGAGCATTTCTTCGTTAGTCTCTTGGCCATTTGTATGTCCTTTTTGGAGAGGTGTCTATTTAGGTCCTCTGCCCATTTTTTAATTGGGTTCTTTGTCTTCCTTTTGCTGAGTTGTATGAGCACTCTATATATTTTGAAAATTAACCCCTTATCTGATGTATTGTTGGTAATTATGTTCTCCCATACAGTGGGTTCCCTTTCCATTTTGATGGTTGTTTCTTTGACTGTGCAGAAGCTTTTTAATTTGATGTAGTGCCGTGTGTTCATTTCTTCCTTTGTTTCTCTTGACTTAGGTGTTGTATCAGTTTAAATTCTGCTGCGTGTGGTGTCTGAAATTTTGCTGCCTATATTTTCTTCCAGGATTTTTATGGCTTCACAAGTGACATTTTTGTCTTTTAGCTATTTTGAGTTTATTCTTTTGTATAGTGTATGTTGGTGGTCTAGTTTCATTTTTTGCATGTAGCTGTGCAATTTTCCCAACACCATTTATTAAAGAGGCTGTCTTTATTCCACTGTATGCTTTTGCCACCTTTGTCAAATATGAATTGAGCATAAGGTCTTGGGTCAATTTCCAAGTTCTCTGTTCTGTTCCATTAATCTTTATGCCTGTTCTTGTGCCAGTATCAGGCTGTTTTGATTACAGTAGCTTTGTAGTATAATCTGATATCCAGTATTCTGATCCCACCTACTTTGTCCTTCTTTTTCAAGAATGCTATGGCTATTCAGGGTCTTTTTTGGTTCCATATAAACTTTTGGAGTATTTGTTCTAGTTCTTTGAAATATGTCATTGGTATTTTGACTGGGATTGCAGTGAATCTATAGATTGCTTTGGGTAGTATAGACATTTTAATGCTGTTAATCCTTCCAAACCATGAACAAGGAATATACTTCCACTTTTTTATATCTTCCTCTATTTCTTTTTTTCAATCTCCTGCAGTTTTCTGCAAATAGGTCCTTTACTTCTTTGGTTAAATTTATTCCTATGTATCTTAATTTTTTTGCCATGATAAATGGGATTTTTGTTTGTTTGTTTGTTTTAGTTTCTCTTATTGTGAGTTCATTATTGGTGTATAAGAATGGTGCTGATTTCATGATATTCATTTTGTGTCCTGCTACCGTGCCAAATTTATTTATTAAATTTAGTAGATTTTTGATGGAGTCTTTGGGGTTTTCTATTTACAATATCATGTCAACTGCAAATAATGACAGTTTCAGTTGCTCCTTTCCAATTTGAATCCCTTTTATTTTTTCTTCCTGTCTAATTGCTGTGTCTAAGACTTCCAGTACTATGTTAAATAAAAGTGGTGAAAGTGGGCATCCCTGTCTTGTTTCTTTTCTTAAGGGAAATGCTTCTAGTTTTTCCCATTGAGTATGATATTAGTTGTAGGTTTTTCAATATGGCCTTTATAATGTCAATATATGATCCCTCTATTCCCACATTGCTGAGTGTTTTTATTAGGAAAGGGTGCTGGATTTTGTTGAATGTTTTTTCTACATCAATTGATATAATCATATGGTTTTTATCTTTCATTTTGTTTATGTGGCATATCACATTTATTGATTTGCGAATTTTGTACAGGCCTTGCATCTCTGCAATGAGTTCCATTTCGTCATGCTGAATCATTTTTTTGATGTATTGCTGGGTCTGATTTGCTAACATTTTGTTAAGGATTTTGGTGTCTATGTTTATCAAGGATATTGACCTGTAGTTTTCTTTATTTGTAGTGTCTTTGTCTGATTTGGGAATTAGAATTATGCTGGCCCCATAAAACGAGTTTGGAAGTCTTCCTTCTTCTTGAATTTTTTGGAATAGTTTGAGCAGAATGGGTGTTAGTTTTTCTTTGAATGTTTGATAAAACTCCCCTGTGAAGCCCTCTGGGCCAGGGATTTGGTTTGCTGGGAGATTCTTGATTACATCTTCAATTTCCTTAGTTGTTATTGGTCTGTTAAAGTTTTCTATCTCTTTCTGGTTCAGTTTTTGGAGACTATATGTTTCTAAAAATTTGTCCATTTTGCCTAGATTGTTGAATTTGTTGGTGTATAACGGTTCGAAGTATTTGTTAACAATACTTTGTATTTTTGTGGTGTCAGTTGTTACTTTTCCTCTTTCATTTCTGATTTTGTTTATTTCGGTCCTCTTTGTTTCTTGGTGAGTCTAGCTGAGGGTTTGTCAATCTTGTTTATCTTTTGAAAGAACAAACTCTTTGTTTCATTGATCTTTTGAATTGTTTTTTTGGTCTCTATGTCATTTATTTCTGCTCTGACCCTTAATAATAAATAACATACTATTTAGCCTCCATGTATTTACATGTTTTTGCTGTAATTGATATCTAATTTCACACCATTGTGATCAGAGAAGATGCTTGATTTGATTTCAATCTTCTTGAACTTGTAGAGACTTAGTCTGTGTCCTAACATGTTGTCTATCTTTGAGAATGTTCCATGTGCATTTGAGAGGAATGTGAATTCTGCAGTTCTGGCGTATAATTATTGGTAGATATCCATTTGGTCTAGTGCATCCTGTAGAGTCTGTTTCTTTGTTAATTTTGAGGATCTGTCTGGTGATATCAGTGGGGTGTTGAAGTCCCTTGCTATGATTGTATTGCTGTTAATTTCTCCTTTGAAGTCCTTCAGAAGTTTTAAAATGTATTTTGGTGCTCCTATATTGGGTGCATATATGTTTACCAAGGTTATATCTTCCTGTTGGATAGATCCGTTCAATATTATGTAATGGCCTTCTTTGTCTCTAGTTATGACCTTCATTTTGAAGTTTATTTTATCAGATATGAGTATTGCTACCCCAGCTCTTTTTTTCCTTTCTGTTTGCTTGGAAGATTTTTTTCATCCCTTCACTTTCAACCTATGTGAGTGTTTTGTTGTGAGGTGGGTCTCCTGTAAACAATATATATATGGGTCATGTTTTCTTATCTAGTCAGTTACTCTGTGTCTTTTGATCAAAGCATAAAGTCCATTTAAGGTGATTATTGATATGTACTTATGTATTGCCATTTTTATTAATTGTGGTTATATTTTTCTTCCTATTTCTTCTATTAATTACAGCAGGCCTTTTAACATTTCTTGCAATGCTGGTTTGGTGCTAACATATTCCCTTAGTCTTTTTGTGTCTGAGAAGCTCTTTATTTGACCTTCTATTTTGAATGATAGCCTTGCTGGATATCAGATGCTTGTTTTTCATGACCTTGATTACTTCATGCCATTCCCTTCTGGCCTGTAGCATTTCTGTTGAGAAGTCAGCTAATAGCTTAATGGGGTTTCCTTTTTAGGTAACCTGTTGCTTATCTCTTGCTGCCTTTTGGATTCTCTCTTTTTCTTTAATTTTTAGCATTTTAATTATTATGTGCCTTGGTTTGGTCTGTTTGGGTTCTTACTTGGGGCTCTCTGTGCTTCTTGTACTTGTATGCTTTTTTTCTTCACCAAATTAGGGAAATTTTCTGTCACTATTTTTTCAAATAGTCTCTAGCACTTGCTCATTTTCTTCTTCTGGCACTCCTATGATGTGAATGTTGTTATGTTTAATATTGTCCCACAGTTCTCTTAAGCTTCCCTCCTGTTTTTTATTGTTTTATATTTTGGGTTCTCTGATTGGTTGATTTTTTTCTACCCTGTTTTCTAATTCACTGATCCAGTCCTTGGCTTTCTCTATTCTGCTGGTTATTCATTCTAATGTGTTCTTTATATCTGCTATGTCATTCTTCATTTCTGCTTAGATCGTTTTTCATTTCCAAGTTGATTTTCAATGTTTGTATATCTTTACTCATGCTGTTGAGCTATCTACTCATGCTGTTGAGCCTCCTCATTATCATCACTCTGAACTCTACCTCTGATAATTTGCTTAACTGCATTTTATTGATCTCTTCTTCAGGAGTTCTCTTGTTCTTTCATTTTGAATTTTTTTGTTGTTGTTGTTTCACCATTTTGACTATCTCAGTGGGTTTTGGAGCCTGCCAAATTTTCCCTGTAGGTGTTGGTGTTCTGCTGGATGTGGCTCCCTCTACTGCATTTGGATGAGTGTGAGAGAACCCACATTAAACACCACTGTCGAGTCGTACTTTCCTGGGTGGATCTGCAAGCCCAGAAAAGGTTTAGTTATCCTTTAGCTTTTTTCCTGGAGACTATTAGTCTCCGATCTTCAACCATTTTAGTCTCAGGACTCCTTTACACTAAAAGCTTATTGAGGGCCCTGGCCGGTTTGGCTCAGCGGTTAGAGCATCGGCCTGCGGTCCGGAGAGACCCGGGTTCGGTTCCCGCTAAGGGCACGTACTTCGGTTGCAGTTTGTCCCCGGCCCTGGTTGGTCGTGCGGTGGCAGCCACTCGATGTGTCCCTTTCACATCGATGTTTCTCTCTCTCTGTCTCTTCCTCTCTCTCCCTCCCACTCTATCTGTACAAAAAAATGGAAAAATGTCCTCGGGTGAGGATAAAAAAAAAAAAAAAAAAAAAAAAAAAAAAAAATAAAAGCTTATTGAGGACCCAGGCATCTTTTGTTTATGTAGGTTAGAGCTACTATTATTTACTGTATTAAAAAATGACATTGTAAAAATAATTATATATTAATTCATTTAAAATAACAATGTTAAGCCCATTGCATGTTACTATAAATAACATTTTAGTGTAAAAAATAGCTCTATTTTCCAAAATAACAAGAAAATTGGCCCTGGCCAGTTTGGCTCAGCTGGTGGAGCATCAGCCTGTGGACCAAAGAGTCCCGGGTTTGGTTCCCACTAGGGGCATATACAAAAAAAAAAAAAGAAAAGAAAAAGAAAAGAAAATTAGTGAGAATAATGTCATTTTTTTTTTATATTTTGCAAAATCTCTTTCACATCTGATTTAATAGAAGACATCTAGATTCTCATCTTTACTTTTGCATTCACTGTTGCATTCAATGTTGCTTTGGTAAAAATATACAAAGAAAATCCTTTCTCAGACAGATATATGGTTGAAAAATAAGAAATATTTTAATAGATTTTTTCAGATGGAGATGGATATTCTTCTTTTATATCACACCAAAACCCAACAAGTGGTAGCTACTTAAAGGTGAGTTATAAGGTGGCTTCTGAAACTTTATCAACTAATTCTTGGTAGCCTGTAATTAAAATCCATTGGTCTGTCTTGCACTTTGGTGGGATATTTAACTCATACATTGTTCATTTGCAAAATATTGGTTCACTGAGTTATGCAGATCTTCCAAATGTTGACACAGTTCATTATCTAATACAAAAAAAAAAAAGTAATATACTCAATATCACCATGATTCTCATTAGAAAAGACTGATAATAGTATTGGGAAGCTGTCATGCTCATGTTTTAGATACAAGTTTTCCAAAATGTTCAATTTTACCTGAAAGTTTGGATTTTATCATTGACAACATAACATGTAAATTATTTTCCTAGAAGTAGCAGGCTTATTTTGTTCATTTGAACATCATGTCTGCAAAACACCCAAGTCTGAATAATAATGTTTGTCTGTCAGTCATTCTTTCAAGTAAAAATGGTGTTCTCAGAATAAGTGGTTAATCCAGCTCACAACTCAGTGACAGAAGTGCTTTTCCTCCAGTCAGCATCACACCTTGTTATGCAGAAGAATCACTTTGCATATGTACTTCCCATTTTGTCCCAGAGAATATCAAAATGAGATATCCTCAAAGGTTAAAATTTAACGAAATAATCATTTTTACTACTTCATCAAGGACATTACTAAGCGACAGTACATAGTGGTGAGCAACATAGTAACTTAGACTAGTGCAGCTCTGTGTCACTGCTTTGGTTATTGCTAAATTGTCGTCAGTTTGGCCCACCATTGCTTTTGCACATCAGTAGAAATTTTGTCATTGTAGATGCCTGGGTTGATAGAAAACGTGAAGTTTACAGATGCTGCTGGGTAAGCCTTTTTGAATGACCTCCCTTGGTACTTAAAGCAGCTGTAACCACCAGTCACTTACTGTGATTCCTGGATTTCCAAATTTCCTGAAAGCCAGCAGTCTGTTTCCATGAACCAGTCCGCCCAACAGTTTTGTAAATCCCTTTGTATTTAATCATCCCTTCCTGCTATAAATGAGAGTTAAGTGCTTTCCTGGCAAAACCCTGACTGATAACAGTGTTTGGTTTTCAGAAGTGGTTCCAGAATGCAGAAACTCAAAGACAAGAATTTGGGATTCATTATCTGACCTCTTTAGATTAGAAAGCAGCTTAGCCTTTATCACAAAAATACTGGTAGTCCATAAAAAACAGTGGCAAAATAATTATCAACAGTTTTCTGGAATGCAGTGTTTATTACAGAAAAGCCTTGAGGGACTACTATTACAATCAGAGTTTAGAAGGGAATAAGCACTTATAAGGACTATGGTATGGTCTGACTGCTCCTAAATAAAAAATTAGGATTTTGAATTCTCAGCTCAAGGCACAGTCAGAGAACCACAGAGCTTCTAAGACTGATCTAAAAATATCTCTTATAGCCATATGGCTAATGTATAAAATTTTTATCTTGTAGGTTGCATAATTACTACTCAAATAGAATTCACAGACTTGACAGGTCTCTTATGTAAACATTAGAGCATTGATTGAGACAGACCAAACATTGAAATGAGGACTTTGGGGTGGATTTTTATGGTTCTGAGAGTCATGAACCTCTAAAGCCCACTGAGCTGCCCTTCTGCCATATTTGAGAGTAAGCCTCCCCTAGCTTAAAGATCCTGAAACAGTTACTTTTCACAGGGACAAAGATTCTTTCCATGGCCCACTTCCACCACTCGTTACCCCCAGACTTATGACCAGAGTCAGTGCCCTACAGACCTTGGAGGGATATCAAAAACCTGGAAAACATTAGTTGGAATGGAGTCTAAAAGTTTTAGACAACAGAGGAAGAAACATAATTTTGGATACAGGCCAATTTGTTAATATGAGTGAAATTACCATATGTTCTAGATTCAATGTTTAGTTTGAGTGGCTGGGAACAACCTTATAAAGAGTCTGCTTGATTGTTGACTAAAATAGGCCCAACAGTGGCCTTGATTACATTAAATTGCTATAATAAAAAGAATTCAAAGGATTAGGAAGACAATATTGTTAGCATGGATCAATCATATGTGACTGACTCATCTACCTCAAGAAGACCCCAGAGAATGCATAGAGAAATATATTAACAAGGGGAGCAGCAGCATCCCTGACAATCTCCATAGTGTTGGTCCCTTTTCAGATTAGGGATGACAGTATAATATAACACTATTCAGAAGGGCTACCAAGAGCTGCAGAGGCCAATTGACAGCTCTTAGTGACAAGAAAAACAAGGTGGCCAAGGTTATTGTACTGAACAAATAGGCCAGAATCCTAAGCTGAATGTTTTTATCCACAGGAACCTTTGGCAGTGACTTTTTGATCATAGTGTCCCAGGAACTGAAGTGGATTGTCAGTTTAATAAAGTCTTGGTTCATTTTTAAAATTTTTAAAATTATATTTATGGATAAATATCTACCTTAAATAGCCACGATGAAGAGTCGTGGACTCTCACCAGTTCTCAAGTTCTTTGCCAATTAACAGAGTCCCTTAACAGGAGAGGCTGGGACCTCTTGAGGAAGAACTCAATGAGATTGCAAGACGGTTCCATATAATTTCCTTCCAGCTCTCCTGAAAGGAAAATGCATCTATTTATCAGTATCACTATATACTCTGGGAAAAGGAAAATATCTAGACATTTACAGATTTTTGGACATTGGATCTGAACAGTTTCCCAAAATATTAGGATCCACCAGGTAGAGTGGGGACTTTGAGATATCAGATAATAAATGGGATTTTGGCTTGAGTCCATCTTCCAGAGGTCCCAGTGGATTTGTGAACCTGGGTTATTTTCCCAGTTTTCAGAAGCATGTTTGGCAACTAGGAGACCTTCATTTCCTGACCCTATAAGTGAGGGATATGATGGAAGGAAGAGCCTAGAGGAAACCATTGGAACAGTCCCCTTTCTACCAGAGTAGTAAATTAATAATAATTCAACAAACCTGGGGAACTTTCAGAGATTAATATCGTCACCAAAGCACACTTGAAAGATTCAGAGGTGGTGATTTCTATCACATTTGCATAAATCTCCCCTTTTTGTCTTGTGCAGAAGAAAAATGATGAATTTTGAAGGAGAAAAACAATGAATTATCATAAACTTAATCAGTCTGTGACAGCAGTTACAATTACTACTGCAAATGTGCTATCTTTTCTGGAGCAAATTAATGCATCCTCTGGCATCGGGTATGCCACTTGATCAGGCTTTCTTCTCTGCTCCAATTCATAAAGACCAGTTGTTGCAAATGGAAATATTGTATTAAGCTTCTGACAAATCCAGATAAGAACATCACAATGCAGCCCCGGGGTTTTAGAGTACTGCCATGCTCTCTTCCATGGATAATTCTCATTCTTTGGAGAAATACTCTTGCAGTAAAACTGAGCTGAAGTAGAGCCTGAATGGCTGAACATGGCCCATCAAGCAACCATACAGCTTGAGCTGCTCATCACAAACTGATGTTGTTCAATTCACTGAGCCACAGACTTGGGCATGGGCAGCAGCACTCCATAGTCAAGTGGAAGTAGTCTAAACAAGATCATGCTCAAGTAAGCCCTGAAGACAGATAAGCTTGAGAGCAGTTAGCTCAGATTCCCATGGCAGCTACTTCTGTGGCTTGGTCAACTCTCCCTTGACCCACACCGACAGTCCTTAGGGATATTCCCTTGGATCACCTGGCTGGTAAAGATACAATTTGGACCTGATTTTGAGATTATTCTGCATGATATTAAAAAATGTAGTGGGCTGTAATTTAGCCTTGTTCGAGGGTGGTCCTGAAAAGCATAATGGAAATGGTCTATGATGGCTATAGGAAGGAGTCCTAAAAGGATGAGAAAGGGAGACTCATATTAGTCCTCCTGAAGCCCATATAAAACATTGTATTCTATGTATCAAAACTTCTAACTTCAGTAGTATCACCCATTCATCCCCTTACCCTCCAGGGTACCTCACTCTGGCTACCATTTATTCCATTAATAGTCACTAAATGCTCTCCTATTTTTGGAGCTTGGTTCAAGATGATGCTTCTCTATGAATGACTTTTCTTACCCTACCCACAAAGCTACCACCTGATTGAATCCTTTCCAGATTTCCCACTAATTAGCACATTCTCTTTCCCATAACCCCATACAATTTCTTCTATCTCTTCCTCTCATCTTGCACTTCACTCCAAGGTCCCCTAAACCAGCAGCCCCAAATTCAAATGCTTAAGAAGTGAAGCAGGTAGCTTAACTGAGTGACAAAGGTCTACTAGTTGCCCATTAAATATATTATTTTTATTTCTTCTTCCTTTTTCTTTTTTTAAAATTCCTCACTTAAGGATTCTTTTCCGTTGATTTTTCGGCAGAATGGGAAGAGAGGGAGGGAAGGAGGAAGAGAGAAATATTAATTTGAGAAAGACACATTGATTAGCTTCCTCCTGCACAACCCCAACCAGGGCCAGGGATGGAACTGCAACCGAGGCATGTGCCCTTGACTGGAACCGAACTTGAGACTCCTTGGTCCATGGGCCGATGCTCTAACCACTGAGCAAAATGGGCCAAGGCCATTTTCACTTCTTTAAAGGAATATGCAGTGTATTTTTCTTAAAGTGAGGTCCTTTGGGCCTTTCATTTTCCACTCCTGATATAGAAATAAGTACAAAAATATTTCTCTGGTATTTTTTCAAACTCATTGATAAATGGCCACTAAAACTCAGTCTCAGTGTCAGGAAGAAAAAGAAGACTGGTGAGGACCATGACAAACTGTGAAGCTCACACCCTGCCAAAGTGAGGAGGCTGCCACTCAGTATCGAATAATGTGCCAGGAATGGGGACTAACGGTGCCACATGATTTTTCTGTAGAAACGCGGAAGTCAAAATTTTTACATGAAATCTTACAATTTCAAGTTTAGTCTCAAATTTGCTAAAGCCAACTAAAAACACAAGGAATCTATAGGCAGCAGTGGGCCTGCAGGCACCAATTTTCCACTTTTGCCTCGTGGCACCATGAGTTCCTTCAGGCCACAGAATGGGTCTTTACTGGGGCATACACAGAGCCCAGGACGACTGGCCCCTAACAGCCTCCCCTTAACTTTCGGTTACCTTTACTGAATGTAAACAAGCTAATAAAATTGTAGATTGTCTAATTCTACAGGTAGAAATCCTTAAAGAAAGGATCTTTTTCTTACTCCAGAGCCTAGCATCTTGTACACAGTAGATGTTCAAACATGTTTTGATCTGTTGAGTAGCAAGATATCTCCTAAGGCTTAAGATAGAGAACATAAGACATATGAGAATTAGGTCAAGAGAAATGTTAAATGCTGCCCTCAGCAGATGTAATAGAGCATCTTGTGATCTCTGCGTGAGAATGGGGAAATATGAGAACCCTGAGCTTTTGGAGGATTTGGTGACACAATAAACCCAACTTACTTGACATCTGTGGCCTGGAGTCACAGTGGGGCACAAGGCTCTGCTGAAATACCAAGCAGCTCTATGGTTGTCATTGCTAGATGTGACTTGGGATGGCTGCTGATTTATGGTGGGCACTTTAAACATCGCTTTCAATATCCACTCTGAACAGAATCATCATATATATTTTTAAAGTTTTGAACAAAAAGGCTAAATAAATGGACTTTCTTTTTAAATTGTGTATGCTGAAAAAATAACTGCAGTTAAATGTTTTCAAGGGTTAGCATCTTGAAAATAGTTTTAAAAAATATTACCAAGCAGTGCTTTTACAAGGGAAAACAAGTATTAACTGCATATCTGTTCATGTATACTACTGCTATGCAGTGTAACTTTAAAAAATGAAGACAAGAACTAATTTATATAAACTGGAAAAAAATGACATAATTTGCTGAGTAAATATTGAGTTGCATCCAATTTATTAAAAAAAGATCAGTTGTGAATATTTCCTGTTAAATTATCATGCCATATATCAAGTGATGCATTTGCCTTGTCTGATATATAATGAAAACATTTTCTGGCAAACATTTGCCATATGTTAAATAATGTATTTTAAATTCATAATAATGACAATATTGTATTATGCATATACAAAACTCATATGAATTCGAACAGCATTTAGAATATAGGAAGTTTAGCAAGCAAAACTTTATTTCTAAAATGTCATTAGAAATACAGTCCACTACATTTCCCAACACACAGTTTTATTTTATACTGAATTGACAAGAAACTATTCAGTTGTATATAGAACTAGGTAATAGTTCCTACTATATGAATTTAGATAAAATACTTAACATTCTACAATAGTGATGCTATTTTATAAATCAGATCAGATAGTTTATAAAGATTTATTTATTCAATAATATTTACTGAGTGCCTACTATGTGTTGGACATTGTAGGCACTGAAAATTTAGCAGTGAACAGACAAAAAAAGTCAGTCTACATGGAACTTAAATTCTAAACCATTGTAATGTTAATATCCCATTTTGCACTTTTTGCATGGTAGGTATTCTGAAATAATTAATAATAAAAATAGTATTATAAAATTATAACATATAGTGTTTAACTTTACAGAGTACTTAGAAATATGTGTTTAGTTAATTATTTTTTTATCCTCATCGGAGAATATGTTTTTATTGATTTTAGAGAAAGAGGAAGGGAGAGCCAGAGAGAGAGAGAGAGAGACAGGGAGAGAGAGAAACATTGATGTGAGAGAGAAACATCCATCTGTCACCTCCCTTATGTGCCTCGCCCAGGAATCAAACCAACATTTTTTGGTGTACAGGATGATGCTCCGACTAACTGAGCCACCCAGCCAGGACTCTTAGTTAATTTTTACACTTTCTTGGCCTTGAAATAAGCTTGGCAGGTGTTAGTTACTATCTCAGTGGTGCAGATGAGGAAACTATAGATGATAGATTCCCACAGCCACTTCCTAGGACAGTCTCATCTTTCTCCAACCTACACAGTTGTGGGTGCACAAGAATGAGGTACAGTCAGAGGCTGAATAGAGTTAAGGAAGTCTGAAATTGTTGCCATGGAGAAACATTAAGAATGCCAGGGGCAGCTGAGATTGATGACTGGCAGTCACTGGCTGTTCATAAATACTCATATTTGGTTCTTCTTCCTGGCATATGGTAAGATTGCACTTCTCTAGCCCCTTGAACTCGGGTATGGCTTCCTGAATTCCTTTGGCCATTATAAGATGGACACAGAAGCCTTTCAAAGCCAAAACACTTATCACTGTGTCTCTTTCCCCCTGTGGCAACCAGGGGGAAACACAAGCTCCGATGGAGCTCCATCCCCCAGAGTCCCTGAGCTGGTTCTGTAGTTAGACAGGGATTGTGCCTATTTGTCAGGGGCTTCACAGAGACAGCAATTTTCTTTTACAAGAAATTAGAGGCAGAAGTAATGGGCTACAGACTCTATGTTCCAATCATGAGCTACACAGGCTGTGGGAGAGAAAAAGAAGCCTCCACTCGAAGGCTATAGGACAAGTGGCTTTATAAGGTGATAGCCAAGTGTCTGTGAAGGCAAAAGATTGAGGAAAGGTTGCTTGAAGAAACTGAGGATGTAGAGTATGATTTAGGGCCATGGAAAGAAGTTGTAAAGGGCTCAAGAAAAGAGTTTGGTGGGAAAGAATGGGAGATTGGATCAGGGGAAAGAAAACAAAGCATTATTAGAGCAAAAGTTACAGGGTGAAGCATGATCAGAAAGGTGTCCTTGGGCAGAGACCAAGGAAAATAGGTATTTGAGGCTGGGAGGAATTAGGTGGCTGTGATACTGTGATTTATAAGAAGAAATGTATGTGTTTGGTTTTGGTCCTGATTCTGCTGCAGGGCTCCTAAAACCGTGAAATGTTCTGGGAGAGGAGAGCAGTAATAGTGTCCTTTGTTATGTTAATGAAATGACTTGAGAAAGCACCTCGAGTTGGGGCCTGGGTGTCAGGAGAACCAATGTCGTGATTAAAGGATTGGAACTTTCACTTTCCACCCTGACCACTGGGGCGGGGAGAGGGCCCGGGCTGGAGGCCGAATCACTTGTCAATGGCCAATGATGTCATCAATCACGCTTATGCAATGAAGCCTCCATAACGACCCAAGAGGACGGGGTCTGGAGAGATTCCCTGTTGGTGAACACATGGAGGTGCTTGGAAGAATGGTGCACCCACATAGAGGGTGTAGAAGTTCTGTGTGTCTCCCCATATACCTAGCCCTATGCATTTCTTCCATCTGGATGTTTATCTGTATCCTTTATCATGTCTTTTATCAAACTGGTAAACATAAGTAAGTGTTTCCTTGAGTTCTATGAGCTGCTCTAGCAAATTAATCAAACCTAAGGAGGGGGTGGAGAGAACCTCTTATTATAGCCAGTGGGTCCAAAGCACAGGTAACAACCTGGGTTTGAAACTGGCACTGCGACTGGTATTTGAAATGGGGGTGGTGATGGAAGTCTTGTAGGACTGAGCTTGTAACCTACAGAATCTAATGCTATCCCTGGGTAGACAGTATCAGAATTGAGTTGACTCCTCAGACATCCTGCTGGTGTACAAGAATTGCTCGGTGTCTTGTGGGAAGCCCCACCCCTAACAGACACACTTTGGAATTGGGTCCAGGAACCCAAAAAAAGAGTGGCTCTCAGGGCAATTGGAACCAGTTAGGATAGTTGTTCTCAGTGTCCTCTGTGCTCATATGTGGGCTGGCAGTGAGGACTCATAGCTATGCTTTGAATTTCTTTATTGTGGGCATAGACCTCATACATGCACCTGTTAAAAGATGCTCCCAGAAAAATGACCTTTGCTACATCCAATCTCATGAAAAATACTCAGAAAAGTGTTGTGATTGTTTTACACTGGTTGCTAGAATCCAGAGTTTCCAGAACGACGAAGGAGGAAATGTTTCATCCAAATTCTTCTCATTTATTAGATAAGAAAACTGAAACCCTGAGAACTGCCAGGACTGTGTCTGCAGTTTGTCAGGGAGCTAAGACTCCAGCTCAGGCCCCCCGACTATTGTACTCTCTCTACTCTGAATGTCCAGCCTCTAGAAGAGCTATGGCAGGCCACTGTCCCATGATAATAGCTAATATTCACAGCTAATGCTTACTGAGAACTCACCAATAGCCAAGCCCTGTACATCACATCTCATTCTCCTAACAACTCCATGGTTCAGATGCTGTTATTATCAAGGTTACATAGCTACAAAGCGTCTGCTCTCAGATTTGAACTTGGATCCTTACATTCCACAGGCCTCACTCTTAGCCAATACAATAAGCGTGATCATTCACTGTCACATGTGCCATGGCATGCCCACTCCCCCCCCCTTTTTTTTCTTGAACAGAATCAGATAGAAAAATACTTTTTTTTTTTACCACCTGCTAAATATATAGTTCCATATGCCAGCACCTGCTGTGCTCAGACACTATCTAGCATGGATGTGCAAACACCTGCCTTGTGACTGGTTCCTCCTGATCATTCTTGGCCAGTAGGTGCCGGAGCTCCCCACCTCTGGGGAATGAAGCGAAAGGAGGGGATAAAAATACAAGTGTGAGGCTCTGGGTTTCTAAATTTTATTTTGATTCCTGAAATTTCCAGTATTATCTAAGAATGACATCTGCCTCCCCTTTTACTCTGAGAGTGTAGGAGAGGGGCTTTGGAGCTGCTCACATCTGGGGAATTGCAGGTGGCTGTCGGCTTTCCTACAGTAGCGGCAGAGCTGTACCGGAGTCAGCCTTGGGACAGAACGTGGAGGGGCAGGGTCGGCGACCGCACGGCGGACAGGCCCGCTGTTCTCGCAGGTCTTTCAGAGATGGGCAACCTCTGACCAGCAGGAGAAGGGCCTCTTGGCCGACGACTTGGCCTGCTCCTTGGCACAGGGTGGCATCTATTCAGCCATCATTTCATGAACTCCTCCTGTGTTCCAGGCATGTCCCAGGTGCCCTTCAGGAAATCACACTCATCTGAGAGACCAAGTGGGTCAACAAAAGCTTGTGACACCAAGTGGTAATTTCTACACTGGAACACATGCAGGGTGCGAGGGAAACCCCAGAGAGGGGCTCTGGCATCCCCAGAAGGCTTCCCTCAAGACACCGAAGCAACCGTTTTCCTCCAGAGAAACAGAGAACAAATGTCACCGGGGGATGTGTTAGTTCTTATTCTTCAGAACAGGCAGGGCACATTTTCATTATGAATAGACGGGCACTTACAGAGTTCGCTAGAGGAGAATCGGTGAGGCGAGGTTCGAAATCCACTCCCCCGGCCTTGTCACAGCAAAGTTACCCTCTTTTGTTCCCCTGCCACCGTGAGGCAGCGCAGGGTTGCCTCTGAATGGTGTTAACATGTGCTCTTTGTTCCTGTGAGTACTCCATACTTTAGGTGCCAATCCACCCTTCCCTCTCATAAAGAAAAGTCAGTGAAAAGGACAGGGGAATGGCTGAATAACTGAAAACCCAGCGTAGTGAAAAGGTCATGGCACCATGGCAGACTATTTTAATTTCTAAATGTTTTAGGCATTGTAAGTCCTTTTGAAGCTTCCTTCTACTGACAAATAGTAAAAGGGGGGTAGCCAGGGCACAGATTATTCCATCTGCTTGGAAAGCATGACAATAGGAGTAGGGAATGGTGCCCAATTAATCCGTGCTTTCTGTAGCATTTCTTCTGAAGGCCTGTTTTGGACATGTTTTCCTGGGGAAAAGGTAACGGTGGTAATCGGTTTACCACAGTGATACAGTAGAAAGTAGGTATCCCTCCAACTAAGCTAACATTTTAACTTTATCTTCTTATTATATAGTTTCCGAGTTCTCATCCACCATGTATTTAGTGACTGATTTACTTCCAGAAATCTTTCAACTGAAACAGTAGTAATTAACATTTGCCGAGAGTTATCATTTTACAAAATACCTGTGGCAGACATTGCTGATTATTTTATCCAACCTCCTTTGCTCCCAGCTCTTTGCCACTGCAGAGGCTGAAAAGCCAAGTACTTGTTTAGCCTCCCTTGTAGACAGACATAACCATGTTATATCCAGTTCTGGATACTGTAGGATGTAAGTGAAAGTCTGGTGAGAGAATTATCAGAAGAAGGGAGCAGACCAAGCATATGCATGCTTTCCCCTACTTTCTGCATGAAACTTGGGATGATATGTAGAGAGATCCAGCAGCCATGTTGTGATGATGAAGCAATTAACCAACTCACTGAGGAAGCTAGAAAGGAAAGATAAAAGATTCCTGAGACATGGATGATGTCATGGAGCTGTAACACCTGCTCACCTACCCGAGGTATATTGTTGTGAGAAAAACAAACTTCGATTTGTTTGAAGCAGTGATGTTCAACCTTTTTCATCTCATGGCACACATAAACTAATTACTAAAATTCTGCAGCACACACACACAAAATTTTATTTTGCTGATATGACAAAATAGGTATAATTTTGATTCATTCATACCAGACAGCTATTGTGTTGGCTGCTGTCATTTTTTTAATTTGACAATCTAAGAGAAAAGAAGTCAGTGCCCCTGACTAAATCGTCAGGTATTGCATGTTTTAAGAATTCTTGTGGCATGCTGGTTGTAAATTGCTGGTTTAAAGTATTGGAATTGTTCTTTTCTGTTACTTGCAGCTGAAAGTATCCCTAAATGATGAAGTGCTTTTATAAACAATCTCTCATCTGAGCTTTATGACAAACATATGTAGATTTTCTTTATTCCTATTTTACCGGGAGAAAGGGAAATTAATGACATGTTAATAAAGAGAACACACCTTGAAAAAGGTGGGCCAAGACTTAAGTCCTGGAAATCACAAATTCCCTGTGTTTTTTCCATTATTCTCCTGTTTCTGTCTGGGATAAGACTTTGAACTTATGTGGGAAGTAAGTTCATTAAAGAGTTCTTAGATCCATCTGTTAAGTGACTTCAGGTTTTTCTCCCCCTCTTCAGTTACTAAAGTATTAGTTGGTGCATCATGCTACTTGAGAGTTATATTTGCATAATATTTTTCCTGCAAAGTTAAAGAACTTGGAGCTAAATAAGATCAAGGAATATGAAAATGTCTGTCAATGCAGAAAACACCAGTGAGCCTTTCTCATAACCAGAAAGATGGATAGTATTATGAATATACATTTTGGAATTGAAAATAGTCTTTCTTTCACTTAAAGATAAACAGTTTCAAAATGAGTCATTTTTCCTCCCATAGTGCACACTCTTGGTGGCTTATCACAACCCTTTCTCCTTTTCCTGGAAGAGCAAGGTACCCTGACCAGGAATCGAACCAGGACCTCTACATCCATGGGATGACGCTCAATACACTGAGCCACATAGGCTGGGAACACAAATGCTCTCTTAATAGGATGTCTTTCCTCCACAGTCTAGCATCTATTATTTTTTGCATATAATTTACTTTTACTATTTTCCGAGAATTATCTCTAAATATTCTATATGTAAAATATTCTGAAAGGACAATTATGATACCTGAGTTTTCTCTTTTAGCATTTGAACTGCAGAATTCTACAGCAGAATAAATACTCTTGTGTGTTATAGGCACCTTATCTGTAGAAAACAGTACAGTACTCATGCTTTCAGATAAGGACCCTGGGTTTATTGGTATTTAAATCATAATTATGGTGTAAAGATAACCTCAGATTTTCTAGATTTTATTTCTTGATTTAGACTCACTCTATTTTTTATAACTATTGAGATCTTTTCCCTTCATAGAAATTATTCATTCAGAATTTTACTGCTTAATCTAGTGGAGACACAAAGATGAGAACATATACAGTTTTTTATCATTTCTGTAATTAATCAAGATATTAGTAGTGGTGATATTCATCATCACCTCTTAACTATTAGAGTATAGCATAGACGAATACTACTTAAATAAAAGGAGATTTTTTAATGAAATTATTTGTTTCTACAAGAAATATCTTTTTCTAAATAGCAAAGGAAAAAAGCTATGCTCTATGTATTTCATTGTTCCTAAAGAAAAATCAGGGACTCATTTAAGAACGATTCCAAAAGAAGTTTGAATTAGGAAGATACAGGCAGGGTGCAGAAGGTAGAAATTCCATTCCTGATAAAACGGCAAGACTGAGACGGTGGAATAACATTGAAATCATGCACCAGGCTCATAACTAGTTTACTACAGGAAAATAGAGTCATGAATGTTGCAAATACTTTTTTTAATTGAAGGGAGAGAGAAAAAAATGGCCACATGCTTCCCTATGATAGAGGGTAAAAGGCCTAGAGAGCCTGAGAGACTCGGATAATAAATAACATGAAATTATCTTTGAGAAATTTAGAGCATTAATTAGAATCATCATCCTGACAAGAAAAACTGGCTACAGGCACAGCTTTAACCCAAGTTATAGAAGGAAGGCAGCCCCAGGGCATCTGATCTTAGAGAAAGTTAGGGAGAATAAGATGATGAGTATAAAAAAGCATAGCTATGTCATAGGCACCTATTACGCATCAGCCACTGTGCTCAGTCCTCACCTATCATTTCATTTACTCCCCTGAATGATCTGTAGATACCATTATTACTAATATTTTAACACTGAGCAAACTGAGGAGCAGAGAGGTGATGAGATTTGCATGAACTCTCTGTGATATTGTAATTTATAAATATATATATATATATGGTCATTTATATGACCTATATGACCAGAATATATTTTGCAGATATACTTGGTCTTCATTTACAATTCCTGACTTTCAGCCCCCAAACCTCTCAGAATTTCCTAAGGGATGAGAGCAACAATAATGTCCTTGTTATGTTAATGAGGTGACTTTAGGACACCACCCAGGGGCGGGGGCTGGTTGTCAATAGGAGCCAACCATGTGCTTAGTGAACTGGAATTTTCAGTCCCAGCCCCTGAGTTTTTGGAGCTTGAGGTTGAATAAATCTCCAATGGCCAATTACTCAGTCAATCATGACTATGTAATGAAGCCTCCATAAAAACCCAAAAAGACAGTTTATTGCCATTTTTTGGAGAGTTTCCACACTGGGGAATCAGAATGCTTCCACGTGGCACTATGCCGGACCCTGCGCTCCACAAGGACAGAAGCGCCTTTGTTTGGGACCTCATCACATGTATCTCTTCATCTGGCTGTTGACTCAGATCCTTTAATATCCTTTGTAATAAATCAGTTACCCGGTGAATAAATGGGTTTTCCTGTGTTCTGTGAGCCATTCTAGCAAGCTAGTGAAGCCCAAAGAGGTGGGTATGGGGATGTATAGCTAGTTGGTCAGCAGCACAGGTAACAACCTGGACTTGCTACTGGCGTCTGAAGCGGAGGCCAGTCTTGTGGGGCTGAGGCCCTTCCTTGTGGAATCTGACATCCCCAGATAGACAGTGCCAGAGCTGAGCTGAAATCCTGGCCAGAGGAGAATCACACATACCTAGGAACTGGGTCCAGGAACCCCTTTCAGTCACTATTAGATTACAACCTATGATTTGGTAACTCTTCTTCTTCTTCTTTTTTTAATGTGTTTTTATTGATTTTTTTTTTTTAATAGAAACATCGGTGTGAGAGAGAGACATTGATCAGCTGCCTCCTGCACGCCCCCGACTGGGGATTGAGCTGGCAACCTGGGTATGTGCCCTGACTGGGAATTGAACCGGGACCTCTCAGTCCTTGGGACAACGTTCAATCCACTGAGCCACACTGGCCGGGCTGATTTGGTAACTCTTCTAGCTTCTTTCACTTGGGACACCCTTTCAGTGTCAGTGTCAGGGCTTCTCCATCGCTTCTTCCCACCTCACTTATACATCTGCACCCTGTGGAAAGCCTTCCAGGTCCAGCCAGAGTCAGGAAGGGGGCATTCAGAGCACACAGCAGACCTCTCGATGAAGGAGCTTATTTATCACCTCCTGTACAATAAACAGATAGATCTTGACTCCCACTGAAGCAATATTCACGCAAAATAATTGCATTTACCGAAAAGGAGCAACATTATTTAGGGGCTGATCACCCAGTTTGTGGATTGAGGGTTGATGATAAAACTTTATCAACAGTATTACTTTGAATTCCACACAGAAACTTTCATCTGAAAGGGCTTTGTAGTTAAGAGATGAGTGATTGCCCAGATTTTTAGCAGATTCTATGTTGGAGTTGAGAAGATAAATTACAGTTATGATTTTTCATATCATATTTTATGTGCAATGTATTTACAATAAGTCATACTTTCCAGTCTGTACCTTTTTAAATGTATGATAAAGTCGAAAGCACAACAGTCATTGCTTTAGTTGATAGTTTGTCAACAGAGTTTTGCACGTGTTAAGTTTCTACAAGTTAATAAAAATAATAACTAATGTTTGCATAGCAGTTGTAATTTATTGTTCTCTTTTCTGGACACATAAGAATATCATTTCATTTTTCAGGTGAGAAAACTAAGGTGGGGAGTTGGATGATATACCCAGGTTCACCCAGCTAATAAGAATTAAGCCTGGTCCGTCCGACTGCACATCATAAGATTGTCCTCCTGCCCCACACATTGCTCTTGATTCCAAGTGTATGATATATTCCTTAGACTGTGAGTTAGTCCTCAAGTCAATGATGTTTCCTAGAATGGATAGGTGTTAAAACTGTTTGTTTAATGCTTAAGTAAATGAATAGGAGAATATTTTTACTCAAACTGTCTCTATATAGTTTACTTCCATATTTCATATCAAAAGCATCTTTCTGTCATAAATAGAGGCTTACCTGTATAAACAGAAAATGAGGTTCAGAGAGGTTAATTAAATGCCCAGAGCCATATACCTGATTTACTAACAGAAAAAGAAACACTGAGCTCATTTTATCGCATCTGAGTCGATCTTTGCCTTTCTTAGTGTAAAATGTCAGTTCTTCTCCCAGCCTGCTTTGTTTTGCATGCGTGCGCTTGCCTGGTCATAAATGTTTTCTTTCTGGTATTCCTAGCCGTAGCACATTCAATGGGAGAGCATGACACATGCTGCATGAAAAACACAGTATTTGTTGTTGAGTGTTTCCCATTTGAATCTCAGCATCTCAATCTTGCTGGATGTCATCAGCAAGGATTGTTAATGATCAAATTTCAGGCAGATACCTCCATTGTAAACATTGGTCACATGATGCCCAGCTGGAGTAGCTCCATAGAGCATTGTCTTGTGCACTGAAAAGTTACTAGTTTGATCCACTGATGGAGCACACACCCAGGTTGCGTGTTCAATCCCAGTTAAGGCAACTGATCAATGTGTTTTTTTTCTTTCTCACTCTCTTACTTTCTCTGAGCATGTCCTTGGGTGAGGATTGAAAGAACAAAAACATTGCTTACATGAAAAAAAAATTAATTTGAGAAAAAGAACCAGATATAGATTTTTGAAATAAAGCTAAACAATTTCATGTGATTACATAGAGACAGTGGAAACATATTTTTAAGTGTGAGACATTATTTGGCTTTGTATAAAATATAGGGAAGAAATGGGTAATGGATAGTTCTAGTTTTAAAAAAAAAAATCCAGTTCTATGGAACAGAAGGAGTCACATGTTAATAACAATAGGGGGAAAATGTATTTTTTTCATAAGTAGGAAATAAAATGTTACCTTGTTAAAGTAAATAGCATCAATATGATCGAAAATAATTTTCTAAAAAAGAAACTTATACTAATATTTTATTTAAAATAACACTTCACTGTCCCTCTTTTTTTTAAAATTAATGAACCAGAATTTATACACAGAATGAAAATTACATGTTCATTTATTGCTTTTGCATCAGGCACTTTTATTTGACTGATGGTGTCCTTTATAAATGGAATTTTATTTTTTTATCAAAAGAAGGCAATTTCATTTTCTACCTCAGAGAGAAGCCAATGCAAAATAGAGCCAGCATAATTATATACGTACTTTTATAACTTCAATATCATAATATTTTGATTTTGCTTTCCATCACACACTGCCCCAGCTGGTGGGCAGCTTCTGGTTCAGTTTGTGGATTATATTAGTAACAGGAGAAGGAGATATCATCACATTGTGAAACTAATGAGACCAACATTCTGGTGTCTTTTGAGGATACGATAATACATCTGTTTGATAGTCTTCAACTTGCTTTGTTGTCATTCCTTGCACCAGGGGCAGCCGCACTGAGTTATTTGCAGCATGCTGGGGCTTTAAGTGCGAGGCGGGAAGCCAGGAAAGAAGGAAGGCTGAGGAAGTCTGATGAGGTAAGTGAATACCAAGACAAGAGTCACGCCAGATGATGTGGACAGGGGTCCACGCAGTCAGGACAAGTCACAGCAGCAGATGACAAGAAAGCAGGAAGGCAACACGAAAGAATACCTGAACAGGTAGGTCCCTATCCTTCAGATCATATATAAGGTTTAAAAGAAGGGCAATTTCCTACTTCAGGCTTAAAGATCATCTGATCTCACGGGACCTAGTTCTTTAATACACTGCTTCTAAAACTTAATGTGCATATGGGTCCCCTTGACATCTTTTAAAATGCAGATTCTGATTCAAGAGGTTCAAGGTAAGGCCTAAGGGTCTCCATTTTTTTTGGTGGTGGTACGTGCCCTTAGCGGAAACTGAACCCGGGACTCTCTGGTCCACAGGCCGACGCTCAACCGCTGAGCCAAACTGGCCAGGGTAGGTCTCTATTTGTACAGCAGAGTCTCAGGCCTGCCCAGAGATAGGCACAGCAGACTAGGGGAAAGCTGGCTAGAGTGAGAGGCATAGGGTTGGGGAGCAAGTGTAGTTCCTAACAAAAGAAGTAGCTGTACTTTTAATGTATTTCAGATGGAAAAGCAAAGTTGCTGATGGCTGCTTGTTATAGATTGAATTGTCCCCTTCAAAAAAGATATTGTTGAAGGCCCAACCCCTAGAAACTCAGAATGTGATCTTATTTATAATTAGATTACACAGGTGATCAAGTTAAAATGATGTCATTAGGATGAGACCTAATCCAATAGGACTGGTGTCCTTCTATAAAGGGAAAATGTGAACAGGAAGACAAACACTCTCAGAGGGGTGACCATGTGAAGACACACGGGGAGAAGATGGCCACGTGACTGGAGTGATGCATCGATCACACCAGCATCACCAGAACACAGCAGAAGCTACAAGACAAGGGAAGATTCCTCCCTAGGGCCATCAGGGAGCATGGCTCTCTGCTCCTTTGATTTTGGACTTCTAGCCTTTACTGTGAGACAGCACGTTTCTGTTTTAAGCCACTGAGTTGTTGGTGCTCTGTTATGGCAGCCCAGTATATGGCTAAATAAGAATGTTGACTTGCCACCTTTGTGAGCAAATATTCAATAGGAAGAAAACCAGACCTAGAAAGATTTAGTTCATTGCCCAAAGTATGTAACCACTAAATGGAAAGAAGGCCTGGAAACCATGTCACTACCCCGCTTCCCAAGAGCACACACAAACGGACTGACCAGTGAAGCAACATATCTCAAACCTGTCTTCTGCGGAACGTTTTTCAGGGTCTTGATAACAGGTGCTGCAAAGGATTTATGGTTACATTTTCAAACACTTCAAATTCAGACACCCAATAATCTAATTAAGGATCCTAGGTAAAATCTACTGCCCCCCCCCCAAATTAGAAAAACTCACAAAACATGTCAAATGCACCGAATCAGCAGCTCTCTAATTTGTAGAGCACAGAGTACTTTTCCACTGTGTTCCTCTTAGCCTGCTACAGCATACCGCTTTAGGAAATGCTGCACGAGAGGATGACATTCATGGCCACTGAGAAAATTCATGCCAACAAAACATGTGCTTTAAAATTTAATTTTTTACTTGCAGCTCTCCAGGAGACTGTCTGTTGTTCGTTTCCCCAGGCAGGAAAGACGATGCCCTCTTGGGTGAATTTAAAGCATAAACTTAAAGGTCTGTCATAAAAGTGAAGTAAGAGATCAGTAAGAGTGACACAGGGCAAAGTGGAGCTGAGCAAAACTGATGGGGTTTGAGAAGAAGAAACGAGAACAGGGAAATCAAATATTTAAAGGCCTATCAACGCGGTTACAGTCTTTCTTCAGAAAAAATCCCAATGAGCATAAAAGAAGATATTTTTGACATGGACTGTGCTTTGTATCACTGGTGAACAAAAACAGTGGACAAGTATTCAACGAATGACACACTGTCAATGTCATATCCCATATTTGGTGCCCGGCCCAAGGCTACTGTGGACATTTGGGCAGGTACAATGGCGCCACCCAGAGGCGCCATTCACATGTGGATGTTACAGAATTGTGCAATGATTAGAACAATTTGGGCAATAAAATTTCAACAAAATCAGTAGTCTATTACAACAATTGCAAACAGATGGAAGTAAATTATCTGGAGGAACAGGGTCTGTTTCTAAGCCACCAGTGAGGTATGTGAGTTAACAGCAGCCCTGGGACCCCTTCTCACTACCTAAAGAGTTCAGAGTCCCATTGCAACCAGGAACATTGTTTGATGTCACCATCTGACATTAGGATGACAAAGAATGTTATAAGAAAAATAATTTTGCTTCGTTCAGCATATTTTCACTGTGTATGAGGACCTGGGCTGTGTGCCTCCACCCCTTACCCCGAGGAGCCAACTAAACATGAGGAATACGTCTCACTGATCTCTCAGGGCGACCTACCCTTTACAACTGATTCTTTGGACCGGGGATGGAGCAGCCCTGCGCATGCCAGTCCTGACTCCTGTGGTCTCCCTTACTGCTCCTCTTCACCATCCCTCTATCTTTGCAATTAGTCCTTTGCAAATAAACCTTCCTCAAATTATGCTAATAAGTGTATACTGTCTGTTTCCTACCGGAAGTTGCACTGATAACGGTGCTCAGTAAATATCTAGATAGGAAATGAAATTCATGATGGTCCAGATATGCTGGTCCAAATATGCATTTGGATTTTAAGTTTTATATTCACTTTTTAAATCCACTAGTATATCTATAGATTCTGTGCGATTTTAACATGATCATATTATCTGTGAATAATGACAGTTTCTTTACCAATCCTGACAACTTTTACTTTGCCCACCTTAGCACTTCCGAAACAATGCTGAATAAAGGTATTGGTAGTAGATGCCTTCATCTTATTCCCAACCTCGGGGAAATGCTTCACTCTTTCATTATTTTGTACAAGGCTAACAGCAGGCTTTTTGGGTAGATAGACTTTGTCAGATTAAAGAAGTTTCCTCCTATTTTTATTTTGCTAAGAGTTTTTCTTACAAATGGATATTGAATTTCATCAAACATTTTTAATTCATGCATTGAGATATGATTTTTTCTCCTTTGTTCTCTTAATTCAGTGAATTATCCTGATTAATTCTTGGAGAACTAATGCAAACTTACACCCTTAGCCATGCTGGATGGCTCTTGGATTTGTTTTGCTAGCATTTTGTTTAGGATTATTTTGCATCTATGTTCATGGAAGAGATTGATTGCAACATTTTTTTGGTAATATTCTTATAGGATTTTGCTGTCAAGATTATGCTGGCTTCACAAAATAAGCTGACTGTTGTTTTCTGTTCTCTGGAAGTGTTTGTGGATTAATATTATTTTGTCCTTTAATGTTTAAAAGAATTTACTAGTGGAGACTTCTGGGCCAGAAGTTTTCTTGTGGGATGTTTTTTAAATAGAAATTTAATTACTTAAATTAGGAATATTTATATGTCCTATTTCTTCTTGCATCATTTTTTGAAAAGTTATATTTTTTGGTTTGCCCATTTTATTTGATATTTCAATTCATGGCAAAATATTGTTAACTTTCTATGTGTTTGAAACAAATGAGGACTCTGTAGTGATGTCACCATTTCTACCAGTGGTATTAGAAGTTATCTTTCTTTCCTCCCTCTCCCATCATTCTTGTCAGGGATTTATCATTCTTAACCTTTTAAAAGACCAACTTTTTCATTTGTTTATTCTCAGTATCGCCTTTGTCTTGCACTTGTATATATTATTCATTCTTTCTACTTTTTTAGGTTCTATTTGGTGTTTTCTTTATCTTTTGAGGTAAATACATAGGTCATTGATTTTTAGCCTTCTCTGAAATATACAGCAATGTGTAAAAGTAGATCTAATTACCAGCCATCATTACCTAAAAGAAAAAATTCTTATCTTAAAATCATAAGTAAGGATACAAAATAATAACAACAATAAGAAGAAGATAATACAAATAAAGAATACAATAATAAATAAATAATTATACAAGTATAAACTCACATACTCACAACTGTAATGCTACTTTTGCCCACCCCTATATGCACTAGAAGCTATAAGTTTCCTTTAAATATAAATTTTAGCTGAATTCCACAAGATTTGCTATATTTTGTTTTGTTATACTTCCATATAAAATATATATTTTTTAAACATGGAGATGTGAAAGGGACACATCGAGTGGCCGCCTCCTGCACGACCCAACCAGGGCTGGGGACAAACTGCAAGTGAGGTACGTGCCCTTAGCGGGAACCGAACCCGGGTCTCTCTGGACCGCAGGCCAACGCTCCAACCACTGCGCCAAACTGGCCAGGGCCATATAAAATATTTTAAAATTTGTTATTGTGATCTTCTCTTTAACCAATGGATTGAATATAAATATACTTTAAGTTTCTGGGTATTTGGTGGTTTTCTATATTTTAGATAGATCTTTAGCTTAATTTCACCATAGTCAGAGAGTATGTTCACTATTATGTCCTTTGAAATTTGTAGAGACATGTTTTTTGGTGCAGTGTAGCTCAGTTTGTAAATAATGCAAAAGCACTAGAACATAATTTATATTCTGCAGTTTGGGGGTAGAGTTTCCTAGGTAGATCAGTGAATTCTATTTTTTTAATCATGCTGTTAAGTTGTCTGTATTGTTGCTAACTTTTGTATGCTGCTTCAACCTGTTACTGAGAGACAGAAGATAAAGTCTCCCTCTGTGATTGTGGGTTTGCCTATTTCTCCTTTTACTTCTATTAATTTTTACTTTATAAACTTCAAAGCTATAATAGAGTACTTATAAATTTAGAGTGGTATGTGAGACATGGACATTTTCAACTATAATTACTGAATTGTCTATTTTTTAATTTCAGAATGTATGCTTCATATATTATGGGCCTCTATTATTACATGTATATACATTTATCATTGTCAAATCTCCCTGAAATACTGATCTTTTATCATTATAAAATGTCTCCTTTGGGTCTAGGAATAGTTCTTATCTTAAAATCTATTTTTCTGATGTTAATATAGTTACTTCAACTTTCTTTTTTCATTGCTTGAGAATTGTATGATAATTAACAAATGAAAGGCATTTCTGCAAAACTGCCTTAAAGCCACATCCACAATTTTAATCCAAAGCAGCTTCAGCATTCATATGGTTACTTTAGCATGGCTCTCTTTTATCTACTATTTGATGATATCTGATGCTATCATTCCATTGTCTATTTTTTCCCAATTTTTATTAATTTATTTTTGTTACAGATATTTCTCCTTTTTCTACCCTAGACACCTTCCTCCCCATCCCGCCACCCCCCCACCCCCAGCACTGTTGTCTATGTCCATTGGTTATGCATACATGCACATAAGTTCTTTGGTTTATATCATCCCTCCCCCCACTCCCCACCCCAGCCCTCCTCCTCTGAGGTTTGTCAGTCTGAACCATACTCCTTTCTATGTCTCTGGGTCTAGTTCATTCATCAGCCCACCTTGTTCATTATATTCCACAAATAAGTGAGATCATGTGGTATTTGCCTTTCTCCAATTGGCTTATTTCACTTAGTATAATACTCTCCAGTTCCCTCCATGTCATCTCAAAGGATAAGAGATCTCTCTTTCTTACAGCTGCGTAGTGTTCCATTGTGTATATGTACCACAGCTTTTTTTATCCACTCATCTGTTGATGGACAGTTGGGCGGTTTCAAGATCTTAACGATTGTAAATAGTGCTGCTATGAACATAGTGGTACATATATTCTTTCTGATTGGTGTTTCAGGCTTCTTAGGTATATTCCTAGAAGTGGGATCACTGGGTCAAATGGCAATTCAATTTTTAACTTTTTGAGGTAACACCATAGTGTTTTCCACAGTGGCTGCACCAGCAGTGTACTAGAGTCCCCTTCCCTCCATACCCTCACCAGCACTTGTTGTTTGATGATTTGTTAATGGTTGCCGTTCCGACAGGCGTGAGGTGATACCTCATAGTTGTGTTAATCAGCATCGCTCTGATGATTAGTGATGTTGAGCATTTCTTCATGTGTCTCTTGGCCATTTGTATGTCCTGTTTGAAGAGGTGTCTATTTAGGTCCTCAGCCCCTTTTTTAATTGGGTTCTTTGTCTTCCTTTTGTTGAGTTGTATGAGCACTCTATATATTTAGGAAATTAACCCCTTATCTGATATATCATTGGCAGTTATGCTCTCCCATACAGTGGGTTTCCTTTCCATTTTGATGGTTATTTCTTTTGCTGTGCAGAAGCTTTTTAGTTTGCTGTAGTGCCATGTGTTCATTTTTTCCTTTGCTTCTGTTGCCTTAGGTGCTGTATCAGTGAAAATTTTGCTGCATATGATGTCTGAAATTTTGTTGCCTATGTTGTCTTCTAGGATTTTTATGGCTTCACAAGTCACATTAAAGTCTTTTGTCCATTTTGAGTTTATTCTTGTGTATGGTGTATGTTAGTGGTCTAGTTTCATTTTTTTTTTTCATGTAATTGTCCAATTTTCCCAACACCATTTATTAAAGAGGCTGTCTTTACTCCACTGTATGCTCTTGCCACCTTTGTCAAATATTAATTGAGTATAATGACTTGGGTCAATTTCTGGGTTCTCTGTTCTGTTCCATTGATCTATGTGCCTATTCTTGTGCCAGTACCAGGCTGTTTTGATTACAGTGGCTTTGTAGTATAACCTGATATCTGGTATTGAGATCCCACCCACTTTGTCCTTCTTTTTTGAGACTACTGTGGCTATTCAGGGTCATTTTTGGTTCCATATGAACTTTCGGAGTATTTGTTCAAGTTCTCTGAAATATGTCATTGGTATTTTGATGGGAATTGCACTGAATCTATAGATTGCTTTGGGTAGTATGGATATTTTAATGATGTTAATTCTTCCAATCCACGAACAAGGAATATGCTTCCACTTTTTTATATCTTCCTCTATTTCTTTTTTAAATGCCCTGTCGTTTTCTGAAAATAGGTCCTTTACTTCTTTAAGTTTATTCCTAGGTATCTTATTTTTTTTGCTGCAGTGGTACATGGGATTGTTTTTTTAGTTTCTCTTTCTGTGAGTTAATTATTGGCGTATAAGAATGCCGTCGCTTTCTTGATGTTAATTTTGTATCCTGCTACCTTGCCAAATGTGTTTATTAAATCTAGCAGATTTTGACGGAGTCTTTGGGGTTTTCTATGTACAACATCATGTCACCAGCGAGTAATGACAGTTTCACTTTCTCCTTTCCAATTTAGATTCCTTTTATTTTTTTCTTCATGTCTAATTGCTGTGTCTAAGACTTCCAGTACTATATTAAATAAGAGTGGTGAAAGTGGGCATCTCTGTCTTTTTCCTGTTCTTAAGGGAAATGCTTTTAGTTTTTGCCCATTAAGTATGATGTTGGCTATGGGTTTTTTATATATGGCCTTTATTATGTTGAGATATGTTCCCTCTTCCCACGTTGCTGAGTGTTTTTATCAGAAATGGATGCTGGATTTTGTCGAATGCTTTTTCAGTGTCTATTAATATGATCATATGGTTTTTATCTTTCATTTTGTTTATGTGGTGTATCACATTTATTCATTGCAAATATTGTACCAGTCTTGCAATTCCACTTGGTCATGGTGAGTAATTTTTGTAATGTATTGCTGGATCCAATTTACTAGTATTTTGTTAAGGATTTTGGCATCTATGTTCATTAGGGATATTGGCCTGTAGTTTTTGTTTGTTTGTTTGTTTGTTTGTTTTACTTTGTAATAGCTTTATCTGGTTTTGGAATTAGAATTATGCTTGTCTCATAAAACAAGTTTGGAAGTCTTCCCTCTTCTTAAATTTTTTGGAATAGTTTAAGGAGAATGGGTGCTAGTTCTTTGAATGTTCAGTAAAACTCCCCTGTAAAGCCAACTGGGCCTGGGCTTTTGTTTGCTGGGAGAGTCTTGATTACATCTTCAATTTTCTTAGTTGTTATTCATCTGTTCAAGTTTTCTATCTCTTCCCAGTTCAGTTTTGGAAGACTATGTGTTTCTAGAAATTTGTCCATTTTGTTTAGATTGTCCAATTTGCTGCCATATAATTGTTCATAGTATTTGTTAACAATCCTTTGTATCTCTGTGGTGTCAGTTATTATTTCCCCTCTTTCATTTCTGATTTTCTGTATTTGGGTTCTCTCTCTTGTTTCTCGGTGAGTCTAGCTAAGGGTTCATCAATCTTGCTTATCTTTTCAAAGAACCAGCTCTTTGTTTCATTGATCTTTTGAATTGAGTTTTGGTCTCTATGTCATTTATTTCTGCTCTGATCTTTACTATTTCTTTCCTTCTACTTGCTCTGGGGTTTGCTTTTTATTTGCTTTCTAGTTCTTTAAGTTGTGAGGTTAGATAGTCTATTAGAAATTATGGTAGTTTCTTGAGGTAGGCTTGCAGTACTATGAACTTCCCTCTAAGAACTGCTTTCACTGCATCCCATAGATTTTGTGTTGTTGTGTGTTCATTTTCATTGGTTTCCAGGAAGTTTTTAATTTCTTCCTTGATCTCCTTGGTAACCCATTCATCGTTTAATAACATGCTATTTATCTTCCATGTGTTCAAATGTCTTTGAATGTTTTTGCTGTAATTGATTTCTAGTTTCATGCCATTGTGATCTGAGAAGACGTTTAATATGATTTCAATCTTCTTGAACTTATAGAGACTTAGTTTGTGTCCAAACATGTGGTCTATCTTTGTGAATGTCTCATGTGCACTTGAGAAGAATGTGAACTCTGTAGTTTTGGGGTGTAATTCTCTATAGATATCTATTAAATCCATTTGCTCTAGTGCATCATTTAGAGTCTGTGTTTCCTTGTTAATTTTTTGTCTAGAGGATCCAGTGATGTCAGTGGGATGTTGAAGTTTCCTGCTATGATTGTATTGCTATTGATTTCTCCTTTGAAATCCTCCAGAAGATTTTAAAATATATTTTAGTGCTTCTATATTGGGTGCATATATGTTTACCAAAGTTATATCTTTCTGGTTGAATAGATGCTTTCAAAATTATGTAGTGGCCTTTTTTGTCTCTAGTTATGGCCTTCATTTTGAATTCTATTTTATCAGATATGAGTATTGCTATTGCAGCTTTGTTTTTTTTCTTTCTATTTGCTTGGTAGATTTTTTTCAATCCCTTCACTTTCAACCTATGTGAGTCTTTTGTTGTGAGGTGGGTCTCTTGTAAACAGCATATATATATATATATATATGAGTCGTGCTGTCTTGTCCAATCAGCTACTCTGTGTCTTTTGATCAGAGCATTCAATTCATTTACATTTAAGGTGATTATTGATATGTACTTATATATTGCCATTTTTATTAATTGTGGTTATATTTTTCTTCCTATTTCTTCTACTAATTACAGCAGGCCTTTTAACATTTCTTGCAATGCTGGTTTGGGGCTAATATATTCCCTTAGCCTTTTTTTTTTTTTTTTTTTGTCTGGGAAGCTCTTTATTTGACCTTCTATTTTGAATGATAGCCTTGCTGGATAGAGTAGTCTTGGACTCAGATGCTTGTTTTTCATGACCTTGATTACTTCATGCCATTCCCTTCTGGCCTGTAGTGTTTCTTGTGAGAAGTCAGCTGAGAGCCTTATGGGGTTTCCTTTGTAGGTAACCTGTTGCTTATCTCTTGCTGCCTTTAGGATTCTCTCTTTGTCTTTAATTTTTGGCCTTTTAATTACTATGTGTCTTGGTGTGGGCCTGTTTGGGTTCTTCTTAGTTCGGGCTCTCTGTTTCTTGAACTTGAATGCCTTCTTTCCACACCAAGTTAAGGAAGTTTTCTGTCACTATTTCTTCTAATATATTCTCTAACCCTTGCTCATTTTCTTCTTTTTCTGGAACTCGTATGATTCTAATGTTGCTATGTCTTATGTTGTCCCACAGTTCTCTTTATCTTCCTGTTTTTTAATTGTTTTTTTTCCTTTTGGTTTTCTGATTGGTTGATTTTTTCTACCCTGTCTTCTAATTCACTGATCCGGTCCTCAGCTTCCTCTACTCTGTTGGTTAGTCCTTCCAATGTGTTCTTTATTTCTACTATGTCATTCTTAATTTCCACTTGGTTGCTTTTCAGTATTTCTATATCTTTACTCATGGTGTTGATGTCCTTACTCATGCTGTTGAGCTTCCTCAAGATCATGGCTCTGAATGCTACCTCTGATAACTTGCTTAACTGCATTTCAGTTATCTCATCTTCAGTAGAGTTCTCTTGTTCTTTCCTTTAGGATTTGTTTCTTTGTTTCACCATTTTGGCTATCTCAGTGGGTTTTGGAGCCTGCCAAATTTTCCCTGTGGGTGTTGGTGTTCTGCTGTTTGTGACTCCCTCTTCTGGGTTTGGATGAGTATGGGAGGACCCACGTTAAACACCACTGTCTAGTCTTACTTTCCTGGGTAGATTTGCAAGCCCAGGAAAGGTTCTGTTATCCTCTAGCTTTTAGCCTGGAGCTATTAGTCTCAGTTACTTGATGAACTTTGGGTTGTAGCCTTCAGCTGAATAAAAATCTCCTTTAGGTGTTCAGCGTAAGAGGATTTCCCAAGGGTGGGGCAGATGCTGGTTGTTAATGAGTCTCAATTTGCATTTCTCTGGCCCAGCTGAGTAGGGTTAAATATCCAAGGGAGGGGCTGCTGCTTCTCCCCACAGCTCCAAGAAAGAGCAAGATGGCCACCATCCTGTGTGGCCATAACTCAGCAAAAACTCTGAGCACCCTCCAAATCCCGAGTATCCCTCCACAGTTCCAGTCCAGTCCGCCCTCCCTCTGCTTGAACCCAAGGTGAGTGGCTATAGATAATTTAGTGCTCTGTCCCGGCCCTCTGAGCTATGGAGCCAGCTTGGGATTTAACCCAGAGGGAGCTGCTCATAGCTAAAACAGCTGCTGTCCATGGGTTTCAGCCCGCCCTCTTGGGCTTCCACAGATCTACCAGGCTTGATTCATTGTCCTTTTCTCCTGTCCCTGGTTATATGGGTCCTCTCTAGCTGCTTTTCTATTGCTTTTTCCTGACAATTTGTCTTTATTTTAGTTGTAATTCCAGTTTGGTCCTAGGAGATTTTTGTGTAGCTTCCATTCACTCTGCCACCATTTTGGAATCTCTAGCTGCTTTTTAAATTTCCTCTTTGTTTTTGGTTTTCAACAGTTTTATAATGTTGTGCCTAGGTGTGCTTTGGTTTATGTTTATCCTGTTTTAGGTTTTTGTTTTGTTTTGTTTTAGTTATCTTCATTGTCAAAAGTATTACAGATGTCCCTCCCACCCCCCCATTGATCTCTTCTCCCTGCTCTATTTTTTATAACATTTGCTGAATCTGTTGCTTCAAATCTTCTACTAATATTGGAAAATTCATGGTCATTTTCTTTTCAATTATTCTTTCTGTTTAATTTTCTCTCTGCCAGACTGTTTTCCAAAATGATTGTATATCATTCAGTGTTCACACTAGCAATGTATGAATAACCAGTTTCTCTGTGTCCTTACTAACATTTATATGTTGTCAGTATCTTTTTGTTTTAGCCATTCTAATAGATGTGTAATGATGTCCCATTATAATTATAATTTGCATCTCTAATGGCTAATATCAAAAAGATTTTATGTGCTTATTTGCCACCTCTGTGTCCTCTTTGATGAAATATCTCTTCATGTTATTTAGGATTCCTATGTCTTCTTGGTGGATTGAACTTTTTATCATTATATAATGTCCCTCTCGGTCTCTGTTTGTTTGTTTGTTTGTTTGTTTATTTTGCTCTGAAATGTACTTTATTGGATATTAACATAGCTTCCTTGATTAATGTTTGCATACTATATCTCTTCTTTTTACTTTCAACCAGCCTATATTACTCTATTTGAAGTGAGTTTCTTGTAGACAGCATATAATGAATCATATTTTTCATCCACACTGATAATCTGTCTTTTAGTGGAGTTATCTAGACCACTAATACTTAATGTGCTTATTGATAAATTAGGGGTTAAGGTTTCCATTTTATTTTTGGTTTTCTGTTTGTTCATTCTCTCTTTTATTTTTCTCTTTTTTTCTGTCTCCCTGTGGGTTATTTGAACATTCTTTAGAATTCCATTTTGAATTACCTACAGCAGTTTTGAATATATCTCTACATATAGTTTTTTGAGTGGTTGCTGTATGTATTACATTATATACACATAACATCACAATCTACTGGTGTTATTCCTTTGGACCTGAGGTACTAAGCTAGTCTGTCTGCTTTGTTTCCCCTTTCAGAGTCTTCTTTTGGTGGTTTCATGTATAAAGTTCAGAGTTCATAACTGCTCTTAGTGAAAGGTATGCCTACTCCATGCTCCCAGAAGTAGAAGTCCACTTCTGAGAGTTTTAACAAACACACCCAGTTGTATAACTACCATCATATTTATAAACAGAAATCTTGGTTTCAGTTTTGGGGAGGGCATGTACATTTCTTGTTTGCCCATCGAAAACCCAGGGTTTTTATCAGCCCTCCTTTTTGGTGGGTTTTAAACCCACCATATATATATATATATATTTTTTTTTTTTTTTTTTTTTTTTGTCCCATCAGCTCTGTAAGGCTACCAAAATCTCTGCTTATCTTCTCTTCATTTTAGCCACTGCATATAAACCAGCAAATGGCTCGGAGGAAATGTCCAGCCAAATGCCAGGCTCTCTCTGTGCTTCCCTTTTCTTCAGCATCATAGCCCCATAAGCATAAAAAGAAAGTTCTTGGAAGCTCTGGACTCTTTCAAACGTTTTCTTTATCCACCTTTCATAATGTCATTCAGTGGGAAGGTTGGTCTGATATAAGCTAGTCTGACATAGCCAGAAGGAGAAGTCGCCCCATCAGTTTTTCACATTGACTTCTAGAAGCATATTATTAGCTCAGTATCTCAGAGATTAACTTTCCTTTGGAGCAATTAGCCTACATTAGGAGCTGAGACATTATAAGCCTAGAGGTTCGCACAGATGTGGGAAATGACTTTATTTCCCTGCAGAAGCTAAGGCAAAGAAGAGTGATTCTCTCTCTTTGATATTTCTGGAAGAATGTGTTTTACCAGCTTAGAATGAAAGAAGCTGATACTTAACCACCTGCACCAGCTTAATGTAACAACTTTCTCTGCCTAAGAAGCATCAAAAATGTAATTACTTTCTCCTTCAGTCATTTTATGTGTTTATCTCTCCACCCCCTTATACCCTCAAAAGCACTACGACTAGCAAACAAATCTGTCAAGTAACATCTAGAATTCCATCCAGGACTAAATAATGTGGTTCCCTAGGATGAGTCAGGATGAAGGAATTTGTCTTCAAAATATCAGATGAGAGCCTGGCAGTGTGGCTCAGTGGTTGAGCATTGACCCATGCACCAGGAGATCGATTGCTGGTTCGATTCCTGATCGGGGCACATGCCCAGGTTGTGGGCCAAAACCTCAGTGGGGGGCATGCAGGAGGTGGCCAATCAATGTTCTCTTTCATCAATGTTTCTATCTCTCTCTCTTCCTTCTTCTCTCTCTAAAATCAATAAAAAATATTTTTTTTAAATCAGATGAGAGATAAAGTTTCCACAATTAACATTAAATCTTTGAAAGCAGCTCAGAAATAATTGTAATAAGAAATACCAGATATGAATGCATGTGACAGCTGTCAAAACCGAAAGCAAAATCCTTCTAAGCACTCCGAGCGGAGGTGCTGGAGAGCTGGTCAGGGCTGCAATGACAGTAGGCGCAAATCCAGTGAGATTATAGGTGAGTGAAATTTTATACAAGGTACAGAAAGAGAAATAAAGAAAGTAGAAAGTAGATTATAAGAAGAAATGAAAGGTTTAGGTTAGTAATGAGCAGCTTGGCTAAGAGAAATGGCTAAAACAAAGGTTTATGAAGTATGGATGCTCCGAGCTTTCTAAACTGAGTATCTTTACAAAGCTGGGTAGCAGATAGCCAGTGTCCATTTGTTTCATACATAGAGTACAAAATCTTTGGGCTTAATTGACCAAAGAAGAGGATTAGAATTCCAGCTTTGCTGTTAATTCATGGAGTGACCTTGGGAAGGTCACATTTTCTCTAGGCTTCTGCTAGAAAGCAGATTTTTAATAAATCATCTTTTAAGTTCTTAGGCCTATATGGGTATAATCAAACATTTTTTGTATTCAATAAAATTCACTGTGGTGGTATTCAGGCTGTTTTTGTTTTTAATCATAGAAACATGGATTGTACAACATATCTTTTTTTCTCCATCATCAGTCATTTAATACATGCAAATTGAACTGTAAATACAAATATGTACAATTTGCTGAGAACCTGGATTCATAAGCCTAATTGCCCATGGAAGTCATTACTGCAGACTCATACTGAGCTAAGTTTTGTGGATAATTTCACTCCCTGTGTAGTCATTTTTGGATGAGTGGCATATTTACCTCATTCAAGAAGAAAAGAGACTTTGTCACCAAATATTTATGGAGAAACTAAAATTTCACTTCAGCAGCTTTAAAAGGCACAATGTTAATTCCATTCTTTATCTGGTGTTTTTGTTGTTGTTTTAACTCTTTTCTCATTATTATATGTCTAACTTTGAAATAAAAATCCAGACACTAATGTTATAATAACACAAAAGTAACCTATAAAACTGTTTCTAGCCCTGGCCAGTTTGGCTCAGTGGATAGAGCATCAGCCTGTGGACCAATGGGTCATGAGTTCAATTCCCAGTCAAGAGCACATACTTGGGTTGCAGGTTCACTCCCCAGCTCCAGTCAGGGTTGTGCAGGAGGCAACCAATCTATGTGTCTCTCTCACATCAATGTTTCTCTACCCCCCCGCTCCATTCCACTCTATCTACAAAAACAAAATGGAAAAATATCCTCATATGAGGATTAACAAAAAACAAAAAAACTGATCCTAGAAACTATTGTGTATCTTTTAGAGCTACTAAGGTGGTTTACCTTATTTTTAAAGCCCTACCTCTACTTAAAAGACAGAGAACACTGGCATACCTGCCTGCATATATCTTCAAATTTCACAAACACTATTGAATGACATTTAGAGGTGGCAGGAATCCTCGAAGAAAACCTAGGCCCATGGGCCCACCCTAGCATCACACAGGTGAGGACTCAGAAACCCACCACATGTAACCAAGAGGACACAGTCCAGTTCTGACTCTCTCTGAACTGATCTTTGAGTCTAACAAGTTTATCAAATCTTCATTTAAGTGTAAACCATTTCACTTGGTGTTTAGAGAAAGTTACAAAACAGAGAAAACAATTCTTATTCTCAAAATTGAAAGGTCCAGAAAAATTGAGTCCATGTACGCTTTATTTGTGGGTATACCTGGCTTAGTGCCTGGTACATGATAAGGGCTCCATCAGTGTAGAAAGTAAAAGGAACTTAGGAGAGAAGGTGAACTGAACAGAAAAATGCTCACCTGTTGCAAAGATCAAGAAAGGCACCATGACAGAAGGGACCTGAGCAGAGGGCCTTGAAGAACAGTGATTACTGACAAAATATTCTTCAGAGGGAGACAAGGAAAACTACCCCAGGTCTAAGCATGTATAACCTTTATCATTGAAGATCATACAGTTTGCCCTAGGGATAAGTAGCATCTTTATTTTGAAGTGTGTGTGTGTGTGTGTGTGTGTGTGTCTGTGTTTTAAATGTATGTACAAGGAGCTGGCTTTGTTTCTTTTAATAGTGTAGGTGTCTGCGGTAATCAGTTCAAGGAAGATCACTTAGTCTAACCTGATGAAGTCGTATTGAGTCTATATCCCGAATCCGTGTGGTTGTGAACAGATGTGGCGAGAACAGGAAACTGCAACATTTTTGCGGGTGGCTCCAGAAGAGCTCTCCCGGGCTCAGTGAGGCCAAAGCAACGAGCTAGTGCATGTGCTCCTCAAGTTTCAGGTTCAGGATGTCAGTTCTTAGTATATCAAATGTGTTCTGCTTGAAAAACACATTGTAGTTACCATGTCCCAGACATGTTCTAAGCAGCTCACAGATCTGAACGCGCCGACTCTAAGCACAACTCTATGAGGTAGATCTTATCCTGTGTGACAGGCGAGGACACTGAGGTAGGAAGTGAGCTAGCACACTCACCGTGGTCAGCGGGTTGGTGGCAGGATCAGGTGTGAACCCAGGTGGTCTGACCCCAGAATCCCTGGTAGGTTTCAGCCACAATGTCATGCTTGCTGCCTGTTGTGAGCAACAGACAGGGATCCAAAGGAAGTGGAGCCAGTGTTTTCTCACTGCAGGCTCTGGAGGAGTCAGCAACTTTGGCCTAGCTCAGCCTTATTAAGAGATTAGCTAAGCCTTTTATTCCTATGCTCATCATCCCTTCGTTTGAACCATCACTAACTATGCTCGGAAAATGATGCATGAGCTTGTCTGTGGGAACCGCTTTATTTCATGGACACTGCTTTGGTAATGGAAATTGCCTTCTTCCCGGGCCGGCAGTCGGAAAGGGACCCCGGGCTCTCCGTGACAGCCTGAGGAAGCTTGGCTGACGAATGTGGGGAGAATGCAGGAGCTCCGCTAGTGAATTGTCCAGGCACGCAAGTGTGGAGACGGGCTAATTAAAGTGAAGGTCCAGAAGAGAAGCAAATGCTAGCTCATGTATTTAGCATAATTATGTGCTGAGCAGTTTACCTTCATTAGCTTATTTAATCCTCATAACAATCAGATGACGATAGAAACCGTTATCCCCTTGAAAGTGGAGGTCTTAGACACTGGGGGTGGGGGGGGGTCAGCTGTTTGTCCAGGATTGCATGGCTTCAGTAAACAGCACAGGGGATGTCAGCCTCTTATCTGAGGCCCAAACCACACCCTTCCTCCCCCACAATATGATGAATACGGAACACAGCACAGGCTCTCTGCCAGGGCCAGCCAGGGCCAGAAAGGAAGCAAGGAGCAAGATGATACGGCTCACAAGCTGTGGCTGAGTACAGGGGAGTCAAGAAGCCTGAGAACAGGAACGTGGCCAAAGCCAGAGGCCAAGGCCATAGCTGAGATTTCTGCCAGAGAGATTCACTGGGCTGACTAGGCTTCTCAGAGACTGAATGAAGACTGTTATTTTAAAAAGGCTCCTCTTGAGTAGGTTCCCGGTAGACAGCAGCAGGGCAGGCTCCCTGGAGGGAGACCAGGTAAACAGCACTGAACTGGCCGGACTCCAATCAAATCATCGCTGGAAGCACTGCCCAAACCTGCAGCAGCGCCTGGACCGTATGCCAGCGGAAGGGGTGCAGTGGGGAGTTCGTAATCCGGTGCCTCGGGTTTTTGGACTGCTTGTTTTTACATTGTTTCTATACACAAAGTAATTGCTATGTAACCTTGAGGGTAGGGATTGAGTCTCGTTCCTGCTCTCATGCCCTTTCTTCAGTGATTTTCTTATGGTAAGAGTTTACTAAGTGTGAGGTAAATGAATAAGTATTCCTGTATGTATTGCATTCATTGGATTTTAATTATACAACCAATAGCACATCAAATTGGGACTATATGACATCAGTTATTCTGGTGTCTACCTTTTCATCCATGTTTTACAGAGACCGAAGCACTGAGTTCACATTTAATGTTTGTTCAGTAGGTTAATGGGGTACCCACTTTAGTTGTATTTCTGTTGTTCCCCATTCGTGGTGCACCCCAGAAGAGCAGTTGCAGCTCCTCGTCTGGTTTGTGGCATTAGACACACACATTACAGTGACTGAAGCCCTTCTCTGGATTTACAAAACCAAACTGAATTTCAGATGCTCTGAGACTTATAAAAGGACTTACTTTTGTTACCTATTCAGTAAGCCAAATGCCTTGTTGGTTTTTTTTTTTAATGTATTTTTTCAATGTTGAAAGTTTTACAGATGTTTCCCCTTGTTCCCCATTGACCCCCCCCTTCCCGCTCCCACCCCCTCCTGTTTTCCTCAGCCTAGTGTCCTTGTCCATTGGTTGTGCATATACGCATATACGTTTTTTGGTTTATCTCTTCCCTCCCCTCCCACTCCCCCACCCCTCTATCCCTCTGAGGTTTGTCAGTCTGTTCCCTACATCCATGATTCTGCATCTCTTTCGGCCGACAGCTTATTTTGTTCATGATGTTCCAAGAGTAAGTGAGATCATGTGGTACTTGTCTTTCTCTGACAGCAAATGCCTTGTTTTTTAAAGAAAAGTTCTAAAATAAATTGTTAGGCCAAGGCCAAAATAATTTATGACAAGCTGCTGAGTATGAGATGGCTTCTCTCAGACTATGAGCTCCTTTAAAGACAAAATTCATCCGGGAAGAATAGCAGCCTACCCAGCAGGTCCCGCAGCCCCTCTGTGACCTGCCCAGACCGTCTGTCCTCCAGCGGCATCACTTCCTGCCCTGAATAAAACTGGATTTTAATTTACTAAGAGTTATAGAAATTGAGAAAGACTAACATATCAGCCATTAAAACTCAGTGCTGAAAGAAGGGAATGCCCAGCTGAATGCTCAGCTCATTGCCACCTTTGCTTCTAATTCCAGTCCGCAGGAGCCTACTTCTCAGATTCACATGCTAGAGGCTGAGTACAATGAACGTGGCAGGAGAGCAGGTTTGTCACTGAGGGATTGTAGAAACCATTTTCTTAATGCATAAGTCGAATCTGTTTCCATTGATGTTTTAACTAACAGAGTATTCAAGATCTTCTAGCAAGTTGTTGAAAAACTAAATGTTATAAATGTTTGTAAGATTTTCTCAAGTTAATGTAAATGTATGGTATAGTGATTAATGAAATCTTAATCTTGCTTTACAAGTAGAACCTTATAGTCAGCATGACCAAAGGTTGTTCTAAATACACCAACAAATTAAAAAGAGAAAATGTTCAGTGTGAAGACAGTATGTTTTTCTGACTGTGACTACACTGATAAAGAACTGTTATAAGGGCACTCGCAGGCTGTGCTCCGAAAGATGTCATGGTTTGTTACTGAGCCCTGTGCAGGCAATTTCGCTCATTTTCTCACTTTTTACAAAATGAATGTCTATGAAAAGAAATAAATAAAATGTATATGCCTTCATGCAGAACTAATTCATGATATTAAAAAACTGGCCTGACTAAAATTAAAACGAAAGAATATAAATGTAGCTTTCACTTGGGACAACTTAGCTACTGAGATTAGCAATATTAGAGACCCAGAAACTGATATGGCCTAATTTTTTGTTCACTGAAGAGTGGTCACTGGATGTAACTCCTGTGCGTAACTAGCTTTGAGACAATCAAGCAGTTGTCATCTCTACAGCTAAAGCTGCTTTTATCTTTAAACCACTTAGTCATTTATTCAACAAATATATATTTCAGTATCAACCACATGGCAAGGACTGGGGATTTAGTGGTAAATAAGGATGAGTGACCCTCACCTCAGAGAGCTCACAATTTAGGGACCCACTAACTCAGATTGACATCCGCAGCCAAAAAACCAAGACTGTCTATAAGAGGTTTGGAACTGACTCCAGTATCAGCCCTGCATAGACGCAACCGGAACAATTATACCTATTTTACTGACAAGAGAAGCACAGGGACATTCCCAAAGTCACACAACTCTTACTTGTCATGAGACATGTCTCTGCTGCCTTTCGGCCTTGGCCAATATCAGGAAAGTTATCTCTTTTTGATCCATCCCACTGGGAGGAAGGCTCAGGATGATCCAAAGGGTTTGAGTATAGACCGAAGAATAGAGACACCACCGTCAGAAATATGGTCGTTGAGAAAAGGTCCTGAGGGCAGATGAGATGGACATGTGGGTGGATATGAGAGCTGTGAGGAAACACTGTGATACTGACATTTGTGAGTATAAAAGCTGATGCTAAGAGGGCCCAGTGCTGTCTGACAAGAGTAAAAATGGCATCCGTGTGCCTGCCACCGCTGCATTTTGCATGCACTGATTCCTTAAAAAAACAGCAGCAAAAACCTATGTTATAGCTTTAATCTGCACTTTATAGATGAGGAAACTAAGGCACAGAGTTGTTAAATAACTTGTTCGAGATCACACAGCTATTAAATGACCAAGTTGGTATTTGGAATTAGGTCATTTGACCCCAGAGTCTATGACCTTAACCATTATGCTATACTACCTCTCTTAAGAAAGAGTTAAAGCTCTAGCAGGCTATCTGTCTGCCACTCAGTGTTCTTTTTCTCCTTCAGTGATTATGGTGTACAAAATGACAACAGCTACTGCGCTCTATTTCACAACACTGTTGTGAACTTTTTTCTTGCTCTTAGGAAAAGCTCCCTGGCCTTATGTAAGTGGGGGGTGGGGGTGGGGGTTGTTCCTAGATTTCTATTCACTTACTACCTACTCTGCCCTAACTGCATAATTCTTGGTATTCCTTTCCAAGCATTAACCGTTTGACCTTCAAAATCAATACTGTCTTTTCCTGAGGGAAGCTCAGAAAATCAAAGCAGTAGCAAAGTATGAGGCTGTCATTGTCTATGAAACATGCCATGACCTTCGTGGCACTGTGGCCACACAACATGGAATTTGCCTGTGTAGAAAACAAAGGACTCTGCTCTAAAATAAGAAGGCTGCAATGCTTTGATTATTTTTAAATGGGATTTATAAAATCACATTATCAGTAAGTTCAAGGGTAGATGAGCTCCAGGTATAATGAGGCAAGAATCATTGAGTTTGAATGTGCTGCTTAGCCAGACATGGGTCCACCCTGGTACCAACCACCTAAATTTCACAGGCGAGAGGCAGGGAAGAGGGGCTCCTAAGAGGAAAATCAAAGTGCTATTAAAATAACCAAATAAAACAGGAGTGGAGGTGGGGCAATTACAAACCAGCGGCAGGACAATGAGAGCCCGTCTCCGGCCCTCAGCAAACCGAGGCGAGCTTCCCTGGCTGGGTGGCGCTGTAGAGGGTTGTGGACTTAGCCCATGAGCTTCCCTGTGTAAGCCGACATACAGAGGAGGGAAGAGAAATAACACTTTTGAGCATTCTGGTGCCGCACAGTGTGACTGGCACTATTTGTTCACCTCTCCAGTTTGTTTACCTCCCCAGAAACGCTTCTGGCCTTTCCACAATTTTCTTTGAAAGTTATTACACGGGACTGTTTTGTCATTCAACCTGAATTACTGTATTGGTATTTAGAGTTCTTTCATTGTATTCAGGAAAAATCAACAATCATATGGGTTTTTAAAAAATGAGTATTTTGGGTGGAAAAGGTGAAGGAATTAAGCAAAAAAAAAAGAAAAAAAAAACCTCATAGAGACAGACAACAGTATTGTGATTAGCAGAGGGAAAGCGTTATGGAATTGTACACCTTAAATCAACATCATTTTATTAACCATCCACTCCAATAAATTCAATAAAAGTTTTTTAAAAATAAAAATGAGCATTTTATTAATTCAATAATGAGTCTGAAAATGGGAAAGTAATTGTATTTGAATTTTATGTTGCCGCAGTTGTCAAGTCATCAGAAATTGTATCTAGTTGGAAATTAAGTCAATGCCATCGGATTTAGTGACTCAAAAGTCCCAGTTTTTAAATGTCCTCACAAGACTTCATGTATACTTATATCTGCGTGTTTTAACCATTCTAGTTGTGAGCCTGATTTGATTAGTAACAAAATCCATGTTAACAATGTACAGGGACTTGGAGAATTTACAAATGAGAGATAAATGCAAACTAGGAATAAAATTCAGGTCAATGCTCATCAGGGGCAAAATTGAATGTAAACAAACATATTTGAGCATTTAGTCATAGTCTAAGATTAGGTCTACCATAGTGCTAAAATACAGGATCATCTTTCTCATAAACAGCTTTTGAGCCCCTCGCCTTTGGGAAAAGTCGGTCTTTATCAAACTCTGTGCTTTTGTTGACTCATCACCTTACATCAAATGAAAGGAGAAACGAAGTGCCCACCCAACCCTACCTGCTGGGCCACATGCCCAATAAATATAGTCTCCATGTATAGAGATCAATGAACAGAACACACCCTGTGGTCTTTGGTCCATCCTCATGGCCTTGGACTATGTAGGCTGGGCCAGCTGAAGTCAGACTGTCTTCTCTGATGAGTGCCTACGTCTGTTGCCTCTTCTTCCTATTGGAATAGCTTAGTCTACTCACTCGGGTTAACCCTACACAGAGGGACTGTTCTTGCAAATCTTACAGTATAATTTGAACACCGTGACAACTGCATGTGGCATCTGGGCGATCAGTGCTGTGCATGCCTCAAAGTCACTCTTGAGCCATGTCCATTCTTACAAAATTATGTGACAGAACAATCATGCAACTCTATTTCTTCACCCCTGTTAAATTTTATTTGCTACATTATTCTTTATTCTGCCATTGGCGTTGAAATAAAAAGAGAAACAGGGATTCTTAAAGAGAAATTAGCCTTCACCGCTTCTTTCCTACATCTTTGCTGTTTTGACTGACGGCATAGCTGCTAATAAGATTAGTGCCTCCCCTTCTGTTCATTTTTTAGCAGAATTAGTTGCTGCTTTTATACCCTCTGCTGCTAATTTTGCTGGCAAATCTCTAGAGGATTCTAGCCTAATTTTCTGCCACTAGAAGCAGAGCTGCCATTTTAGTAGGTCACCTAACATTATTTAATTCTTTTAGAGAATCTCAAAAAATAAAATTTACAGGGGGAAATCAGACACAAAAATCAAATACAAAGTAAGGACCAATTTTTCAGATCAGCAAATTTCTTGAAACCAGATTATTTCCATTTCCCATAATCCCTACACCAAAGGGTTGTTGAAAGAAGTAAATAGTATATACACATATGTGTGTTTACATATTGCTATTATATATCATTATATTACATTGCAATATATTACATTATTGTAACATGGACATTAACACTGTGCCTGACACTGAAATATAACACATTCTTAAAACTTTTAAAGCCAACAGGAACAACTTAAGGTTCACAGATATGCATCTAAGTCATCCTTTGTTTATTTGGGACTTAAAATATGTACCCTAAAGATTATACAAGCAGCTTTCAGTTTCTTCTCTCCTGTTCATTTATTTTTCTTTCTTTCCTATACTTTGGAAACACTGTCAAAAGGAAGATGAGAAAAGATAGAGGTGATGCATTTCAGATTCCTCCAGAACAGCACTATGAGTGCAGAGGTGTCTTGGCATGTATCTCTCTCACCAGGTGTAATGAAAATGGGACAGGTAGAGCCAGGGAGGTCTTAGGACAGTAGTGGTGACTTTCTTTCCACTTGGTGTCCATTTCATCTAAAACCCAGTCAGAGTCAAGAGAAAGAAAGGGACCTGTAATGGGAGCTCAGAATGAGGTACCACGAACCACTCCAGTAAGGAAGAAAATGTAAAGACTATTGGGGAATATTCATGGAAAATGGGAGGAAACAGGCTCAGATTGGAGATAGCAACACTTATGGGACTTCTAAGCTAAATTTAGGTAAATGTCTTTATTTTTCTGGAGGTGAGGGCCAATGGCAAATACAGTGGAATTTCCTCGAGGGAATTAAAGGCATCAATCAGTGCATAAGAGACATTTGGGATATTAACAAAGCAGTACTTTTTTTCTGAAGAAACACACACACACACACACACACACACACATACACACACACTGGTAGGGCACGGAGCCACAGGTAATTTGTATCGAATGATGTGAAGATTGTGGCAGCAGGGTCATTAAACAGGATAAAAGCTCAATAAGGTGACAGCATAATTCACAAATCAGCACTACCATACACCACAAAATGATTTGTAATTGACATAATAGGCTAGAATTGAGAGCACTGTACATTAATCTATGGACATAATCATTTGGGAAGCACTGTAATTGAGGAAAGCAGCAATTAATGTTGGCTGATTACAAAGTTGTATTTAAATTTGTAATTATTTAGAAATGATTGCAGATTATGTGGAAAGATACTGGAAGCTTAAGTGGACATCACACCAAAGTAGTATTAGTAATAGCATCACCTGTTATACTCACTAGAAAATTGAGAAGGGAAGGAGGACACAGCAAAACCCAGTGGGGTCTTGGCTGAGTGTTGATGTTGGCCATAGAGCAACCTCCAACCTGCACCTTTGGAGCAGAATGTTTTTTTGATACTATTTGGCTTAGAACATGCTTTAGTCATGGTATCATAACTCATAATGTGTCAAAATCGCCAGTACTTTAATATGTTTGTTCATAACAATACATACCTAACTTTAGATTTGATTTACCTTTTTCCTTTAATAAATTAGAGAGGATTCAAGATTATCCTTAGCCTACAGTCATTAGATCTCATTAACATTCCATGTACATTTTTATGTGAGAAGAGAGAGAAATTGCTCAAACAATGAGAAGGTTTTAGTGAGGTGAAGGTAAAGAATGAGGGTGGAGTAGGGGGAAGAAAGAAGGGAAAAGAGCATTTGCCCAGTTTACCTGATAATGGAGCAAATCCCCATATTCTTGGGCAATGCTTCCTCCATTTCCTTGAATTCTGTGGTGTGCATCTGTCATGTTTGACCAACCAGTACCTGAGTGCCTTTCCTATTCTGCGGGACACCCACCTTATCAACCAGTGTTCAGCTCCCTTTAGAGAAGATGAAAACACCTGAGAAACATTTCTTCAGTCGCCCCTGTAACCGGTGCAACAGGCACAAGTCATAGGCTTGGCCAATCTGATGAGGTTACTCCAGACACCGATTCAGAAGCTGGTGATTTATAGAATTAGGGACTGCAGGGACTCAATCCTAGCAAGGCCACATCCAGAGACTACAGGATCTGTGTGTGGTCTGGCGGTGGTGTCCTGGCTCCAGGATCAGAAGAGCTGAACGTACCCAGTACTGTTCCTGCTGCAGCTGCAGGATGTGGCTCTGCATAGTTGTGGGACTTAGTCTGGAGCATTTTTACCCCATTATGTGGCCTCCAAGCCTGGTTTCAAGCTTTCCTGGAGATTCTGTGATCTACCCAGGATCTTTTACTTAAATAATTTTCTGCTTTAATCAGAGTTACTTGTAATCACAAACCTTGACTGAAATAAATGACCTTAGAAAATGCAGTCCTGTGCTATTTTTAAAAATAGTGATAGAAGATGAGTTCTTACTGACTGTGAAAAGATTAAACTTTTTTTAATTGGAGAAAACTACGATTGTGTGTTACTAGTAACTGGCACTGCAACTTAGGTTTTATTGTATGCAGTCGTTATTGTTCCAACTTTATGAATGGAAAAATCAAGTCTCACAGGAGACGTCTGCCTGAAGTCAGTAAGCAACAATCAGAATTCAAATCCAGCTCTAATTCTTTTGCTTATACCACGGAAACAAGAATAAATAGTTTAGCAACTTAAATTAAAATGTACAAATTTAAATAGAGTTACACCAGGATAACCAGGACATATGGCTTATGGTAATCACATGTCCTTGTAGCAACTACAGCAACATGTGAGCCATGGAGGGTGAAAAGAAAGTCCTCTGAACCGGCTCAGTGACGGCTGGAGTAACTCGACTACGCCCACGCAGAAGATGAACCACAGGGTACAGCAGTTCCCAGTCTTGCCCTTGTTCTTCCCCTGTTATCTCATCACAAACTGAAGGTAATTAAGAGCAGTTAGTGCTTACAGAAACAGAGCAGCCTGTTAAGGAGGTAATTAACCTCTGTCCAAATCAACCTGCTAAGAATTAGTTAGGTTCATTATCCAGAGCTGGCCTTGGAGGGAAGTGCCTGGGGTACACTGTGGGTGTCAGAAGGGAATGGTTATAAACTCTCAATTGACAGATTAGAAATAAAATGATTCATTTGGTACTTAAAATTGATTTTGTTTTTAATCATTGCCCTAAATGGGGTATGTGTTACTATAAGGTTTAAACATCTAGACAAAGAACTATGAGCTATGTTATAAATGAAGAAGTATAGTTGGTGTGAAGAGCACAAAAGTAAGGAATGAGTATTGTATCTCTGCGGGCCCCCTGTGTCCAAACCTGAAGAAAGCTTGTCTGTTGGCTTCACATTATGCTAAACCTACTGACAAGCCATGGGTTCTGAGAGTCAGAGCTGTATCTAATGGTTTCTCAGGGAAATTCTACTTTCTTCTCATCTTCACTATTCCATTTTTATTTCTCTCTTCTTTCTACTCCTTGCCACACCGTCCACCCCCTTGGGTAACCAGTTGTTTTTAACTTTACGATTATGCTTCTTTTGCACAAATTAGCAGATGCATGTGTATTTTTTTTACATACCCTTCTTTCTTACCTAAAGGATAGCTCACTATATATATCATCATTTTGGGAAAATATTCCTCAATTTCTATTTTTAAATGTCTGTATTGTAAATGAGTTTGAGTTTTTAATTTTTTCCTACCTTTTGAAGAATCAATGGGGATAATCATTTTTTTTTCTTTAGCACAGTTGAAATAGTATGTGATATTAATGGATGTCCTAGTATTGAACAAACCTTGCATTTCTATACTAAATCTTACTTGGTCATAGTATATTTTTAATATGGTATTAGAGTCTCCTTGCTAATATTGATTTAGTATTTTTTGTTGTTGTTGTTCAGGTAGAGTGGGAGGGAGAGAGAGGAACAGAGAGATAGAGAGAAACATCGACGTGAAGGGACACATCGAGTGGCTGCCACCCGCACAACCAACCAGGGCCGGGGACAAACTGCAACCGAGGTACGTGCCCTTAGCGGGAACCGAACCCGGGTCTCTCAGGACCGCAGGCCGACGCTCTAACCGCTGAACCAAACCGGCCAGGGCTGATTTAGTATTTTTGAATCAAGATTAAAAGAATATTGGTTCATAGTTTTCTTTTCTTTTGTGTGTGTGTGCTATGCTTCCTCGCCTTTCTTCCATTCCCATTACTTTCTCTGATCATTTTCACTTTATTTTACTTTATTATATTGTCTATTTTCTGCCTTTCTTCTATGTCTATTAAATTTTTATGTGAGTCTATTTGTCCCTTGGGCACCTTATAATTTATTTTTTATTCCTTGGATATATTTGTCTTTTTAATCCATTTCTTTCTTGAGTTTAATCAACTCTCTCTTTATTTTTTATCCAATTTTTAAATCCAGTTTTTATCCTTTTCTGTTCTTAGAGTTTTTGAATTTCTAATTCAATGGGTTTTTGTTTTATTTTTTTACATCTTCAAACACTTGAATAAGTATATATGATTCTGATTGAAATGTTGACTGACACATTTTTTCTGCTTTAGAGTTTTTCTCATGGAAGTTGAGTTATTGCTCAGTTGATACATGTAAAAATTTCTTACCTGATTTTCTACAATGGCCCTGTATGAATCTGTTGGTATTTCTTTTCATTTTTATGGTATTGTAGTGATTTATAAGATTCCTAGCTTAATGGTACATCTAGCAATGTAGCAAGCTCCATATTCTTTTGGGGTTATTTTGTTCATTTGTTCTGGTAGTTGGAGGACTAGTTGTAAGTCCTCCAAAGATGCATTTCTCTTTGATCTGGTAGGGCCCTAAATTTTCCACCTTTTTGTTTATTTTTCCCTTTACTAACCAGTTACAAAACTTGCCTCTTCTTTCCTTTTTGTCTTTTCATTTCTCCCTTTAAACAATATGTTTTGAATAATTCCTTTTAAATAACTCAACTCTTCTAATCACACACGGTCTGGGTCTTTTCCCTATAGTCCAAGTTCTGCTCTGCCTGGAAACTGTTATATTTTCCTGTGGAGGGAGAACGTAGTCTCTTTGGTGGTTTTTGATGAACCTTCAGCCCCTTCACTCGTTCCCTTTGTATTTCTTCCCTGGATTGTTCTGAGTCTGTCTCTGCCTGCTACAGAGCCTCACAGCAGTACCGGGGTCGAGCCAGAGTATGACAGATCATGCACCGGGATGTGTTTAGTTCTCTTTTTAGTCACCATCGTTTTGAAATTTTAGCATTCTCTGTCTTCAAGTTATGCTGATGGCATGGTTTATGTAGATCTACATATCCTATCTTGTTGTTTGGAATCATTTCAGGAAGAAAAGCTGGGAGGCAAATAGTTAGGCAGCTGTCACTTTCTTCAGCTACCCGGAAGTCCCCAGTTCTAATGGTTTTGAAGTTCTTGTCTGCTAACTTCAATTGGGTGGATCAGCAGTCTATTTGTTTTTGTTGTGTGTTTTTTGTTCCTTTGGGGGGGAGGGGCAAGTATTGATTGTATGAACTTACCTCATCACATGTCTAGTAACTTTTTACTGTAGGTAGGATCTTGTATATAAAAGACCCATAGAGGTTCCAGATATTATTATATTCCATAAGAAGAAATGTCCCCTTCTTCTCTTGCCATGGATGAATTGGGTCCTCCCAAATTTTGATATTGAAGCTCCAACACCTGATGTGACTGTATTTAGAGATGGAGTCTCAAAGGAAGTAACTAAAATTAAATGAGGTCCTGGGCGTCCAAGATTGCAGCAGAGTAGGTGGAAGTTGCATTTATCTCCTCCCTGGACCATAGCAAAATTACAACTAAATTATAGAACAACTGACCTGGATAACCACCTTAAGACTAGCTGAACAGAAGCCTTATAACTAAGGATATACGGAAGAAGCCACATCAAAACTGGTAGGAAGGCAGAGACGTGAAAATGGCTTGCCCTGCACCCACATACGGCAGTTGAGAATCCAGAGGCATCTCTCAGCTCAGAGGTCCCCCCCCCCCGAGGAGTGATGGGTCTCAATGCCACCACAGGCTCCCCAGCCCAGAGCACCAGTGCTGGGAAGAGCCCAGATAACATCAGGCTGTGAAAATCAATGGGGATCTGTCCTGGGCAAGACAAGAGACATTTGGAAACCCAGGTGCCCTCTTAAAGGGTCAACACACAAAATCTCACTTGCAGGCACTCTCCCTGGATTTCCAGTGGCGGGCTGGTGGCTCGGGGAGAGGGGAAGTGGCGGGGAGACTGGAGTCATACAGGAAAAGATTGGGTTGTGTGGCTTTGGGGAGAGGGCTGGAGGGACAGCTGCCAATGTCCCTGTGTTGAGTCTCTCTCCCACACTGCCCACAGACACCCTCTCTCCTGAATAGAACACTCCCTTCCATATGGCATTAGGCTTGGCAGACGTACTAGTCCCACTCTGCCAACTCCCTGAGGCTCTGCCCTGCCAAGCTTGCACCTGGGAGAGGGATCTGCTGGTGGTGGCCAGCCTGGGCCAGCCTTGTAGTCTCTCTTAAAAAAATCTCAAGGAAATCTGAGCACACTCGAGGGGTGCCACAGACACACAAGGAGAGAATGAGTTTTGGGGCTATAAAATGAGGACCATTTTTCCTCATGTGCCTGAACAGGTGTCACTAATTCTGTGCAGAGCCCTCTCTTCACACAGCCAAATCTAAACTGTATTAGCCTGATGAACTCTCTGACTCCACCCTGGCAGCTCTCTGAGACCTAGCTCCACGGCAAAGGTCCGCAGGCCCCAGATGGGAGGTGGGTGACCTTGGTGTACCCTGAGACTTTTGCTGAGTGGCCTCAGACCCAGCACTAGCACCAACTTAAATCTGCATGAACCTGGTGAACACGACTTATCCCTCCTGGTGACTCACTGAGAACCTGCATCACAAACTCACATACTGCCTGAAGACCTTTCCGTGGCCGAGCCTAAATGGCTGTCAGCAGGAAGTGGTGGGTCTCAGGGAACCTTGGGCATTTTGCTGACATGCCCTAGGGCTAGTACTGGTAGCAAACAGTCTCAGAATGTAGTTTGGCCCCTCCTACGTGCACCAAAGCCCAGCATAGGCTGCTGCCAATCACGGATCACCTTGTAGCTCCTAACATGTACCCAGGGCCAGTCATAGATATCTCACAAGATGCCCCAGAACCTACATACCCAGTGGCTGGTATCAGGTCACATCAGAACATGACTCTATTAGCTCCACAAAGGGCACACCCAAAGGGAGATCTTGGCAGGCATGAGACCATGCTGAGGCAAATTCTGCTGTATGGGATCAGTCCCCACGCAGCAGTTCAGACATTGTGGTCAGGATCAATCCTTACACTCAGCCAGCCTGAGGATCAACCCCACCCACAGAACAGAACAACAGCAGTCAAGAATCAACTATAACAGGAGGGCTCATATAAGCCACATAAGGAACACTCCTGGATCACCCAGCTCAAGTGATCAGGGAGACTATACCACTGAGCCCCGCAGGATACCCACTGCATAAGGCTACCCTACCAAGGCTGGGAGATGTGGCTGATCTAACTAACACAGAGAAACAAATACAGAGAGACAGCCAAAATGAGGAGACAAAAAAGATGCCCCAATGAAAGAACAGGAGAAATCCTCAGGAAAAAAAAAAAGAAAGAAATGAAAAGAAACCTAAGTAAAATGGATGTAAATAATCGATCAGAATCAGAGTTCAAAACAATGCTTATAAGGATGTTCAAGGAACTTGGGGGAAGACTGGATGAATGCAGTGAGAACTTTAAAAGATAGCAAGCATAAAGAAAGACATAGAAACCATAAAAACAAACAAAAAAACAATACAATATCTGTTTTTGTTTTTTTATCTTCACCCCAGGACACTTTTTCTCCTTTTTTTTTTTTTTTTGCATTTATCTTCAGATAGAGCAGGAGGGAGAGGGGGAGGAAAAGAGAGACAGAAACATCGATGTGAGAGAGACACATCAGGTGACTGCCACCCACATGATCCCAACCAGGGCCGGGGACAAACTGCAACCGAGGTACGTGCCCTTAGCAGGAACCGAACCCTGGACTCTCTGGTCTGCAGGCCAACACTCTAACCCCTGAGTCAAACCTGCCAGGGTCAGAATACAATATCTGAAATGAAGAATACCCTAGAAGGGATCAACAGCAGATTAGATGAAGCAAAGGATTGAATGAGTGATTTGGAGAACAAGGTAACAGAAAACACCCCATCAGCACAGCAAAAAGAATTTAAATTAATGAGGATAGTTTAAGGGACCTCTGGGACAACATCAAGCATAAGAATATCCACATCATAGGAATACCAGAAAGAGAAGAGATAGAGCAAGGGATTGAGAAATATTTGAAGAAATAATGACTGAAAACTTCCTTAACCTGGTAAAGGAAAAAGACACACAAGTCTAGAAAGTACAGAGAGTTCCAAACAAAATGAACCCAAAGAAGACCAAACCAAGACATATCCTAATTAAAATGCCAAAGTGCACAGACAAAAAGAGAATCTTAAAAGCAGCAAGAGAAAGACAGTTAGTTACTACGTATTTCTCTGGCACAAACTACATAAGATCCTGGTGGAAATTTATTTCACTCTTATACTTGTGGCTGGATGAAGAGATGTGAGAATGTTTCTATTGTGCATTCTGTAATTACAGCCATGAGTAATAGAACACAAATGTGTTTAAACAGGAGAACCAAGAAGAGTATAATATATTATTGTACCTGTCTCAGAATCCTTCTGCATCATTCCCCTCCCCCTAGAATACTTACTCTCCCATTCAAATACACAAACACAACTTTGTATGAATATTGGAATCCATGTTAGCCATGCTTTAAAAACAGTAATCAGTAATCAAAGGCCTATTTTTCTCACTACGAATGGTTAAACAAAGATATGTAATTCTGGAGACCACATAATCACACATATGGGATATTTTTTCATAGTGGAGACCTCCCATAGATGTCTTTGTAAATAAGAAGTCTCAGGTTTAACTAAATCTATTCCCATTTTCCCAGACTATAGATCATATATACTCTATTGTATGAACTCGTGCAGAGAATCTGAATGGGGTGAAAAAAGAATAGTTATAGAAAGGCAAAAAATCATCTCCAGGGATATCAAAGTCTTTCTTCAGAAGTATTTTGAATAATTCAAGGGCCTCTGCCACAAGACAGCCATGCTCTCAAACTTAGAGGAATTACTAAGTGTTAATTATAACACAATTTACTCTTACAAGTCCTTCGTTTTACTTATTGCCCATGTCTTAGCTTTAACTAATGTTTTTGTTGAGCTAGAAGAGCAGTAATTTCCTTGGCTGTTTCTTTACTAAGAGTAAGAGATTTGCTATTCTTTCCAAACCTTGATCTTCAGATCATTTCTACTAAGAGAAGCACAAAAAAAAGCATTCAGCATCAAATACAGGGATTCTAAGCCCTGAAATATTGTTAAAATATTGTTCAATCTCAGAACTTCCCTAAACCAGTGCTAAACAATATTTTAAATTTTCCCCAATGCCATCTATTATTCATTCATTCATTCATTCATTCATTCATTCATCTGTTTGATCATTTGTTACTTAGTTATTTGTTTGTCCAATAACATTTGTTGAACATACTTTGACATCCAGGTGCAGAGTAAGGTGTTAAAATTCACACAGGTAACAAGACACAACCTGTGAGGCATCTCATTTATAGGAGAGACATGGGGATGAATTTGACCCTCACCTGCCTTGTAAGTCAGTGCTATGGTCTGAACGTTTGTGTGTCCCCCCACTGATATGTTGAGATCCTAGCCATTGCCTATTACATCCTACTCAGAAGCAGAAGTCCTTCTCCACATAACTTCTGATCTTGACAACAACTCTGGCCTTCTAAAAGGATTGAACATTACTAATCCATTTTTGTTGGAATGAACAAATAAATAATGCCAATTTTGCCTACCTCTTAATCATAACTGGGCCGAGTTTACCTCTCAGCTGGGAAAGGCCAAGTAGACTGTGTTATTTTGGTGATATAGCAAGAGTGCTATGGCCAAGAATCAGGAATATGTGGCATATTTTTGAAACAATCAGACCTGGACAGTCTAGTTTCTGGGCTCTCAGTCTTTATTTTCACCAGTTTTGGTCTTTCAAGTTCTCTATGACCTCAAGATGGGAGATAGTGGGTGAGATACTCCTTACTAGCTTGTCATCTGTCCTTCCAACTAGACTCCATAAGGGCACAGACAGTTTTGCATGCTATTTTGTCTTCAGTATCTAGCACAATGTGTGACCCATAGTAGCTGATTAAATCATTTGAATTGATGAATGGGTGAGTGAATGAATACCACTAAATCATCTCACAACCTGGCTTGTTAGCGGATTAACATGATTAAATTCATAAAACAGAAGTAAAACAAGATAGTGGAAGTTATTGATAATAACTGACATCAATACACAATGTGATTCATAGAATCTTGAGAAGAAGCACATTAGCAATAACTTTGATCATAAAAGAAAGAGTCGGCTGGTGTGGTTCATTGGTTGAGTGTCGACCCATGCACCAAGAGGTCACCAGTTTGATTCCTAGTCAGGACACATGCCCAGGTTGTGAGCCCAATCCCCAGTGAGGGGCATGCAGGAGGTAGCCAATCAATGTTCTCTCTCGTCAATGTTTCTATCTCCCTCTCCTTCTCCCTTCCTCGCTCTCTAAAATCAATAAAGAAAAAATAATTTAAAAAGAAGAAAAGAAACAAAAGTTCCAGGACATATTCTATATCATGGTCCAAAATAATAATCATTTATGATATTATATTGCCCTAAAATTCCTCAAATAAAATAAAATCCTGTCCATAAAATGAAGAAAAAGTTTGCAGGAAATAAACCACCAGCAAAACTTCAAAATGTAGATAACCTTGTAAATATTTCCAACTTCCTTTGCTAGCTAGCTATAATTATTGGCCACTGGAACCTGGCCTAGGAACTTTGTCAATAGTTATATTTACACATACCAATGCCAGTTAAATCATACAAACTGAACCAAGGACAGGAGTTATTTTGAAGAAACTAGAGTTAACCTTGTGTATTATTTAACACTTCATTTTCTCCCCTAGAGAATATTCTTCCACAAGATATTTATGTTGAAGCAGCATAATTTTCTTAGAAATTGCAAAGCTATATGAAATGATTGATTCTTACTAAAAATCTGGAAAGAAAACAAATCAATTTTGGATGGCTATAGGTGAAATAATAATGAAAAATATTATAATGTGTGAACATATACATTTTATTTATATGTTCTTGAAAACGTTCAACAGCAAGATAATCATAGGGCATGATTCATGTTAAATAAGCAAAAAAGTCCATTCCCTTACCACTTAGTTTTCCAAACCTATCACAGATGAAGCAGTCTTGGGAGGAGTCAGAGTAGGCGTAAAGCTCATGGGCTTTGGAATAAAACAGTTTTGAATTCAAGTCTTAGCCTAGCGCTGCTAGTGATATAACTAACTTCTCAGAACCTCATTGTCTTCATTTGTTAAATGGGAATTATTGAGAGAGCTCAGAGGAGTCATCTGTCATACAGGAGGTAACTAAGGTTAACTAGCAGAAACATCAGGAGTTGTTCTAAAAAAAGGAGAGGAGCTGGGTAGACCCACCAGAGCACAGGGCAAAACAAAGACAAAGGGTAGAAAGAGATAGAACTGTGATATGGATTTCATTCTTTTAACCACAAGAGTGGGGAATCTCCGGAGCCAAGTGGTACTCTGGCCATGTAGAAATAAAGACCTTAGTCAAAAGTGTGCAATTATATGCTATGTCAAGTGGCCTTCACACAGTAGCATAGTGACATTACCAAGAAAACAATGCCTTGTGACTGAATTATGTTGCCTTAATAATGATCTGGGAGGGATTTTGGAAGACGATCATGTTACAACACAAAATGTATGTAAAAATGGAGACTATGAGTATGCAGGAAATGGTTACGTCGTGCCTGAGTCCTGGGAGAGTATCTGGTTCTGATGACCCACTGCTCCTTGGGGTTAACTTTGGTGAGAGAGGAAAGTCATGGATCAGGCAACTGCACAGACACAGTCTGTCGGCTCATCAGACTGCTGCTCAGAAGGAAACCCCAGAAATCAGGAGCCCTGGACTGGGAACTGGCAAGTGCTCGCTTTCTTAGTGCCTGGTTGTAGAGGTTAGAGCATCCAGGCCTCCCCCCGAGCACTCCCCAACCCTTACAACCGCCTTGGAGGATGGAGCCCCCCTGCAAATCCCCAGGGATAACAGTATCAACCCTACAAGGTATTCTGAGAATTAATTGAGAAAATTTATTATAAAATTATTTAGCACATTAGTGCATAACAAGTGTTGATTTTCTTACCATCTCTTTTAACATTTACCATAATTTACACATATACTTTCCCTTAGAGTATTTAACTGTTTTCATGTTTTTTTTAAACCTTGGCCTACCCATCAGGGCAATATTAGCTATGTGTTCATGTTACCAAAACCAGACAAATCAACTAGCCTTACAAAGTAGTTTCAAGTTTAAACTGCTTACCCAAAGTTCAGTCTATAATTTTTTTTTTTTTGGTGGGGGGGCACTTAGGAGTTTTTAAATAAAAAATATCACTAATAATTTTAGAGTAAAAAAAAACACTCCAGCAATTAACTGGCTTTCTCACTGCTCTCTACCGCTGGGTTGAGTGTATAGTTCCTCAAAAAAAAAGTCTGTTTGTTGTTAAATGAAGGAATGACTAAAAAGAAAAAGAGAAGCCAATTTCAAAAGTATTACTCCCTCGGGGATTTTGGATATAGAGCTCCAGGGACATTTGTGTTTAGAAACCATTCTTGCCTTTTCAGTTGTAAATATTAAGCAAACTGTATAAAACTACGTGCTCATGGAATCACACTGAAACCAAAGGGTCGAAAGAGACAGACTGAGAAATGGATTTCATTAGTTTTGTCGAGGGAAACTAGCAGGATTAAAGAGATTATGAGAAAGTCTAGAAATCAGTGTACCATTTTTATTGGATCCAAAACATATTTCAGTTGTTAACTAAACATCAAAAAAAGAGAAAACTGATAGGTTGAATCTTGTGGACAGTACAGCTGAGGGTTATGGTGTTAAATGGTCATTGTCCCTAATAATCTATAATTTCTCAATGAGATACAAATTACGGGAAAAAAGAAGGATTGCTACTTTTCTGAGTTAGAACTCTTTTTTGTTAAATGTTTTTATTGATAGTAGAGAGAGGAAGAGAGAGAGAGAAACATCAGCTGCCTCCTGCATGCCCCCTACTGGGGATCGAGCCCACAACCCCAGGCATGTGCTCTGACTAGGAATCAAACCAGCGACCTCTTGGTGCATGGGACCACGTTCAATCCACTGAGCCACATTGGTCGGGTTGAATTAGATCTCTTAGTAGCAAGTGACAGAAACACCCATCACACGGGTATAAAAAGAAAGAGAAAGAAACAGAGAGGGAGAGAACATCAAAAAGATTTTATTGACTTAATTATACAGAGATAGTTCTCACTTCAGCCATGGCCAGTTCCAAGGTTTGAGATGATAATATTAGGGTTTAATTTTCCTCCATTTCTTCATTCAGATGTTTTCTGTATTGGCTTAACCCTCAGAAAGGGTCTTTCTATGTTGTGGACCTTCTAAGCTCTGTAGAGACATGCCCTCTGAGCTTCAAATTAAGCAAGAAGGGAGGGAGATTGGGAGGAAATGAGAGTAAGAAGGGGGGAGGGGGGGAGGGAAGGAAGGAAGGAAGGAAGGAAGGAAGGAAGGAAGGAAGGAAGGAAGGAAGGAAGGAAGGAAGGGAGAGCTTTTTTTCTTCCCTTATGGTCTCAACAAACATCCCAAAATTGAGTCTCACTGGTCTAGCTGGGGTAATATGACCAATGACACCCAGGGTGTAGAAGCCTTTTTTTAGCCAGTTCTAGATCAAATCAATATCATTCCAGAGGTCAGAAATATATACAAGAGGTGGTAAAGTCCTGCCCAAACATAATGTTATTTGTTTACAATTACTGTAACTACTGTGTGTTTCTTCAGGCCATGCCTGGCTTTCTACCTGTGATGTTTAAATTCTGCTTTTGGGTAAATCACTCCTAAGTAGTCAGTCAGCTTGCATTGTTATGCCAGTGATCCACACGTAGCTTTATCTCTTTCTCAAGCTTATCACAACTTGGCTTGCTGTATATTAAAATTTGGCTCTGCAGGGAACACCATGATAATTTGGGTTGTTGCAGGAAAGGAAAATATGTGGTGGAGATAACATCACTGGGAAGATGTGTTCGTTTGCTTTGAGGGATGAGTCTGATTCCTCCGTGCATGGGGCTTAATTGGATTTTCAAGTTTGCTATTGCTATAGCACAGCTGTAGAAAACTTTGGGACATGGTACAGGCCCATCCTCTTGTTATTAACACATAAAGGGAATAAAATATTATTCTGTTTTGTAAATTTATCTGTTTGTAAACATACTCCATGGTTCATGACACAGATGGCAATGGTCAGTAAAGGAGTCACATCGGTAATGTTGTCTCCAGAAACTTCTCAATAAAGGACATTAGCACCATTAGTGTGGCAACGGGAAGAATGCAGATATGGACTTTTAAATTAGGTTTGTGTCTTGTTCCTACATTTGCTATTTGCAGGGCCCTGGAAAATTTACTTAACCATTATGTAAGCCTCCATTTCTTTACCTATAGCATAAGAATAACAACATATGTCCTTCCTAACTATTTTAGTCCATTCAGACTGCTGCAACAAAATACTACAGACCAGGTGGCTTATAAACATCAGAAATATATTTTCACAGTTTTAGAGGCTGAAAGTCCAAGATCCTGGTGTCAACATGGTCAGGTGAGGGCCTTCATCCATGTCACAGACTTCTCGTTGTGTCCCCACGTGGAGGAAGGGGCTAAGGAGCTCTCTGGAGCCTCTTTAAGGCACTAATCCCATGTGTGAGGTCTCTACCCGCATGACACAACCACCACCCAAAGACGTGACCTTCTAATACAATCATCTTTGGGGGCTAGGATTTCAACACATGAATGAGGGGACACACAAACATTCAGACCATAGCACTGACTTACAAGGCAGGTTGAAGTTCAAATCCCCATGTCTCTCTTATACATGAAATGCCTCACAGGTTGAGTCTTGTTCATCTTTATGAGTTTCAGCACCTCACCCTGCACCTGGACGTCCAAGTATGCTCAACAAATGTTTGTTGGCCAAACAGATAAAAAACAAATAATCAAACAAATGAATGAGTGAATAATAAATGGCATAGGAGAAAATCAAATATATTGTTTAGCACTGGTTTAGGAAAGTTCTGAGATTGAACAATATTTTCATAGTATTTCAGGGCTTAGAATCCCTGTATTTGATGCTGAATGCTTTTTTCTGTGCTTCTCTTGGTAGAAATGATCTGAAGATCAAGGTTTGGAAAGAACAGCAAATCTCTTACTCTTAGTAAAGAAACAGCCAAGGAAATTACTGCTCTTCTAGCTCAACAAGAACATTAGTTAAAGGTAAGACATGGGCAATAAGTAAAACAAAGGACTTGTAAGAGTAAATTGTGTTATAATTAACACTTAGTAATTCCTCTAAGTTTGAGAGCATGGCTGTCTTGTGGCAGAGGCCCTTGAATTATTCAAAGTACTTCTGAAGAAAGACTTTGATATCCCCGGAGATGACTTTTTACCTTTCTATAACTATTTTTTTTTTCACCCCATTCAGATGCTCTTCATGAGTTCATATGATAGAGCACATACGATCTATAGTCTGGGAAAATGGGAATGGATTTACTTAAACCTGAGACTGCTTATTTACAGAGGCATCTATTGGGGGGTCTCCACTATGAAAAAATATCCCATGTGTGTAATTATGTGGTCTTCAGGATTACACATTATTGTTCAATCACTCCTAGTGAGAAAAATAGCTCTCTGATTACTGTTTTTAAATCATGGCTAACATGGATTCCAATATTCATACAAAGTTGTGTTTGTGTATTTGAATGGGAGAATAAATATTCTGGGGGAGGGGAGTGATGCAGAAGGATTCTGAGACAGGTACAATAATATATTATTCTCTTCTTGGCTCTCCTGTTTAAACACATTTGTGTTCTATTACTCATGGCTGTAATTACATAGCATGCACAATAGAAATATTCTCACATCTTCCTCCAGCCACAAGTATAAGAGTGAAATAAATTTCCACTAAGAACCTCTGCAGTTTGTGCCAGAGGAATACATGGCACTGGGAAGAAGTCTCAAACTATGATCACATTTGGATTTTATCAGAATACCCTGTAAGAGGGGGATGTCTCTCAGCTCTGTGCCGATGATTTATGACCTAGAGTGGGGAGAATAAGAGAGACTAAATCTTGTTTTCACCTCCACTAAGAATATTCTGTTTCAACTTCCAAGATCAGAATACAGGAAAGAAACCAAAGTTACTAGGACAATTTCTAGACTGGTAACAAAGCCAGTCGTCTCCTGGGGGCAAGGAAAGATGAGGATCTTCATTACCCCTTCCCATCCATGGGCATACTCACTAGGTTTGCTGGAGCACTCCACCAGTAATGAACTCATTACAGAAATAAACTTGGAAATCAAATGGAAATGGGCAGAAAACGTCAACTAAGAGTTCACACACACAACAGGAAGTGGCTTTTAAACACCTGAAAATAAACTAGATCACTCTAAAAAAGAAAATAAGACAAAATAAAACTGCAGTGAAATATTAATTTGATGTTGCAGATTGAGTAAGACTGAAAGGTTTTATGGTTCATTGGACAGATGAGGTCGAAGGCACTATCATTGGTGGGGAAGGAAACTGATAAAAATTTAGAGGTCGATTTGGTAATATCTACTAAAATGTAAAGTGAACATAGCCAAATTCACGATGTGCACACATCTCTAGGACTTTTCTTAGAGGTACACAGTAATCACTTCAATGTGGAAAACCATTAGCATGATGAAATTTGTCATGGCACTGAATGCTGTTTAAGAACAAAAGAATGCAGACAATCTAAACATCTGACAATAGAAAAATGCTTAAATAAACCAAACATTTGTACAATAGACTATCATGTGGTCACTAGGAAAGGTATTTTGTTAAATGAAATAGGTAGATGCAGGCTTGTGAGCAGGTATTTTTCTATCTTCTCCCATTGACTGTCCTCCAGCCGGACCGGCCTTTCTCTCTCTCAGATATGCCGAGCTCATTTCAGCCTCTGTCGGAAATGCCTTTCCAATTTTCACAGAGCTGACCCCTGCTCATCTTTCAGGTCTTAGTGCAAATTCCTTCTCAAAGAGATGTTCTCGCTACCAGCAGCCATATTTTCAACGAATGAGCCTATTTTGCTTGAAAATGTGTGACATTACTGATATGTTTTGAAATAGCATAGAGCTAGAGTACTCCACCCCGGTCACTTGTATTGAGTCACCCTGTTTAATTTTCTTCACAACCCTTAGCACTACTTGACAAATAATTTAAAAATTATTTTATACGTTTATTATGTACCCTTCCCTTTTGCACACATTAACTTATAAGGATTTAATGTCCATACGGAAAGGAATTTTGTCATGTTCATCCCTATGCCTCCAACATCGAGAGCTGTGCCAAATTACAGAGTAAGCTCTCAATAAATGTTGAATGAGAGAATGAATGCGTTACGTACACCAATATATGCAAAAACGTATTTTTGGAAAGTACTCAAGAAAATATTAGGCTGGTTATTCCAGGGAAGGACTAAGAAGGAAACTCATGTTCTGGATTCAGTGTGAGAGAGAAACTATATGACTCACCGTGGCTGACCTAGGTCCGCTCATAGGCAAGAAGGTGTTACCTTGCCCTAGCAGGGCCATCCGTACGATGCCTCCTTCATACCCTTCCTTTATATTCATATGAGAATTGCTTAGCTACTGTGATAGGGCCTCTTCCTTTGTTCTCCAGGCTTGAGAATAGTAGCCGTTTCTACTGTCATTAATCCCTGGGCACCACAAGATTCCCTTTGGCTCAGTCAGTTTCTGACTTATCATAACTAATTACTTATAACTCTAATATTATGGTTTCTGTTTGACTTCCTGGAACATCACCAGTGCAGTATTTGTTCTGGGCCTTCTCCTCTTGGTTTTGTTCTCCCCCCTGGGTGATCTTCATTTATCTTAACCCATTTATACACCTCAAGTCGCATGTTCAACTTCCTATTTCCTATTTACATCTTAAAGTCTAATAGACACCTTAAATTTATTTTGTTAAAAAATGAACTCCAAATGCACCAATCTATTCCTCTTCCCAAATTCCCCATCTCAGTAAATGGCACTACTGTCCATTCATCTGTTCAATCCCATATCCTGGAAGTCATCCTTGCTTTCTACCCTTCCCTGATTACTCATATCCAGTGCACCAATGTCATCTTGGTTCCATTTCCAAAACCACATACCTATCTATTTATTTCTATCTCTTCTATCATTACCCCCATCTAGACAATTATTATCTATCACTTGGGTTATTGCAGTCACATTTTCAGTGGTCTCTCTTTCAACTCTTGCCTTCCTAGCATTGTTTTTCTACATCATAGCCATACTACTATTTTGAAAGTGTAAGTCGCAGTGGAAATTAAGTCCAGACTCCTTACCATGGCCCTCCAGGATCTGGTCTCTGCCAGCACTTCCAGACTCATCTCCCATCACAGTCTTCCTGCACTAACTGTGCTCCAGACTCTTCTCTGTCTCATGCCACATCACGCTCTTCACAGACAGGGCCCTTCCATTCAATGCCTCTCCTACCAAGAAGCTTCTTCTACTGGTTGTTCACATGGTCTCAGGTTTCATACCATATCTTCACGGAGGCTTTTCTTGACCACCAAATCTAGAGTTGTCTTCCTCCCCAAATTCCTCTCTATTCCAAAGTCCAATTTATCTCCTTTCTATTCTTATCTTAGTTATTTTCCTTTGTTTGTTGTCCAGCTAAATAAGGCAGGGGACTTACTGTTTACTGCTGTATCCCCAACATCTCCAGCAGCCGGAACAGTCTCTGTTCCCTAAGAATTGCTCAGTAAACATTTGCTGACTAAATTAATAAATGAGTGATTTTAATATCCTCTTATTTAAAATACTCCAATATCCAAGTCCTTACATACTTTCAACTATATACTACACTACATTGGAACGGAAATCTCTAGAATTAGATTTGCCTCCCATTTACTCTCCTTTCCTATCATACATCCTAGTAAATTTCTTGAGGAAAAGCAGCTTATGATGACATGGCTAATATCGTCTCTGGATAAATAATACATGACTATAAGCCAGAGATGAAGATACACCAGAATCTACAAGATTTTTCACAACAGCAAGATTCGTGGCCTTTAAAAATATGTAAAACAAGATGAAACAAATGTTTTCAGTACATTTTCAGGTGCTTTTTTGTAAAAATAGCATACATAACCACAAATCAATGTTTAAAGCCAGATGGTTAACGAAGGCCAGCCAGGAAACTCCTGTAATTCACAGTAATGAGTATGATAATGAGCTCCGATTATAAACCAAACGGCAGCATGTCACACTGTATCTATTTCAAATAACAGTAATTTGATTGTTTCATGTTTTTCAAAGCTCCAAAGTTTAATTTATGGAGAAAAATGTTAGAAAGCTTGATTAATGGAGTTAATCATGCCTAGTTAGTCAAATGGGAGGTAGTCTACATTTCATTAACAAGACCTGTTCAAACGTCAGATAGTATCAGAAAGAAAACAGTATTCAAACACAAATGAAAGTTAAGATCTTTCAAAACATGAAAGAAGTCCCATTATCATGGTTGAAAAGAAATGTTTTTCCCTCAACTTTTTAATGTCTTTACAAATAGGACCCGAGAAAAGGTATGTTCTGTTCAACAGAATGCTTTATGCGCTCTGCCACTATAGAAAAATGCCAGGGATTAAAATTTATTTTAGTATCAAAAGCAAATATTTATTTTTACACTTAAAGTTCACCTTGATCTCAGGGAGAGGGTCTGAGAAGGCATTCTCAGTTACCCAAAGTGATATGAGCGGGAGCACCACGCAAACCACAGAATACGTTTCTTCTCTTGGGAGACCTGTCGCAGGGCCACCTTCTTACGAAAGGGTAGCATGCTCAGGGTGAGTGCTGAGAGAAGCAGGACTTGAACACCCATCACCGTTTCCATCGAATGAGAAGTCAGCTACTCACACATTGTGTGTTTGGAACACAAGTCATTGTAATTCATGTGTATGTTTGATGCTCCATATTTTGATGTTATTTTTATTAAACTAATATTTGCTCTTAGGAATTCTAATGCACACTTTCCCACAAAATGTGACAAAAGGATAGACAGACATGCTTGGACAAATTCTGGTCTTCTGTAAGATGTCTGAAGAGAACTCAGTTATGTTTACTGAGGACTGAGGACAGGAGGGTTATTTTCTGGAGTCTGTAAGACAAAGGGTTTCTGGTCTAGGAGCAAAAAGGCAAAACTGACAGTGTGAGTACTGTATTAAAAATTGGAGAATTAAATAAATATAATCATTTTTGCCCACTCAGTTCCCCATATGCTGGTAGCCAGTTCTTCACCATCCAGGGAATGGATTAAAGGTCTCTGGAAAATAATAACTTAAGAGGAAGATGTAAAGATGCTGACATCATTAATTTCTCAAATAAATATAAATAGCTCCACCTGATTGCCCTACAATGAAATTCACAATTCATAAGGCACAATAATGCACTCAAAGTGGCCAGTGAAGTATTTAAAATACTAGAAAATATAAAAAGACAATATATGTCCAATATGAGAAGTGAGTAATAATATATATGCATATATAATTATTTATAAAATAAGAGAGGACAATACTATAAAATATGAGAAGACAATCAAAGGTTATTACATATTGGAAGCCAGCATATAATTCAAAAGATAGAGACCAAAACAAATGCATTTAAAACAACTTGGAAATAATAAACTATGCCGAAAAACAAAAACCTAAAAATAAAAACAAAACAGCATTAATATCTACAGAGCTGAGAGATTATGTAAGCAAAAACAAAGACAGAATACTATAACAAAGATTCAGTTCAGTCATATTACAAAGAAGAACTTTTACAGATGAAAAATATTAGAGTTAAAAATGAAAACTCATTAGATAAGTTTTCAGGAAGATTCTTGAGAGAAGATTTATGTAATTGTTGGAGAGTGAGGTTGAATAGTAACTAAACACATAAAAAATGAAGCAAATGAAAACATAACTCCAGCCCAGCCTATGTGGCTCAGTGGTTGAGCATCAACTCATGCACCAAGAGGTTGCAGGTTCGATTCCTGGTCACGGCAAATGCCCAGGTTGTGGGCCAAATCCCCAGTGGGGGGCATGCAGGAGGCAGCCAATCGATGTTCTCTCTCATTGATGTTTCTATGTCTTCCTCTCTTTCTAAAATCAATAAAGAAAAAGAAAACATAACTCCAGGGAAAACAAAGGTATACAGGAAAAAAATAATGCTCATAGATTACTACATCTCTTAGCTAAAAACAGAATTACATAGTAATAATAATGTATTAATATATAATATTAATGTAACCAAAATTGCAATGTAACTCTACTGGAGGAAAGGGAATGAGAAGATTATATGTGGAGGAGGCAGAAGGGAGAAAAAAGACATACATAGCTCATAGTGGAAGTCAGTTAACAATGCTAAAAACTGAAAAATCAGGAAGTAGTAAGGAAGAATGCTACTTAGAGTCATGAAGCAACATAACCAAGTAAAAGAGATGAAAGCGATTAATGCTGAGGAGGACAAAAAGTTGAGGAGGGGTAGAGCAATACTGTGCTTCATAGCAGACCTTGTAAACTACTGGAATCTTTAGACATTGTATCTGATTAAATGTAATAAAAAATAAAAACTGAAAGGAAAAGGAGGATGAGGCAAGGATGGAGGCAGTGACAGGCCTCTGTGAACAGTGAGTACAGGGGGAAAGAGACCTGGGTTGGTGGAAATCTTCATGTGACACCTCCATGTGTCTCCAAGACCAGTGACGCATGCAAAGAGAGGTCAATGCTCGCATGATGAGCAGAGGCACATGGCACAGTACAAGGGTCATCAATGGGACTTAAACATCCATGGCCTCCGCCCTGGCCAGTTTGGCTCAGCAGTTAGAATGTCAGCCTGCGGTCCAGAAAGATCCGGGTTCGATTCCTGCTAAGGGCATGTACCTCGGTTGCAGTTTGTCCCCGGTCCTGGTTGGGTGGTGCGGGAGGCGGCCACTCGGTGTGTTCCTTTCATCTCGATGTTTCTCTCTCTCTCCCCCTCCTACTCTATCTGAACAAAAAAAATGGGAAAATGGCCCTGGCCGGTTTGGCTCAGCGGTTGGAGCATCGGCCTGCGGTACAGAGAGACCCGGGTTCGGTTCCTGCTAAGGGCACGTACCTCGGTTGCAGTTTGTCCCCGGCCCTGGTTGGTCGTGCGGGTGGTGGCCACTCGGTGTGTCCCTTCACATCGATGTTTCTCTCTCTCTCTCTTCCTCTCTCTCCCTCCCGCTCTGTCTGAACAAAAAATGGAAAAATGTCCTCTGGTGAGGATAAAAAAATAAAAATAAAAAATAAAGGGAAAATGTCCTCAGGTGAGGAAAAAAAGAAAGATCCATGGCCTCCAGATGTTTCTTGTTTGTTCGTTCCTGGCACTGCTTGTACATAGATGGGTAACCTTGAACAAGCCTGCTACTTTGCACCCCCTAATGGCCCCCTGTTTCTCATTCATTCAGTATTCTTCCCAGTTTGTGGCAGAGAGCTTTGTAAAATAAAAGCACCCAGATGATTCTTTATAGATTATTTGGATTGCTATGTTCGTTGGGAAAAACATTCCCTATATTTAAACAAATATGTAAAACACAGTTTTGTAGAATACCCTGTTTGGAACTGACAAGACATAGAGATAGTCCCAAGTAACTGTCACCTGGAACTTTCTACATAATAACCCAAACATGGCCAAAACATTAAAAAATTTTCTTTGTTGTAATCACCTTCAAAATCCAAAACACTATTAAAAGTTTGTGACTGTTTTCTTGAATTACAAATTTACATGCTTTTTACTGAATATTTTGAGAAAAACAGAATCAGTTAATCTCACCATTTAAAAATAATCATAGAAGAGTTTTGGTATATACTTTATTTTATTTTTATTTATCTACCTATGTGTATATACTTTTTACGGATTTGAAAATACATTGCATATTTTGTGACCTGACTCTTTCAATTGATGTTTTATAAATATTTCCCCTTATTAAACATTATTTTCACTATCATATTAATGGCTTCATAAGGTTCAACAGATGTATAACAATTTATCACCAGGTGTATCTAACGTTTTCCATGATTTGTTTTCATAAATAACACTGTAATGAATAACTAATGCACATCTATATATTTCATTGGAGATAGCATTTGAATTCCTACAAGTTACTCTAATTCTTAGAGGTAGAATTTCTGGAAAAAAGAGGGTGAATATTTTTTTTTAACTCTTGTTACTACCAAATTTCTCTCCAAATGACCCTTTCAGCAGTAGTCCACATTTCACACTTTTGAATACTGTTAAAATTGACAAATTTTGATTTTTGGAAACAACTAAATTTCTCCCTAGATAGCCTATTTCCATCAATAGATTATAAACTCTTTGAGTTCAGGGACTACTTCCTAAAAATTTAACTTTCGTATTTCCCAAACATCAAGAAGAGATCATTTTGTGTTAGCACCCAATAAATAAGGTCAATGATCAAACTGAGTGATAATATTTGAGTCAAAATCATAGGACTATAAAGTAATAGCATTGATTGTGTACATTGTCAACAGTCTTTGAAGCACGATTTATCCTCACTCATCAGCATAAGCAACTACCATAGAAGACAAATAGATGAGTGAGGTTTATGTGTTACCTCCAGTGGCTAATTCAAATTCTGGGCTATTTTTCCAGATTATTCAGAGGTGATATTCATTCCAAAAGGAAAAAAAAAATCCCCAAAGAATAGAGCATGCAGATGATGACAAAAGTGCATGGTGCTTAGTGTAGCTTTACATAATGATACGAAATTGAAGTAAATATATAAACACAGAGGCATAAAGTAAACCTCAGCGAGAAGCCTCAGGGAAAAAGAAGCATTGCTTTCTGTTATTTTTCATTGTCCTTTACCGGAAAAAGAGCACAACTGGACTGTAACAGTGACTTGTAAGTAAAGCTTCCTTCAGCTGCTATTCAGAGATTGTTCTCAACACCGAGATGTGTGTTCACAGTGTTTGCACTGAGGCAGGACCAACAGGGCCCGACTTACACCGTCGCAGGCCAGGAAAGAGGTGGTTAGAAGTCAGAAACAGCTATTACAGGTGACCTATATCGTCAGGTCCTTGTAAAAAGGTCGGTTATCTCCCAAACACTGGAAATTGGGCTTCACCCAGCACTAGTCTGTTCAGCATCTGGAAAGCCCCGGAGTTTCACCCGGCCTGGCCTCTCCCACCGAGGTCATGGTTCGTGGTTCACCTGGGGCTTCTCCCTCCGTGCTGGGTTACGCAGAGAGTTTCTTCTGTCCCTGGTTAACTTCTTCCCGTCATCCGACGTGACTGCCTCCCAGCTCAAGCCATTCTAGGGAGCCGGGCCAGGGACGAGCTCCTGCCTGGTGAGACGGAGAGAGCAGCCGCCTTTCTTCCTTCTGCACAGGCGGTGCTGGCGGCTACATGCACGGCCACGGCGTGGTCTTGGAGGCGCAGACTTGTGATTGAAGGGTGCCTTTTGTGCTATATCTAAACTTCTGTCCATAGTGTTGAGGTCTCTGAATTAGTAAAATATGATCCTGTAGCCAAAATTGTGGTGAGGACCAAGTTTATCTTCAGTTAAAAAAAGAGATCCTTGACTACCTACGCCTGCTCAGGTGCCATGCAAGGTGTTTCCACGTTTCTCAGCCCATTTAAATCTGACAGCGTCCAGGGAGGTGCGCTGTTTCCACTTTAACAAATGAAGAAACTGAGCTAGAAGAGAGGAAGTAATATACCCAAAGTTAATCTGTTAATAAGTGGAAAAGCCAAATGTAACTTTGGGTTTCAGGGATTCTAAAATCCCTGTTAATGTACCCTCCTCATTTTCAATTTGCTTCTTGGTATTCCCTCTTTTCTTAGCTCTTCCTATTCAAATTGACTGTCGGTCAGCTCCCATAATAGAAGGAATTTAATAATATAATTCACAGTGTGTATTACCTTTTTTAAGTTTTGCTTGCATTTGGATAGGAAACAACTTTTGGATGAAATTTCAATGGTGACATTTTAGATATGACTGACAGTTTGATACAGGAAATACTTTACAATCATAGTATCAGAAGAGGAGGCTGTGATTCCTAGTGGGACCATATGAATGTCAGTTCTGGAAGATGTTGAAGTCAGAGGCTACAAGTTTTCATCCAATTCTGTTGTAGTGATATTGATAGAACGTGCTATAAAAATATCTTCTGGGCCTGGCCGGTTGGCTCAGTGTATTGAGCATCGTCCCATGGACTGAGAGGTCCCAGTTCAATTCCTGATCAGGGCACATATCCAGGTTTTGGGCTTGATCTGGAGGGGGGTGCAGGAGGCAGCTTTTGGATGTTTCTCTCACATCGATGTTTCTCTCTCTCTCTCCCCTTTTCACTCTCTAAAAAAAAAATCAATAAAAACATATTTCATATATATACATATGTATATATATATACGTGTGTGTGTGTGTGTGTGTGTATAATCTTCTGAGCCCTGGCCAGGTAGCTCAGTCAGCTAGAGAATCACCCCAATATGCCAAGGGTACAGATTCAGTCCCTAGTCAGGGCACATACAAGAATCAACCAAGGAATGCATAAATAAGTAGAACAATAAATTGATGTCTCTCTCTCTCCCCCCCCCCCCTTCCTCTCTTGCTTTGATATCAATCAATAAATAAAAATCTTCTGAAGAGAATGATGAAAAATTGTATCAGGGTTTCAAGGAGAAAATACAGCTAAAGGAGGAGATGGTAGCAGAGTAAGAATTCCTTTGTATGAATATCAATATAATTTGCATCTTTTATCCAGCCTCTTGAAAATATCACAATAAACATAAAACGTCATCTATCTCTTTCACCCCTAATTCATTAACATGAACACTCAACATAATTGAGTACTAGTGAAAATGAAACATTTTTCTTGTCACTAGATAAGGAAAATGTGTCATGCAATCCTTTTTGAGTATGTGTTCTAGTAACGCTGAAAGAAATTGTGAATTAGAAATAAGAGACAAAATTTTTCTGGGTTTACATAAAAAAATTGTTAGCTCAGACGTTATGTTGGCTATGCAGTTGAAAATCTGTAGAGCAGATATTCAGTGCCCGGGGCGGGGTTGGGGGGGTGGATACATGAGACCTGAGCCAGCAACAACACTTGGTTATCATCCTCCACACCAACGCAAACATCTTTGAACATTTAATTTGTATAAAAACCTGAGCTAGACAATGGGAAGATAAAAAGTAGGTCTTAAGATTTACTTTGGGGGATAAACTATGTCTATCTACCCACCCACACATTAAAAGGGAACAAAGCAAATTGGATACCATTTTGCTGAATATCTTCCTTAAGACACCTCGTTCATCCAGTGTCTTTATGATGTCATGTAATCATCCTTGTTTAGCAAGAGGAATCTGTTGTATTCTTGCCCCTTTATTTCCTAGCGTGGAAAATAAAAGTTCATGTTTTATCACAACAATTAATAAATAACTCACTTTTATTTTTTTAAAATATTTTTATTTTAAAATAATTTGGGGTTTATAGAAGAGCTGAAAATAGTACAGAAAATTCCTGTGTACACTTCCTTCAACTTCCCTTCATGTTAACACCTTATATAACCCAAGAGATAAGAGTCCTCATCTCTAAACTAAGAAATTACTATTGGTACTGTGCTATTAAACTATAAACTTTGTTCAGATTCTACCAGTTTTTCCACTAATGTCCCTTTTTTTATGCTCCAGACCTAATTCAGGATTCCACACTACATTTGGTTTGTCATGCAACCTTAGTCTGCTCCACTCTTTGACACTTCCTCGGTCTTTTGTTGTTTTTCATTACCTTGAGACGTCTAAAAATTCATTTTTCAATTATAGTTGACATACAATATTATATTAGTTTCAGGTATACAACATTGTGATTATACATTTCTATACTTATGTAGCTTATGATGAGATTACTCTGATAAATCTAGTACCCATCTGATACCAAGCAGAGTTACTACAACATTATTGATTCTATTCCCTGTGCTGTACTTTACTTCCCTGTGACTGTTTTTATAATGCAATTTCTACTTATTAATCCCTTTCATCTGTTTTGCCCATCCCTACACCCTATCCTATCTGGTGACCATCAGTTCTCTGTACCAGGGAGTTTGTTTCTGTTTTGTTTGCTCATTTTTGTTTTTTAGACTACACATATAAGTGAAATTATGTAGTAGTTGTCTTCCTTGTCTGAGTTATTTCATTTAGCATAAAGGCCTCTAGGTCCAGCAAGTTGTCACAAATTGCAAGATTTTATTCTTTCTTTGTGGCTAATATTCCATTGTATATATGTACCACTCTCTTATCCATATATCTATTGATGGACACTTTAATGTCTTATAAATAATGCTGAAATTAATATAGGGATACATATATCTTTCAAATTGGTATTTTGGATTTCTTTAGATAAATACTCAGAAGTGGAATTGCTGGGTCATATGGCAGTTCTAATTTTAATTTTTTGAGGTAAGTCCTCCCTGTTTTCCATAGTGGCTGTACCAATCTGCATTCCCACCAACACTGTGCTAAGGTTCCCTTTCCTCCACATCCTCGCCAGCACCTGTTGTCCTTATGCCCATTTTAAATTCTGTAGAATGTTCCTCAATTTGGGCTTTGGAGATTATGTGTTATTAGAAAGAATACCATGAAAATGCAGTGCCCATCGTCACTGTCTCATATCAGAGAGTACACCAGATGGATATCTTATTATTGGTGATGTTAGTCTTGGTTGAGGTTATGTCCGTCTGATTTTCCCACTGCAAATCTCCCTTTGTAATTAGTAAGTATTTATTTACTTATAATAAGAAATGCTTTAAAATTACCCAACTGCCTTATTTCTCCTTAAATTTCAACTTACTTTTAAAGAAAAGTCAAACATAATCCATAGACAGGAGAATGGTTGGTGGTTGTTATGAGAATTCTAAAGTAGAAAATGTTCAAATTGCTAAAGGCAGAGCACATGAAACCAAAGCTCTCTCAAAAGGGCATAAGGAGTCAAACAATTTCCCATTAGTTAAAAAAAAAAAAAAAAAAGCACAACAAAAAACCACCTCTTTTCAAATTCAAGGACAAAGGTAAAATAAACTGATAAATGGTGAGGAGAAACAGAAGGAATTCCAGACGGATTCCATAGTTATCAAAGCTACATTATCATTTGTATTTCTTAACTCATTTTGCATCAGTAAGTTATATGGTTCACAGATGGTTTAAAAATCATATTTCCAGTGTTCCTCAGATCAAGTACATAAAGAACCATAGGTTTTGGTATTTTTGAGTCATAAAATGTTGGCAGATTATTGAATGCCACTTGTATGATTGCTTTATTAAATTTCTCTTAACACTCAATTATAACATCGCAAGATCTAAATTCAAGTTCCTCTATAAAATATACCTTCAGAATGATTTCTATACCAACTGCCTTAGCCACTACAGGCAAAAAAAAAGTCATGAACCCTATCTATGCAGACTTGACCTTCCAAGAGTCCCAATTGAATTAACTATAGCATACAAAAGAATGCCCTATTATATGGTTTATCACATGAAAAAAGCAATTTGAAATTCATTCATGTAAAGTATCAAAATACCTATATTATTAACGACCCAAACATGTATTTTTTTCCTGAGACAGTAATAGCATCAACAGCCAATATAAATTTAATACTTTCTGCTACGCCAATCACTAAGCTCTTTCTTTACACAGATTATCTCACTTACTTCATATTATCACAGCTGTATGATGTGTCAGGAATTGTGAAAGGTTTGAGATTTTTACCCTGCTTGTGAGTTAACAACGTAGCCTGCTAGAGTTTTGTGGGTGCTGGCAGAAGGCAGAACACTCTCGGGTCAGACACAAAGGATTTTAGTACTCACCGGAATAGCAGTAATGGAAGTATCAGCATTTTCTTGAGCCAGTTCTCCGATCCCCAATTCCCCCAGGACAACAGGAAGAAGGTCAGGAGATACGTGCACACGCAGTGGTTGCATTACAAGAGAGGAGCCCTGAATGCGGGGAACCTGAATATTTTAAATGCACAGAAAGCATGACATTCTTTGTTCCAGAGAGACACATCATCACTTCCTTCCAAGGCTATCTACTGTGCAGACGTCCTTAAACAAATAGGCTAGAACAAGGGCAGTCAGTGTCTCTGCTTACAGGATGTACAGAAATGCAAGACACTCGTGAAGAATTATCTCCCAACATGATGTAGATCCTATAACTATTCCTCTTACAAACGAGGAACTTTAAGCTTAAAGAGAATTTAAGAAGCCATTCAGTGAAGGCATATGGTATGTGCTTTTTCATGGGAGTGTTTTAGTGTTTACATGCTCCCCATAGAGAGTTGCAAATTGCACCTGGGTGAGTTTGCAAACTGTACAGGAGTGAGGTTGGGTGTAAAGATGCACCCAAGGTAAACTTCCACTAGGTGTTTTGAAAAATGAACTGTACTAACATTAACTTTCATATGTACTTTTAACACCTACTGTGTTCAAATAGGGAGTATGCCACTGTAGAAGAAACACATGCCTTGAAATGAGACTGCGTCAAGCTGGAATTTCAGCTTTCTACTTACTAACCTCTCTGATGCTCAGTTTCTTCATCTGTGAAATGGGAATACCTTATAGGGTCACTGTAGGAATGAAGAGACCGTGGATGTAAAGCTGCCAGCACTGTATCCTGGCACATAGTAAGTGTTCAACAATAAAGAGCAATAAGGATGACTTAAGGCATAATTGTTGTAAAGTCCCTTTAATTTCTGTTGCTCTCACAATTTGGAAAATTCAACGATAAATTCAAAAAAAGCACTTTTTCCATGTAAAAGCTTTTCAGGCATTGGGGATCTGTCATATTGAATTTAATTTTTTTTCAAAGATTAATATAAAACATGGGTAAAAACTCTTCAAGCTGTCAAAGCATGAGCTTTTAGCATTGGAATGGATGTTGTTCTTTTGAAAGGTCTCCTAATATATTTTTTTTAATGACTTGGAAGAGGAAAGCTTGTCATTTTCCCTAACATGATGTGAATAAAATACAAATGTGTGGTGGGAACTGGAGTTGAGAGGAGTTCAGTAATCTACATTTGCCATAATGTGTGTCCTAGTGATCAATTCAAAGGGCCCTGCGACTACATTAAAGGAACTGTGTTGTGTTAGAAACAGCTCTGTTGATCTTTAGTCCATTCACATGGAGAGGTGTTGGAAGATGAAATTGCATTTTACATTCACTTAAAAGTTACTCCGCAGCCATTAGATAAAAGCAAGAATAATTGCCTGCTCTGTGGGCAGGCTGCTACAGAGGAAGAAACACACTCATCAAACAGTCGTGTTTTTCAGCCTTGGCAGATGGAACATCACATTCTTTGGTGAGTTCCTCCACCCTGTAAAATTTAATGATTTGCCCTCCCTGCTGATTGCTGAACAAATTATGTCCACGATAGCTTGATGTCGATTTGCTTTCGAAAGCCTCTCAACTTTAACTAATAGTTGCAATCCAAATTAACAATAACTAAGGAAGTATGGAAATTATGGGTGCATTCTGGTAATTTACTCCAAACTAAGCTTGTTATCTGCATGAAATACAACCATGGTTCTATGAATAAGTCTCAAAAACGTTGAATTTACAATGAGCACTGGGTAGGATAAACAGTAGTTAAATAATACTTAAACTCCACCATCTGGTATCTTAGTATTTTAATGTGAACTGAATTTCTTTTATTAGGTGTTTATTTGAGACTCTTTCTGTATGGATTCTTTCCTTATGCAGAGGGAGCTCCATAAATTGGGGAGGAGTAAGAGTTGTGATTCACTACATTTTTCTTTTGTAGTAATTCTCTTAAACAGAAACATGAATTTCAGAATTTCAGCCATTTTCCCAAAGGGGCAACTAAAAAATTCCTGGAAGATTTTGTCATAACTTGGAGTGTGTATTTCTTTTTTCTTTATTGATTTGAGAGAGAGAGAGAGGAAGGGAGAAGAGAGAGAGATAGAAACATCAATGAGAGAGAATATCGACTGGCCACCTCCTGCATGCCACCCTCTGGGGATCTGGCCCATAATCTGGGCATGTGCCCTGACTGGGAATCAAACTGGCAACCTCTTGGTGCATGGGTCGACACTCAATCACTGAGCCACACCGGCCAGGCTGTAGTATGTATTTGTAATTCTACATAGGTTGATGGGTATAAGAAAAGGAAGGAGTAACTCAGGTGGTGAAATAAAAAAGAATATATGGTAAAGATTAATGACAGGAAACAAACAAATAGTAGATTTGATTAATAGTAGGAGACAGGCTGGGACCGAAATATAACAAATATATAATAATAGTCTTTGGGAGAAGAATAAGAAAAGAAGGTAAAGAATATTTGAAAAATGAAATAGATATCATGAAAGGAAGATTTAATGGGCACACCATGCTGGAAAAATATCTGTTACTTTCCCCAAAATTTTATACCAAGCTATTCCAGTGACTTAATGTGAAATTTGCATGAGAATTATTTTTGTTCTTCCTGATGTGAGGAAAGCAATATAAAGTTACATGAAGAAAGCAGGAGACAATAATAATGACATTTACATAGCTCCTTACTGTTTACCAAAATACTTCACAGGCGTTATCTCCTTTGACAGACACGATGCTCTGTACAAACCAGGTAGAACTGATCTCATCATCACCATTCTGCATATCACAAGCAACTTCAGTTGAGGAGTACTTTGAAGTCATTTTATTTTGTATAACTCTCAACTTTGTTATATTTTAAATTAGCACTAACCAAAGTGGCAAGGACATGCTGGGCACATTCCAAGCTAAACTATGATCTGCTTGAAATGTACCTTCCTCCTGACTCCAAATTCAATTTGTATTTGATTGCACTAAACCACATAAAGAAATCTGGCTCTGTTACCCACTGAAAACTGTGCCCAGAACAGCCTCTTAGTCTCCCTAAGCACCAGGTCACCTCATGGAAGGATGACAAAGCACTTTTTCATCCCCCATCTCATTCAATGTTCACACACCTGTACAAGGTCAACAGTTCTATTTTTTAATGGCGTAAATGTAAATCAGAGTTGATAAATGGCTTGCTCAAGATCCTGCTAACATTCAGTCTAGGTCTCCACTCAAGATCCCTAAACCACCACGTTACTAGGAAATCTGGATCGGGTTAGATGCTTTCTAATATTTCTCTTACGTCTCTCTTGCCTGGCTTCAAAGACTGGCTTGGGAAAATCTATGGTGATGTACATGTCAGTAGTATTTTACTGGTAAATTATATAATATTTAGAATAAAAAATAAAATAAAAATCTAGTTATTAAAAACCTTCGTGACACCTTTCTACATGTATGGTGGGAACAATGAAAAATGAACCAAAGCCTCTCTCTACCTTTAAAGAGTGCATGATCTGGTCTGGGTCACAATATATAAACATCCACCAGCAGAAAAGCACCGCAAAGTGCTCTGGGAGTCAGAGCAGGGAGGTGGCCTTAAGGCTTCAACTGCAAGGTGGGTTTAAACACTCAGAGCAAAGAAACATAAGAATTATAACCCAGAAAAATCTTGTATACTGTCTTCCTTATTAGCATATCTCTTCTCTACCAAAAAGACATTAGAATATGTTTTCTTGTAAATGATGATAATATTATCATCATCTTTAGGATTATTCACTGCCAGTGTAGCCCTCTTGGTAAAAGAAAGTTAGGCAGCATCCATTCAGGACCTGAAATCTGATTAACATATATCCTCAAATCCAGAGAGACCCACAACTCCAAAGAACATGCAGATTTTAGACACCAGTTTCACCCTTGTCTTCAACATAATTGTTTTCTTCTGTTTTGTTGCGTCTTTATCTACCAAAAACTCACTCAAGTTACCAGTTCAAAATTCTCTTCCTCTGTGTCTAACATATAAAGTCAAACATTGGAATGAATAAAAGGCAAAAGGACAGAATAAAAATTAAAAAAAAGAACAGGAACAAAGGACAAAGGCAGTTATCCCTGTATAAATGAGGTCTGACCGACTTTTCCGCTGTCCATAATTGTTTGGTTATTATTAAGCTGTACTCTGTGACATTACCCCAAAGCCAAACAACTCACCCACTTATCCTTAACCTGGAACAATGTACACAGTGCAGATTTTCTCCATGAAACAAGAAAGATGAATGTCAAAGCATGCCTTGGAAGGTACTAAAACCGAGAACTTGCTAGTGGATACCTCTGCAGCCTATTGAATAAGTAATATACAAGCATCCATTTCAGATACTTTTTCCATTTAAATTTCAGCATTGCATCAAACATCAGGCAGTGGTGGAGGATGAAGCCAGACCAAAGCAAGAAGGATGTTGTCATGATGTAGCTTGCAATACAAGTTCATTTCAAATAGCGTCTTTCATATAAACTGATGTCCAAAGTGCTTTACTGAATAAAATGGTACAAGAAAGTGGACAGCATGTGGTATAAGTTACAGAAAACAGTGGTATAAGGATATTACATGTGGAGTGAATGAAAGCATTCCATCAGAAAGCCAACAGAGGCAGGCAAGGGCATGAAGATGTACAGCAAAGTGCGTAATTTTAGGTGAGGTGTAAGAAACTTGGACAGTGGTAAGAAAGTCATTTTTCTCCCCAGTTATGTTTTTAAAAATGAAGCACTTACCATTCTCTTTTAAGTAGAATGCTTTAAGCTGTGGGTCTGCTAAAGCTCAGTTTGGGGGTGTTTAGCTTAAATATTGAAAATCAATCAGAAAAAATGAAGAGTTTGATGTGAAGAATCAAGCATCCCCCCAAATGGCTGAGTGTCTAGAGGTGTTAAGTCCGCAGGTGGCAAAATCTTCTTCTTCTTCCAAGCACAGAGCTGATAGTTTAGAGCCATGGGCATTGTAATCAGGCCGCTCAGATCCATGCCTTAACTCTGGATGGCCCTGGACAATGTATAACCTCTCTTTGCCTCAGTTTCTTCATTTCTAAAATGAAAATCACTATAATATCTATGTAACAAGACTGTCATAAACATTAGATAACAAGCAAATATGAAACGTTTAGCACAAGGTCAGCAGCACAGCCATTTACAACTTTAGCTCCTCTACATCTGAAGAGGACGCCTGAGTCTCCATGGAACTCCAGAACCACCACTGAGGAACTCCGGGTTTGCCAAAGCCCAGTGGTACTCGGATAAAGGCATCAGGATTCACCTCAGAGCACACCCCCTCCAGGAGCGCTGTAGCACAGCCCAGGTATTCGAGGGTGTGAATCTCTGTGGTCCCAGGACTTCTGGCTTGTAATCAAGAATCCAAAACAACAGAAAACTGACACTCTTTAAGATCTGGTAGCAGATCCATAGTAGGTCTTTTGTTAAGAGGTTCATGAAGGAAGTTAGGGCACATAAACTCACCCATTTAGCACGCAATTATTGGGGTTATAGAATCAGATTTCCCAGCCCAACAGGCTTTGCTGTGTGGCTTTGCTTGTTCCTGTTTGTCTTAGATGATTTCCCTGAATGTACTCAGTGTCTCACCGTGTCTACCATTTCCCTTAAAACAACCAACATTTATTGTTACACAGTCTCTGAGGGCCAGGAGTCCAGGAGTAGCTTAGCTCTGTGCTTCTGGCTCAAGACCTCTCATGGGATCTCTGCAAAGTCAAGCTGTTGGTCAAGGCAGCAGGATTTTTTCCAAGTTCACTCATGTGGCTGCTGGCAAAAGATTTCAGTTCCTCACCATGTGGGTCTCTTCAGAGGACTTCTCACGATATGAGCTGGTTTTTGCCAAAACAGGTAGTCCAAGAAAGTGAGCGAGACCGAGGCAGAAGCTGCAGTGTCTTCTGTAAACTAATCTCAGAAGTGACATATCGTTACTGCTGCAGTGTTCCATTGGACATACAGACTGCCTTGTGCAATGTGGAAGGTGTGAATAAATAGCAGGACGCAGGGCTTGGGCCCACCTCGGAGGCTGGCTACCACGCCCCGACGGGTAGCTGTTCTTCAGCCCAGGCCACTGCTGGACATGCTTAACCTGTTAATGACTATGATCCAGTTTGTCTCTATTTTTCTATCCCTTCTAAGCTCAGCTATTGTAAACTACTAATGAGGTTGAAGTTTTTCTTTCTCAAAGCACAAGCCAAAACATTTACTCTAGTACACATAACATAAATTCTTAAGGCTTTTTCTGTTTGTTCACCCAGGTAAATCTACATATGTTTATTGACGAGCATTAGCTACTAGAACTCAAGAATCACACATATCCATAACTAACTATACAATATCAAGCATGTCACCCTCACTTTGAAGACATTAAAAGTATTTATAATTAGCATCAATAAATAAAGCTTCAGAGGAATACTTGCCTTGAACTGTCTTTCCTCTCTGTTCGTTCAAAATACCTTTCTAACCATTCCCACCCACCTGTTCCCCCTCCCCAGCCTGAGTATTCCTATTCTTTCTCAAGGTCTAACTTCCATGACAGCCCCTGCAGGAAGTCTCTTCTGATCCCTCACGACTCCCTCTCCTCTGGAGCTGTGTTTACATTTGCCCTGTATTTCTCTCTTTCCATTGCTCACCTGGTAGAGAGCAAGAGGGCACGGGACGCTGCTCAGATGGAGAGCTTTGTAAGGAGGGCGTGCAGAAGCCAGGCTGTCAGAGTGAGGCGTGGTGAGGGGCCCCGCAGTGAAAGGACGGCCACGTGGCTGAGTTAGGGGAAAACAAACAATTTGGGGACATCTGTAATAGTGTCGACAATAAATAAAACAATACTTTCTAAATAAATAAATAAAACGTACCATGGAAAAAAGAACCGCCGATTTCTCAATGGTCACAAGAAGGGTTCATCTCTGAGGTCGCAGGATAACATGGTTCTCTTCTCGGAACAAGGGGTGTTAACTTCCTGCAGGTCAATGGAACAGCGTGACCTTTCAGAGCTGTTTGCTCAGTAACTTTAGGAACTCGGTCCAGACTCGCGTGGCTGAGGCAGAGCCTCCCAGGTCCTGGCAGGCGCCCTGGAGGCGACGGGATGGGACCGACCTCGGTTTCCTCAGCCTTGACTAGCTCAGTGCTTCTCAGGGTCTGAAATCCTGAACGTTTCTGCTTCTGTGTGTGGTTTGTTGTTATCTCTTCTTATCATAAAAACAATATAGCAGCTTTTAGGACTATTCAGGAAAAAATATTAGAAAACCAAAACTCCAGTAATCCAGTACCCAAATGCACACAAGACGGTCCGGGCGTTCTGTTACGTGTTTAGTAAACAAGTTCAAGTTTCCTGCCTACTTTTTCTTGTCATACACACACACACACACACACACACACTCATTCTTTTTTGGACACAAAAGCCAGCGGCACATGACATCTGCTCCCTTCCCAGGCCTTGTCCATAAGTGTATAAAGTTTCACATAGTTGCGCCGTAGGGTGCATACAATTTTCTACTTTTCTTTTAGCATCTAACATACAACCATAAACAGTGTTTCTGTGTTGCTGCCTACCTGCATAGTTCAGCATAGTGAGTCTGGGTGTCTAATAGACCTGGGGGCAGATCCCACCCCTGTTGTTTAATGGTTGTATTATCTAGGATAATCAATTATCCTCTCTGGGAATCACTTTGTCTCAAAATAGAGTTACAATATCTGCCTCATCCTGTCAGGATTAATAAATGAGTTACAGGAGAAAAGTATTAATGCTGGCCTATGCTAAATGTCCAATAAATTTTAGCTGAAAATAACCTTCATAAAATATAAATGTTTATGTGGTATAGCATTCCAAGTGGAATATAAGAATTATTTTGAGAATAACCACTCTAACATATTGATAAAATGCTTATTATGTACCCACAATCTCTTTAAATTCTAGTGTCACATTTCACAGTATAAATGTGTATCAAATGATCATGTTGCACACCTTAAACTTGCACAATGACTTATGTCAAATTCTCTCAGTAATGCTGGGAAAAACATTTCTGTTTCAGCCACATGGGTCCCATGCTCATCTCCTGTCCCTGAGTACAGTAGCCTCTCTCATTACGGTCCTTTCTCATGGGCTTGTATTTCAGCTGTTTCTCTTGTGTCCTTTCCTTCTTTCATCCTGGCTACACTTTGCTCCCAATAAAAACATTCACCTGCTGGCGTACATGTTCACATTGAAGATACTCATCGGCAGGTCCCTCAGTTGTCCTGTAATAGTCAACACGGCATGCACTATGAAGTGGAATTCAAGGATGTTTGTGTAACTGGAAAGTAAGTCGTTAAGCACCCCGTAAATGAATAGAGGCTTTACAGACATCGAATGTGTTAATGAGGAAGTTGTCAACTTCACAGGGTCTGTTTGAATTCTTGGTTATTTCTGAAACCAAGGAAACAGGAAGAATGAGTTCTGCTGATCGCTGCGGAGAGGGGGAGCTTAGGCCAGAAAGTTCTTTGTTTTTTTTAAGTTACCAAAGCTCTGTAAATAAATAAATAGCACTGGTTTATATGTAAAAGTTTCTTATCCATATCTATACATATGTTTGGTCTTGGTGGTAGTTAAACAACAAGCAATGAAATTTTACCAGGGTTGGGCTTTGTTTTGTTTTGTTTGGCTATGAGGAAGGAGGGAGTGTTTTGATCGGGATCATATATTGGGCAGAGTGCTCACAGTCTCCAGAATCCACTTTTGCAAGTTTACCCAGAAGAGGAATTGATGAAAGGGTATTAGACAGTTCACAGACTATCTGGTAAGGCCAGAAGGTCTGACGGTAAATCTGAACGCCGTTGAACAATAGCCAACTTCTCCTTTTCTCGCCAGAACACCGCTGGCAGAAGCACTGAGCACTTATGATGCTCAGGACTGGATTCCAGAAGCACTGTCACTCTCTGTCCCGAAGAACTGGGCCCTTCTACCCACCTGGCCAGCTGAAGACCATTATTCTAGGTGCACCTGCCTCCTCGCATGTTCCCTCCAGATCTGTTTCCCAAGAATCTTGTGATTAGAGGAAGTTAGGTTGCATGCCTGCCCCCTAATGCAGGAAGTTTAGGATTGCAAGGTTTCCGGCTTCCTCTTTGGAAAATCGTGACATAGTATGGGAAATAATCACAATGTAAGAATAGTGCTCCAAGAAGTCAGGTAGTTCGGGTGATGAATGCACATCACAGGGTTAGCCGTTCTGTGTATTTTGTAAACATTGATTGTGGGGTTTTGTCCCCGAGGAGAAATTTCTTGCTGCCAAGTAATTCTCGGCTCCCCAGAGAGGTACTCTCCATTCCTCAGAACCCAGGAATGTTCAAATCTTTTGCTGCCACAAAGAAAACTTGCCATTTATAAAATACATGTCCTTGCTCCCTCCATCCTTCTCCTGACCAGCACACCAAGTGTTAACATGGGACATTGAAATGATGAAAATAAAACTGATACAAATGTGTGTGTGTGTGTGTGTACTAAACGTAACATACTGCCATGGAGGAACTCATGATCTCACCTCTGCTTTATAGTTAGATATAATTGTAACAGAACTAAAGGGGTAAATTGTTTCTTAGAAATTTGATTGCATAAAAGGGACACAGGGTAGATTGACAAGATAATTTTAAAATGTCTAGTAGTGCAAGAAAACATAATTTCACTATTATTAGGCATGCGTTCTTAAGGCAGTATGCTAATTACTCACTCTAATTGGAAATATAATTATTAAAATGATCAATATTTCCAAATAATAACTTGTAGAGTAGTTAGATGGGAAGAAAAGAGACCGGTTCCTCCATGGTATATTTAGAAACCTTATCAATCTTTGACTTTCATAGTTAAGAAGGACTCAGTTTTTGTGAAATATAATTGTAGACTAAATAATTAGTGTCTGGAGAGAATTAATGAAGATATGTCAAGATAATCACAAACCTGGTTTGAATAACTGACTTTACCAATGATGAGTTTCTCACTAAATCATCTGTGTTCACTGAAAATTTTCTGTAATACTATTTGATATATTTTATGATATCTTTTAAAATTACAAACAATATATTTATTGGAAAACATCTGACAATATGGATAAGTGAAAAAAAGGAAGAAAAGAAATCTTATCACCCACGTGTATTAGTCTCCACAAACTGCCGTATCAAAACCACAGACTGGGTGGCTTAAACCACAGAAATTTATTTTCTGACTGCTCTCGAGGCTAGAAGTCCCCAGTGAAGGTGCAGGCCAGTTTGGTTCCCGGTGAGACCTCTCTTCCTGGCTTCTCACTGTGTCCTCACATGGCGTGGATAAAAAAAGACCAAGCTTTCTGGTGTCTCTTTTTATAAAGGCACTAATCCCATCATGAGAGTTTGCCCTCCTGACCCATAAAGAATATTCCTATAAACATATCTTTGTTGCATGCCCATAATTATTCTGAGTAGAGGAATTTCTGGGGCAAAGGATATGCATATTTTAAGGCTTTTGCTAGCATTGCCTAATTTCCCTTGAGTAAGTTTATCCCAAATATATTCTCAACTAGTAATATAAGAAAGCCTGTTCTTGATGTCTTTCCCCCTTAATCTGTATTAGCATAGGACATCATCATTTTCCAGTTTTTACCAAAGATATGATACATGTTTTTTTCCCCCATTTTTTTATTAATTAATTTTTGTTACAGATGTTTCTCCTTTTCCCCCACTGATTCCCCCCTCCCCTTCCCTCCCTGCCCTGTCCCCAGTTTGTTGTCCATGTCCACTGTTCATGCATGCATGCATATAAGTTCTAATTTACATTTCTATTGTTCTATAGAAGTTTTAAATCAACTCTTAGAAATTGTATTATTAGAAATGTTTTCTCACCCTGGTTGGTGTGGCTCAGTTGGTTGGAGCATCATCCCATGCACTAAAAATTTACAGGTTCAATTCCTAATCAGAGCACATGCCTAGATTGTGGGTTCAGTTCCCAGTAGAGATGTTTCTCTTTTTCTCTCTCTCTTCTTCTCTCTAAAATCAATAAACATATATAAAAAAAAGGTCGTTCATACTTCAAAATTAAATAAGCTTTCATATGTATTTTAATCTTTCACTTTTAAAATTATTGTGCACATATACATTTAAATACATCTTGAGGTTTATTTTAGCGTTAAATATGCTTTTTTCAAGTGGTTAGCAAATTGTCACCATGTTTTAAAATTGAGTACAATTATGCATAAAAATTTATTTTCCTACGCAAAGAAAAATTTCAATTAGTAAAATGTAAAACTAGGCTTCATTTTAAAGGGTCCTTAACTGTAAAGTAGTCCTCGTGGGGTGGATGCTGAGGATTATGTTATTACAAAGGTTGTATGAATTGACTCTGGCCAGCTGTTGGTAGTTATTTTTAAAACATTATGTGAACATGACCTACGATAACTCCCTGAATAACAGTCCTGAAAATTAAATCTCCACATACACAATTTGGCTCCAGCATGGGAGCTTGTATATAATTTTCTCTATAAGCATACCTAATTCTAATCTTAAAATCAGAAACACTTAAGACTACAAGCATAATTAATTTTGATGTGTCAAATTAATCCTTGCTGTTTCTTGACACTTCCAATCATTGATTACTATCATGATTTTTAAAGCACAAACAGCTATTCAATAAAACCTGGAAGTGCATTTTCCAATTCACTTAGAACTTCATATTGCCACTAGATGGGGTCATTAAGTCTTTACCAAATTGGACCTAATACAGTGTGATAATCGTAAAGCAAAATAGCTGTAGTGTTTTAGTCGGCACTCCTGTGCAGGTAATTTTAACTCATCTCTAGACAACCATGGCTTTAGCAGAATTAGAATGAATGTCAAATGTATTCTTTTAATAAAAATTTGTTAGTAAATATTGCAAGTTGACATGAATAGCTTTCTTCTCAAGATGAGCATACAAAAATTAGTAGCCCTACTATCTAGTTACTCACAATAACCAATTGGAAAACATGGGAATATTCTAATCACAATAGGTACAAAAAGTATAAAGTACTCAGGAATAACTGGAAAAAGATGTGAAGGCCTGTATACAGAAAATTGTCAAATATTATTAAGCAGCATTAAAAAGTCCTGAAAAAATAGATATACAATGTTCATGGATGGAAAGGCTAAATAATATAAAGATGTCAGTTTCTTCAGATTAATTTACATTTTACATACAATTCCAATAAAATTACACAAAATTGTTCATGTAAGTTAACAAGATGATAACAAACTGATGCTAAATTCATATATTGAATATATAGAGAGAGATTTAAAATAGTCTGTTCAGTTTGAAGAAAAACAATATGGGGTTAACTTGCCTTACTTGATGAACAAAATGAAATATAAATCCAAGAAAAAAATCCATCATGGTATTCCAAAAATCAGAGAAAAGAGAGAATTGGTTATTCATGTGGGAAAGTATTAATCTAAATAAAATTAAATCTTTATGTGACATGAGTGAAAAAGATTCTGGGACAACTAAAAACCTAGATATTCTCAACCATGTCTATAAACTGTAAGAAGAAAATCTAGTGCTTTTTTCCCCCTCAGGATAAGGAAGAATTTCTTAAATAAGACACCAAACACACAAAACCAAAAGAAAAGTGGTAAGTTTTCCCATATTAACTTACATATATGAATAGATAACACAAATAAGGAGAAAAGGTAAGCCCTGGACAGAGATATTTGCAACATATGTACAAATACATGTGTACTTGTTACAGATAAAGTTTATTTAAATAAATAACCAATATAAAAATGAACAGTCAATTTATAGAATAGGGAACCGAAATGACAAATAAACATAGGAAGAAATGTTTGAGTTCTCTTTTATTAAGGGAATACCATCTAAAACTACAGAAAGTCACCTGGTACACTGATATAAGTTTAAATATCTGTTATCTCTAAGTTTTGTGATAATGTGTAGAATTTGAAACTCCTATACACTACTAGTAGAATGTAAATTGGTCATTATTCTCTAGAGCAACCTGTCATCAAGTAAGGTTCAAGATGCTCATATGCTAACAAACCAGCAATTCCACCTCTAGATATATACTATAGAAGCAACATCTTCTGTGAAAGCAAAAATTTGAAAACAACCTAAATGTTCTATTAATAGGTGAATGGATAAATAAGTGTGGTTTTTATAGTGTTACATTATTTTACATTGTATATAAAGCTTAAAAACATGACAAGTTGCTTATAGATTTTATTTATCAAATTATAAAGATATTCTTGGAAATGATAAGTATCAAGTTCATGATTATGTTATCTCTGCAGAGGCTAGAATAGGAGACACTTCAATTGTTGCATTTTTTTTTTTTATAAAAGAATAAATCTAGCCCTGGCCAGTGTTGCTCAGTAGTTAGAGCGTTGACCCACACACTAAAGGGTTGTGAGTTCGATTTCTGGTCGAAGGCATGTAGCTAGGTTGCAGGTTCATCCCTGGTTCCAGTCAGGGAGTGTGTGGAAGACAACCAATCGATATGTCTCTCTCACATCAATGTTTCTCTTTCTCTCTTTCCTCCCTCCCTTCCACTCTCTCTAAAATAATCAATGGAAAAAATATCCACGGGTGAGAATTAACAACAACAACAAAAGAATAAATCTAAAAAATATATGGAAAATGTTGAGATTTGATAAAGTTGAGTAGCAAGTACATGGGTATTTATTATATATTTTAAATATGTCATAAATTAAAATTTTTACTCCAACATTCAAGTTTTATTTTCAAAGAAATAAAAGTATTCTGACATGTCAGTTCAATTATTCTTAATAGCCTCACAGTTGGGTGTTTTATAATCATTTTTACAATACCATCTTATTTTTTTTATTTAGGGAAATATTAATAGAAATTAGTAAAGAGACTTCTGTTTATTTGAATTTATTTTCAACTATAGATGACATACAATATTATATTAATTTCAGGTGTACAATATAGTGATCAGACATTTATGTACCTTACAAAGTGATCACTGATAAGTCTAGTACCCGTCTGGCACCATACATAGTTAATAAATAGTTATTATTGACTATAGTCCCTATGCTGTACTTTATATCCTGGTGACAATCAAGTGTTGTGCACTACCATTTCTTCCATAGAAACCCATAGCTTTTCATGCTCTGCGAAGTCAAAGGCTTTACTGCAGTCTATGAAATACAGACTAAGCTTCTGAAATTCTTTGAAGCACTCCAGCATCCAACAAATGCTAGCAATTAGATTCCGAGTGCCTCTTGCTTTTCTTAATCCAGCTTGAACATCTGGCATTTCTTGCTCCCTATAAGGTCAATCCTGTGTTACTTCACCTGAGCATCACTATATTTGAGAGGGAAAATAGAACAATGGTTCTACGGTTACTGCATTTCTTGGCATCTCCTTTCTTGAAGATTGGAGAGTATATTGAATGTTTGCTCTCTGTAGACCATTGTTTTTTTCACCCATATTTGTTAACATATTCTTGTTGTGATTTTGACAGATTCAGTCTCTGTGGCTTAAAATAATTGTCATTATGCCATCTACTTCTGGTGATTTATTTTTTTTCCCAGTAGTTTCAGGGCAGCTTTCACTTCTCGTTCAAGAATTTCAGTTCTTCCCCTTAGGAATCTTCTTCAGAGTTATCTGTCATCCTTTCGTCTCTTCTATATAGATTTTCAGAATACTATTTCCACCTTCCCTATACTTCCTCCTGGTCAGATAATGTGCTTTCTGGTTGGTCAATCAGCATTCCCAATATACGTTTGAACTTCCCTTTTGTTTCTTGAATCTTGTGGTAGAGAAATTTTGTTTTTTCCTTTTTTGTCGTTTTCTTCTATCTCTGTACATTGACTATGGTAATAGTTCTCTTTATCTCTACATTATCACTGGAAAACTGTTCGGGATTCTAGCCCCGCTTTTGCCATCTTTCACTTTTCCCTCTCACCTTTCCTTAATAATTTTTAGTGTTTCTTCTGTCAAGCATTTTGACTTTTCTTTCCTTTTTATGTCCAGCATTGTCTTTTTACATTCTTTCCTAATAATATTTCTGGTTTTGGTTTACAGTTCTTCTGCTTCTTGGTCAATTAAGTTTAACAATGCAAATCTGTTTTTTGTGTTGTTCCTTTTCTTTTTTATGTGAACGTTAAATACATCAGGAATGTTATTTATGTCATACTTAAGGAAAGTTTTAGTGATTTATTTGTATTTCATGGGAGCCCTGGCCGGTTTGGCTCAGCGGTTAGAGCGTCAGCCTGTGGACCAGAGAGTCCTGGGTTCAGTTCCCGCTAAGGGCACGTACCTCAGTTGCAGTTTGTCCCCAGCCCTGGTTGGGGTTGTGTGGGTGGCGGCCACTCGATGTGACTCTCTCACATTGATGTTTCTCTCTCTCTCTTCCTCCCTCTCTCTTTCCCGCTCTATCTGAAGATAAACGTATTTCATGGGAAACAAGACTGATGTTACTGCTTTTCACATGTCTTCTCTCTAAATCAAGTATCAGAATCATGGCGTTCACATACCTTTTGATCTGACCCAGGGAAAATTTCGAAGTATAAACGCCAACTTTGTTTTCCATCTTAGATTTGTAAGAAAAGGAGGAAAATATGAGAATCAACAGGGAGAAAAGTACTTGTACAAGAGAGATATTTTTATTTACTCTAAAAAAAAAATTGCTTTTAGGGAATATTCACTTGCTGGAGAAATATTCGGTGGTCAGTAGTTCAACTCTGGCTGAGGCGCGGAGATGACTCTCCGAGCTTCTGGTCTATGTGGCTTGGCTGCTGAATTAGGGTTAAGTATGAATTCAACCTAAATTAGGAATAAGAATTTGCCAGTTGGAATACTCTAAAAGTTACCCAAGGAATTAATTATTTACAATCTTTTTCTGATGAGTGTGGAAAAGATGGTTTAGTTGTAATGTTTTTATTCAGCATCACTTTGTAACCACAGTGTATTAAATAAGAGTAAATGGTTAAAAGGTTTAAAGTTTTGTCTTTTTTTAAATTTTTTTATTAATTCATTTTTGTTAGAGATGTTTCTCCTTTTTACCCCACTGATTCCTCCTTGCCCTGTCCCCAGCTTTGTTGTCCATGTCCACAGTTCATGCATACATGCATATAAGTTCTGTGGTTTATCTCTCCCCCACCACCCCCTTTTCAGCAGATTGTCAGTCTGTACCCCACTTCCACGTCTCTGGGACTACCCCATTCCTCAGACTGTTATGTTCATTATGTTCCACAAATAAGTGAGATCATATAATACTTGTCTTTCTCTGTTTGGCTTGTTCCACTTAGGATGATACTTTCCAGGTCCCTCCATGTTGTCTCAAAGGATAAGAGATCTTTCATTCTTACAGCTGTGTAGTACTCCATTGTGTATATATACTACTGCTTTTTTATCCATTCATCTACTGATGGACACTTGGGCTGTCCAGATCTTAGCTATTGTAAATAGTGCTGCTACAAACATGGGGGTACATATATTCTTTCTGATTGGTGTTTCAGGCTTCTTAGGGTATATTCCTAGAAGTGGAATCACTGGGTCAAATGGAAGTTCTAGTTTTAATTTTTTGAGGTAACACCATAGTGTTTTCCATAGTGGCTGCACCAGTCTGCATCACCACCAGCAGTGTACTAGAGTCCCCTTTTCTCCACACCCTCTCCAACACTTGTTTGATGATTTGTTGATGGCGGCCATTCTGACAGGTGTGAGGTGATACCTCATTGTTGTTTTAATTTGCATCTCTCTGATGATTAGTGATGTTGTGCATTTCTTCATATGTCTCTTAGCCATTCGTATGTCCTGTTTGGAGAGGTGTCTATTTAGTTCCTCTGCCCATTTACTAATTGGGTTCTTTGTCTTCCTTTTGTTGAGTTGTATGAGTACTCTATATATATTGGAAATTAACCCCTTATCTGATATATCATTGGCAATTATGCTCTCCCATACAGTGGGCAGTCTTTCCATTTTGATGATTGTATCCTTCGCTGTGCAGAAGTTTTTGAGTTTGATGTAGTCCCATGTGTTCATTTTCTCCTTTGTTTCTCTTGCCTTAGGTGATGTATCAGTAAAAATTCTGCTGCGTATGATGTCTGAAATTTTGTTGCCCACAGTCTCTTCTAGGATTTTTATGGATTCATGAGTTACATTTAAGTCTTTTATCCATTTTGAGTTTATTCTTGTGTAGGGTATAAGTTGATGGTCTAGTTTCATTTTTCTGCATGTAGCTGTCCAATTTTCCCAGCACCATTTATTAAAGAGTCTGTCCTTACTTCACTGTATGCTCTTGCCACCTTTGTCAAATATTAATTGAGCATATTGCCTTGGGTCCATTTCTTGGCTCTCTGTTCTCTTCTACTGGTCAATATGCCTGTTCTTGTGCCAGTACCACACTGTTTTGATTACAGTGGCTTTGTAGTATAACCTGAAATCTGGTAATGTGATCCCTCCAACTTTGTTCTTCTTTTTCAAGATTTCTGTGGCTATTCGAGGTCTTTTTTGGTTCCATATGAACTTTTGAAGTACTTGTTCTAATTCTGGGAAGTATGCCGTTGGTATTTTGGTGGGGATTGCATTGAATCTATATATTGCTTTGCGTAATATGGACATTTTAATGATGTTAATTCTCCCAATCCATGAACAGGGTATGTGCTTCCACTTTTTTATATCTGCCTCTATTTCTTTTTTCAATGACCTGTCGTTTTCTGCGAATAGGTCCTTTATTTCTTTGGTTAAGTTTATTCCTAAGTATCTTAATTTTTTTGCCGCAATGGTAAATGGGATGGTTTTCTTAGTTTCTCTTTCTGTGAGTTCATCGTTGGTGTATAAGAATGCCATCGATTTCTTGATGTTAATTTTGTATCCTTCTACATTTCCAAATTCATTTAAGTCTAGTAAATTTTTGATGGAGTCTTTGAGGTTTTCCACGTATAGTATCATGTCATCTGCAAATAATGACAGTTTCACTTCCTCCTTTCCAATTTGGATCCCTTTTATTTTTTCTTCCTGTCTGATTGCTGTGGCTAAGACTTCCAGTATTATGTTAAATAAGAGTGGCAAAAGTGGGCATCCTTGCCTTGTTCCTGTTCTTAAGGGAAATGCTTGTAGTTTTTGCCCATTGAGTATGATGTTGGCTGTCGGTCTTTCATATATGGCCTTTATTATGTCGAGATATGATCCCTCTATTCCCACACTGCTGAGCGTTTTTATCAGAAATGGATGCTGGATTTTGTCAAAGGCTTTTTCAGCATCTATTGATATAATCATGTGGTTTTTATTCTTCAATTTATTTATGTGGTGTATCACATTTATGGATTTGCGAATATTGTACCAGCCTTGCATCCCTGGGATGAATCCCACTTGGTCATGGTGTATAATTTTTTTTTTGTAGTGCTGGATCCAATTTGCTAGTATTTTGTTCAGGGTTTTGGCATTTATGTTCATCAGGGATATTGGCCTGTAGTTTTCTTTCTTTGTAGTGTCTTTTTCTGGTTTTGGAATTAGAATTATGCTGGCTTCATAAAATGAGTTTGGAAGTCTTCCTTCTTGTTGAATTTTTTGAAATAATTTGAGGAGAATGGGTGTTAGTTCTTCTCTGAATATTTGGTAACACTCCCCTGTGAAGCCATCCGGGCCTGGGCTTTTGTTTGCTGGGAGAGTTTTGATTACATCTTCAATTTCTTCTGTTGATATTGGTCTGTTCAAGTTTTCTATCTCTTCCTGGTCCAGTTTTGGGAGACTATGTGTTTCTAGAAATTTGTCTATTTTGCTTAGATTGTCGAATTTGTTGCCATATAATTGTTCATAGTAGTTGTTAATGACCTTTTGTATTTCTGTGGTGTCAGTTGTTACTTCTCCTCTTTCATTTCTGATTTTGTGTATTTGGGTTCTCTCTCTTTGTTTCTTGGTGAGTCTAGCTAAGGGTCCATCAATCTTGTTTATCTTTTCAAAAAACCAGCTCTTTGTTTCATTGATCCTTTGAATTGTTTTTGTTTGTTTGTTTGTTTGTTTGTTTGTTTGTTTTGATTGTTTGGTCTCTATGTTGTTTCTGCTCTGATCTTTACTAGTTCCTTCCTTCTACTTGCTCTGGGGTTTTCTTTTTGTTTGCTCTCTAGTTCTTTAAGTTGTGAGGTTAGATAGTCTATTAGAGATTTTTCTTGTTTTTTGAGGTAGGCCTGTAGTGCTTTGAACTTCCCTCTCAGAACTGCTTTCGCTCCATCCCATAGATTTTGTGTTGTTGTGTCTTCATTTTTATTGGTTTCCATGAAGTTTTTAATTTCTTCCTTGCTCTCCTTGGTAATCCATTCATTGTTTAATAACATGCTATTTAGCTTCTATGTGTTCAAATGTTTTTGTATGTTCTTGGAATTGATTTCTAGTTTCATGCCATTGTGATCTGAGAAGATGCTTGATATCATTTCAGTCTTCTTGAACTTGTAGGGACTTAGTTTGTGCCCTAACATGTGGTCTATCTTTGAGAATGTCCCATGTGCACTTGAGAAGAATGTGAATTCTGTAGTTTTGTGGTGTAATTCTCTGTAGATATCTATTAAATCCATTTGGTCTAGTGCTTCATTTAGAGTTTCTGTTTCCTTGCTAATTTTTTGTCTACAAGATCTATCCAGTGATGTCAGTGGGGTGTTAAAGTCCCCTGCTGTGATTGTATTGATGTTGATTTCTCCTTTGAAGTCCTCCAGAAGATTTTTAATATATTTTGGTGCTCCTATATTGGGTGCATATATGTTTATCAAGGTTATATCTTCCTGTTGGATAGATCTTTTCAATATTATGTAGTGGCCTTCTTTGTCTCTAGTTATGGTCTTCATTTTGAAGTCTATCAAATATGAGTATTGCTACCCCAGCTTTTTTTTCCTTTCCGTTTGCTTGGAAGATTTTTTTCCATCCCTTCACTTTCAATCTATGTGAGTCTTTTGTTGTGAGGTGGGTCTCTTGTAAACAACATATAGATGATTCATGGTTTCTTATCCAATCAGCTACTCTGTGTCTTTTTATGGGAGCATTCAATCCATTTACATTTAAGGTGATTATTGATATGTACTTATTTATTGCCAATTTTGTTTAGTGTGGTTCTATTTTTCTTCCCAATTCTCCTGCTAATTACCGCAGTCCTTTTAACATTTCTTGCAGTACTGGTTTGTTGCTAATGTATTCCCTTAGCCTTTTTTGGTCTGGGAAGCTCTTTATTTGACCTTCCATTTTGAATGATAGCCTTGCTGGGTAGAGTAGTCTTGGATTCAGATCCTTGTCTTTCATGATCTTGATTACTTCATGCCATTCCCTTCTGGCCTATAGTGTTTCTTGTGAGATGTCAGCTGAGAGCCTTATGGGGTTTCCTTTGTAGGTAGCCTGTTGCTTATCTCTTGCTGTTTTTAGGATTCTCTCTTTGTCTTTAATTTTTGGCAGTTTGATTACTATGTGTCTTGGTGTGGGCCTGTTTGGGTTCTTCTTACTTGGGGCTCTCTGTGCTTCTTGAAATTGAATGCCTTTTTCCTTCACCAAATTAGGGAAGTTTTCTGTCACTATTTCTTTGAATATATTCTCTAACCCTTGCTCATTTTCTTCGTCTTCAGAGACTTCTATGATGCAAATATTATTACGTTTCCAGTTGTCTCACAGTTCTCTTAAGCTGTCTTCCTGTTTTTTAATTGTTTTTTCCTTTTGGTTTTTTGATTGGTTGATTTTTTCTACCCTGTCTTCTAATTCACTGATCCGGTTCTCAGCTTCCTCTACTCTGCTTTTAGACCTTCCAATGTGTTTTTCATTTCTGATATGTCATTCTTCATTTCTTCTTGGTGGTTTTTAATTTCCAACTGGTTGATTTTCAACATTTCTATGTCTTTACTCATGGTGCTCATGTCCTTACACATGCTGTTGAGACTCCTCAAGATCATGGCTCTGAATTCTAGTGCTGTTAACTTGTTTAACTGCACCTCATTAATCTCATCTTCGGTAGAGGTCTCTTGTTCTTTCATTTGGCTTTTGTTTCTGTTTTTCACCATTTTGGCTATCACAGTGGGCTTTGGAGTTTGCCAAATTTTCCCTGTTGGTATTGGTGTTCTGCTGTTTGTGGCTCCCTCTCCTGGGTTTGGATGAGGCAGGGAGGACCTGCTTTAAACACCACTGTCAAGTCTTAACTTTCCTGGTTAGAGTTTCTAGCCCAGGGAATGGTAGTTATCCTCTAGCTTTTTTGCCTGGAGGCTATTAGTAGTGGTCACCTGAAGAACCTTGGTTTCTGAGTTGCCTGAAAAACTCCCTCAGGTGCTCAGTGTAAGAGGATTTCCCGAGGGTGGGGCAGATGCTGGTTGTTATGGGCCTCAATTAGCATTTCAATGGACACTGGGTAGGGTTGAATCTCTGAAGGAGGGGCCGCCGCCTCTCCCCAGGGCCCTGGGAAGGAGTAAGATGACCACAGTCTTGTGTGGCTGCACTTAGCAAAAACTCTGAGCACCCTCCAAATCCCGAGTGTCCCCACACAGATCCAGTCCAGTCTGCCTTCCCTCTGCCGGAGCCCAAGGTGAGTGGCTGCTGCCAATTTAGCCTCTGTCTAGACTCTGCATCGTGGAGCCACCTGGGACTTTAACCTGAGGGCGCTGCTCCCAGCTAAGGGTGATTGAGTCTGCGGCACTATCCGGGGGCATAGCACCCAGCCGAGGCGGCCGTAGGACCCAGCCAAGGGCGCAGCTTCCAGCCGAGGCCGCTGGACCCAGCTGAGGGCGTAGCACCCAGCCTAGTCCCCTGGTCCCAGCTGAGTCTGCTGGTCCCCGCCCAGGCTGCTGCGGACCGTGGGCTCCTGGCCCCCTCTCACGTCCTCGCAAGCCTACCAGGATTGAGTCAGTGTCCCTGGTTATGTGGTCCTCCAAGCTGCCTTCCGTTGCCCCTTCCTGACGATTTGTCTTTATTTTCGTTGTAATTCCAGTTTGGTCCTGGGAGATGGTCTGTGTAGCTTCCATTCACTCCGCAGCCATTTTTTCTGAAGTTTTCAGATTTGAAAATGGACCCAACTGGAAATAAAATGGGTGAGTGTACTCCAGTCATATTTTATTGGTATAGTTGGATATAAGTTGATCAGTCCAAGAAGTTATCTACCCAATTCAGGCTTGAAAATACTTCTCAAAGATCATTTGTCTACATAGCAGTGTGTTAGGTTTAAAGGTATTAAGTTGGGCCCTGGCCGGTTTGGCTCAGCGGTTAGAGCGCCAGCCTGCCGCCCAGAGAGACCTGGGTTCGGTTCCCGCTAAGGGCATGTACCTCGGTTGCAGTTGGTCCCCGGCCCTGGTTGGTCGTTCGGGTGGCAGCCACTCTATCTGTCCCTTTCATGGCGATGTTTCTCTCTCTCTCTCTCTCTCTCTCTCTCTCTCTCTCTCCCTCTTCTCTCCCTCCTGCTCTGTCTGAATAAAGAATGGAATAAATAAATAAATAAATAAATAAATAAATAAATAAATAAAGGTAGTAAGTTGGTCTCAATGCCCTTCAACAATCACTTATTGAGAATTCACTACGAGTCAAGTTGTTCTTGCTCTTCCTGTCCCTCTAATTCTTTTTGTTACAGGATTGAGGAAAACAATGAGCCCCCTACAGAGGTATAAACAAAGACTAGCTAGGGAGTAATATATTAAGTTCCATTCAGTGTCTTCCCCAACTTCCATTAGAATCATTATTTGTCTTGTACCTGACCCAGTGGTTGGCTGCAAGGTGCATTTCAGTGCTCGCTCAAGCGTTGGTTTGTGTACTTCCTGGAATAGTGCAGTAGGCCTTGTTTATATCCACAATGCATACCTAGAAGCTGTATCATATAGGGATCTGTGGTAACACACGTCACTTTCCCCCGTAAGGTGAATCTCTTAACTGAGGTTCATAGTCCTAAAGAAGAGACACCAAAATAAATAAACTAGTTTTTCCAGCTAACTTGCCATAAAAACAAAGATTCAACAATGAGACACATCCGTAATAATTTAAAATGTAAAAATCATACTCCACATCTTATAAAACAGGCATGAGTCTTCCATCTACATTGATTACACCATGGGGAAATATAAAAATATATATATTTAAAAAATCAAATTCAGCTATAATACATTGACCATAAAAGAACCAAATAACTTATATGCATGTATGCATAACCAATGGACATAGACAACAATGCTTGGCTTGCGGGGGTGGGCTAGAAGGGAGGGGGTGAGATAGGGAGGAGGTTATCTGGGGTAAAAAGGAGGAACATTTGTAACAAAAATAAATTAATAATAAAAAAAGAATTTAATGAATTCAATCAGCATTAATTTTCTGTTCCTTTTTAGAATTTCAAAGGGAAGAATAACTTGTTTTTGTTGACCCAGATGTTTTTTAAAATCCAAGGAATCCACAAACGTGTCTCCCCCCCCTCCTTTTTTTTCTTTATAAATACCTGTATAGTCATTCAAAAATCACTCCACAGAGTAGAGAGTGTAGCAAATGGTTTTAAAGATGATTATAAGAAAAAAGATGACAATGACAATGGTTAGGACCACAGTTGAAAGTGTCTTTTCTCTTTAAGCTCTCTTAGTGGCTCAATTCATTCAAAACACACTCCTGCAAGGTTCTTACATCATCTCTTTCCCTGATCTGTTGGCACTGCCCAATGCAGTTTGTTTGTTGTTGTTGTTTTTTTTTTTGGGGGGGGGGGTGGTTACCTGCTCTGCCCAAGAAATGAATGGATGGATGAAAGTTTGAGGAATGGATTTAAGAGATGCTGTGACAGTAGATTCAGCAGAACTTGATAGGTTAAAAATGTTTCCAAATTCTTTTCTACTTCTTCCATCCACAGACTCCTTCTCATTGGTTTTAGTGACTTGCTTGATCAGTGTGGCAAAGGTAGCATGTTAAGACTCGAGGGGCTGGTCTTAAGAAATCTTGCAGCTTCCTCCCAGGCCTTTTGGAACACTCCTTTGTGTTACTCAGCTTCTGTGCTGAGAAGCCCAAGAAATCCTGTGGACAGGTCCCTGTGGAGAGAAACAGAGAGCCCCAACCGACAGCCCAGCCATGCCCCCCACCTTTAGCCAGCACTACTTTGTCAAATGTGAATGAACCATCTTGATCCATACTATGTGACACCACGTGGGGCAGAGAAAAGCTGTCCCTGCTGGTCCCTACCCAAATTGCAGATTTGTGAGCAATTAATAAAATACTAGTAATGATTGCTGTTGTTTTAAACTAACAAGTTTTAGAACAGTTTGTTATGCAGCAATAGCTACCTGGAAAGGAGAGAAAGGCAGAAAAGAAAAACAAATTTAATGCTTTCAGCCTAGATAAACATGAAGATAATTTTTTTCCAAGAGAGAAAGTAAAAAGGGGTGAAGATAACACATAGGAACGGTGTAGGAAAACTTGAGTGTATGAAGGGTATTGCTGGGGACCAGATAAATTATAATTTGTATTTAGTTGTGTTTATTAGCCATGGTATCATAGCTACCTCTATAGAATCTAATAAAAGTTAGAGTGACTTGCAAGTTTATTTAAAAATATACATGATAGGAAAAGGAAGCTTTTAAGACAATAATATTAGATCATTATTAAGTAATTTGACTGGATAGTATAATTAACTTGGATAAGATATGAATTATACAAATAATGATTCAGATCAATATTGGTCTTCAGTCCTTTCCACGAGGCAAATTATCTAAAATTTCGTGAAATAGTCCAGCCAGTGTGGCTCAGTGGTTGAGCGTTGACCCTTGCACCAAGAGGTTCCTTGTTCAATTCCCAGTCAGGACACATGTCCAAGTCATGGGCCAGATACCCAGTGGGCGGCATGCAGGAGGCAGCCAGTGAATGTGATCTCTCATCAATGTTTCTATCTCTCTCTCCCTCTCACTTCCACTCTCTCTAAATTCAATAAAGGAAAAAATTTTTTTTTAATTCATGAAATAGCAACATTCAAAATTACTTTAACTTTCTCTTTGTTTTGGTAGTTGTACGTGTCCAGATTTTGTACATCTAAACAGTGTCCTGCAGAGGTCATTTTTACAAGAATGTGTGATCCCAGAAATGAATTTCCAGAGAGAATTGTTATATTTCAGAGAAATTGATACATATTATCTATAAATAAGTAATATATATATTTATATATAGAGAGAGAAGTGTTGCTACTGCATTTAAATGCTGTACTTGTAGCCATATGAAAACTGTAGGCCTCTTTTTTCTCTAAAAGTAGGAGAACTCATAAGTGATTTCTCACTTTAATCAATAATTTTGGAGATAAACTATTGCTGGAATAACATGAAGCTAAACATTTGGGTAGAACTATAACTCTCACCCTTGCTTATTGCTCATACTGTCAAATAATTTCCAAGTAATGACTTTCATCAACCCATTCAGTACGGAAGATTTGCATTTTGCTCTCCATTCACTGAGGTAAGGAGGATTATGACAACTATTATTTTTTTAGAAAGACTTCAGTGAATAGACTCTAAAGTTGAAACTGGAATTATTTATTTGTAATCTTTTCATGTGTCAAAATTTTCTAAGGACATATCTCACAGCATCTCTCTAGTGAACCAAGAGTCAATGTATTTTTATAGCACTTAACTTTTCATGGAATGGCTTTCACCTTTTTCAGAATAGGTCAAAACAGAAAAATATATTGGAATCCCTTTCATCTGCTGTCCCATCAACTGTAAATATCCTTTGTATGCACAGTGACTGGCACACCTTAGGAAAGAAAGGAGAAATGAAGGGAGGCAGGGAGGGCTCTCTTAGAAACCTGCATCACTTTAAGAATTAACCTGAGACTTTTCTGTTCAGTCTCTGACTATGGCTTACAAAATGCAAATATATACTTGTATCTGTAGGATAATATCTTGTAGATTTGGAAGATGTAATTCCAACAAGGGAAACCTGGCTTGAAATACTAAGCATGTCTCATCTCTCACTATCATTAATACTATCCGGGTTTGCCTCACAGGCCTTATGGCATGACTTTTATTCGGGCCGCCACCTAATAGCCTTGCCAAACACCTAGGTCTTGTTAAGGCTTGCTGCTGAAGACATAACAGAAAAAGGAGCACCATTTACCATTCTGCTACAGCAAATAACACAGCACTAGATAGAGTTTGGCTTTAACTTACAAAGCTTGAAAGAGCTCGGGTTATGTAACAGAGTCTCTTCTCTGTGCTATATAATATCAGAACAGCTGATATCAGTGGTTACAATAAGGATCATAACTACTACTTGATGAGTGACCACAAGAACCAGGGACTTTGCTAAGCCTTTTTTTATATATACTATTGTACTCAATTTATTACAACAGCCCTGCAGGGTAGTATTGTTAAACTTTTTTGAAGATAGAAAAATAGAGGTTAAATAACTTTGTAAGGATCTAGGACTTCAACTCCAGAATATCAGTCTCCAAAGGTCCTTTTCTTTCCACAGCCTCTACGCTTATATTCAAAATCATTATCTTCACTGAAAAGTCACTGAATGGCCATTTCCATAAATGATATTTTGTACAAAGTACATATGAGTTTCCAAATTAATTTAGAGAGAACTATTATTAAAGTTCTCCTATGGAAGTCCAAGCCCTAGATCTTATTTCTTCTTTCTTCATCACAGTCAATTTGATCGTTTATAATTTTTGTAAGACTAGTTGAGATACCCACATTTGAGGACTCTAAGAGCAATTCAGGACAGATTGACCCATTCATTCCACACTGTCTATGTGTCGAGCACGGGATTTGACACTGAGAATACAGCAATAGCCTTGACCCTGGTGAGCCCACAGTGATACCTCATCTTTCAACTCCAGTGAAACAAAAGGCAATAATGTTATTCAGGTGGGGAGAAAATATTGAAGGGAACAAATGACACTAATCATTTGGAGGCCCCAAATTGCTAGGTCTGAAAATTGTTGAACTGCTAAATTCAATACCAGATTATTTTAGGACAGGTAGAAATATTGATCTCTCTCAAGACCACCACTTAGGCTCCCTTTTTCAAGATAAATGTCAAAATAGAATTCTGTTATGAATTCTCAGTCAGAAATTGAAGCTCGCTGATGCACTTTAAATTCCATCAAAGGATTAAAAAGGAGAAGAAATGTAAGAGAAGCTTTGGACATGGTTGGGTACCCTTAGATGTGGTTAATACAGCTTAATTCTGCTTGTGAACACTCTTAATATTGAATAACAAGGAGAAATTAAGATTTAACATGAAGCATGATTTCACTTTAGGAGAAGTAGTTTAATCTGTGACCTATGACATGGACTTTGTTTTCTAATACAGTTGACCTTTGAACACAATGGAGGTTAGGAGTGCCAACCCCTATCCAGTCAAAAATTCACATGTAACTTTTGACTCCCCAAAAACTTAGCTACTCATAGCCTACTGTTGACCTTACCAATAACACATCAATTAGCACCTATTTTGTATGATATGTATGTTCTATACTGTATTCTTACAACAAAGTAAGCTAGAGAAATGGTTATTTAAAAATCACAAGGAAGAAAAAATACATTTACACTATTTATGGGGGAAAAAAATCCACATATAAGTGGACCTGCGCAGCTCACACCCATGTTGTTCAAGGGTCAACTGTACTTTTTGAAGCCTTTCTCTGCTACATGTCTACATAACTGTAAATATATCATCCTATTTATTCTTCCTGCTCTGTGCTTCCAATCCGCATGTCTACTGCAAGTCAGGGAAATCAGCTACCCCTAGAGAAAAACAGCACTGACAACCGCGAAGCAAAGACAGCTCCAAAGGGAAATGCCTTGGCGCTTCTGCAGGGGCTGTTTCTGGCTATCAGTTAGGAATTGGCAGATGCTGCATTGACATATGTTAGGAAATAGCTTTCGGAGACTCGTGTTTCAAAACATAAAAAGGAAAAACAGATGATAACACCCCCCCCCCCCATTTTTCTTCTTCTTCTTCTTCTTCTTCTTTTTTTTTTTTTTTTGGCTTAAACTGGATAACTAGAAAATCACACCAGATGTGTTAAGATGTTCCTCTTTAAAAACATTTTTGTTTCCTGAGAAAGAATGAGCAAAAGCAGAAGTGAGAGATACGTTCTTCAAAGTATACTTTAGTCTTCTTTCATAAATTTTAAGTTTCTATTGTGATTAAAATATTTGATCAAAATCAATGGGTCAAAAGCAATGAATTCAATAATTTTATAATAGGTATAAATTTTATAAACTGATAAATTACTCAGTTCCCCATAAGAATTGGTTGGTGGGAGATCTAAACACATTATGGAGAAGCCTGAAATATGTAGAACAATTGAATAATGAATTCAATTCATTAAGAACTGAAATGTTAATCTCACTTGCCTGTGTTACATTTTTATCTTAAATGACTCATTCTTACAGAGGTTAGGTACTGACACAAGAAAATGTAGTTAGGTCAGTTGGCATTTTCACTGAACAGATTACAATTTGACAAGAACATTTGTTGTTTTTGCATGTTTTGTCATTCCACTCCTTCAGGTGACAGCACCTTTAATGTATGTTTGAGGAACCATCTCTTTTCCACATTTCATGTAACTGTTCTCTACAACAAGGCTGGCTTGTCTCTAGGGGTAATATGGTTTCTGAGACTGGCCAATCAGTGGGTTCTAACCTCATGACTACAAAAATTGATTTAGTGTTGGGCACACGCCCCAAGTTAGTCCAGTGAGACACATTTTTTGGAAACTTTGGTAGGGTTATTTAAAAAAAGGAGGCTTCTCTTTATGTTGGAATTCAACTTGTTGAATCACTGAGCTCCCAGAAGACATTTTGCCACCATGAAAGAAGAATATATTCAATAATTAAGCCAACACAGAAGAGGAGAGAGATGAGGGGGAGAGAGAGAGAGAGAGGCCCTGATGCCCTGATGGTATCTTTAGCCTCTGGATCCATCCTGTCCTTGAATTTCTCAAATAGTTGAGCTAATTCTCCTCTTTGTTTAAGCCCAATTTGAGTTGAGTTTTATTCTATTGCCTTCAAGAAAACATGACAACTACATGAGAAATCACTTTAGATTGAAGGAATTAGGAAAGGTTCCATGAAAGAAGTAGTGCTTGGCAGGATCTTGAAGGAAGCTAGATTGGAGTAAGCAAGGGTGGAGAGAGGGCATTGCTATGATGTGGCTGCATGATCCAAGGCACTGGGGTCAATATAAGAAGGGAAACTGCTAAAGGATGACTGAAGTTTCAGGTACTTGAAAGACACCAGTTTGGGTCTTGGTCCCAGTCACTCCATCTAGATTTCAAACAGCCCCTGTTGACAGTTTTGCATGGGCTGGGATGTACTCTCCTAAGTAGAATGGATGTGCTTTCAAATGAGGAGACACACAACTGGAGCTGACATGAATAGAGATTCTAAGTACAGTGGTAATGGAGACATAAGCAGAGAGCTGAGCCTGAAAAGGTGGGAACCCCACATCCAGAGTCTGAAAACCCTGGCCCAACCAGGGTGGGAACTTCATGACTTCCCTATTAATATATTGGTTTCTCAGGGAGAACTGTGGAAATCTAGATTGGCTGAGAAAGACCAAAACTGTTTATGGTAGCTTTTTGACATTTTTGAGCATAGTAAGCAAGAAATATTATGTCATGACACATATATATTAAAAACATAAACAAAAATTCACATAATGGGACTTACCTTCACTATGGGTTGTATACTCTAAAATTTTCTATTACTTTTGTTGTTTTTTTTTTTTTGGAATGCTAGTTGGACCCACTAAATTGATTTCATGGCCCACTTTCAAACTAACAGTTTAAAAAATACTGAACTAAAAGAGCTGTTGGGAAGCACCAGCAGATGTCATGAGATGTGACCATACCACTGTAACAGCTGCAGTGGGTGACCATGGCAACAACCAGCCACTCGCTCCTTGCCAGGAACGACAGCATCTTCTGTAGTGTGTTTGTTTTTATTTATTTTTGTATAGGCCATGTAGTCATAAGGTTTTACATTTCAAGAATATAAAAGGATACTCAGTGGAAATTCTCTCTCCCATTCTTATGTCTCAACTACTCAGGTCCCTTCGCCCCCTCAAGAACAAATTAATGTTACTTGTTTCTTCTGTCTTCTTCTAAATAGATCTTCTGCATATACATTCTTTTTTTCCATTTTTTGTACACAAAGGATAGTATAATAACAACACTTTCTTATCTTTCTTTCGTATATCTTAGTGATTATTCCAATACAAAAATAAGACAGCATTCTTATTCTGTTTATGGTTGCATAGTATTTCATAGTACCTTGTGCCATTATTTGCTACATTTAGGTTGTTTCCAATATTTTGCTCTTATAAATAATGCTGCATTAAATAACTTTGCCAACTCATCATTTTCCACACATGAGAATACTGATCCTAGCATCTTTAGAAATGTAATCTCTGAGTCAAAGAGTAGATACATTTATGATTTAATAGATATTGTCAAATTGCCATACAGAAACTAATATTCTAATTTGTGCAAGTTTTACAATGAATGTTCTTTACAATATTATTAATAAGTTACCTGATCTTTGCCATTTGGTAGGTGAAAATGGTATCTTAAAGTGGTTTGATTTACATTTCTATTATTATGAAAGAGAGTGAGCATTTTTCTAAATTCTTAAGAGCCTATGGCATATTTCCTGTCACCCTGTTTCTACATCCTTTTCATCAGCTGTCAAGTAAAGCAAGCATCAGCTCTTGGCTTAGTTTGTCTAAATAGCAAGTAATTGTGGGTTTATTGAGCATTAACTATATCCTTGCAGACAATTGTGCAAAGTACTATGGATTAAGTTAAAAATGTATCCTAGTAATCATTAACTTCTTTGAGCCAACCTAATTTATTCCGGCTGCTTTCACAACTAACACGCTCTCGAAGTTCACATAACCACTAGTCCCATTATCAACCACTGGGGGAGATAAAATGATCTGTCTGTTTGGTCCAGGAATCAAACCAGGACCTCTTAGTCCATGGGACAATGCTCAATCCACTGAGCCACACCAGCCAGGCAAGGAGATATTCTTGAATGAATAAAAAGATGGGTGGGTGGGTAAATACATTCCTTCCAAAAGGTCTTCTCTGGTGGCAGTTACCCAACTCACCACATTATTGATCAGCCAAAGCATTCTTTGTAACACTCTACAGATGTCAAAGCCAGGTCTAATCTCTGCTCAGAAGCCACTCAGGAACCTATCGCTCTAAAGGTGTCAATCAATCTCTATTGAACAATTCCAGACTATAGAATATTATCAAAATAATACTATCATGTTCCCTAGAGTATTTGTGAAAATAACTAATATGTATGTCTACTGTAGGTACAGTCTTACTAACTATTAGTCTCACTTTATCAAGTAGTTATATGTATACATATAAAAAAAGAAATACCTTCTACAGGTATGTGATCTTCAAATCAAGGTCCACAACTTGGACCACCAGCTAGAATGTTCATGACTAGTTCTTTGAGCCTTAAGTTTAAGAACACCTCCAGACTCTTCCCAAAACTCTTATTATACTGCCCAACGCAACTTAATGGCTATGCTGGCCACTGGAAGCCAGGAGCCAATTTGGTTTCATGAAGTGTATTGGCCATACAGTGTTCCATGGCTAGATCAATCTTGGCTTCTCTGACCATTGAGTTGAAGGATTCCTGTTTCAGAGCATTACAAAAGATATGCGTCTTCTGTCTATGTTTTGAGACTAGAAGAGAGCTACTTTTTCTGAGCTCTCTTCTGCTTTCACACAAAAATTTCCCTTGGCACCCAGGTCCACAGTTATGACTTTGCAATTAAAGACTGCAGCAATGAATAAAAATCTTTATTTTTTTCAGATTACTGTTTCTAAGTCAATGGGAGCTAAGAGATCAAAATGTGTTTTTTGACTATGTCTTCCATTCATTCTTAGTTAGCTTTTGCCATCAATGTTGTTAATAGCAATGTGAGATAAGAAATCTCTTTTTGAAATGTTTAAAAATCTCTATTTTCTTGCTTCTTTGTCTGTTTATTTACTTATTACTTTGGCTGAAGTAAAACGTTGCATCACTTCCAACAGTAAAGTTACTATTCTCAGGATTTCACCTGTTACTTATTTGAGACTGTAAAGAGTCTAGGAACAAAGCAGGAACTCATAAATATTGTACCAATGTTCAGACCTGCCAGGTCTACTACCATATATAACCCTTATGTTGTACCCAGTAGGTTAACCCACAGACCTCACATGACAGTTATATGGTTCGTTCCAAGTGCCCCATGTGCCAAGAAAATGTCTAGGTATGTTAGATACATAGCCATCGATTCTCTTCTGTATCCAGGATGTCTTTGCATTAATAAAGAAAACCAACGGCAAAATATTTCAACCTTCTCTGACTACACTTTGAAGGTTAGAAGAAAAAGTTTTATTTAAAAAATACTAATCCTGGTGGAGTTCAAAATAGCCTGAAACTGTAACATTTGGGGACATTTTTGGATCGCATTTTAGGTTGAAAATGCTCCCAAAAGAAAGAGAATTTTAAGTTATGAAAATGCCTCATTTATCTCTATGACATTTATAGAATATCTTTATTAGACATAATTTCAGTTTTGTTGTTGTAGGTTCTCAATTCCATTAAATGCTTAATGCAGTAAAAGGTTTAAGACCATATTTATTATCAGAGGCATGCAAACCATTTTTGATGGCAAAAAAGTCATGGTAGGAGACTCTCTGTCTGCATGGCAACACTATAAACTGATACAGTTTTGAGTCTCCAGTCCCTCCTCATTTGCAATGTCCAATGAAAATGAAACAAATTATGACATTAAATCTTGACTTTTATGAACAAGAAATAAACCTTTGGTGTGTTAAGTCAGAGAGATTTCAGGATTACTTTGTTACTGTAGGGCAAGCTAGCCTGTCCTAACTCAATTGAGGAAATAATTTTCAATATAAATAGTGAAAAATATGATATGCTTAGGTTTATCTTTTAAAAAATCCAAAATAATAAAAATCAGTTTATTTTCTTTTATGGTTCAAAAAGTATAGATTATAATGTAGTTATTCTTAAAATAGAGAATAAATCAAGCATTGGATATTTGACTCATATATGCCCACTAGGTTTCACAAAACTTAAGATGGAATATGTGCCTTTATCACTCTATGGAGTTACCAAATTAAAATATAATACACATCTATTTACATATTCTAAAGATTCCTGTTAGGTAAAAGTGCAGAATTTAACCATTGATAAAAAGTCTTATTCTTAAAATATTAAAAACTATTAAGCTCTTACAAAATCCTTTTGGAAATTTTAGAGAAAAGTTATTATTACTAAAAGAATAGTTACTATCACTTTTTCTGAACTTCAGGAAATTTCATAACTCTGGATTTTTATAAAAATATATAAATAAATTGGGATTTATTTCAGTTTGCTCAGCTAAAATCAGTGAAAAACAATTTCCTGTTTAGCTACAAATAAGCCCAGAAAAGAGGATCTGACAGGTTGGGTGTCATCCCAAGACCCTACAAGGGAGTTTTGATACACAAAGAGATAAAAATTACAACCAATCGGATAGAAAATTTTGAAAGCTTTAATATACAGAAATTACCATATGTAATCAATACATTTTAAAAAGTATTTCTAGCCATGCCAGTGTGGTTCACTGGTTGAGCGTCGACCCATGCACCAAGAGATCACTGGTTGGATTCCCGGTCAGGGCACATGCCCAGGTTGTAGGCCTAGTCTCCAGTGGGGAGCATGCAGGAGGTAGCCGATTGATGTTTCTATCTCTCTCTCCCTCTCCCTTTCTTTCTCTCCAAAATCAATAAAGAAATAAAAGAAAGGAAGGGAAGAGAAGGGAAGAGAAGGGAAGGGAAGGGAAGGGAAGGGAAGGGAAGGGAAGGGAAGGGAAGGGAAGGGAAGGGAAGGGAAGGGAAGGGAAGGGAAGGGAAGGGAAGGGAAGGGAAGGGAAGGGAGAAAAGTATTTCTACAGGCAGCACTAAGAACCTTAATGATAGAAAACACCACGTACAAAAAAGAAAAATTTCTTCTGCTTATCTGTGTGATCTTTTGGACACTAACACTGACAAATATTCCTTGGAAATCAGAATAGTTCTATAATTTTCTTTAATACTTTATTTCTCCAAATGAAAAGATGTCTTTTTTTAACATTATTTTTTCTCTGATAAGTTCCATGATAAACATAAAGATTTGATCCCTAATTTGGTATATGTAAATCTTGGATTTTTTTTGGTTATGTCCCCTACTTAAAAATAAACAGAAAGGATTTCATGGGGTTTTGTGGCATTAAGAAAATTCTTTATATAATTTATTACACAAATTTTATGCAAGTGTTGATTAGATCATTTGACCCATTAAATTCAATTGTAATTTATATAGAAAATTTTGGAAATTTGTATATATTTTTAATTTGGTCTGAACATTAATAATAGTTACAATTAGTCTAATTAATATTAATTCAATTTATTAAATATATGACAGTCACATTATTCAAAACTCAAAAACTTTAGAAGATATACAGAATACAAAAGCAATCTTCTGTCCATGTTTCTCATCTGCCCAGGCAGGGCCTATTCTCTCCTCTGCAGATAAACACTGTTCTTAAATTTTTATGAATTATTCCAGTGTTACTCTCTGTGCATACGGGCAGGTAAAAATATATAGCAATGATGGTTTTCACTTCTTGGCTCATTAGTCTTCCCTGCAGCAGCAAACAGAGCTCTCTGTGCTCAACACCTGGGAACGGTCATCCTCTGGCTTCTCCCTTAGTTTTTCTCCTACCTCTCCAGCCATTCTCTCTCCATCTTTACTGCAGGCATTGCTTCCTCTGTGTGCCCCTTACAAACCAATTCTTCTGTTTCTATATGACGTGTTCTTCCTGAGTGACCTCATCTATTTCCATTGGGGCATAAATTAAGGTATTTGGCATTGAAGTAATTTGTGGGCTAAGAAAGCCTTTTCAGAGAGATGAGTTTGCAGGATAAGGAGGAGTTATATAGAAAAATAAGAGGATAAGATTTCTAGATGGACAAAAAGTATAGAAAGATGCTCATAGATGAAAGAGAGGCAAGATTTACACACTGAGGGATCAGCTCAATGTCTTACTTAATAAATACCTCTTGTGAATATTGAGTGAAAAAAAAAAGAATAATATCAAAGGAATTTTTACCAGAAAAAAATATTATTTTGCTAAATCAGAAACTCAAATTATAGAAACAGAGTAAGATTAAACTAAACCTAAAAGAACTGGGCCTATGAGTAATTTGAAACAGAAACAGAAGTGAAAACTATCAGATACCCTAACTGGTAACCTAGTGTCCCAATCTACTGGTTATTGCCAACATAGCATTCTGCTTTAGGTCACCTTGATGGTAGGAAGGTTGTCAGGACAGCTCTGCAGATTGACAATCTGTGAACCTGTCTCCAGATGCTATAAAAGATTTAGCAGCAGAACTTTAAAGTTCACTTCACCACAGGGTGGAAGACCTTCATTTCCAGTTGTACTGCCTTTTATGTCTATCAACCATAATAAAGGCATGTCAAAACCCAGTTGCTTTCTAATGTAACACCCCAATGACACATTAAATGGCATGAAAAGCATTTGTTTTCTTCTTGGATACAACTTTAAAAATAAACATTTTCATATTTTTATGCCAGCTGAGAGATAGAATTGTCTCCCAATGTTACAAATTCATGTCAAAAAGCCAGAATGAGAAGAAGTAACACAGTGTATGTTGCTGACCTGTGAGGACAGTGTTTGGACTATGTAGGTCACAGGATTTTACTTTTAACCAAAGCTTTCTGTTGTTTCATCTTTATGTCCTTCTGGAACGATGGTTTCCATTTCTGGAAGATTCCTACAGCTCCATCAACAATGGACTGAGAGCCCAGCAGCAGCTCCTCACGCAGAGCTAGGGCTGTGACCAGGTCCTGTCACTTCATTTCTCCAGACTTCACTGTCCTCATCTGTGCTCACATCGCAGAACCTATAGAAGAATTATCTAAAATAAAATTGCTCTTTAAATCCTAGAATGCTGTCATACAGTTATAGGGATCTCCTAAACTTGGAATTACCTCCTGTTTGGGTTGAATTTCTTTTTATTGCAATGAGAAAGAATTAGCAGGGTACCAACAGAGAGAGCATTTCATATTCTCTTCATTCCTCATAAATTCCCAATCAACAGGTAAATTGCTTCCAGTTCTCTGCCTAAAGGTGAGACTCTTCACCCGTCTGAGTTGTGCTGAGCCCCGCAACTGAGGTCTCTTAGCTAGCAGCTGGGGAGTAGATAACAGAAAATGTTTTTCCATAGCTCTATATCCAACGCTGTATGGGGGACCCCCGCATAAAGAAGAGTATATTCTGACCCTTTTGTCATTTTCCACAAGGCAAACCTGTGACCTCAATGAGAAATTCAATTATAGCTTTATTGCAAGAGGTGCGCAGGTATTTATTACCCACATACCCTTACTATAGACATAAAGCATCTTTTTCAGAAAAGATGGCCAACTTGGCTGAAGAACAATGGTCATGACCTAATACTTCTATATTTCCATAGGAAAAAAATCACTACATGGAAATGCCAGAGGTCTCAAGCCCATTTGGAAGTCTTCAGGAAGCTCCCTCATAACAAGTAGTGTGGCATGATTAGGGAAGAACTGCCCCAAAGTGAGGCGAGCTGGATCCTGGTCTGGTTATCCCCCTGTGTACTGTGCAACCCTGAGAAGTCACAACCTGTGCACTGTCTTTTCTTTACCAGCAAAACAAGTCTATTTGATCTCTAAGATCCCTTAAAACTCTACACACCATGATTTTTCTCATTACAGCAGTCTTTAAATACTTGAACCCTGATGTATATTCTTAGAGGGGAGAACAAAAATAGTTTGAGTTCTTTAGTCTGTTTCAATGACTTTTAAAAACCTACAGTTTTTCATCAGAAAGGCAAAATCTTTGGTGGTGCTAATAAAGGCTTGGTAGCAATTTTCTCTTCTTCATGTAAATGTGGAAGGATGCTATCTGCATATAGGCTAATTTTGTCCATCACTGAACCAGAACAGATTCAGTGACTGTGCCTGAACATCAATCTCAGTGAGATTGCAAAGGGCTTTGATGAGAGAGGAGATGAGGTCTCTGTATCAAATAAATGATTTATTTGCATCCAAAAGCCATGATGTCTATTCAAACGCCATGTTTTTGAAAGAAGCAAATATTGCTTGGCTAGTTTAAAAGCTATGAAATGATTTGGGAGTTTCTATTCAATAGAATAAGAGACAAGAACCAAGAGTTCTAAGTTTAGTTCAGGATTGAAATATCCCCAAGTGTCAGCATGCTGCTAAATATTTGCTAAATGCATAGCTTCTCAGACATCATTAACACGTCTCCCAATTTATTCATAACTTCAAAAAATTAATTTGCTCTAGCACAGATTTTTCAATGTATTATTTTAAGGTAGTAAGTTTGGAGTTTCATCTCGCAGAAAGGTTGAACTTAACTAAAAGCCTTGATTTTCTCTATACAAAGGTAATCTCAGTAAATTTAGATTAAAAAATTAAATTAAAAATTTTAAATCATCTGCAAGCCCACCAGCCCATTATATTATTTTTCTTATATATGTATGGGTGTTTTTTTTTTAAAAAAAACAAAAATAGGACCTCAGTGCACATACTGCTTTTGTCACCAATACTCTATATTTAACACCTTCACATACCCCTGGTTTCTCATGCATAAACAGTTTCAACACAGCACTCTGAGGAGACCTAGAGCTTGTTTTGAGATGCCTGAGAGGTTTTCAGGGTGTGGAGTGTGGCGGAGTGGACAGAGATCTAACTCTCCCCCTCCAGCCTGGATCCCACTTTCATCAATAAGAGCTTTTTTAAAAAATATGCTTTACTTTTTTTTTATTTATCTGTTTAAAAGTTTTTGCTGTGAAAAAGAAAAGTTGAAAATCACTGCTCTGTATCATGTTTAATGTCTGCAGTTTTCTGCACACACGTGTATATATCCTATTCTGATTCACAAATCCCTTTCAGCATAGTAGGTAAGATTCAGACTTCTTGGGTTTGAATCCCCCTTCCTGTCACTGACCATTTGTGTGACTGTGCTGGTTTTTAAACACCCACAAATTCTTTGACAGTCCTGCTATAAATATAAATATAGATAGATATTAATCAAGTGTCTGTACTAGTCAGAATGCCTTCCATTGCAATGACAGATAATCCAACCCAAAATGATTTGTGGGGGAAAACAGAATTTTATCGGCTTACATATCTTACACATTAGATATGTAAGCCAATAAATACGTTCTATTCTTCTTAGTTTCTGGCAAAGCTGGATCAAGGTGCTCATCAAATCTCAGTCTGTCTCTAACTCTTGATCTCTCAACCATCTTTTCTTCTATGCTGATTGCATTTTCAAACAAGCTGTCTTCATGCCAGGGCCCATGAAATTTCCAGCTTTATATGTACCAGTTTTCCATTATAGTCCGAATTTGACTTATAACCACAGACTCTGAGGATTAAACAGAAAGGGAGTTGATTAAAAGACTACTTTGTAGGCTACAGAACTGTTGTAAAGGCTGAAGAACCATGCTGGTAGACAAGCATGATCTAGAAACTACCGGCAATGCTGCCACCGCTACCACCGAGGTCAGGTGCTCTGTCTGCACAGGTGCTAAGAGCTCACCTGCTGCTGCTACCAAGACCAGTCCAGGTCCAGACACTCAACCACGCAACCACTGCCACCCCCAAGAGTTGTATACATCTTAGTTAATATCCGTAGGGGAATTTACTGGGGTGCAATATGGCTCCAGCAGCAAGGTGTCGACACGGGCAATGTTGGACTCTTAACTCTCTGTAGCCTCGGGCTTGGCTGACTACTCAGAAAGAGAGAAAGATATGAATGTCATGCCCTCAGGAAAGAGGTTAGTGAAGCTATAAAGTGTGGTAACTGCTGGATGCTTTCTGGTAACTTAGGAAGGCATTGTTCTTTCTGGTGGTCTACATGACCATACAGTTTTACCTTTAACCCCTTAAAAAAGAGATTCTGTCCTGGGAGGGGTATGGATTTTTTCCTGGCCAGCCATCACTGGGAGCAGCTGCTTCGCCCATGCATATGTTTCTCCTTTTAAAGCTCTTACAAATCTGAATAAGGCTATGTGTCAGTTCTCCGGAATCAATCCTGAATTAGGTTTTTGGGGCTTCCCCCCAATGAATCCTCACGAGCCAAACAAGGCCCCCAGACCTTCTTTCCTTGAGTCATGGACTTTCCAAAGTTTCACATAACCGAATGATTGGTGAAGGCACCTATGTCACATGGCCTGTTTCCACGCTGGACTGGATTGCTATATAAAAGCTTTAGGTATTTTGTTGCATCAATTAAATCCCTCCTTCCCCACCCTCAATGACTGCCCGGGAGTTACTGCCTTAAATACAGAGCCAGATGCCCTATTGGACCCAAGAGGATAGTTTTACTCCAGCCTCCAGAGTCAGAATACTGGTCCATATGAACCAAAAACAAGATAGGAGGATGTCTCCCTTTCAAGAATCCTTCCAACAGACAAGCTATTTCCTGCAACTAACATACTGTGAGCTTTTAAAATATGCTCTAAAATAAGGGCCATGTGAGAAATGAAATTAACTTGGCAAATAGTCAAAGTATAAAATTACAAATGAGTTGATGACATTCCAAAATTTTAAGTTTTGCCTAATTAAAACATAATTGAGATTTATCGCTATCTCTTACATAGAAAGTTTAAGAAAAGAAAAATAATGTGCAGACAATGGCAACTGAACAGTATTTAGTTGATAACATATCCCTTTGGTATTGTTAACATGTTTGGATCTTTCACTCAAATATGGGCTATGATCTTCACTAAAAGGTTTTAGGACATTATTCACTCATTCTAGATACAAATATATCCTTATCTGATGCTGTTCACTACCATACAGTTACTAAAATAAAAATGCATCAACTATTAAAAACCTATTAAGTCACAGAAAACATCATAAATGATCCAAAAGTACCTCATGCCATCTAGGCTAAGAACAAATTTCTGCTTTGATTCTTTTTTTAATATATATCTATGAAACATTATTTTTAATATGTATTTTAATTTTTTGCTTTTATTATTTTTGTTTAATTTTAATACTTTATTTTTGTTACGGATGTTTCTCCTTTTTCCCCAATTGACACCCTCCTCCCAGTCCCCCCCCCCCCAAAGCATTGTTGTCTTTGTCTACTGGTTACGTATACATGCATATAAGTTCTTTAGTTTAGCTCTTCCCTATCCCCGTCCCCCTCTTCTGCTTTGATTCTTTTATGGACATATCTTTTATAACTAATTTAACTTGGCAACCAAACATTTTTGCACCTGTCTATTGCATTTTCATAATATAAAGATACATTTCCAAGGCTATTATCTCAGTTGGTTACAAGTTTTTTCTCCATATGGCAACAAATTGAAAGCACTGTGCTTGTCAGAAGCTAGGTGTGTTTATTGGAGCTATATATAGACGTGGCCCATAAGAACTCAGAAATGAAGGAAATAGATTGATTTGGGGACTTCAACAGAAAAATAAGCATAATTACCATATCTTTGGTGGGCAAATTCTCCTGCAAAAGAGACAACATTCTAGGCCTTTAGAACTACGATGCAAAGATGATGTTTACAAATACACCAGTCAGGTCAGTCAAGGGAACCCAGGCGAGGAGAGTCATGCAGGGCAGTTTGGTATCTTTCCCAGCATGCACAAAGGAAAGTTATAGAAGATGATATTGATTGTGTCCATTTCAACAGGTTCTTGATGAGAGGGAGTCTTAGGCATCATATTTTAAATACCCTGGTCCCTATGACAAGACTATGTACATGGAGATGTGGACACTTTGGCCCTAATTGTAACAGATATTTAACTTTTCTAATGACTGTTGTTTAAATTTCTGTGTTCTCTAGATAATCTGTTAATCACACGTATTTGATTACAGAGAGAGAATAAGCTCCTGATTGTGGGTCTTCTACTTCCTATGACAGTTCTCATTTTAAGGTCATAAACTCACATTCTAATATTTTCTGGACAATTTAGTTTTAATCAGTGTCATAAACTCCTAAAAATTGACCATTATCAATGGCCTCTCCTTGAGCCCACTTGTAAATGCTGATCTAACTGGGAATCTGTACACTGGGATTCTAAACTAAGTCATTATGTCTACAATATTAGAAACAAACAAACAAAAAATGTCTGTAAACAAAGTAAAAAACTATAGCTTACTAAAAAAAAAGAATTGGCCATGGCTGATATCACAATCTGGATTTCAACACCTATCACTGTGTATAGCTGGTCTAGTCATCTGAAACCTACAAATTAACATCTTGAGGCTAGGACAGAGGTGAATATGGATCAAGCAGCCCTTGAAGTGAGATATTATTCCTTGCGTTTCCCTTAATTTTATAGAGGACAAATTGTGTGTGTGTGTGTGTGTGTGTGTGTGTGTGTGTGTGTGTGTGAGAGAGAGAGAGAGAGAGAGAGAGAGAGAGAGAGAGAGAGAGAAACTCTAAATTGATTTTCCTGATGGCTGCCCTAGAAATCAAATTCATACCAGCCCAAATTTTGGACTGTGGTGACCAATATGATAGGTATTGATCACACACGTAGGAAAGGGGGAGCAATCAGGGTGCTTCCCTGTATAGTTACACATCATGTATCCTGGGCCTGACCCAACAGAGTATCCTGATAAGTGTATAATGGAGTATGTCCTGATATATTTATAACTCCCTTGCTCAAACTGCTACCTACGATTTGCCCAGTATAGTTTCTCTTACCCTTTCCAATCTCCCAGACCCAGGAGAGGACTATGTTTCAATTTCAAGGCACCCATGTAAGTTTCTCAAGTGTGAGCTTGCCACAGGCCAGGTAATGATTTATAGGCTAACAATGACTGAGTGCTTAGTATGTATGAAGTGGTTATGAACCACAGTTTTAACTAGAACCACAGGGATGGAGTAGGGTGCAGAGCACTTTTTAACAGAAGTCTTTAAAAGAGAAAAGATATTCTAGAAAGACAAAATAAGAAATGTTTTAATTTCCATTTCTCTAAATATGAGTGAAATTGAACAGCTTTTCATATATTTAAGGACAATTTTATATCATTTCTGTGAGTTATCTGTTTCTGTTTTTCCCCCATTTTTCTAATGATTTTGAATGTTTTCCCCTCTATTTTTATCTTATTTTAAGTAGGCTTTATGTTTCAGAACACTTTTAGACTTACAGAAAACTTGAGATAGTACAGAGAGTTCCATATATCCCATATCCAGTTTACCCTATTACTAACATCTTACATTAGGATGGTATTTCTTACAATTAGTGAGTCAATATTGATAGATTTTTATTAACTAACACCCATAGCTCATTCAAATTTTCTTAGTTTTTACCTAATGTCCCTTTTCTTTCTGGGATCACATTCAGGGTAGAACACAACATTAGCTGTCCATCTCTTTAGGTTCTTCTGGGTTGTACAGTTTCTCAAATTTTAGTTGTTTTGGATGACCTTGATAATTGTGGGGAGTATTGGTCAGGTACTTTGTAGGATGCCCCACTACTGGAACTTGTCTTACATTTTACTCATAGTTGGGGGAGGAAGACCTCAAAAAGTAAATTGTCATTTTCATCACATCATATCAATCAAGGGTGCATACTAGCAGCAAATGATTTACATAAATTATTTGGAATTCTTCTGTACAGGTTTATCTCTTCTCTCTTATTTTTTACTTTATTTAATCATTTTTTTTATATCAACGAGGACTATTACTTTATACTGCGGGCTATAATTCAATACTACTTTATTTTGTTGCTCAAATTGTTCCAGCTTTGACCATAGAAGACATCTGGGCATGGAGATTTCTTTTTTGGAAGGTCTTAAACTACTAATTTAATTTCTTAGGTAGTTATATGACTATTCATTATATATTTCATCTTTTGCTTTATGGAATTTGTCCATTTATCCAAATTATTGAGTTTATGTGTGTAGAGGTATTTTGGTAGTGATGTTTTATTATCCTCTTAATTTCTGCAGGGTCTATAAATTTCCTCCCTTGAATTCTTGATATTGGTAATCTGTTTTTCTTTGTCAGTCTTGCTACAAATTTATCCATTTTATTAATCTTTTCAAAGAAACACCTTTAATTGTAATTAATTTTTCTCTTATTTTTGTGCTTCCAATCGCATTATTTTCTGGTTTAATTTTATTATTTTTCCTCATGCTTACTTTGGTTTGTTTTCATTTTTCCATCATTTTGAGGTAGAAGCTTTGATTATTATTTTTTTGAAACTTATGTTCTTATGTAATTATTTGATACTATAAATTTCTCTCTTAGCACTGATATGGCAGCATTTCACAGACTCTGCTATATTGTATTTTCATTTTTATTTAGTCTAACATTTTTTATTCCCCTTTAGAATTATTCCTTGACTGATAGCTTTAGAAATATATTTTAAATTACAGATGTTTAAACATTTTCCTTTTATTGATTTCTAGCTTAATTTCATTGTGGTCAGAGAATATATCTTACATGACTACAGTTCTTTTATAGTTGTTTACGTGGTTTAATGACCCAGAATATGACCTATCTTGGAAAATATGCACTTCAAAACAATATGTATTCTTCTGTTGTTAGATGGAATGCTTTATAAATGTCAACAGTATTCAGATGGTTGATAGGATCAAGGTTTTCTCTGTCCTTGTTGACTTTCTTTTTACTAGGTCTATTTTACTGAGATGGGAGTGTTGAAGTCTTTCCTCCTTTCTTAAGTAACAAAACTTGTAAATTATAGTTGGGCATTTTACTACCTAGCTAAGGGTTACATTCTCTAGCTTCTTGTCAGCTGAGTGTGAACTGGTGGTTAAGTTCTGTTAATGGGGTCGAGTGGAAGCCATGTATGCTGTTTCCTCATCGTACCAACAAGCAATGACCTACCTTACTCTTCTTTCCTTCCTTGTCTGGGAAATGGGAAGAGCCAGAGCAGAACCATCTTCATCCCACAAATGGAAACCACTTATAGAGGATAACCTCTGGACTATTATGTGAGAAAAAATACACCTTTACCTAGTTTTAAGCTGCTCTATTTTAAGGGTTTTTAAAACATTTAAAAAATTTTTATTTTCCCCAAATCTTTTATTATAGTAAGATACACACAACATACAATTTACCATCATAATCATTTTTAAGTGCATACTTCAGTGACATTGAATACACTCATGATGATGTGTTACCATCACCACCATCCATCTTCAGATTATTGTTGTCTTGTACAACTGACACTCTGTACACACTGAACAATAATTCGCCCTTTCCCCTACTCGCTGGAAACCACTATTCTACTATGTTTCTCTGTGATTTTGACTACTCTAAATACCTCATGCAAGTGGAATCATACTATATATATATTTAAGACTGGCTTGTATCATTTAGTATAATATCTTCAAGTTTCATTCAGGTTATAGTATATGTCAGAGTTTCCTTCCTTTTTAAGGCTGAATAATATTCTGTTGTATGTGTATACCACGGTTTGCTTACCCATTTATCATTCATTGGACAGTTGAGATGCTTTCATATTTTAGCTATTGTGGATAATGCTGCTATAAACATAGATGCATAACCATCTTTTAATATTTAAAGTTTTTAATACTATCTAAGAACAGATAAAACATTGAAATATGATACACGAAATTAAAGATTGTGTACTTTGTAGAGAAGAACTAAGTTTAAAAAAAGACACATGAAAAGGAGCAAAGTATTGATGTAACAAATAAATATTATATTTGAAGACAAAAAATTGGACTAATGATTATTTTTAAATTAAATTTATTGGCATATTTGTCAATAATATATAAATTTCCAGTGTACAACTTGATAATATGATATCTGTATATTCCACTCGGTGCTCAACACCCAAAGTCTAGTTTTCTTCTGTCATCATATATTTGGTCCCCTTTATCTTATTCATCCTCACCCACCCTCTTCCCCTTTGGTAACCACCATTCTGTTGTTTGTATCTATGAGTTCATTTGTTTGTTGCTTTTTGCTTTATAGCCCTTATATGAGTGAAACTATATAGTTCTTTCCTTTTTACTTAGGATGATACTCTCAAGGTCCATCCATGTTATCACAAATGGCAATATTTCATCTTTTTATAGTTGTGTAGTATTCCGTGTGTGTGTGTGTGGTATCTTCTGGATCCAATCATCAGTTAAAGGACACTTAGGTTGTTTCCATTTCTTAGCTATTATGAATAATGATGCAATGAACATAGGGATGCACATATCTTTACAAATAAGTGTTTTCAAAGGTTTCCAGTAGATACCCAGAAGAAGAACTTGTAGGTCATATGGTAGCTCTATTCCTTTTTTTAATACTCGCCGAAGGACATTTTCCAATTTTTGTTCAGATAGAGTGGGAGGAAGAGAGAGAGAGAAACATTGATGTGAAAGGGACACATCGAGTGGCTGCCTTCCACAGGACCCCAAGCAGGGCCGGGGACAAATCGCAACCGAGGTATGTGCCTTTGACCAGAATCGAACCCGCAACTCATCGGTCAGCGGGCCAGTGCTCTAACTGCTAAGCCAAACCGGCCAGGGTGGTAGCTCTATTCTTAAGTTTTTGAGAAACCTTCATACTGTTTCCCATGGTGCCTGCACCAATTCACATCCCCATCAGCAGTGTGAAAGGGTTTCCTTTTCTTCACATCTTGAGGTATTATTTTTACTGATCTTTTTTTAGCTTTTATCTTACCAAATATCAAAATTATAAGAAATGACTTAGGTTCATATATTTTATCATAGGTAAAAGTAAAACATACAATTTTCGGTGAAAAGAAGTGAGTTGCTGAATGATTTACATAGGTTTACATAAGGGTGAAAAGGTGAACAAAAAATTTATATATTGCTTATATATGAATAATAAAATTATTTTAAAAACTGGATGGTAAATATGTACAGTATATTCATCATAAGTTTATCTACATTTTTATAAATGTTTGAAATATTTTACAACTAAAAAATAATTTTAAATAATAGCCTTCATGGAGAAAGTGATATTTGCCTTGGAGGATGTCTAGGATTTACAAAGTCATATTTTATAAGTTTGTATTAGTTTTCTATTGTTGCTGTAACAAATTACTACAAAACTTGTCATTTGAAACAACATAGATCATCTTATAGTATTGAAGATCAGAAGTCTCAAATGTCTCACTGGGATAATATGATGTCAGAAGCGCTGTGTTTTTCTGGAGGCTCTAGGGGAGACTCTTACCTTTTCTAGCTTCTAGAGGCTGCCCACATTCATTGGCTCATGGCCCCTTTCCAACTTTAAAGCCAGCAATGGCAGGTCATATCTTCTCTCTTATTTTTTAGTCTTCTGCTTCCCTCTTCCCCATTTTCATACTGTGTGATTACATGGGGCTCACCTGGGATAATCTGTTTATCTTAAAGTCAGCTCATTAGCGATTTTAATTTTATTTGCAGCCTTAATTCCTTCTTACCATATAACATAATAATATTCATGGGGGATTAGGATGTTAACATCTTTGGGAAGCTATTAGACTGCCTACCACAGGGTTTTCTTTGTTTACAAGCAATTCAAATTGTTTCTAAGATAAGCAGATAGGGAATTTATTAGGTAGAGATAGGTTTAGCTCATAGAATTACAGAAAAGCTGGATAATTTTGTGTTAAAAAGGATGTAAAACAGCAGTTCTAGGTATATAGAAAGTAGGGGATAATTGAAAATCTTTTTAATAGACATTACTATCTTGATGAATCAGCTCCAAATATGCTTTATTCTTATGCTGCTTAAGATTTAAATTCCAGGGACAGATAGAATCTGTAATGTATCTACTCCTTAGCCAGAGCTGGGATGAACACCTTGATTGAGGGACCCATCAAGGTTGTATGCAATGAGAGGAGGTTCTGTCCCAATGGAAAATCTACATATTATTACCAGAAGAAGGAGAAATATACTTTAGGCAAGCAAAACAAGGCCCACCATAGTAGGAAGAGTTATTTTGGATAATAATAGCAGAGTCTGCTAGGTTGTAGTGAAATCATAATAAACTGCATATTTTATAAATAAATTTAGTTTGGCTAGCAGGGAACATTAAACAGACCTCACATAACAACAAGAAAGTAGGCTCTGCTGTGTGTAACTGTCCCTGAGTGCACAACTGGAAGATCTTACCAATGTCACAAGGAACAGGCAGCTATCAATTACTGAGGAATGAAGAGTAATATGATGGGAACTGTAGTTAAGGAAGTTCAGATTAATGGCTTTGGTAACAAATGGAATAGGAAGTTAGATTCAGAGATACAGTTGTGCCACTCATAGCTAAGAACAAATCTTACCTAGTTCTTTTCACACATCCTTTTAGTTAGTGAAAGACTAGTCTGATTTCCTAGAAAGCAATGCTTTCTCCAGATCTTTAGGGAAGGAGACAAGATTCAAGTTTTTCTGTGATGACAGAACTGAAAACACCCACACACAGACTCAGCATAACCTCCCACAATGACAACCACAGAAGCAAGTGTATACAATACCTTCTCTATCCTACTTTCTTCATGTTTGTCTATCAGACCCCATAATTATCTATCTCATTGTTCTTCCTGTAGCCATTTTCCTGGTTATTAAGTAAAGGAATTATACATTCATCTTAGCTATGTTCTTAACTAGAATATGCTCCTATAAAATTGCTAGGTGATTTTCAAGGAAAGTAATTTTTTTTTTTTTTAAATCACACATTGAATGTTGATGTTTAGACTTCACAAAGGGAAATTACTAAATTAATTGAAGGTCAAAAATGTTTGTAACTTACATACATGATAAAGATAAAAAGAACTCCTGGTCAGAGCTACTCCTAAAAAATCCTAGAAGCAATGTGAAACTCAAGCTGTGAATCTGAAAAGGAATGCAAAGTAACAACAAGTACTATCCATGTACCATCATCATTGCCTAGAAACACTTTCCTCTCTGAAACATTATCCATTTTTATCTGGATTATAACAGCTCCTTTTCTGTCTCCCTTGTTTTTCTGGCCAGGGGAGTAGATGAGTCATTTTACCATCTGGGCTGGAGGAAAAGGAGATGTATGGCTGAATAAAGCTGAACATTATCTATATAATGATGGCTCTACAGTCCAAAATATCTCCCCTTCTCAGTGTCCTCGTCTACACTTAGGCTCTTTCCAAAACAAAATTAGGGGGTATTCTACAAAAGCAATTTCTCGATGCTTATTCCCAACTCTAAGTCAACATTTCCAAACTTTTGGCAAACTTCAAGTAACATTGAATTTTTTGAAGGGTTGGTAATGGCTGAAAAGGCTGAGTTAAATTAAGTTAGCAAAATATGTAGCACCATATTTTTGAAGAGCTGTTCAAAATTCTAAATAAGTAACACAGCTCCCCCAAAACAAAGTCAGCATTTGAAGAGGTAATTTTGCTTAGAGGTAGAATTAGGGTTGCCCAAATGCTATGTAGGTTTTCATTTCATAGTGTGTGTGCATTTGAGTGTGTGTGTGTGTGTACACGCACACACGCTCATGAAAGTATATTCTGCTAACATTAGGATACAATGGTGAAAAATAGACATATCTTGCTCTCAAAGATTATAGACCAGACATATAAACTATATGTGGAATATATTTCAAGGACTATCAGTCCTGTATTTAAGACACTGTAAAACAGATAACCAATTTTTGTTTGCGTAAGAGTAGAGTACTTCCTTTTTATAAAGAGTTAATGCAAGCCATATAGTTCATAGCTTCACATTATTGTATTTTGTATACATGGCGTTTTTTGTTTTTTTTTTAATCCTCACCCGAGGATATTTTTCCATTTTTCTTCAGATAGAGTGGGAGGGAAGGAGAGAGAAAGAAACATCAATGTGAGAGGGACATGTCAAATGGCTGCCTCCCTCATGACCCTGACCAGGGCCGGGGACGAACCACAACTGAGGTACGTGCCCTTGACCAGAATTGAACCCATGACTCATCGGTCCACAGGCTGATGCTCTAACTGCTGAATCAAACTGGCCAGGACTGTACACATTGTTTTATGTTTTATTTTCAATTTTTAAAATATGGATAATAATTATAGTTACCTAAAGAAATAAGACTACTAATAAAATAGCCTGAGTCTGACAAGCATTGCTGATGAAAGGTGACAGAGGCTATGATAAGTCTGTTAATCAAATTATATTAGGTATAGTTGAGGGAACTGGTAATGTTTAATAGAACAAATAGTTGACATAGGTATATATAGAATCTCAGAAATTTAGAGCTGAAAGGTATCTTATTAAGTTCATTTAGTCCAAATATTTCATTTTGCAAAAAGAATGATATGGGAACTTCTTGTAGATTATGGAATTAGTTAGGTAGAATCAAGATTACAATGGAAATCTCACATCAGTTGGCCATTCTTTCTCTAACATCATTCTACATTTCCATGGCAGCTGACTTTAAATTTCAGAAATTCTGCCATCATCATCATCATCATCATCATCATCATCAATACTGATCATTATCATCACTGATATTTATTGATTGCTCATTTTGTGCTGGTTACTGACATAAGCACTTACCTGTGTCTCATAATAAGTCTTTAGGGTTTCATCCTCATCTTCAGTTGTAGAAAATCAGAATTAGAGAGGTAACCCAGTCAATGAGAAACAAAGACAGAAATCAAACATTGGTTTAACTCCACTAGTTAAAATAAAACATTTAACTACACTAGTCCCCCATTATCTGTGGAGAATATATTTTAAGATCTCCAGTGGATTCCTGAAACCACAGATAGTACTAAACCCTATATATACAATGTTTTTCCTATACATACATGCCTTTTCACTTAAAGGAAGCACTTTATGGCTTCTCTTTGGCATATATGAATTGCCAGCATCACAACTTTTGAGCTTTGGGGCCATTATTACATAAAATAAAGGTTATTTAAACACAAGCTCTGCTATACCATGAAAATCAACCTTATAACCAAGCTGTCTACTTAGTGACTAATGGGAAAAGAATGTATACAGGGTGGATATAATGGACAAAGGAATGATTCATATACCACACAGGACAAGTTGGATGGTGTGCAATTTCATCACTCTGCTCAGAACAACACAAATATTTTATTCTTGAATTTTTCATTTAATATTTTCTAAGTAAAGTTGACCATGCTTAACTAAAAACATAAAATTCAAAACTGTGCTCTGTTCTTGAATACTTCAGACCCATCAGATAAGGGACTCATAGGTGAATATTATATGAAGGAAAAATTAATCTTATATAAAGAGGAAATGTCTAACATTCCACTTCTAACAATTCAGAGTTGGAATGAAACTCGATTTCAATGAGCTTCCCAAATACTATAAATGTTGAAATGAATGTTGAGGTAAGATTTCTGCATTGAGTAAGGAGCTAGACTTATTGATATCCATTCTTTCTTCTAAATCTTCATTTTATTTATCTGTTCACTAATCATCTGATATAGTGTTGTGGATCTCACAGCCTATTTACATTTTGCTATTACTATAATGAGAATCATACATTTTTTTAAAGTGTCTAAACATTCACATTTCTGAAATTTATGCTGACTGTTGGTTTTGAAAAATGGCTATGTGCTCTGAAGTGGACATTTGTCATTTCTTTTGGCTGCTTGGAATCTAAACATTTTCCTCTTTGAGGAATTCCCTACCATACAAAACTGTAGGGGACACAGAGCTTCACATTATGGTAGCAGAAAATGCCAGTATCTATTTTCTATCTTCTATTGGTACATGATTTAGGCTCAGGTAATCAGATGCCCCCTCCAGGGACTTTGAGGAAGGGGCTAGTGATGCAAAGAAGCATGGTCAAGGAATAGTTTATCTAGCAACAATAGTAGCCAATTTTGAGTGGCAGAGTTGTCAAGAGCACCATCCTGTGCTGGTATAGGCTGTATCATTTGGTATTCTGGGGGACAGCAGTGTCCTCCCCAGCCTGGTTATGTGGCATGCCTTACGCTATGATTGTGAATGCTCGGCCTCCATTTGATGCTGTCAGTTTTCCAAGCTGGCTTCTCCAGTCTTCTCTGCACTTCTGGGAGCCACTGAATATCTTTTCAATAATTTCCCCTTTCTCTTTAATTAACTAGTTTTGGTTCATTTCAACCCTAACTCATATGGTTTTTATAATAAGGAAGCAGAATTCATCATTTTCAGTTTAACTATGTAGTCTCTTTATCTTACAAGTATCAGAGTCATTAGAAATGAAATGAATCACTACTATTTTTAGTGTTCTGTGCCAGGCAATGCTGAAGACATTGATCCAGAATAGTTTGAATAGTATATTATGTTAAAGAGTGTGCTCAAAACAACACATTATCTCCTCTTTTTCCTGCATCTTCCATGTTATCTCCTTTTCTTCCTGAAAATAATAAAGAAATTTAAAAGTATAAGCCCTAAAATATAAAGATAATAGGAGGAAAGACATCAGCACATGGGAACTTTCGACAAATTTTAAGAAAACAGAAATCAAATGGAGGAATGTAACTGATGGAGCCAGGCAGAAAAAAGCTAAAAACTCAAGAATACTTGGAAGGAATTACAGTTGAGATGGGAAACTAGCAAAAGAACCCTAGAGATAGTTGGTATTACAGATATATATATATATATATATATATGTGTGTGTGTGTGTATATATATATATATATATATATATATATAATTAGGTATTAGTACTATGAAAAGTAAAAGATACAAATGAAAAGTAAAGATACTATGAAAAGTAAAAGATACAAAACTTAAAAAGGTCATTAAAAGCTATATATAAGTATTGAGCAATACAAAAACATGAGCCACATGTATAATTTTATTTTTTATTTATTTATTTTTATTTATTTTTTTTTTCTGGGGCTAAAAATCTTTTATTTTTTTTATTTTTTATTTTTTTTATTGATTAATTTTTGTTACAAATGATTCTCCTTTTTTTCCCCCACTGATTCCCCCCTCCCCCTTCCCTCCCTGCCCCTTCCCCCGATTGTTGTCCATGTCCACTGTTCATGCCTACATGCATATAAATTCTGTTGTTCATCCCTCTCTCACCTCCCCACTCCTTAGGGGATTGTCCTCAAACTGTTATGTTCATTATATTCCAGAAATCAGTGAGATCATATGAAATTTGTCTTTCTCTGTTTGGCTTGTTTCACTTAGGATGATACTTTCCAGGTCCCTCCATGTAGTCTCAAAGGATAAGAGATCTTTCTTTCTTACCGCTGCGTAGTACTCCATTGTGTATATGTACCACAGCTTTTTAATCCATTCGTCTACTGATGGGCAATTGGGCTGTTTCCAGATCTTAGCGATTGTAAATAGTGCTGCTACAAAGATGGGGGTACATATATTCTTTCTGATTGGTGTTTTATGCTTCGTAGGGTATATTCCTAGAAGTGGGATCACTGGGTCAAATGGGAGATCAATTTTTAATTTTTTGAGGTGACACCATATTGTTTTCCATAGTGGCTGCACCAGTCTGCATTCCCACCAACAGTGTACTAGAGTCCCCTTTTCTCCACACCCTCGCCAACACTTGTTGTTTGATGATTTGTTGATGGCGGCCATTCTGACAGGTGTGAGGTGATACCTCATTGTTGTTTTGATTTGCATCTCTCTGATGATTAGTGATGATGAACATTTCTTCATATGTCTCTTAGCCATTTGTATGTCCTGTTTGGAGAGGTGTCTATTTAGTTCCTCTGCCCATTTTTTAATTGGATTCTTTGTCTTCCTTGTGTGGAGTTGTATGAGCACTCTATATGTATTGGAAATTAACCCCTTATCTGATATATCATTGGCAATTATCCTCTCCCATACAGTGGGTAGCCTTTCCGTTTTGATGATTGTATCTTTCGCTGTGCAGAAGCTTTTGAGTTTGATGTAATCCCATGTGTTCATTTTCTCCTTTGTTTCTATTGCCTTAGGTGATGTGTCAGTAAAAATTCTGCTGCGTATGATGTCTGAGATTTTGTTGCCCACAGTCTCCTGTAGGATTTTTATGGATTCATGAGTTACATTTAAGTATTTTATCCATTTTGAGTTTATTTTGGAGTAGGGTGTAAGTTGATGGTCTAGTTTCATTTTTCGGCAAGTAGCTGTCCAATTTTCCCAGCACCATTTATTAAAGAGGCTGTCCTTACTCCACTGTATGCTCTTGCCACCTTTGTCAAATATTAATTGAGCATATTGCCTAGGGTCCATTTCTGGGTTCTCTATTCTGTTCCACTGGTCTATATACCTGTTCTTGTGCTAGTACCAGGCTGTTTTGATGATGGTGGCTTTGTAGTATAACCTGCAATCTGGTATTGTGATCCCTCCAACTTTGTTCTTCCTTTTCAAGATTGCTGTGGCTATTCGAGGCCTTTTTTGGTTCCATATGAACTTTTGAAGTAATTGTTCTAATTCTTTGAAGTATGCCGTTGGTATTTTGATGGGGATTGCGTTGAATCTATAGATTGCTTTGGGTAATATGGACATTTTAATGATGTTAATTCTCCCAATCCATGAACAGGGTATGTTCTTCCACTTTTTTAAATCTTGCTCTATTTCTTTTTTCAAAGACCTGTAGTTTTCTGCGAATAGGTCCTTTATCTCTTTGGTTAAGTTTATTCCTAGGTATCTTAATTTTTTTGCCGCAATGGTAAATGGGATTGTTTGCTTAGTTTCTCTTTCTGTGAGTTCATCATTGGTGTATAAGAATGCCATCGAGCCCTGGCCAGTTTGGTCCAGCGGTTAGAGCGTCGGCCTGCGGTCCGGAGAGACCCGGGTTCGGTTCCCGCTAAGGGCACGTACTTCGGTTGCAGTTTGTCCCCGGCCCTGGTTGGTCGTGCGGGTGGCAGCCACTCGATGTGTCCCTTCACGTCGATGTTTCTCTCTCTCTCTCCCTTCCTCTCTCTCCCTCCCACTCTATCTGTACAAAAAAAAAAAAAAAAATGGAAAAATATCCTCGGGTGAGGATAAAAAAAAAAAAAAAAAAGAATGCCATCGATTTCTTGACATTAATTTTGTATCCTGCTACTTTGCCAAATTCATTTATTAAGTCTAGTAAGCTTTTGGTGGAGTCTTTGGGGTTTTCTATGTACAGTATCATGTCATCTGCAAATAATGACAGTTTCACTTCCTCCTTTCCAATTTGGATCCCTTTTATTTTTTCTTCCTGTCTGATTGCTGTGGCTAAGACTTCCAGTACTATGTTAAATAGGAGTGGTGAAAGTGGGCATCCTTGCCTTGTTCCTGTTCTTAAGGGAAATGCTTTTAGTTTTTGCCCATTGAGTATGATGTTGGCTGTCGGTCTTTCATATATGGCCTTTATTATGTCTAGGTATGATCCCTCAATTCCCACACTGCTGAGCGTTTTTATCAGAAATGGATGCTGGATTTTGTCAAAGGCTTTTTCAGCATCTATTGATATGATCATGTGGTTTTTATTCTTCAATTTATTTATGTGGTGTATCACATTTATGGATTTGCGAATATTGTACCAGCCTTGCATCCCTGGGATGAATCCCACCTGGTCATGGTGGATAATTTTTCTGGTGTATTGCTGGATTTGTTTTGCTAGTATTCTGTTCAGGATTTTGGCATCTATGTTCACCAGGGATATTGGTCTGTAGTTTTCTTTCTTTGTAGTGTCTTTTTCTGGTTTTGGATTTGAATTATACTGGTGCGGTAAAACGAGTTTGGAAGTCTTCCTTCTTCTTGAATTTTATGAAATAGATTGAGGAGAATGGGTATTAGTTCTTCTTTGAATGTTCGGTAAAATTCCCCTGTGAAGCCATCCGGGCCTGGGCTTTTGTTTGCTGGAAGAGTCTTGATTACATCTTCAATTTCTTCTGTTGTTATTGGTCTGTTCAAGTTTTCAATCTCTATCTGATCCAATTTTGGGAGACTATGTGTTTCTAAAAATTTGTCCATTTCGCTTAGATTTTCGAATTTGTTGCCGTATAATTTTTCATAGTAGTTGTTAACGATCTTTTGTATTTCTGTAGGGTCAGTTGTTATCTCTCCTGTTTCATTTCTGATTTTATGTATTTGGGTTCTCTCTCTTTGTTTCTTGGTGAGTCTAGCTAAGGGTCCATCAATCTTGTTTATCTTTTCGAAAAACCAGCTCTTTGTTTTATTGATCCTCTGGATTGTTTTTTTGGTCTCTATGTCGTTTATTTCTGCTCTGATCCTTACTATTTCTTTTCTTCTACTTGCTCTGGGGTTTTCTTTTTGTTTACTCTCTAGTTCTTTAAGTTGTGAGGTTAGGTAGTCTATTAGAGATTTTTCTTCTTTTTTGAGGTAGCCCTGTAGTGCTATAAACTTCCCTCTCAGAACTGCTTTTGCTGCATCCCATAGATTTTGTATTGTTGTGTCCTCATTTTCATTGGTTTCCAGGAAGTTTTTGATTTCTTCCTTGATTTCCTCGGTGACCCATTCATTGTTTAATAACATTCTATTTAGCTTCCATGTGTTAAAATGTCTTTGTATGTTCTTCTTGCAATTGATTTCTAGTTTCATACCACTGTGGTCTGAGAAGATGCTTGTTATAATTTCAATCTTCTTGAACTTGTAGAGACTTAGTTTGTGCCCTAACATGTGGTCTATCTCTGAGAATGTTCCATGTGCACTTGAGAAGAATGTGAATTCTGTAGTTTTGGGGTGTAATTCTCTGTAGATATCTATTAAATCCATTTGGTCTAGTGCTTCATTTAGAGTCTCTGTTTCCTTGCTAATTTTTTGTCTAGAGGATCTATCCAGTGATGTGAGCGGGGTGTTGAAGTCCCCTGTTATGATTGTATTGCTATCGATTTCTCCTTTGAAGTCCTCCAGAAGATTTTTAATATATTTTGGTGCTCCTATATTGGGTGCATATATGTTTATCAAGGTTATATCTTCCTGTTGGATAGATCCTTTCAATATTATGTAGTGGGCTTCTTTGTCTCTAGTTATGGCCTTCAATCTGAAGCCTATTTTATCGGATATCAGTATTGCTACCCCAGCTTTTTTTTCTTTTCCATTTGCTTGAAAGATTTTTTTCCATCCCTTCACTTTCAATCTATGTGAGTCTTTTGTTGTGAGGTGGGTTTCTTGTAAACAGCATATAGATGAGTCTTGCTTTCTTATCCAATCAGCTACTCTGTGTCTTTTTATGGGACCATTCAGTCCATTTACATTTAAGGTGGTTATTGATATGTACTTATTTATTGCCATTTTTGTTTAGTGTGGTTCTATTTTTCTTCCCATTTCTCCTGGTAATTACAGCAGTCCTTTTAACATTTCTTGCAGTGCTGGTTTGGTGCTAATGTACTCCCTTAGCCTTATTTTGTCTGGGAAGCTCTTTATTTGACCTTCTATTTTGAACGATAGCCTTGCTGGGTAGAGTAGTCTTGGATTCAGATCCTTGTTTTTCATGACCTTGATTACTTCATGCCATTCCCTTCGAGCCTGTAATGTTTCTTGTGAGAAGTCAGCTGAGAGCCTTATGGGGGTTCCTTTGTAGGTAACCTGTTGCTTATCTCTTGCTGCTTTTAGGATTCTCTCTTTGTCTTGAATTTTTGGCAGTTTGATTACTATGTGTCTTGGTGTGGGCCTGTTTGGGTTCTTCTTACTTGGGGCTCTCTGAGCTTCTTGAACTTGAATGCCTTCTTCCTTCACCAAATTAGGGAAGTTTTCTGTCACTATTTCTTTGAATATATTCTCTAGCCCTCGCTTACTTTCTTCTTCTTCAGGGACTCCTATGATACGAATATTATTACGTTTCTAGTTGTCCCACAATTCTCTTAAGCTCTCTTCTTGTTTTTTAATCTTTTTTTCCTTTTGGTTTTCTGATTGGTTGATTTCTTCTAGCCTGTCTTCTAATTCACTGATCCGGTCCTCAGCTTCCCCTACTCTGCTTTTTAGACCTTCCAGTGTGTTTTTCATTTCTGATATGTCATTCTTCATTTCTTCCTGTTGGTTTTTCATTTCCAGATGGTTTATCACATGTATAATTTTAAATGTTATAGTAGGCAAAGTAAAAAGAAACAATGAAACTAATTTTGATATATTTTAATTAACCCAACATATAAAAATAAAAATATTAATATTTCAACATTTAATAATCAATGTAAAATTCTTAATGTAATATTTTCTTTCCTTCTCTTTTTGTACTAAACCTACAATCTGGTATGTATTTTATACTTCCATGCATCTTAATTCAGATTAGCTACACTTCAAGTGTTCAGTACCTACATGTGCCTAACGACTACTATATTGGACAATGTAACTCTATATGAAATTCTATGCAGAAAAATCAGTCAAATTTCTACCTCTAAGACAGAACAGTTAAATCTTTTTTGTTACCCCTGAAGAAACTGAATGTCTGGACAAAACGTTGGCATTTTAGTGTTTAGGATTATCTCAGCCAAAGAGCTAGTTCCCTTGAAGTGAGGTGTTATCGGTCAACAACCCAAGAGTCACAGTACTTACAATTTACTTTTTACTTTCAAATCAGAATACAAATCAAGAGTTACCATGTATGTGAAGAAAGCTTATATTATACAGAGGAATGTTAAGATTTTAAAAATACTATAAGTAGTACCAAAGGAAACAGAGACACTTCAAGGAACAGAGAGGAACTTTTATTTTTTATTTTATTTTTTTATCCTCAGCCGAGGACATTTTTCCATTTTTTGTTCAGGTAGAGTGGGAGGGAGAGAGAGGAACAGAGAGAGAGAGAGAAACATCGATGTGAAAGGAACACATCAAGTGGCTGCCACCCGCACAACCGACCAGGGCCGGGGACAAACTGCAACCGAGGTACGCGCCCTTAGCGGGAACCGAACCCGGGTCTCTCAGGACCGCAGGCCGACGCTCTAACTGCTGAGCCAAACTGACCAGGGCGAGAGGAACTTTTAAAAAATACTTCAAATTGGCTTTAATTTGGGGTCAGCAAGATGGCAGAATAGGATTTTTCCATCATCATTCCCAGACAGAACATTGATTTTGACAACCCTCCAAGGATAAGAGTACCTTTGTGGGAGGAGTAGGATTCCAGTGAAGTTCCAGCACAACATTGGAGCAGTAAATCTGAGAATAGATGCAATGAAGAGGGTAAGAAGAATAATTTCACTTTACTCATGACACGCCTCCCTCAAGGCCACACAGCTGAGTGCCAAGGGAGACCTCTTTAACCCACAACTTCTCCCACAGGGGCAAGTGAGAGCATAGTAATGAGTGCCCATGAAAAGGTGATGTGTGTATATATGTATGTATGTACACATGAACACACACGCACGCACGCACACGCACACACAGGTATAATATCATTCTGCCTTAAAGAAGATGGAAACCCTGCCATTTATACAATATGAATAAACCTGGAAGATATTATTCTAAGTAAAACATTCTAGACACAAAAAAGCAATAGTGCATGATCTCACTTATATTTTTAATTTCAAAAAGTCAACCTGCAGTGACAGAGAGTAGCATGGTGGTTACCAGAGTGGCGAAGAGGGAAGATGTTGGTCTAGGGTACAAACTTTCAATAATGATATAAATAAGTTCTGAAGACCTAATGTACACCACATTGACTATAGTTAATAATAACGTATTGTGTACTTGAAATTGACTAAGTGTATCTCATGTGTTCTCACCAAAAAAGAAAAGGTAACTATATGATGTGATGAATATGTTAGTTCATTTAATCATGATAATCATTTCACAGTGTATATGTATGTCAAAATATCACATTATATACCTTAAATATATACAAGTTTAATTTGTCAACAATACCTCAATAAAGGAGGGAGAGAATCTTTGGAACATGTCAAGAAAAGGTTATATGCAAAAAAAATTTGAGTAGTATGCTTTGAAAAGGATGAAATCTTAGAAATTAAAAATGTGATGGCTAACAAAATAATCCAATGAAAGGAATTAAAGATAAAATTTAAGAACTCTTAGCAAGTTGGAGAAAATAAAGATGAAAGAATAAGAGAAGAATCAGAAGATAAGGAAATTATCAATGTAATAATACAGTAAAATTTCCTTGGGCTCAAAATTGTAAGTTTTCATACAGAAAAGATGTACCCAACACCAAGCACAGGAAACAAAATAGATCCACATTTAGAACAAATTGGTAAAATTTGAGAGCATAAAATATAAGGGAAATGTGCTAAAAGCTTCCAGAGAGAAAAAAACAACAATAAAAACAAAGAAACAACAAAAAAAAACCAGGTCACTTACTGTATTATTTAGAATCAGTTTCAGAAAACTTAACCCCCTCCAGTAAGTTTAAGAAAAAAAAAAAAAGATTTATTATATGATATAAAATGACAAAGGGTTGATGAAATGGGCTCTGATTTGGGCTTCCAAGAACTATCCTAAAGTCCCACTGCAAAGCTGGCCCACCGAGAGAACTTCTGCCCTTGCTACGAGAAGAAAAACAGAGTATCAAGAGCTCTTTGGCACTTCAAGGAAACCATCATTGCAGTCCTGAGCTCTAGAACTGCATCATCTCCACCAAAATGCCCATCAACAAAACGGATGTCTCACAGCCGACTTTGGACTGCCACACAACTAAAGATCAGACTCTCCAGCCAGGGCTTGCAGCACAAATAGCCAAAGCAGTATAAGGGTAGCTTTGACTTATGACATCCACTTTGACCTTACAAATCTCACATGGGTACATATCATTGGCAGAACCTAAATCACACCTGGAACCCTACCAGCAATAGAATCTAAGAAGAGGAGTTCTTAACTTTCTTTTTTTTCCATCATGAGAAGATATGTTAGAAGGTTGTAAGGAAGGCTGAAGAAGCCAATCAATATTAACTGTAAGAGTTCAGCCCCCATACTCTCTTCTTTTCATACTTAAACATTCACAGGAAAGGTGAGAACTAAAGTCTTATCAGTCACCACACCCACTTCTCAACCCAGTGTTGATGTCCTGAAACTCGATGGTTCTCAAGTCCTAGCCTGCATTAAATGACCTGAAGGGCTCATTAAACAGAGTGTTGGACCCCACCCCAGTGTTTCTGACAGCCTGAAAATTTGCATTTACAATTTCATAGGCGGTGCTATTGCTGATTGTGCAGGTTCAATAAAATAGTTTTGAGAACCCTCAACCGGGACTCATTTGGTCAAAGTTCTTGGAACACATGCTTAAAGATGGCTCAGCCTCTGTCAACATGAGTCACTAAATTATGGTATAAAACAGTACCTCTCTCCCATGACCTCTCTCTCCCATCACTAGGTGGATCTTATGTCTTCAGGGAATATACTTCTATCAAATTACTCCATAATACTTTAGGCTTTATTTGTTATATTATCTAGTTTTGCTTAATTAACACAATATTTCTTACAACAAAATATTGTAAATACATAGCATTGGCTTAGCAGTTGGTGAGTGGATGGTGAAGCAACTGATAATAGATGCTACAAAGATGGGAATCTGTGCTATGCAGTCTCAAAGCATTTGGTTAAATAACAACTACCGCTGTGGTAATGTGGGCGGCCAATAAAGTGCCTGCAGAATCTGTACCTCCAGAGAAAAGGATTTAAAAACGGAATGTGAATTGTTGCTACTGACTGTTTAGCAAAGTGTAAGATGAAAGAGATGAGCTCAGGCAAGAAATGGTTTTATGCAAATAGAAATAAAATGGAGAAATTCCAGAAGTTTGGGTCTACAAATGACTGGAAACGTGAACTTCCACTAGACCCTAAACTGTGAGAGAACAGACTGAGAAAGATCTTGATTAACACAGGTTAATTAAGACTAATCTGTATGAAAAATACTCAGCCTTTCGAACTATAGTTTTCCCACCCAAGCCTGATGGCCTTGAAGTAGTCACCATTAAATTAAGAGAGAGGCATGGAGGTTAGGAAGCAAAGAATTAAACCAGACTTGAGAATTAAATCTGGGAAATAATTCTGGATATGGTAATGACTTATACAACTGCCTGGAACAAAAATAGTGTCAGACATTTATCATTATTTAGAAGGGATTATATTGATAAAGAACCATATGTCTAGACTAAAACTGCATAACCCTGTTCAAATTTTAAAACAACCATCTAGTGGACTTCTGGTTGCAACAAGAATATATTAACTTCCATCAACTAACCTTCTCACTAAAAGCAACTATAAAAACTGGGAAAATATATAAAACTAATGTTTGAAGGCATTGAAGGGTTAGGAATGCAAGTAAGACTTGAGAGCCTATGGTTCTTGAGAGAAGTGGAACACAAGTTGAGCTTCACATTGTCTTGGCTTTTATCCTGAGAGCATTTACACAAATTGTGATGCCAAGGATTTGAGTTCAAGAAGAACATGGTACATATAGGAGATGAGGGGTGAAAGTATAAAGTTGCCCAAAATGGCTGAACTCAAGTGGGAAAATCTCTAAAAGGAGGGAACTGCAAAGAAGGAACTTCAAACCTTCATATTAATTCCCATCAAATTGTTGGCTCTTACATGATGCATGCAAAGAGCAAGAAACTCAGCAAAAAAAACAAACAAACAACAACAAAAAAAAAACAGCAACTGAGATTGTGAAGAGCTGAGCAGAGATTTCAGCAGGCATGTGGTCAGTCTGGATGTCAAAAATAGGGATTTAAGTCCTGCCATGAAAGAGAGACCTTGGTAAAGATCTCATCTTTCTGTTGAGACCCTAGAAGGGTGACACTCTAAGAATCAGAACCACAGCCTAGGAATAAGAGCTCCTTTCTAATAGGAAGGACAAAGCTGAAATAGACTAGTCCTAATATAGCCTAAAATCAACCCTCTGTTTGTTCAAGGTGATCTGTTGGCAGATCATGATTGTTAATCAGTAAGCCACTTTCATGCTAGATCGCTAAAAACCTCAGAAATCTTTCACATTTTTTTTACTCCAAGCTTCCTCCATTCCACTGGCTGGATGTTGGTACTCAGATTTAGAGTAAAAGCCATTTATTGGAGGTACAGGTCCCTGAAGGTGAAGCAGAGCTTCCCACCCAAGCTTTTATTATTAAAAGCTTACTGGGCTTTTAATAATAAATAATCTTGTATTGTGCTACTGAGAGTTGAGGGTTGTATTTGTTACAGTGGCTTAACTATTTATCTCTATATTTATCATCTCACTGAAATGCTTTGACAAAGGTATTGTTATCTCTGTTTTCTACCTCAAGAAACTGAGGCTCAAGAAATTAAATGACCAACCTAAGGTCATTCAGTTCACAAATGACAAGGCTAAAATTAGATTTTCTATTTCTTCCTGAATCAGTTTTTGTAGTTTGTGTCTTTCTATAAATTTGTTTATTTTGCTTAGGTTTTCTAACCTGTTAGAATACAAATGTTCTCAATTTTCCCATATAATAACTTTTTATTTCTGTAAGGTTATTAGTTACATATTCTCTTTCATTCTTGATTTTAGGAATTTGAACCTTCTCTTTCTTTTTTACCTTTAGTCTAGATAAATATTTGTCAATTTATTTGATCTCTTTGAAGAACCAACTTTTGGTTTTGTTGAAAACCAGACCTTTAAAAAATATGATGTGAAAACTCTAGAAATCAGATTCTTCCTCCTGCCCAAGGATTTTGTTATTGCTGTTTGTTATAGTAGTTGTGTTTTTATTTGTTCAGTGACTTTTCTGACTTCTGTGAAGTCTATATTCTTCATGCATGACCATAGAAGATTCTGCCTGGTTACTTACTTAGTGCTCAGCTAATGATTAGACAGAGATTTCCTTAAATTCCTGGAACCAATATGTCACCCAGTGTTTGTTGAGGGTGTGTGTGTGTGTGTGTGTGTGTTGGAGCATGGCTTCAACACTAAGCCAGACAATTGCCAACTTTCCCTTAGTCTTTACTTCTTGCTTATACAAAGCCTCAAGGTCAGCCTAAGGTGAATGTTTGGGCCTTCTCAGGTCTTTCCTGAGCATGTGCAGTTTAGCACAACCCTAATCATACATGTGGGTTTCTGTATTTCCATAAATATATTGGAGTTTTTCAAATTTTCTGCAGACATCTTTCAGATTTTTTGTTCAAGCTTCTTTGGTTAACCTATTGTTGCCCCAACGGTTTCCATTGTCTAAGGCAACAGCAAAGTTCATCAATTTCCTCTCACTGCTTTTGACACATGCTTCTAGGGAAAATGCTTTATGCACTGGGGTTGGCACTGAATCAAATTAAGTGAAGACAACCTGACAAGTGAGATCTTTTAGGGAACCACCAGATAGGTGAAATAATGGATATTCTCTTGGAATTAGACTTTGAAAGAGTTCAGATCTCATTCTGCTTCCTCTGGTGGCTGCCAGGCTGCTAGTTCTCACCACAATTATAGGCTATTGTTTTTCAATGCTAGAGCAGATCTGGAGACAAGGAATTGAATTAGACCACGTCAAAACATCACAAAGCTCACTGTTCTTTCTGAGATTCAGCTGTTTTCCTTCCATAAATGCTTCCTGTACTGCTGCAAGCCTTTGGTTAATTTCCAGAATTCTGAAAAAGTTGATTCTGATGACTTTGCCAGTTTTCTCATTGCTTTTGTGAAGATAAAAAATTTTTCAGAGGTCCTTATGTCTCCATTTTTATTGATGTCACTCTAAAGTTATGGTTAGAATTCAGGTCCTCTCATTCCTTGACCAATCCTCCTTCTAATATAATGCACATATAGCTTTGTGTTCATTAGAATCACCTGGAAGGCTTGGTAAAATACAGATTGATGGGCCCCACATTTAGAGTTTCCAATTCAGGACTGAGGTTGAACATATCAGAGAATTTGCATTTTGAAAAAGTTTCCAGGTAATGCTGATACTGTTGGTCTGGGGGATCACTCTTTAAGAACCACTGCATTACATCATATGGTTTCTTCAACCCATTGCTTTAAGGAGTTCTTCTCACCTCGGAATCAATAATAATACATATAAGTCAACAATACATTTTATCTCTATATATACATAATAATACAATACATAAGCAAATATGTATTTAGTATCTACTACATGCTAGGTATGATATGCTTTACATTTATTAGGTTATTTTAATCTATACAATGACTCATTGGTAGGCATTATTACTTTAAAAATATTTAAAGTGGAAATTGAACCCAGAGGGGTAAGATTGCCCAGAGACACACAGTTCTACATGCAGGAGTTAGTATAAAAATATAGTCTGTTTGATTCTAGAATACATGCTTTAAGCCTCCATAGCAGTGTTTCCTGAAGAGTAACAGATCAGTTCTGATGCCTTAGAAGACTTTAGTTGGGACAGGCATGCAGAATTAAAAATAATGACTCATATGGTGAGAAAGCTATTCCTATTTTGGTTTTATTTTCTATCCTTTGATTACATCATGATAAAAATGCCATTTGCATACTTGGTCTCTAATATATGTCTAATGTTTGGTAACCTTCCCTTTTAACAGGGAGTAGGCTTTAGTCTCAGAGACTCATGTAGACAACAGTTTCTAGCCAGAGTGTAAAAATATGGTTTTCTTTTCACCTACAGTTACTTTCAACTTAGGATAATTGATGGAGGTTTTTCATTCATAGTACTTTTATAAAGTCCCGCTCTTAAAGAAATGGAAGAAAATGCATTTATTTAAAGAAAATTAATAATAGTGCAATCAGTATACACAGATATGGTATTAAAAAGATTGAAAATTGGGAAATCCTGCCCCAATAAACAGGTTAGTGTATCCAATTGGGTCAACATGCAACATCCTAAAGGGAGATCAGGAAAATGTGATTAAAGTATGAATTCTTTTCAAGAGGGAGAAATTGGTATGGAAAAAGAACCACAAATTCTAGAGCAACATATGTAAAGCAGATCAATATTGAGTGGGAAATGATTCCTTGGTAAGAAATGTACTACAGGAATGGAATGAGATTTAGATTTGGTTTTACAATATGTCTAGCAGATTTTCATAACTTAAATCTCTATAGTAAATTTTGGATAATTTGTTTTCATAAACACCAAAAAAAAAATTAGTTCGGTTCACTAGCAAGAGATTTTGTAGTTGCCAGGGGCAGCACAAATAGTCGTGCTCTTCTTGATGGAGGGGGTGAAATAAACATATCCTGGACACTGGGCTTGTGTGTGGAGGGGTGGAGGGGTTGGGAATAAGATGGAAGGAGAGAGGGACTGGAATTAGAGAAGCGGACATGTTCAGGATGTAAAAAGAGGACATGTGCGGAACGAAGAAACAATTTAGTATCACTGACATGATTAATTAAACTGTTAGCCGAGTTTAAATTAAGCAAGGTGTTCAGGGACTACAGCTGTTGTATTTATTTTAGTTGCATGCGATGGGAACTGTTACTTCCCAGTTTGACAACCTATCAGCCTCGAGATACAAACTGTATGGCTCTGGTCAGGCCAAGGCTAATAAAGAGGAAAAGCAGGCCTTCCCTATAACCTGCCCACACCCCAACAGAATCAGAAATGGGTGAGGGTGCAAGGGTATGACTGCAGGGTGGCAGGGAAGAAGGCACTGTATAGGGCGCAGACTCAGGGTGGACCAACATGTCCTTCCTCCATCTATTTTATTCTTGTACCGCTCCCACCTGAACTGCAACGGAGTGAACATTATGCCAAGAGACCTTGACCTTGTTAATCAGGTTCCAGGTCGAACTAGGATAGACTTTTAATGCCTCCATTTTGGTCGTGCTGTTGTAATTTCTGAAAGCGGAGCTGCACCAGCCCAGGCCCTCAGTTCTCCACACCTTTTTTCCCTTCCCAGAGACCCCGCCCTCTTCTCCCAGCCCAAACCACAAAAGGCAGAGCTGTTCCAGCGCAGCACAGTCGCAGTGCTGCAGGGAGAGGAGGAGGGCCCGGACAGGGGCGTGGGGTGGGAAAGAGTGGAGCTCGTCCTTCCTCTCCTCGGCCAATCTGAGAAGTACCCCTGACCGGCAAGGGAGGACCAGAGTGTAGTGACAGTCTAAGTACTTTTTCCCTTTTTCTGCCACGTCCCAACCATTGACGTGAGCCCACTCCTCGGGTTCCGATTGGATATGTGGATTTCCCCCTCCTCCCCGCAGAAGCCCTTTAAGTCTATTGGTCAGTGCTGTCATGGGGCGGGGTTTCCGTGCCCTCCTCCTTTGCCTCTATCCAGGCGCAAGGGGCGGGACCCGCCGCGCCGCCTCTGCTTCCGCTGCCGCCGCAGGCGCGCCACCTGCCGCTGCGCGTTGGGCGGGGGAGGAGTCGGAGGCGGAGAAGAAGGCGGTGGTGGCGGGTGGAGGATCGAGAGCTGTTCTCGCTCCGGAGCCGCTGCACAGTTCGGTGAGGGGATTTTTTTTTTTTAAATCTGGCTTGTTCTGATGTCGGGTATGTGAGGGTCGGGCAAGGAAATTGCTGCCTTAACCTCCTCCTCCCTCTCTTAATTTGTCTCGAGAGGGAGCGGGGCCTGTCTCTGGTCCGCTGCGCCGGCCATGGTGGGTGGGGTTGATAGCTGTTAAGAGGCCTTCTTCGCCGCCTGGGCCCTGTCCAGCGGGATCCGGGGCGCACTCTTGTCCCAGCGGATGACATCGATTGGTATCGGAGGTCTCCACCGTCCGCTTTTCCTGCTGCCTCTTCTGCTGTCCTTGGTGCCTTGGCCAAGGACCCCGCTGCCTTTCTCCCCACACCAGCGACTGTATGAGTTTCCCCTCACTAACACCCCCCACCCACCTTCTCTGCCCATTTCCAGTCACCCCGCGTAGAGCTGATCCATCTTACGCCATAGGCCTGCTGCCCCCTCTCCCGAGAAATCCGTTGCCGTCGCTCTGCTGACCGTATTTGCGTTTCCCCGTTTGTCACCGAGGCTCGGCCAGCAGGCACCCTGCACAAACCACGCAGCCGTTCTCATCCCGGTGTTAGCACCGTTTCGTCGGTGCTTCTCCCCACTAGAGATGTCAGGTCCGAGCACGCCTCTGGCAGAGGCACCTTCAATTGTGGCCTCCCTAACATTACTGCTTTTGATCCTTTTGCGCACAAAATGGTGATTTTAAAGCCTCTCAGACCAAGTTAAAGAGAAGGGGAGGAGATAGTCTTTTTGCAGGGAAGAAGAATAATCTATTTAGGAGATGTCCTTCTCCAGGCATTAATTTTGTTTTTACATACTCATAGAAGCTGCTGTGAATGTGCTGGTTCTGTGAAGTTTGCAATTTTTTTAAAAAAAGGCTTAATATGTTGTTATTTTTTATCATAAACTATTTGATCAGTTAAATTTTTTAAAATGGCAGTCTGAAGACTACAGATCATTTTTAAAGAGTATGTAAGCATGAAGATAACAGAAATATAAATGAGCTGTTTTTTTCAAAAAATTTAATTGTCTTATGGAATTCATGTCTTTTTTATATACAATACCTTTCATTAAAAAAAAATAACTGTAGACACGCAAGCTTGATGTAAAATTCAGCAATATAGAAAAAGAATGATTAAGTGAAACGTGAACATTTCATCACTCAGTCCCATTTCAGTGTGGAGAGTTAACAATTTATGTGCATCTTTCAAAATGCACTTTTAAACACATAGGCATACATGTAAAGTTGTTTGGGAGGATGGTATACGAAACACATTGATTATATCACTTGCTTTATTTCATTATATATTTTGGACATCTTTACTTGTTACATATAGGTCTCCCTAATACTTAAAAAAAAAAAAAAGACTAAATGATACTTCACTAGTTTGAATGGGCTAGAATTTATTTAACCTCGTCCCTTACCAAAAGACGTTTAAATTAATTAAGTTTCATTTTGATTTCACAAATAATGGTTTCTTTAAAGCCAACTTTTAAATTTATTGATGTTTTTAATTACAAACTTTCTAAATTTTAAAAGCTCACACAGTATGGGAGAATATAAGGTTCTTCTCCCACTTCCTCTTGTTCTACCTTCAGAGTAAACTGTTCAGGAAACTTCCTCTGTGTGTATGTGATTATTTCTGGAGCATGAATTCCTAGAAATGGAATTGCTGGGTTAAAGGGTATGCATACTTTAAATTTGGATAACCATTTCTTCCTCATTCTTTTCAAAGTTACTCATTACTGTTTTTCATGCCTATCTCCTCCAGATGAACTTTAGATGCTACTTGTAAATTAAATAAAAAATCTTCAAGTATTTTGAATAAGGTTATATTGAAATTTTAGATTAATTTGGAGCGAACTGACCTTTATGATATCGAACCTTCTTCCCTCAGAAATGTATGTATGTATGGTATCATTGTATTTTATTCACATTTTGTTTTATATTCTTAGGGAAAGTTTTATAGGTTTTTTTTTTTTTCATATGTATTACATTCCTTCTTATATTCCCACCTATTTCATTATTTGATTGCTCTGGTGCATGTAAATTTTCAGTAATATTTTCTCTCTCTTTTTCTGATTATAAGAAAGCTTTTGAAATTTTTTCCGTTTATCACATATCAGATCACTTTGAGTTGATGATTATCTGAAAATATTCACAGTTTTGCGGCTTTCTTTTCAGTTTTTATAGCTTACATGTTTTCCTCATTGCTTTGCCTATTTTATGTCCTATGTAATGTTAATAGCAGTGAAAGTTAAAAACTTAGTTTTGTTTCTGACTCTGATTATGTTTGCTGAAGGTTTCCGATAGAGAATATTACATTAAAATATTTTCTTCTATTCTCTGCTTTCCAAGATGATTTTATTGTTGTATTTCATTTCTGGTGACATTTTAAAAACTTACAAATGGGTATTGAATTTTATTGATGTTTTTGACATCTTTTGAGTGGTTATATAAGGGCATCACTAATATTCCCTGTTTAATATTTTCCCAAGAGAGTTCCTTTATAAAGAATCAACTATATTGAGGATAATTTATGTATAATAAAATGTACATATTTTAAACGTACTGTTCAGTGTGTTTTTTGGTTTTGTTTTTTTTTCTTTATTGATTTTGAGAGAGAGAGGAAAGGAGAGAGATAGAAACATTGATGAGAGAGCACATCGATTGGCCGCCTCCTGCATGCCCCTCACTGGGAATTGGGCCCACAACCTGGGCATGTGCCCTGACCAGAAATCGAACCGGCGACCTCTTGATAACGTGGGTCGATGCTCAACCACTGAACCACCCCAGCTGGGCAGCTAAGTGTGTTTTGACAAATGTTTACAACTGTGTCACCATTACTACAATCAAGAGTAGAATATTTTCATTACCACAGTCAAGATCTAGAATATTTCTGTCAAAAGTTTCCTTCTCTTTTATAGTAAGTCTCATTTTCACCCTAGGCCCCAGGAAACCATATGTCCTCTTTTTCTCACTATAAGTTGGTTTCATTTGTCTAGCATTTTATATACATTGAATTATGTAATAATGTACTCTTTTGCATCTCACTGGTTTTCTCTCAGCATGCTGTTTTTGAGGACTCCATGTTTTTTTGCTTAATTGGTTTACAACATTTTACTGCTGACTCTGTGGTATATTTATTTACCACAGTTTGTTGATCATTTCACTTATTTATGAATTTTTGGATTATTTTCAGTTTGGTGCTGTTATTAATAAAGCTGCTATGAACATTCATTCATGAGTCTGTGTGTAAAAGTATGTTTTCATTTCTCTTAGTAAATACCTAAAAATAGGTCTGTTGGGTTGTGTTAAGTGAATGTTTAAATATAAGAACCTGCCAAACTGTTTCCCATTTTACAGTTCCAGCTCTGTATCTTCCCTCATCAACACTTAGTTCTTTCTTTAAAAAATTTTTTTTTTCCTTTATTGATTTGAGAGAGGAAGTGAGAGGGAGAGAGAGAGAGAAACATTGATGAGCAAGAACATCGATTAGCTGCCTCCTGCATGACCCCCACTGGGGATTGGGCCCACAACCTGGGCACGTGTCCTGACCGGGAATGGAACTGGCAACGTCTTGGTGCATGGGTTGACACTCAGCCACTGAGCCGCACCAGCCAGACTACACTTAATTCTTTCAGTCTTCTTAATTTTTGTCTCTCTCGTGAGTATATGGTAGTATCACATTATAACTTTTAATTTACATTTATCTGATAAATGACACCAAGAATTTACTCATGTGTTTATGGGTCATATGTGTGTCTCCCTTTGTGAAGTATCTGTTCAAATCTTTAACCATTTTTAAAGATTGGGGTATGTGTCTTATTGAGTTTTAAGAATTCTTTATACATTTACTATACAAGTCTTTTGACCCACACACAGACACACACACACACACACACACACACATTGCAATCTAAAGCTTACTTTTTCATTTTCCTAACTTAAAAATAGAAGCACTTTTAATTTTGATGAAATTTAAATTGTGAATTTTTTCTTTTATTATTTGTGTTTCTGTGTCCTTAAGTTTCCATAGTGAAAAGTTGTGCAGATTTACTCTTATGTTTTCTTCTACAAGTTTTACTGTTTTGGGTTTAATGTTGAGGTGTATCATCCATTTGAGTTATTTTTTTATATGGTGTGAAATAAAGGTCAAGACTCACTTTCTGAGTTCTAGCACCATTTGTTGGAAACACTTTCCTTTCCTCATAGAATTAACTTAGTCAAACCTGAATTGACCATATATGTGAGTCCATATCTGGACTATTCCTTTGCTCTCTGTACCTATCATTTTGCCAGTATGACATTAGTCATGATTATTGTTGCTTCTTAATAAGTCTTGAGATCAGGTAATGTGAGCCCTCCAACTTTATTCTTTTTCAAAATCATTTTGGCTATTTTAGTTCCTTTGCTTTTCCATAAATATTTTGGAAGTGATTTGATTTCTACAAAACGCACTGAGGCAGTTTTCATTTAGATTGTATTGAATGCATTGATCAATTTGGGAAGAATTGACATCTTGAATCTTCTAATTAATGAACACAAGATATCTCCATTGATTTAGATCTTTGATTTCTTTCATCAGCATTTTGTAGTTTCAGCATACGGGTGTATGCTGAAGAAAATCTCATTTTTGTTAGATTTATATCCAGGAATTTTATGACTTCTGATACCAGTATAAATGACTTAAAATTTACTATTTGTTGTTCATTGATAGTATATAGACATACAGTTGTTTTTTGTATACTTTGACCTTGCTAAAGTCATTTAATCTAGTGAAGTTTGTGTGTGTGTGCTTTTTTTTTTTTTTTTTGTAGTTTCTTTGGCATTTTTCTATGTAAGTAATGATGTCATTTGCAAATAAAGAACAGTTTTATTTCTATGTTTTCACTTTGTGTATACAACCTCCTCTCTTCCCCTACCTGCTCCCTATTTTATTGGCTAGCGTCTCCAGCATGATATTAAACAGGAATGGTGAGAGCAGATATCTTTGTCTTTTTCCTGATCTTATGAGGAAAACTTTCAGTCTTTATGTATAAAGGACCTTTTATCAGGTTATTATATATATTGTTACATTAAGTGTAACAGGCCTTTTATCAAGTTAAGGGTGTTCCCATTCTGTTCCTAGATTGCTGAGTTTTAATTATGAGTGGACATTAAGTTTGCTCAAATTTTCTTGCTATATTTATTGAGGTGATCATATGGTTTATCTTCTTTGGTCTGAATTACATTGATTTGTTTTCAGATGTTGAATTAACCTTGCATTCTCTAGGTGTGCCTTCTTTGGATGTGATGTGTTATCATTTTCATGTATTAGTGGATTCAATTTGCTCATATTTTGTTGAATACTTTTTTGTATCTATATTCATGAAAGATTTTTTTTTTCATAATTAAAAAAAAATTTTTTTCTTTATTGATTTTAGAGAGAAAAGTGAGAGGGAGAGAGAAACATCGATGCGAGAGAACATCGATTGGCCACCTCCTGCATGCCTCCCTGGGGACTGGGCTCACAAGCTTGGGGTGCGTCCTGACCGGGAATTGAACCAGCAACCTCCTAGTGCATGGTTCAATGCTCAACTACTGAGCCTCACTGGCTGGACTCATAATTTTTTTGTATCAGATTAATGCTGGCCTCATAGAGTTGAAAAGTGTTTCTTGTATTTTCTGAAAAATTTTGGATAGAGTTAATATTTGTTTCATAAATATTTGTTAGAATTTGCAAGCTAACCTATCTGGGCCTAGAGTTTGTTGTTGTTGTTGTTGTTTGTCAGATGGTTTTAAAGGATAAATTTAATTTCTTTAATAGGTATAGGATAATTAGGGTTATCTCTTTTTTAAAGCATTCAGGTTTTGACTATATGAGTCAACTTTACTCACTATTTGAGTTTTAATAGTTTGTGTGTTTCAAGCAATGTATCTGTTTCATCTATTCGGTACCATTAAGTTGTTTCTTCATTTTCCTTTTAATGTGTGTAGCATCTATAGTAATGCCTTTTTTTTTAACATTACTGATATTGACAGTGTGTCCTGTCTTTTATCTTTATTAGTATGTTTCCAGATTTATCAAAAATTTTATTGATTTTTTTCAAAGATTCAGTTTTTTATTTTATTGCTTTTACATTTTTAATTTGATTTCTGCTCTTTACTATTTCTTTTTGTGTGCTTTGGATTTAAATCTACTCTATTTTGATTTCTTAAGGTGTAAGCTTAGGCCTTTGATTTGAGACCTTCTTTTCCTTCTCAACATTACTTTAGATGTTTTCACAAATTTTGTTATGTTGATATTTTCTAAGTTCTTATGTGACTTTCACTTTGATTCATGGGTTATTTAGAAGTATGTTAGTTAAAATATTTCTAAATATTTGATGACTTTACCTAATTCTTTCCATAATTGACTTCTATGTTTAATTTTGTTGTAAGTGGATAATATCAATTAATATAATTTATTTTAAGCTCTTTTACGTGTTTTTTTGTTTTGTTTTTATGGCCCAGAATATAGTTACACTTGGTAAATATGGAACACTTTGGTAAATGTTCTGTGTGAACTTCCAAATAATGTGTATTCTGACTTTGGGTGGAATATTCTATAAGTTCTAGATTCCATATTAAATATTAATTTCTATATTTTATATTAAATATGTTGTAATTGTCATGTCAGGTTGATTGATGGTGCTTATGAGGTTATCTATTTCCTTACTGAGATTCTATCTATTTGTTTTGTTGATCACCATGGGAAGAGTTTAAGTCTCCAAGTATAATTACATATTTATTTCTCCTTTTTGTTCTGACAGGTTTTGTTTCATGTATTTTGAACCTCTGTTTGTTAGCTGTATATTTATTTAGGATTGTGTGTCTTGGTGAATTGACTCCTTTGTCATGGTATAATATTCCTCTTTATCTCAGGTAGTATTTCTTCTTCTGCAGTCTACTTTATCTGATATTCATATTGCGACTACACCTTTCTTTTGATTAGTTTTTGCAAGATATATCCTTTTGAGTTTATGCCTTTATATTTAAAGTGGGTTTGCTATTGACAACTCGCTTTTTTAAATTAATGTATTTATTTAATTTTTTTTTTCTTTATTGATTTTAGAGAGAAGAAGGGAGAAGGAGAGAGAGATAGAAACATTGATGAGAGAGAACATTGATCTGCCTCCTCCTGCATGCCCCCCACTGGGGATTTGGCCCACAACCTGGGCATGTGCCCTGAGCAGGAATTGAACTGGTGACCTCTTGGTGCATGTGTCGACACTCAACCACTGAGCCACTCTGGCTGGGCTAGACAACTCACTTTTTAAAACCATCCTGACAATATGGCTTTTTAATTTGGTTATTTACACCATTTACATTTAATGTAATTGTTGATGTGATTGAATTTAAGTCTGCCATCTTATTCGTTTTCTATTTGACCCATCTGCTCTGTGTTCTCTATTTTTGAACCCATTTTATCTTTACTACTTATACTTATTTTGGCTCTTCAAAAAAATGTATACTTGTTTTCCTATTGTTTACATTATGCATCTTTAATTCTGGTCTATTCAAGCAATGTAATACCACATTTTTATATAGTGTCAGAGCCCTACAATAGTATATGTTCAATTTCTCTTTACTGTCTTTTGCACTAAATTGTCATACATTTTTCTTTTACTTATATCACAAATTTACAATACCTTGTTATATTTGCTTTAGACCTGCACTGTCCAGTATGTTAGTCACTAGCCAATGTGCCTACCTCTATTGTAGTTGCCATTTTTTAAGTTTTAGTAGCTACATGTAGCTTTTTTTCTTTTTTTTTTTTTATCCTCACTTGAGGACATTTATTATCTTCAGATAGAGCAGAAGGGGGAGGGGGGGAAGAGAGAGAGAGAAACATCATTGTGAGAGAGATACATTGACTAGTTGCCACCCACCCCACCCCAACCAGGGCCAGGGACAAACCACAACCAAGGTACATGCCCTTAGTGGGAACTGAACCTGGGACTCTCTTGGCTGCGGGCTGACACTCTAAGCGCTGAGCCAAACCTACCAGGGCTACATGTAGCTTTTAACTTTAACATTGCACCATATAAAATACAGAACATTTTCTATCTCACAAAGTTCTATCAGACAGTGGTACTTTACACAGTTCTGTTTTGAAGTGACTAAAAGTAAGAAAAAATATTTTACATTTATGTTCATTTTAATTATTTTTAGAGTTCTTCACTTCTTTGTAGAATCAAGTGTCTCTTCTTTCTGCCTAAAGAACTATATTTCGTGTTTCTTGCAGTTTAGGTATACTGGTAACAAAGTTTCTTAGATTGGCTTAAAATACTTTATTTTAGTTTTTCTTTTGAGAGATATTTCACGGAGTATAGAATTCTTGTTCACAGTGTTTTTCTTATATGTATCACTTTAAGGAAGCTATTATGTACTCTTTGGCTTGCATTGTTTCTGACAAGAAGTTAGTTGCAATTCTTCATTATTCTTTCTGCATCAAAATGTTTCCTTTATTGTTTAATTTTTATAGTAGGTTGAATATGATTTGTTGTGTGTATGTATTTTGCATTCATCCTGATTTTTGTAGTTTGCCACTGAGCTTCTTAGGTTTGTGGTTTGATCTTTTAATCATATTTAGAAAATTCTCAGCATTTTTCTTTTAATATATCTTCTGTGCCATGAATTATTTTGTGAGATTCCACTTACACATATGGTACTTCACTTGCTAAAGTTCCACAATTCTTGGAGGCTTGGTTCTGTTTTCTACACACACACACACACACACACACACACACACTTTTAAAAAATTGCTTTGTATCTCATTTTGTGTAATTTCTCATGACCTGTCTTGAAGTTTATTTATAATTTTCCTTGACTGATCTTTTTTTGAGCTCATAAGATAACATTCTTCATCTCTGTTAATTTATTTCTTGCATTTTCATTTTCATTCTTGAAATCTTTGATCTGTTTCCTAACCCTACCCCAGGAGTAAAGGCCTTTTTTTTTTCTTTTTTCTTTTTTTTAAATCTATCCCCTAGCCACAATGGAGCACAGTGCTTGCTGCCTCCCAGTGATTTAATGCTATTTTTCCTGAGGGATTAGGATTTAGGTAGGGTTTCATTCCTTAACGCCCTTGCTTCCACCACTGAAAAATGGCTTCTTTAGTCTCCCAGCCTGTTTTCAATTTTTTCAGCACCCAGTAGCGATCTGTGGATAAGAGTCTGAGGGTGACTGCCAACTTTTTATCTTTTTCTGCATTCTCAGAGATTCTGTACTCTTCATCTAACCCACACTTTATCTTTACCTGCAATATAATTGCCTGGCAGAAGTAAACTTAAACCAACACTCTTTAGAGGGAAGTAAATTATCCAGAGCCTCTAGAAAAATCACATCTAGCATTTAAGAAGGATGCATTTTGTAATTTCTATTGGAACTATTAAAAGAATGGCTCTAAAATGTATACCAAATAAGGTAATAGATGAAATAAAATGAAATCGTACCAAAGAAGTCAAGAAAGGAAGAATAAAGTAGCAAAGAACAGATAAGAAAATTGAAAATAATACTTAAACCCATCTATATTGTTAATTATGTTAAATTTAAATGGATTAAACACTTCAATGAAAGTACAAATATGATTAGGCTTTATAAATAAGTGAGATCCAACTATATTCTGTTTATAGAAAAAAATGCTTTAAATGTAAAGGCTCTGATAGAATGAAAGTACAAAGATAGAATAAGTATTGTCTGCAAACACTCACCAAAATAAAGCTTATGTGGCTCTATTAACATTATACAAAATAGACTTAAAGCAAAGGAAGTATTATAAGTGATAAAAAGGAAAATATAAGTGAGTCTGTTCACCAAGACATAAAGACCTTAAGTATGTATTTATCTTCTGAATATAGAAGGTAATATAACTAACAGGAAATATAGATATGCATTTATAGCTAGAGATTTTAAATACACATTTAAAGTAAGTGATAGAACAATTATATTAAATACCAGTAAAGGAATAGAAAATTTGAATAACATGATCCATCAATTTCACATAATTGACATTTTTAAAACATTGTCTCTAACAACCAAAGTACACATGGAACATTTGCCAAAATATTCTGATCCTTCAAAAAGTAAATTCAGATTTCAAAGGTTTACAATTATACAGTGCAGTTTGTTTTTTTACCACTCTGGAATTAATTGCAATTCAGTTACAGAAAAATAGCTAGAAATTAAGCAAGACATTTCTAAATTGTCCATGAGTCAAAAACAGCCATAATGGAAATTAGAAAACATTTTTATTGTAAAACAATAAAATACAATAGAACCTGTGGAATGTTGCTAAAGCAGTACTTTAAGAGAACTTTATAGTTTTATATGCATGTATTAGTAAACTGGAAGGTTGAAAGTTGGTAGTATAAACTCAAAACTAAAAGGAGAAATAAAGTAAGAAAAAGTAGAAAGAAAATAGTAAATGTAAAAGTAGAGACTAATGAAAAAGAAAAATTTTAGTCAGTCTGTTGAGAGGACTTAAAAAATAATAGATATGTAATGAACTGATCAACGAAAAAAATGGGAGAAAACACAAATGACCAATACCAAGAATGAAAAGGGAAGCATCACTACAGATTCTATATATCTTAAATTGTTAATAGAGGGAAATTTTGAACTTTATATTAATACATTTAATAACCTAAATGAAACATAATCCTTGAAAAAAACAATTTATCAAAACATATGTGAAGAAATGGAAAATCTGAGTTGTGCAATGTCTAGTAAACAATTTGAATTTATCTAAAACTTTTCCACAAAGAAAACCCCGGGCCCAAATGGCTCAGTAGTGAATCTTACAAACATTTAAGTAAGATATGATGTTGGTTTTACACAGACTCTTCTGAAAATAAAGAAGAAAGGAATAAAAGAAAATGTTCTCTGTGATACTTTATGATTTTAGCATAATCCTGATAGGAAAATCTGACAAGAACAAGAATATGACAAAGAAAAAAATTATAGGCTAATATTTTTTATGAACATAAATATAGAAATAATTCAGTGATATGTAAAAAGGATAACATATCACAGATTTGTACAAGGAATGCAAGGTTGGTTTGATTTTTTAAAATGATGTAATCTACTTTTTTAACAGAACACAGGAACCATAGGATCATCTCTGTAAATAGAAATCATTTGATGCCCTAGCCGGTTTTTCTCAGTGGTTAGAGCGTCAGCCTGTGATCCAGAGAGACCCAGTTTCGGTTCCTGCTAAGGGCATGTACCTTGGTTGCAGTTTGTCCCTGGCCCTGGTTGGGTTGTGTGGGTGGCAACCACTCTGTGTGTCCCTTTCACGTCCGTGTTTCTCTCTTTCCCTCCCACTCTATCTGAACAAAATATCAAAAAAATGTCCTCGGGTAAGGATTAAAAAAATTTTTTTTGACAAAGTTCAACATCTGTTTGTGTTAAAAAAAAAATCCTCATCAAATTAGGAATAGAAGAAACATCCTTAATTTTTTTAAAAGTATCAACAAAAAATCCACAGCTAACACCATAGTGAGTGAACATTCTAGCCAAGTATTGGAAACTGGAAAATTTGAAGATCCAGTCCTGTTTACAGTTAATAGCACTAGAAAACAACCTCAAAGACAGTTAATAGCACTAGAATCTGATATCCACAGAGGTGTTTTATTGAAATACAATTTTTCTATTTATAATCATTCCCATTTCTATAAAAGATAACTATAGTGAGGCTAATTTGTGTGCAAAATTAAATCTAGTTTTAATAAATTTGGCTTAATTATTTACATAAGTAAAGAAAGAATAGTAACTGACCATATAGGCTCTTCTAAGTCTGCTTTGCTGGAACTTTACATAAAAAAATCTCAGATTGAACTTTCAAAAGCTTCTCAAGGCTAGGAAGCCAAGCTAAGGACTTGTTCAATTGTGTCCTGTTACAAAGAGAACAACTTTTTGTTGAATTTTTGCAAACACATATATTATAATGAAAACCAGGAATATTTAATAAGAGTTTCTGAATTCTGGGGGGATCCAGTAGAGAGAAAAAGGTAAATTTTTCAACTTGTTACAAAGGTACACTTTATCAAAATGCTCTAAGTTATAGATGGTGTGTAAAAGATGGTATAGATGGTATAAAAGATGGTATAGATGATATAAAAGATGGTATAGATGGTATAAAAGAGGAGAAAAGGGGGTCTTTTTTTTTTTCTCGTACATTCCCCTAGCAGGAACCAAACCCAGGACTCTCTGGTCCACAGGCTGAGGCTCCAACCACTGAGCCAAACTGGCCAGGGCAGAAAAGGGGGCCTTAAATCTGGAAACAAAACATTAAAAAACTAACTGTTTTAAATGAAGTCTTACAAATTATAGTCATCTTTATTATTTTATTCAGTGTTAATGTGATTCTTGTTTTGCTTCATCTTGGGTTAGCAGCTTTATGAATCAATCAGTTTTCCATTAAAGTTTAAAAAATTCGCCCTGGCTGGTTTTGCTCAGCAGGCAGTTAGAGCGTTGGCCTGCGGACCAGAGAGTCCTGGGTTCCGTGTCCACTAAGGACACATACCTCAGTTGCAGTTTGTCCCCGCCTCAGTTGGTATTGTGTGGGTGGCAACCCCTCGATGTGTCTCTCTCACATCGATGTTCCCCCCCCACCCCCCGCTCTGTCTGAAGATAAATGCAAAAAAAAATGGCAGCGGGTAAGGATAAAAAAAAAAAAAGAAGAAAGAAAATTCTTGCTCTCCTTCAGTGTTCCAGTCTTCAAGTGATCAGAAACCATTTTAGAGTACTTGTCAGGTTGTTTTCTATGAATTGCTTTGAAGATAGAGCACTTTTGTAGGAACACATTTCCAAAAGCATCAAAGTAAAACAGAAACTGTCTGTAAATGAGAAAAAGACTTGAAAATGGCCATGGTTAGAGATCTTGTAAGAGTTCACACATACATCCACATACACTCACACTCAAATGTTTCAGTTGACTTAGTTATCCATTCAACCAGTGACAAAAGATTTGAAAGGCAAATACACAAAGTTACATAATTGTAAGTAATCACAGACGTGGTAAAGACAATATGAAGCACAGGAAATATTTTAATAAGACACAGAATCTTTGTTTCCTAGGCAGGTTACACTAAATGTACAATGACAACAAAAACACTTGTTTATAATTTCTCGTTAAAAGCAGGCCAATAATCTAAACAAAAAAAAAAAAAAAACACAGAAAACACTTGTTCTTTCACCAGAGAAAACCAAATTCTAATTTTGTACCAGGATACTTTGGATATTAAAACTCCTCCTTGTCTTTAAACTGAAATAGATTCTCGCCCAGCTGGTGTTGCTCACTGGTTGAGCTTCGACATGCACCAAGAGGTCGCCAGTTCAATTCCTGGTCAAGGCACATGCCCAGGTTGTGGGCCCAATCCCCAGGTTGGGCTTGTAGGAGGCGGCCAATTCATGTTCTCTCTCATCAATATTTCTACCTCTCTCCCCCTCTCCTTTCCTCTCTCTCTAAAATCAATAAAGAAAAACATTTTTTTAAATACAGTCATCCTTCGCCACTTAGCGCTTCAACTTTTGCGACTTCACTGTATCGCAGTTTTTTCAACTATATTCATTAAAAGTTGATCGAGGCTGAAAATGATACAGCATGCACTCAGTTGTCTGAGTCTATTATACACCCCTGTATTAAAATTAAAATTACTGTATGTATGGACTGTAGACCTATGTATTCGAGCACCTCAGGAACCCTTCAATACCAGGTGCAACCGCTAGAGTCTGGAACGGATTAACAATAATAAATGAGGGATGACTGTAAACTTAAATAGATTCTAGTCTTGGAATGACATGACTACATATAAATTTCCTTTCTCAATATTCATTTTCTACAAACCTGCGAGTTTCTATATCCATTCAGCTATTGTCCTATCTGTAACAATCATTTTACCTTAGGACAAATTTCCTTTTTTTCCTTTACAAAACAAAACAAAGAAACAAAACGTCCTTCATATCTTATTGAAAAAACAAAAACAAAAACAAACACATTCTATTTTCTTTACATACTTTTAATATACATTTATTTTCTTTCACCCTTATTATTTTTGGTAGTTTTAAATACATATATTAATTAGAATTCTTAATCCTTAAGAATCCTTAATTCCTAGTGTAAGAAATTGTGGACTGGAAAATTTATAAGTACATTTTATAATTACTAGAAGTATATTCTTCCTCATAGTAAAATTTTCAGATTGGCACAAAACATGTATATTCATAGACCCAAATATCTCTTGTGTGTCTGTAAAAAATCTAAAAGCCATAAGTAGATAAACTTATGTTTAGCATTTAATGTTTATCTTACTTGGAAATGCTTTAGATACTAAATGAATATTCATTATTTAGTTTGATGTAATATAAACTTGTATTGTTTAACTAATGTCCTTGCTTTTAATAATTATGCTTGGATTAGACATTAAACAGCTAATCATTTTATTTTTTATTGACAAATTTTGAACATATACTTTTATTAAGCCAAGAAACTGAAATTAACTTTTTTTTTTTTTTTTTTATCAAAGATTATCTTAGATCCTGTGAACTGAACATTTGGATTCACTTCTATAATTCTGAGAGTATACTTGATTTATATAAACACTTAATTTTATAAAGACAATAAATAGAGCTTTTTACAAATTCATTTTGGCAATACCATTTGGAGATTGAAAAATGTATAACATACAGACATAACCATATAGAAACACATAAACAGAGTTCTTACAGCTTTTGTTTTAAAATGTTTATCCCTGTCTCATGTATAAAACTCAAAAGTAGTTGGATATAAATTGTGTTTCTGACAGAAGAACCAAGTTCAGGTTATTTGCTCAGATAGACAGTGTTTTACTAAAGATTTTTTTATTTGCATGCTGTAAGGATCCTTTTAGAGCTGTTTTTGGAGTCATTTTGTCTTTTAGAAGCTTCTATTTAAAGAATGCATCTCATTGTTTCATAGTAGTTTGGAATCCCCTCTTTTAAGGGTGCCCTTTAAGGTGGACTTAACTAAGTTAAAGGTTCTCCAGAGTGGTTACTATAATCCCAAAAATTTACCCATTTTCCAAAAGGTGTATGATCCTGGTCCATCGACCAGGTAGAGCTCTTCTTTGCCTTTAGATTTCCGAAGATATCTTAATATGAGGGGGGCCCTATTTTCCAACAGCTGGTCTAAAACACAGGTACTCATGTGTTTTGAACAGAATAGGGTGACTTACTAAGAAACTTCAACAAATAAAATACAGGTATACACAATAAAGTGAGCTCAAAACAAGAGAGACTTAGTCTCAAACTCCAGGATTGGCAAGAAAGCAGTGAGCTCAGTGGGGTCTGTTGGTACCAGTACCTGTTTGCTCATTTGATACCTTGGAGTCACTGGAGGTCTTTGGATCCCACTTCTGATGCCATAAACTGTCAAAAATTCAGAAATAACACAAGTAAAACCAATGAATCATTGAAGTAGTAGTACTTAGTAAATGTTTATTGTGTACACACCAAGAAGAAATGTGTAAACCAAAAGCACTCAAACCCAAACATGGAATTAGGCTCTGGTATATCATAAAGCAGTTTATGTAGTGAGAAAGTTATTGGTTACAGTACAGATATTTCTCGACTTATGATTAGGTTACATCCTAATAAACCTAACATAAATTGAAAATATCCTAAGACAAAAATTCATTTAATATACTTAACCTACCAGACATCATTGCTTAGTCTCCCCTATCTTAAATGCACTCAGAACACTTGCATTAGCCTACAGTTGGGCAAAATCTTCTAATACAAAGCCGATTTTATAATTAAATATTGAGTATCTCATGTCATTTATTGAATGCAGTATCTGAAAAAGTGCAAAAGACTACTGTAAAGTATCGGTTGTTTCCCCTCGTGACCGTGTGCCTAACTGGGAGTTGTAGCTCACTGCCACTGCCCTCCATCACAAGAGAGTATCATACTTCTAGCCTGGGAAAGGATAAAAATTCAAAGTAGGGTTTCTACTGAATGTATATTGCTTTCACCCCATCATAAAGTCCATAAATTGTAAGTCGAACCCTTGTAAATCAGGGACCATCACAAGCAAAAAAATGACCCAGGTCAATTTAGCCTTGCAAAATAAGCTAAATTAAGCTTTGTTCATATGACTAAACTGGTTTTGTCTCTTTAGAGAATATTTGTCTGGTCTCTGTTTTTTATTTTAATACAACCAAAAGAAAATGAAATAAAATTAGAAAAGTACATTTAAAATAGCATCAAAATATGTAAGATACTTAAGAATAAATCTAATAAAACTTGGGTAAAACTTTTACACTGAAAATTACAAAACAGTGCTAAGAGACATTTTAAAATACTTAAATAAATGGAGAAATATTCCATCTTCATGTAATGGAAAACTCAGTATTGTTAAAATATCAATTTCCCCCAAGTTGAGCTATAGTGTCAGTAAAAATTCCAGTATATTTTATTTTGGTCAATTGGATTCCAAAATTTATATCAAAATGAAATGTCTCAGATGTCAAGACCTATGAAGTAATATTAATTAAGACAGTTTGTATTAGAATAGCAGTTTTCAACCAGTGTGCAATGGCAAACTGAAGTGCCACAAGAATTTTTAAAATATGCAGCCACTGTCTATTTAGTCAGGGCACTAACCTGTTTTCTTTAGATTGTCAAATAAAAAAATGACAGCAGCCAAAACAATGGCCATCCAGTATGAACAAATAAAAATTATGCCTATTTTTTTGTGTCAGATTGGCAAAAAATACACCTTTTTTTTTGGTGTGCCACAGAATTTTAGTAATTAGTTATGTGTGCCATGAAATGAAAAAGGTTAAAAATTGCTGTATTAGAACAAGGTAGACAAAAAGACTGAGGAAGAATAGAGTATCTAGAAACTAGACGTTTGCATATGTGGTTTCTTGGTTTATTACAAAAGCTCCATGAAGTTAAGAGAAAGCATTTCTTTTTTAGTAAACTGGTATCTATTGAAAAAAAGAACCCTGACTTTTACCTGATACTATATTTAAAAGTTCATTTGAGTTGGGTAATAGATGTAAAAGCTAAAATCATTAAGTTTCTAGAAGAAAACCTAGGAGACTATCCTCACCTTGGGGTAGGCAAAAAATTTCTTAGAACATAAAATTGCTGAGTTGGAATACATAATATTCAGCCTTTCTATTCATCAGGACATCATTCAGAAAGAGAAGAGGCAAGCCACATACTGCAAGTATTCATAATAAATCTGGTGAAGGTCTTGTATCCAGAAAATATAAGTAACTTACAAATCAAAAAGGAAAAGACAAACAACCTAATTTTTAAAATATGCAAAAGTGAGCAAGTTCTTCACAAAGGACAATATCCAAGAGACCAATATGCATAGATAAAGGTGCTGTACATTGTTACTTACCAGGGAAATGTCACAATGCAGAACCATCACACCCCTATCAGAATGGCCGAAATTAGAGACTGACAATACAAGTGTTGCCAAGGATGTGAAGCAACTGATGCTCTTCTATATTGCTGGTGGGAATGTACATTGTTTCAGCCACATTGGAAAACTAGCAGTACCTGTTATAACTAAATATAGCCCTAAACTGTGATTCCAGGTCCTATGTACCCAAGAAAGGTAAAACAAAACAGAACATAAAGACCATGTGCAAGGATGTCTATAACAACATGAATGAATCTCAAAAATATTTTGTTGAGCAAAAGTAGACAGACTCAAAAGAATGTATATTGTATGGTTCCACTTGTGTGAAGTTTAAAACAAGAAAAACTAATTTGTGGTAATAGAATTCAGGAAAGTGGTTGTTTCTGGGTGAGGAAGAGTTAATAACTTCAAAGGGGCAAGTGAAAACCTTCTGAAGTGATGATAGTGTTTAATATCTTGAACTAGGTGGTATTTATTCAGATGTATACATGTGTAAAAATTCACTGAACTGCAATGTGTGCTTAAGAGTTTTGTACTTTATTGTATGTAAACAATGAATTCAACAAGTTATTGCAAAGAAAAGGAAATACTTTAAAAGTTTTACCATGAAAATTTCCAAACAAATTTCTATAGAGTGCAAGAAACCCCATGTATACATCATCTTGTCTCAACATTATGCCATGCTTGTTTTTTTATTTTCCCAACCCCTCCCCCACTCATATATGCTCTTGTAGTTAGTACACATTTAAGTGTCTAAATATTAGATATATTAATTTATTCTAAGCATATTATGTGACTTTTATTATCAAATGTAATTTGCAGTGTTTTGGTTGAGTTTTCTGTTTTCCTATACCCTTGTTTTTTGTTTACTTGGCTTTGATGTGGAAATAAATCTCTACTGCTTATTTCTGATGAACTGATTTGACTTGCGCATCTCAAAGGAGAATGGGCCTTTATTTATTTGTGCCACATCTGAATTGGAGATCTTTCTACATGAGATTAATTTGAGGAATATTCTTCATCTTGTTTTTTTAATGGATTGGTATTTTATTCTTTCATCTCAGTTTGTTTTTGACTCCTCTTAAAATTTTTTTCTTCTTTAGCCAATTTTATCTTCATTAAACCATAGAAAATTTTTATTGTTCTGGTGTGTTGGGGATATGCTCATTCAATTCTTTATTCAAAGATTTCTCTTTGCAGATAGATTTTTTAAACAATATTTTATACCATGTTTAAAACAGCATAACAACGTATAAAGATATAATGAGATAAAGGTTTAATTGTAACAAACTGGAAATATGTTTTTTGACTTTAAGTATAAAATTTGGGGATTATCCAGAGATCTGTTTCTGATTACATATATTTTATGTTTTAAATGTTTTAATGTAATTTTCACTATATCAGTGCTGAGTTTATTGTTCCTCTTTTACAGTAGTTTACAAAAAGTTTTCAGGGGAGAATAGTTATTTAAGCAAGTTTAGCTTAGAATACTTCTGGGTGTTACCAGGGAAAGCAAACCCATTTCATCTCAGAAGTTTAACATTTGTACTTTAAATTTTCTCTCTGATTTAGATTTTATTATAATTTCTACAGTTGTCTATCTGCAGAATTTGGTAGTCATATTCTGTAAGTTTTCTTATGTAGCAGCCTATAACTTCAAAATCTAGTGACTGAGAGTAGATTACTTGATTTCCTGCAGTTAGTTTTAGTAATGTGTCCTGTTGTTTACAGTGATGTATAGAAATATTATAACCCAGCCCTATTTATTGTATATCTGCTAGTTAGATCTACTTGAATATCTTGCAGTTGTGTATATGTATAGCAGCCATTTGTCCTTGTGGATGGAAGATAGGAAAACTAGAGACAGATTAAAAAGAATATGTAAAAGTGAGAATGATTTAAATGCAAGCTTAAATTATTATTCAAAATAGATACTTTATTTTTACTAAAAGAAATGCAGCCTAGATAATTCAAAGAAATTTTGAGAAACATTTTTAGGGCATTTGGAGACATACATGTAAAAATAAGTATGGAAGAACATAAAATAAATATTCTTATAGGTTTGTGAGAGTAATCAAGACTTCCTCCTGTAAATAGTTGGATCAAATTGTACTGTTTCTCAACTAATCTATTTCTAGAAAAGACCCTTTAAAGATTTTTTTTTTTGGTTTGGGCACCTGAAAACTATATAATTTTATTAACCAAATGCCACCCAATATTCAATAAAAGTTTAAAAAATATTCATTCGGCTCTGGCCTGTTTTGCCCAGTAGTTAGAGTGTCAGCCCGCAGACCAGAGAGTTCCGGGTTCAGTTCCCGCTAAGGGCATGTACCTCAGTTGCAGTTTGTCCCCTGCCCCAGTTGGGGTTGTGTGGGTGGCAATCACTCGATGTCTCTCTCTCTCTCTCTTCCTCCCCCTCTCCTTCCTGCTCTATCTGAAGATAAATGCAAAAATGTGCTTGGTTAAGGATTAAAAAAAAAATTCATTCATCTGATCCTAGAAAAATCGCTTTAAAAGTGAGTTATTTCTAGGCAATCTACTGAATTGGAAAAATATTTGCAAATCATATAGTATGTGATAAGGGTTCGATATCCAAAATATATAAATAATTTCACAACCCAATAGCAAAAAAAATCTTATTAGAAAATGGGCAGAAGATATGACCAGATATTTTTCCAAAGAAAACATACAGATGGCCAACAGGTGCATGACAAGATGCTAAACATTAGTAATCGTCAGGGAAATGCAAATGAAAACACAGTGAAATACCAACTCACATCTGTTAGAATGACTATTATGAAAAAAGACAAGAAGTAACAAGGTTTGAGGAGGACATGGAGAAAAAGAGAACCCTTGTGTACTATTGGTAGAAATGTAAATCGGTGCAGCACCTATAGGAAACAGTATGGAGGGCGCCCAGAAAGTTAGGAAGAGAATTACTGTATGACCCAGCAATTCCATTTTGGTGTATTTATCTTGAGAAAACAAAAACACTAACTTGAAAAGAGATGTACACCCCACCCCTTATTCATTGCTAGAAACCTAAATACCCATCAATGGATAAATGGATAAAGAACATGCAGTATATAGGCAAGGAATGTCAAGGGTTGCTGGCATCCACCAGAAGAATTACAGAAGGATTCTTCCCTAGAACCTTTGAGCGAAGCATGGCCCTATTGACACCTCGATTTTGGACTTTTAGCCTCCAGAACTATGAGAAAATAAATTGTGTGTCTATGTATATAGATTAGTGTGTGTGTGTGTGTGTGTGTGTGTGTGTGTGTAAAATAAAATATTCTGCAACCAACATGTATGAACCTTGAGGGCATTACGCTAAAGTAAAATAAGTCAGACAAACACAAATACCTTATGATCGCACTTATATGTGGAATCAAAAACAAACTAAGCTCATAGATACAGAGAACAGACTGGTGGTTGCTAGAATGGGGTGGGGGAGGGGAGCAAAAGGAGCAAAGTGGTTCAAAAGGCACTAACTTTCAATTATAAAATAAATAATAGGGACCTAATGTACAGCTTGGTGACTGTAGTTAATAATACTTTATTGCTTAGAGTTGCTGAGAGAACAGGTCTTAAAAGTTCTTTTTTTTTTATCCTCATCCAAGGACATTTTTCCATTTTTTGTACAGACAGAGTGGGAGGGAGAGAGAGGAAGAGAGAGAGAGGGAAACATCGATGTGAAAGGGACACATCGAGTGGCTGCCACCCGCACGACCAACCAGGGCCGGGGACAAACTGCAACCGAGGTACGTGCCCTTAGCGGGAACCGAACCCGGGTCTCTCCAGACCGCAGGCGGACGCTCTAACCGCTGAGCCAAACCGGCCAGGGCAGGTCTTAAAAGTTCTTAATCACAGGAAAAGAAATTTTGTAACTGTATGGTGATAGGTATTAAGTACACTTATTGTGATTGTTTCTGCAGTATATACAAATATTGAATCATTATTTTGTATACCTGAAACTAATGTTATATGTCAGTTATACCTCACTTTAAAAAAAAAGTGAGTTATTTCTGGCTCCCCAGCAGGTGGGTCACAGGAATATAGAACCACATTTTCAGTTGAAACTAAACTTCTGGAAGTTCAACTGATTTCTCACTCTGCGTAAAGCTTTGTTTGAATCAGTTAGATTTACATTCTAGAAGTAAGTGTCCCTGATTCAGTAGTTATTTAATGAGTGTCTACTAGATGATAGGTGGAGTATAAGTGCTAAGCAACAGTTCTGACATTGCCAACAAACAAAAGGCCAGTATAATTCATTTTGATACTGTCACCCACAACATGGCACTTTGCATGCTGAAAAGAAGTAAAGCTTTTAAAGGGAAAAAATATACTTTCATGAGATGGTATTAGAAAATCTTTGTTCTAGTAATAGGTGAAACTATAAAAATCAGTATGTAAAAATGTGTAATTTTCATTATGTATTTGTGTTTGTTATCTATTTCAGGATAATTTGTTAAGCTGCAGTAGACTTAACAGCTCAGAACATTTATTATCTCATTATTTGAGTGGGGCAAAAATTGAGGAGCAACCTGGCTGGGTGGTTTTGACTCAAGGTCTTTCATAAGGTTGCACTGAAGATTAAGGCTGTGAGTACAGTCATCTGAACGCTTGATTGTGGCTGAAGCATCTGCTTCCTACCTGGTTCATTAACATAGATATTGCCAGAAGACTTCAGTTCCTTTTGACTCTTGGCAGGAACTACTAGTTACTCATCACATGGATCTTTCCAAAGGACTGCCTGAGTGAACTGATGATGTAGCAGCTGGCTTCTCTCAGAGAGAGCCGAGAGAGAGAAAACAAGGAGAAAGCCACATGCGTTTTATGCCCTAATTTTGTAGATCACACACTGTCACTTCTATCACATTATCTTCATTAGAAACAAGTTATTAAGTACAGATCACACTTAAGGAGAATAAATTAGGCTCTGCTTTTTTGAAGAATGAAGTATTAAAGAATTTGTGGACATATTTTAAAACCACCACTTTATTCTAATAGAGGTTTAGTGATGCTTTTGGGGGTCAGGAATATTTGTCCATTTTGTTCAGTTATATCCTCAGCACTGCAAATAGTGCATGTCAGAATAAAGCTTTATTCAAAAGAAAAAGGCTTCAGGTAAAATATTCATGAACTTAAATCCATGGTTATTCATTAAGATTGCCATGTACTGTACTGTGAATTTGTGAAGATTAGAGTTCTTTCAGATTATTTTTCTTACTAAGACCATATTAACTAGAGTTTGTATTTTTTGCCAGTGTGATTTTTTAAAATATATTTTCAACCTTTAGCTATTGCTAACAATCTGACTCAGTTCAGATAGAGGATCACAGTCTGTTGCTAAATTTATAATTTATATGGGGAAAATGTATGTGTATATTCTATGTTAATAGCTATCCATTGCTAGACAGATAACATATAGTTAAATTCATTTGCAGAACTATCATCTAATAAATTTGAGTTGGTGATAGATAATCATCAATTGCTCAAATGTTTAAGTAATTCAGGTACTTAAATAAAAAATTAAGTTCTTATCAAACTTTGAGAAAAGTGCAGATAACAACTTTTAAAATAGTAAGTAAGCAGCTTAATTTAAAAACCACAGAAGGTCTTTTTATATTTGTTACATGGTAAATTTTGATTTTTCTCATTTAGAATAGGTTCTTATTTGGGATTAAAGTATCTGATCAATTGACTCATGTAAAGCATAAGTATATTATTTACACACATTAATTTTTAATTGTCATAAGCCATTATATATTACTTATCATACATTATACATTGTATACATTATACATTAATTATTATAAGCCTCAGTTTGTATTCTTAGGGTTAAATTTTTTTAACAAGCCAGGGCTAAAGAAACAATATAGACCTTGATGGAGGAGCAAAGATAGCATAGTGTACTAGTCCCAAATAATTTGATCATGTACCCCAATCAGCACCTCTCCAAATATATTTGCTTATTTATTTATCAATTATATATGTGTTGTTATTATTGTCATTCTTAGGATGAAATATAGATTTTTCAATAGGAGTTGTAAAACTGTTTCAAATGGCCATCTTATAGTTACGAGGTTTTTGATTAACTTGTCTTATCAGTTTGGTTTTTCGTTGTTATAGGACTAACAAAGGTTTCAGTAGAAGAAGTGTTTTGCCTTTTTTGTTTTGTGTTTGTATTAATATTTTGTTTAATCTATGGTTTCTTTGTAGGGATCTTCTGTAGCTTATCAATTGTGTGAGTAAAAATCTAAGTCACCTCCAAAATCCATTGAACTGGGCACACAAAAATTGCCATATATGTCACAGTATACTGAAAAAGAGCCAGCAGGTAAGCAAGGTGTCTCTCTGTCAATTTCTGTACATTGAGGGCTTTACATTTTTTCCTTCAGATACCTCAGATACCATACATGACGTGATTATTTGTGTTACTTAAGGCCAGTTTTAATCCATGTATTAAATATTTGTAAAGCTTAATTTCTAATTCTTTTTATGAAAATAAGTGCATATAGAAGTTCTTATATTTTCTTTTCACACCCCTTTGGCTTCTATTGTGCTTTCCACTTTGGAGGAGCTGTTAAGGGGACTGATTCTGGAATCATACTATTGGATTATGGGGCAAACTACTTAAATACTTAGTTTTTTAAACTTTTTTTATTTTTTGTTAATCCTTACCCAAGGATATTTTTCAATTGATTTTTAGAGAGTGTGGAAAGGAGGGGGACCAGGGGAGAGACAGAGAAACGAGAGACGAGAGAAACATCACTATGAGAGAGATACATTGATTGGTTGCTTCCCACACATGCACTGATTGGGTCAGGGATTGAACTTGCAGAGCCGACACTCTGACCACTGAGTGAAACAGGCCAGGGCCTAAATACTTACTTTTAACCTTAATCTTTTGATCTTTAAAATAAACTACAATATTTACCTCATTAGGTTGTTGAGGGGATTAAGTAACATGATGTAATACTTGATATTGTATTTTATAAGTACATGCTTGTTTTTCATGCTTAGAATCAATTATATTTCTTACTTTAATGCAATAAAAATATGTAACTTGTATTTATTGACTATGCTATATACTTTGGATAATATGTTGTTTAGTTCCTGCACTGTATTTATAAAATCTAATTGACTATGTGAACTTATACTTACTATATATAAAATAATATATTTAGTAAAAGATGCTACTGTTTACTATATATTTCTCAGTCGTCTGAACTTAGTATTCAAGTTATTCAAATATTGATGGTTTTTCTTACCATAATATATACCATTGGTAATTTTGAAAAGTGTGGTAGCATGTATTTGACTTGACTCATCATTGTTTTCTTTTTGAGAATTTTATCAGACCCTAAATTTTGGGATACATTTATTGTAGTCCAATTGGTTCTTTATATTAGTATAGATACCATTTAAAGAAGTTACCTGTTGCTTTTGTACAGGAATGTATTCACTCTTTTTTTTTCTTTTTTAATTTTTTTTCTTTATTGACTTTAGAGGAAGAGGAAGGGAGAGGGAGAGAGAGAAACATCAGTGAGAGAGAACATCGATTGGCCACCTCCTGCATGCCCCCCACTGGGGATTGAGCCCACAACCTGGGCATGTGCCCTGACCAGGAATCGAACCGGCAACCTCTTGGTGCATAGGTTGATGCTCAACCACTGAGCCACACTGGCTGGGCAGAATGTATTCACTCTTAATGTAATTGAAACCATCATCATATTGTGTGCCAGTAATTCAGTCAACAAATATATATTGAGCTTTTATATGTAAGGTACTTTATAGATAATTTTGGAGGATCATTTTCTAATCCTTAATGAGCTTTTACACTATTGTAGGTTGGCATATGAAAATTTTTTTGGTAAGTTACATTATAAAAATATTAAATACCTTAAAGGAACTAAACTTTAAAAGATATTTTTGTGGAAAAGAGGCCACATAACTCTCATAACATAGTATTTCATATTTACTTTTTTTTTTTTTTATCCTCACCCGAGGACATTTTTCCATTTTTTGTTCAGATAGAGTGGGAGAGAGAGAGAGAGAGAGAGAGAAACATCGATGTGAAAGGGACACATCGAGTGGCTGCCACCCTCACGACCAACCAGGGCCGGGGACAAACTGCAACCGAGGTATGCGCCCTTAGTGGGAACCAAACCCAGATCTCTCTGGACCGCAGGCCGACGCTCTAACCGCTGAACCATATTGGCCAGGGCATATTTACTTTTTAAGTATATTTTATAGTACTAGTAGGGTATACTTGATGTTCAGTAGCATGTGATTTGGAAAATACTAGCATGTATGTTGAAACAATACCTCACTAGTTGCCAAAATGAAGGTCATTGCTGTGACTCATTTTTAACTCTCTTTTTCAGCAATGGATCAAGAATCCAACAAGGCTGCCTGGCCCAAACCAGCAGGAGGATATCAGACAATCACAGGCAGGAGATACGGAAGAAGACATGCATATGTCAGTTTTAAACCTTGCATGACTAGGCATGAAAGAAGCTTAGGTCGAACTGGTGATGACTATGAAGTGTTAGAACTAGATGATGTTCCAAAGGAAAATTCCTCAGGTATGCTACACAAAATTATTTAAGAACTATTAATAAACATGTAGGAATTGATCTTGTAATCTTTGACATCATGAATGGGTTTTTTGTGTGTCTGTGAGTAAAATTCTGTACATTTTGATCAAAATCTGTTCTGAAATTTTTACTTAATTTAAATTTTTATTGAATTAATATTAATATTTAAACATGGAAGAAAATAGAATGTGGCCAATTATTAAAATATAATGGCTCTGGCCAGTTTGGCTTAGCAGTTGAGCGTTGGCCTGCGGACCAGAGAGTCTCGGATTCGGTTCCTGCTAGGGGCACGTACCACAAAAAAAATATATATATAACGACACTGGCATGTAGTGATAACATTCTCACATCCTTCACCCAGAGGAATCTTCATCTTTTAATCAAAAAACTTTTTTTAAATGTGAACTGAGTATATTTTTTCTTACATATTATGTTTAGATTTTTTTTTTTTTTTTTGTAGTGCGGTTTTTTTTTAATCCTCATCCAAGGACATTTTTGCATTCATCTTCAGATAGAGCAGGAGGGAGAGAGAGATTCATCTTCAGATAGAGCAGGAGGGAGAGAGAGAGAAGAGAGAGATAGAAACATCGATGTGAGAGAGAAACATTGACTGGCTGCCACCCACACAACCCCAACTGGGGCCGGGGACAAATTGCAACTGAGGCACGTGCCCTTAGCAGAACCGAACCCGGGACTCTCTGGTCCACGGGCTGATGCTCTAACCGCTGAGTCAAATCAGCCAGGGCTTTTTAAAAAAATTGTCTCTCATAGTAATTTAGTTGGGCTCATTTGATTTAAAAAAATCATTTTATAAAATGTGTCAATTCTTATTATTCAATTAAAATTTCTTAATTTTTCAGTGGTTTAAAAAGTATTTTGCAGATATCCGTGTATTATAGTATATGATTTTGGACTAGAATGTCATCTTCCTCTTGTCTTGAGCAAACTTGGTAATTCTGGATTATTTTACTGCCATTTATCTGTAAGAATCCGAAATCTTAGCTGAGGTCATTCTGTTGAACCTTTTTGTGATATGACAAGACTGTCTTCAGTTATTTATAATTTGTAAACTTTTGTTCCAAGAAATCTCAGATGTCTTCATTTTTATTAGTATTGATAAAAAAAATTAGTCATGCTAAAGTAATTTATAGAATAGATACGATTTTACTCTTAGATTCTGACAAACTGTGGCAAAGAGAATCAACATTGACTTTTTGGTTGTTTTTCATTCATAGCTGTAACATTGAAAGTTAACTCATTGTAGCTATGTTACAACAATCCATTTTGGAGATAGAAATCTAATATATATTTAGAGACTGAGATACAATCTTCTGTATTGACATCAAACACAATAGAGTCTCATTTCTGTTAGATCTGTAATCTGATCTTATAGCCGTCATAAGTATTTTGGAGTTTTTTTACCTGCATGTAATAAAAGAAGTTAAGCTTGAATTGCACACCCCAACAACTGGGAAGGCAATGACTTAGGCCTTTTATGTTTGGTCTTTCATTAGCCTCACCTTTAATGTCTTTTACAGAATATTTTAGGTATTAGAATTTAGGTGAAAAACCTACAAAAGACATCTAAGTGCATGATACCGAGTGACTAAACCATGTCATAAATGAACTTGCAGGGTAACCATTCTGCCCTCCCAGTTAACTAAGGGCAAACAGAAGTACCTGTCAGAGAAATTCTTTTATATTCTCAAGTAAATAATCATTGGTATGATATCTACTTAAATAGCCATTATTAAATCAAATTTTATCTAAATTAATTTCTACAAATATATTTTCTTTTGTACTCTGTGAAGGTTCCAGTCCATTGGATCAAGTTCAGTCTTCTTCTTTATCCAACGATCCTTTATTTGAAAAAAATGAAACAGAAATTCCCATTTGTGATACAGCATTGAATCAAACCATTGAGAGCAGTCCATCCTTTGCTGCAGTACATAATAGTGGGGAAGGCAGGGAGACCTTAGGAAGCAATACAAATCTTCATAATCACTCTGAGGGAGAATATACTCCAGGAGCTTGTAATGCGTCAAGTGTCCAAAATGAAATTGCATTGGCTCATACTGACTCTTATGATCCAGATGGCAGAAATGGAGAGGATGATAATGACCGTCTTCAGCTTTCTGCACAAGTTGTGGAAGATAGTAGATACCAGGAAGCATTCGGCAATACGATATTCGAGTTGGAAAATGGAGAGGTAGAGGCATATACTGGTCTTTCACCACCAGTTCCCTCTTTTAACTGTGAAATACGAGATGAGTTTGAAGAGTTCGATTCAACACCTTTAGTAAAAAGTTTTACTGGTGATACTGAGTTTGTCAATCAGACCAATCAGGAATATCAGAGGTCCTCTTCTGAAGAGGAAATTATTAGAAAGAAAGAACAAAATACCAGCCAGGAAAGACAGAGAGAAAATTCAACTGAAGATTCAGCCTGTGCCCTGGGGCATATTTGCAGTGAACAAAATACCAGAGATAGGGACAGCACACAGGGAAGTTCTCCTGAACAGGTAGTGAGGCCCAAAGTTAGAAAACTGATAAGTTCAAGCCAGGTGGATCAAGAAACAGGTTTCAATAGGCATGAGACTAAACAAAGGAGTGTTCAGAGGTGGAGGGAAGCTTTGGAAGTTGAAGAAAATGGCTCAGATGACCTCTTAATAAAATGTGATGACTACGATGGAGAACATGACTGTATGTTCTTGGATCCACCTTACTCGAGACTTACACAGAGGGAAACAGAAAATAATCAAATAACATCAGAAAGTGGAGCTACAGCAGGAAGGCAAGAAGTTGTGGAGAGCACCTTTTGGAATGGCTGCGGAGATTATTACCAACTATATGACAAGGATGAAGATAGGTAAGGTTTCATTCAGTGCTTTGCCAGATTGTGTAGAGGGCAAAGTGGTCTATGTGCTAGTTCCATTATGTTTGATGGACGGGCTCTCTGACAGTTGTCAGGGAATTAGATATTTTGACTTATCAAATATTCTTACCAAATTCTAACCATACATGCAACCTGGTGGTTAATTTTTTACAGAAACTTTCTTTGAGGTGTTTCAGGAGTTTACAGAAATTATAACCAGGTAATGATTATTATTACAAAAGAATCGATACTAATTATTTTAATTCATTGTATTTCAGTTAATGAAATGCAAGGTAAACATTCATTATATTTTTAAAAATTATATGCTAAGCCAGTTTGGTCTTTAAAAGTAATTGAAACCACAGAAAATTTTGATTCATAATATTGTGTTAACTTTGCCAATATTTATTATTATTACCTGTTTCTTCATTCTTCCTGTTGCTCTTCCTAAAGCTAAGTTCACTTGTTACTTATTTTATTTAGCATTTAGTTTTCATTAACAACTCTGTGTGATGCATACTATTATTTCCCCATTTGTGAATAAGGAAACTAAGGCACAAAAGAGTTAATTAACTTCCTAAGGTCACAAAGCTAGTAAGCACTCGAGCTGGAATTTGAATATCTACTTATTGCCTAAATCCAGACTCTGTGTTCTTCAGCACTACACTGTACTGTTTTCAAGAGAACACTTAACACTTAGTTATTATTGTAATTATTATTACTGTTTAACTAGAAAGCACCACAAAGGAAGAAATTTATCCTTTAGAATATGAATGCATTTTATGTATTTTATTTCATGTCATAAAATTAATAAAAGATATGTTATTTTCTTTGGACATATGAATTAAGTAACTTGTAGAAACAATTGAAATATAATTTCTACACTATCATAGAAGTTTGTAAACTTTAAGATTTAGAATATAATATTTTTGTAACCTACTTTTTTTTAAGCTAAGGGTAAAGGTAGTTAAGAACTTTTTCCTGACTTATTTTAATTTTTTCAGTTTAGGTCCACAATCTTTTATCCAAAAAAGTTCTATAAATGGATATTGGCAGCAAAACTTCATCTGATGTTAACTTACTTGATGACGGATCTGGGTGTGAACTAAAATGAGGCCTTTTTTTCAAGTATTTATAAATTGTGTTGCAGTCATATGAGTGCTTGATTATTGGGTGCTGGCTTAGGCCCCACTGGGAATTGTTAGGTAGTGTTTCTAACCTCGGGGGGAAATCTAAATTCCAAAACATACTTATCCCTATGATTTTTTAATTGGGTTGTTAATTATATTATATCTCTAAGTTACTGTTAAAAAATAAACCAGCCCTGGCCGGTTTGGCTCAGCGGTTAAAGTGTCAGCCCGTGGACCAGAGAATCCTGGGCTTGGTTCCCACTAAGGGCATGTACCTCAGTTGCAGTTTGTCCCTGGCCCCAGTTGGGGTCGTGTAGGTGGCAACCAGTCGATGTGTCTCTCTCACGTCAATGTTTCTCTCTCTCTCTTCCCCCCTTTCTCCCTCCCACTCTATCTGAAGATAAATGCAGAAATGTCCTTGGGTGAAGATAAAAAAAATAAAACAACTTATAGTCTTAGGCAACTTATTTTTTTTTAAAAGTATAATGGTGTTGCATTTTTTCCCCATAACATTTTTGCTTTTTTTTGAGAAAATCATTTAATTTGACTGTGCCGTCTCATTGTGACATACTAATTGAAAATAAAAACCTCTTCTGTTTGCTTTTAATAGTCAGGCCTAATGTTACAAATTGAACTCCCTTACCAAGAACATAACTAAAATTTACTTTGACATATGTAGATATAGGAATTTTGGCCACTTTAGAAATATATAGGATGTCCCCCCAAAATTTATTCACACTTTGAATAATTATAAAGCCAGTGTTTATTAAAATACATTTAATTTGCAAAATGTAATAGAATCTATAGATACTCTGTATACATTTTTTGGAACACCCTGTATAGTGTATATATTTATAAGTGGAAAAGTATTTTATGAATGCATAATCCTTTTCTTCCCTGAAAAATTCTAAATGATCACATAATCACATCTGAAACATTACAATCTATGGGAAAAGCATTGCAGCTGGTAGCAGTGCTCTGAGCTGTTTGACAGGAACTGAGCACTACTTTATTAAATTAGAACTGCAAGGGGAATTTTAATAGGCAGCATATAATTACCAGGCTTGGAATTAGACCAAAGAGCTAAGGTTAATACATTACTCTTTTGAAATATACCCTGAGAACTTTAGTAACTGTTTGAGGACACGATCTTGAGTTTAAAGGACCTTTCAGCCATGCTAGCACATTTTAACCTTGGGCCTAACTGTTCTGAAGAGAGGCATGCCATCTCCTAACCATTTCTTATAGGACTTGTGGTTTCTTTCACAGTTTTTTCTGTCCCTAGGCCTTAATCTTGCTTAAAAGGTAAAAAAATCTTACCTAAGATAAAAATGTTGGGACAGCTTTTTTTGTTGTTGATGTTGGGAGAATAAAAAAAGTATTCGCCATTTATTTGATTTCAATTTGATATATTAAAAAATGATTGATTTAAATCCTCCTGTCAGACTTTGCTTTGGGTATTCTGTAAATGCAGACAATAATGATCCTTGTCTCCCTGGTGTTCGCCAACTTTATGAGGAAGACAAGATGTACAAATTATCACGAGACTAAAATTAAGCTCCTTTTCTCTTCTCTTCAAGTTAGCTGAGGGCCATGAAGAAAGAGCTCCTCTGATCTTCCTGTATCTTGACAAATAAAACATCCATGAGCAGCCATAACATTTTAGCAAACCTTTATATCTTGTTTCCAAGTTCATAGAAATTTAGAAGGAGTAAATTAGAGTTAAATAAACAGCTTTGTTCTTCAGGCATGCTAGGGAGTTACAGATTATAATATTCTGATATAAGGGAAAAAACCAGAAAGTTGTAAAAGGTAGGTACAGTTCAAAAAGGACACCATCTGGGCTTTATTTACTAAATTAAACAGGCTTTTATATTTAAAGAAATTTCTTTTGTACTGCTGTATTACAGCATAGTTAAATGTTAACAATGGTGAAATGTCCTAGACTGCTTAGATCATGTTCAGTATATTGTTTTTTAAAACGCAAAGAATTACATGTTTTAAAACAGTTTCCATCTTGAGTATTTTTTTACATGTTTTTATTGATTTTTTTAGAGAGAGAGAGAGAAACATTAATGTGAGAGAGAAACATCAATCGGCTGCTTCTTGCACTCCCACTACCAGGAATTGAGCCCACAACCCAGGCATGTGCCCTGACCGGGAATCAAACCAGGACCTCTCAGTCCATCAACGACACTCAATCCACTGAGTCAAACTGGCCGGGCCATCCAGAGTATTTTCAATAAAAATCTAAATTTTTTGATTCTCTACTAGTCAGGTAACAAAATTATCTAAACTTTTTACTTTTCCCTAGGCTCCTATATAGTTGAGTATTTATGCATGTGATAAATGCTAGGAAAGAGAAACAAAGCAGTTAGTTTCTTGAGGGATTTAGTGAAGAAGAGGTTGCTTTTGGCTGGTTTTACTTCTAGATCTTATTTCTACGTATGGTTTGTACATAAATTATTTGTCTAGAAATCACATATAATTTTATTCCATATGTGAAAAAAGTTTTTTGGTTCACAATTGAATGCGTAAAGAGTGTAACATTCTAATAAGTTATAGTTGTCTGCTTTTGAATATAGCTCTAAATGCTGATGGAGACAATACTAGACGATATGAAAGTTAAAGTGGTACTTAAGTTAGTTTTTACTTAGAGAATTTAAAAAGTTTAACTCATGTGCTTTTATAATCAAGGTCAAATAGTCCTCCACAATCATTTTGTTTCCTATTTGTTCTGTTGCTTACTCTCCTTGGAAACTTTTAAATTCTTTATCTTTTTGCTTTTAGTTTTCATACACTCCTGTCACTTTTAATAGATAACTTTGTCTCCTGCTTTTCTGGAGATATTGAAATAGTTAAATGTGAACTTTCTGTTTTTCCTCTTCTCCATATCAGAATATCTCAGTATCTATTTCTATTTTCAATTTTTTCAGAGAAGAGAGGTAGCTTTCTCATTCTATGCTTTACAGTCATATCTGGTACCTTACTTATCTATTATCCTTATTTCTAGGTTGCTTCCCTCTACCTCTTATTCTCCAATTTTTCTAAATCTGGGGAAGACGTTCACTTATCTTGCTCCATCTATTAAACTACTTGTCTGTTTGTTTTTTCTTTTCATTGATGTAAATTTTCCATACCCACAACTTCTATTCCTTCACTATCCACTCTTCTTAACTGGCTCCAAATCTAGCTTTCAGTATTATTTGTCTATTCTGTAATGTTCACAATGACCTCCTAATTTCCACAGCCAGGTGATCTTTCTCGGTATTCATTTTCTTTGACTGCAGTGCTACTACTGAGTTGTTTGCTCACCTTTTCCTGCTCCACAGTTTTTCTTCCATGGACCTATGTCTCCTCCAGACCCCAGGGATCAGCATCCTTTTTTAAAAAAATAGTAAATATTTTTTAAGATAGTAAATATTTTAGGCTTTGTGGACTAAAAGATAGAAGTGAGGATATTGTGGAGGTACTTATGTAACCTTTTTAAAAAAAAAATTTTTTTTCCCTTTATTGATTTTAGAGAGAGAGGAAGGGAGAGGGAGAGAGAGAAACATTGATGAGAGAGAACATTGATTGGCCAGCTCCTGCATGTCCCCCACTGGGGATTTGGCCCACAATGTGGGCATGTGCCCTGACCTGGAGTTGAACCAGGACCTCTTGATGCATGGATCAACACTCAACCACTGAGCCACACTGGCTGGACACTTATGTAACCATTTTAAAAGGTAAAAAAAAAAACATTTTTAGCTCCCAGCTCATTAAAAAATAGACATATGCCTGGCCAGTGTGACTCAGTGGATTGAGGGTCGTCCCATGAACTGAGAGGTCCCAGTTCGATTCCTGGTCAGGGCACATGCCCAGGTTGTGGGCTTGATCCCCAATAGGGGGCATGCAAGAGGCAGCCGATTGATGTTTCTCCCTCACAACGATTATTTCTCTCACCCCCTTCTCCTCTCTCTAAAAAATCAATAAAACCATATTTTTAAAAAATGGACAGTGGCTAGATGTGGCTCGTGTGCCAGGGCATAATTTACTGACCTCTGGTGTAAAGAGAGACTAAGATGAAAGCTAATTGGGTAGCCAGGTGGCTGATAATTGCCATTTAGTTAAGACAAACTAGAGGATGTAGATTTTCTTTGGTAGAGAAAAGAGGAAAATGTTGGTATGCTGGAAGGAAATCCAAATGAAAATTCTAAGCAGACAGCTTATATAGTGAAGGAAATAATTGCCACCTTTATTAAATGTTTACCCTTTTCCAAAAATTGTGCTAAACATTTTGTCTGCAGTACTCAAACATCACTCTAGCCCTGATATGTAAAATATTAATATTCTCATTTTACAGATGAGGAAAGTGAGTTTTAGGAAAGTTAAATGCCTGGGCTTGAAATACTAGTAAGTACCAAGCCAGGATCCTAACCCAAATCTGTCTAACTTCAAAGCTTGCTCTTACCAATCTGACATTCCACCGCCAGGGATGAAAAAGAGGCTGTCATAGATGGAACTTTCACATGATATAAAATATATAAATATAGTATTTTGTTTCTTCAGTAAGGAAATTGCCTGTGTTAGGTTCTTTGTTTTTTGTGTTTTTTATTTATAGTAAAAAATCTTAGAGTTGCATAGTCTCCTCTGACTAGCCGTCCAAGTGAATTTATACATTTAGAGCTTTAAATTAGTAATAGACATTAAGTTTGAAAGTTGTCATGGATAAATAATGTTCAGAATGAAATAGTAATAGGAAATTGCTCATGTATTACTTTCTATAACATATCACAGATGTGTATTAATTTCTGGAATGTACTTTAAATAGAATTAATTTTATGCCCTTTTCAAATAAATTAATATCACTAAAAGTTCTCTATTTAAAATCTTGCAACTGCACAGTCTTAGTTAACTTTCAAGAGCTGACAGGTCTTTCACTAATCAGGCTGATCTCCTCAGTCACTTTTCTGGTCATTGTTAAAGAAACTGTGATTTTATACTTATGAAAAATACCATTAAATGCATTGTTGAAGAGGCAGCCATGCCGTAGTGAGCTTAACTGAATAAACAAGATGTCTAGTCCATGATTTAACTCAAAAACAAAATAAATAGTTTTATAGGAGAGGGTCTTGAAAGAATGATCTGGGCCTGAAAGGGAAAATGGTGAAGTGATGGTGGGAGAAACAGTTGTGGTGAGAGTTCACACTGCAGGGACAGTATTTGAAATAGAGCAGTCACGTACCGAGTCTGGTGTGAGAGTGCACTAGTGACTGCGATCACACTGTAGTCAAGCATAGACACCTTTCAAAGTTTAAACTTTTTTCTATAAACCGGAATTCTCCAAAGTGGCGAAACATATTTAGTGGTTCACAGACGAGTGTTACTAATTTTTATAATTATATATTTATTTTAATGGAAATCAGAAAAAAATATAACTAACTCATCAGATTTGGAATTTTATGGATATTGTTTAGGAGGTAACTAAATGCATTTAAGTAAAAAAAAAAAAAAAATACGTTGTTAAAAAAAGATTTGCTGCCCTGGCCGGTTTAACTCAGAGGTTAGAGCGTCAGCCCATAGAACAGAGAGTCCCAGGTTTGGTTCCTATAAAGGGCACATAACTCAGTTGCAATTTGTCCCCGGCCCCTGTTGGGGTTGTGTGGGTGGCAACCAATTGATGTGTCTCTCTCACGTCAGTGTTTCTCTCTCTCTCCCTCCTACTCTATCTGCAGATAAATGGCAAAATATATATATATATATCCTTGGGTGAGAATTAAAAAAAAAATTTGCTAACAGTTATTGAAGGCTTATTATTTACCAGGCACTGTTAGAATGTTTTGTATATATTAACTCATTTACTCCTCACACTAACTCAATGAGCCACTAGACACTCTTATATACACTATTATATTTACCTGATATGTGAAGTGATAAAGACACAGAGAGGTTAAGTAACTTTCCACAGCTGATAAGTGGTAAATTCAAGTCCAGGCAAGTTGACTCCAGAATCTGTGTTTCCAACTCCTTTGCCTTAGGACACAGTATTAATGTACAACTGTAGCAAAAAATATAAGGATAGTAGATAAATGGCTTAAGTTTGTGAAGTACTGCTTTAAGAAAAAAGATCTGTTGAAAAATTTTGGAGTAATATTATAAATCTATTTTATATAAATAGAAGTGAGTGATATTCAGGATGCATTTTTTAAAGTGAGTTGAAAGAGTGGATTAAATTTGGGGGCGCAATTAATAATTGACTAAAATCTACATTTGGAGAAAAGCACTTGAAGGAGGTATTTTTTTTGTTTTTTTTGAGAAATGGGAAAAAGGAGCTGGGATATAAGAACCATTGTACAGAAAGAATAGAAAATTAGAAAGGAATTAAATGTGGGAAGTTTGTGAAGAGTCGAAGATAAGTGCTTTCTAGCCTAAAAGCAGGGTAGCAACATGAGCAGTTAAAAAATGAAGAAAGGGACTTATCTGGCAGATGAATTTTGTTTTTAAGTATAACTTTTGAAAAGGAACATGAAATCTAAAAATGTTTGGTGGGCAGTTAGTGATTTTGAAAGCTTAGCATAGTAGTCAGGGCTGGGGCTATATATTTTTTAATTACCTACTTAGAGGTGAGGGTTATATATGATGAATAATAATGATACAGGCCAAGGCTCTGCTAACTTTTTCTTAAAGAGCAAGACAGTAAATATTTTAGGGTTTTCTAATTAAGAGACAAAGATAAAAATGTAGAAAATCATTTTTAGCTCACAGACCATGTTTAAAAAGGCAGCAGAGCTGATTGGGCCAAAAAGCTGTGGTTTGCTAATCCTTGACATAGGCTTCTTAAATATATTGATTGTTGACATTCTTTTTGTATTAAAATTTGTACATATTAATTATTACATTAATCTGGAAAAGTTCTGAAGTTTCATATGTTAACCATTCTGAACAGAATCGTACTCTGAATAAAATGTTTAAAAATGAGGTTTATTTTAGTATGTAAAAAATTGCCACAGATTAATATAGAAATCTTAATTGCTAAAAACACATCAAAATTGGAGTTGGTAATTTAGCTTTGAATTTGAGCAGCTTCATAGTCAAGGAAACAGTCCAATAAGCTCCTTCAAATTCATTTTCTGGTAGACTTTGACACTGATGCAAGCCTAGAAATGATTTACTTGATCTTAGATTATTCTTTGGGTCACAGAAAGTTTTACAGGTATTTTATTTCCTTTTATTTGCTATTCCAGAGCTATATTGCATTCCTTCTCCAGGATGTTTGTGCCCTTCCGTTCATTGTTTCTTGAAAACTAATATTGATTTTATTTTTTTACTTCTAACTTCTGAGAGCTCAGATTAGTGCTGCTCTTTGTTAATAACATTTTGATCTCTTGGGATCATCTACCGATAGAAGGAGGAACTCACTAACTAGTCTAGATATTAAGAATATATTGTCATCAATAGAGAAAAGACTATTTCTTACCAATTATCACTTCCTTTCAAAAGCATAAACTAAAATTTGTTATTCTTTTGGTTTCTTAAAAGTCAGTGCACAAAAGGAAATCATTAAAGGATTCTTGACAAGAATGGTTGATATGGTTGAAAGGGATGTTTAAGATTTATTTTTAACATTGATAACTAATATTTTTACCTTTGGTAGTATGACTGGTGCTTTAAGAGTAGTTAAATGTAACCAACTTAACCAAAGTTAAATATAACTAAAAATAATTTTGTTGCGGTTTCTTTAGTAACCCTTTTATCAGATGTTTTGGTTTCTAACATAAATATTCTCTTGAATTGAAATATGTTTTGTGTTCACAGTTCTACAGAAGAACTTCACTAAAGATTTGTCAGTGCTACTTTATATGAATTTGAATATATCTTCATTTTAAAGTCTGTGAAAAAGGAAGGAAAAAAATAGTTACGTTTTTAAAACATAGTAATAGTAGAAATTTATTCATAGAAGATATTTAATCAGTTTGTCAAATTAGAAAGTTGTTTTAGTCAGGCCAGGTGAATAATAAATCTATTATTGATTCTGGGTAGCATTTAATTTATAATTATCAAGTTATGTTTAAATTTTTACTTAGAAAGATGTCTAAAATATGAAGAACCTATATATAAGCACCATGGAATTACTTTAGTGAAGAAAATAATAAATTAATAATTCATAACTTGCCATATGCTGTATTCATTTGAAAAAGTTACATTCTGCCCACCTGGAGTGGCTCAGTTGGATCATCATCCCGTGCACAGAAAGGTTGCCAGTTTGATTCTCCAGTCAGGGCTCATACCTAGGTTTAGGGTTCAATCTCCAGTTGGGATGCATACATAAGGCAACTGATCAGTGTTTCTCTCTCACCTCTCTCTCTCTTTCTCTCTCTCTCTCTTTCTCTCTCTCTCTCTCTCTCTCTCTCTCTCTCTCCCTCCATGTCCTCAGGTGAGGATTAAAAAAAAGTTACATTCTGATATATATATATATCATTTGAAAAGTATTTTAAAAATTAAATTGGCCCTGATGAAGCATGTGTGTCATCAGTAGCCCACTCTATACCATGATACCTGGTTAACATTCCAAATGATGAATGCATATATAATGACAGTTTATTTTATTTCTGTTCTAAATTTGCAGTTCAGAATGCAGTGATGGAGAATGGTCTGCTTCTTTGCCTCACCGATTTTCTGGTACAGAAAAAGATCAGTCCTCAAGTGATGAAAGCTGGGAGACTCTTCCAGGAAAAGATGAGAATGAACCTGAACTACAGAGTGATAGCAGTGGTCCTGAAGAAGAAAACCACGAATTATCTCTTCATGAAGGGTATGTTCAACAGTGAGATTTATTGTTTTTATGTGTATTGTACAAGAGTGCTATATATCAAATTCAAATGTTGGGTATGAAGTTAATTGCATTTTCAAGCCTTGTGTAGGACCAGTAGGTCCTACTGATTTTTAAAAAAAATTTTTTATGGTTTTGATGTGTTACAAAGAACAAATTGAAAATACAGGAAATTTCAGTATCTTCTATTAAGATGTAGTAAGTGTTTACACTTTGCTTCATTAAAGAAAACTTGGTCATTTAAAAGATCACTTTGGTTGAGTTAGGTATGAGTGAATTAGAGCTGCCATTGCTAGACAATGGATATAATGGCAAGGGAGATGATGGGGCAACCTCAGGGAATTGGTGATGTATTCAGAAATGTTGGTTTCAACATTGAACTTTATTAGTTGAATGTCTAATTGCATTAAATGATAACCTCCAAAAATCAGTGCTTGATGGTAAACATTTTTTGTCTTTTTCTAACTTTGATGGGAATGCTTTAGTACAAGGGTTGTCCAGCTTATACTGTGAAGGGCCAAATAGTAAATATTTTAAATAGTAAAAGTAGCCCTGGCCGGTTTGGCTCAGCGGTTAGAGCGTCAGCCTGCGGTCCAGAGAGACCCGGGTTCGGTTCCCGCTAAGGGCACGTACCTCGGTTGCAGTTTGTCCCCGGCCCTGGTTGGTCGTGTGGGTGGCAGCCACTCGATGTGTCCCTTCACATCGATGTTTCTCTCTCTCTCTCTTCCTCTCTCTCCCTCCCTCTCTATCTGAACAAAAAATGTCCTCGGGTGAAGATAAAAAAAAAAAAAAAAAAAAAAATAGTAAAAGTAGCCATCGACAATATGTAAATGAATGGGTGTAGCTGTCTTCCAATGAGATTTTATTTATATAAACAGGTGATAGGCTAGAAATAACCTATGGTCCATAGTTTACCAAGCCTTGCTCTAGTATTTCCCCAGGAAGAAAAATTCTGGCTTTTAGGTTAATTTCATTAAAACACACACACACACTTTATTTTAAATCGCAGTAAGGAAATACCCTTATTATTTTATAGATTTCTAGCAAGAATGTTTGCTGATTTTATTAAAGTCTTTTCAGCATCAGTGGAAATGATCATAAAGATTTCTCACTTTTGACCTAATGATCATGAGGAATAATTCTTTTACTATAGATTTCTTAATATTTAGTTGCCCTTGCTTCTTGAAATAAACCCAACATGATCAAATAATCATTGTTTATTCTTGTTACAGTGAGCTGCTGGATTCTGTTTTCTGATATTTTAAATAGGGTTTTAATATTGAGACTCATTGTGCAAACTGTCTCTAGTTTGTTGTCTTGATACAGTTTGATACTTGTTTTACTAAAAGAATGTATTTATTTTTTCTTTTGAATCCTTTGGTGTTTAAATAGCTTATTTATTCCTTTAAATGATGACTTATTTATTCCTTTGAAGTTGCTTAAATAGCTTATTGTTGAAATAGCTTCTTTATTCCTTTAAATGTTGTTAGTATTTGCTTGTGAAACCTTCTAGGCTTGATGACGGAGTATCTTTGTGATAACTTTAATTTTTTTCTATGATAATTAGTTTGTTCTAATATTTAGTCTCTCGTGGGTTATATTTTGGTGAATATGTTTTCATAGGAAAAAAATCTTTCAGCTTTGACTAATAATAAAATTTGTATTTCTCAAAGGGTATAAATTTTCAGCTTGAGGTTAATTCTGGAAGAGAATCTGGGAATAAAATATATTAGAAAATCTGTAAAGAAAGAAATTTACAAATATAATTGGTATTGACAGTGGTAGGTCGAGGTGGGGTTTTTTGCTCATATAGTCTATCATCTTTAATCACTATTATTTAGTTTACTAAGTATTATTAAGCGTTTTATATGTAATATCTATTCACTCAGCAGATATTTATTGAGCATTTAATATGTGCCAAGCATTGTGCTGGATCCTGGGATTATATCAGTTAACAAGACAAATAAGGTTCCCTTGTGAAGCTGATATTATAGTGGGAGAGACATAATAAAAAGATACAAACATAATAAACGAGCCCTGGCCAGTTTGGCTCAGCAGTTAGAGTGTAGGCAGGAGGACCAAAGGGCCATGGGTTTGATTCCTAATCAAGGGCATGTGCATGGGTTGCAGATTCTATCCCAGCTCTATTGGGGTTGTGTGGGAGGCAGCCAATTGATGTGTCTCGCTCACATCGATGTTTCTCTCTTCCTCCATCCCTCCCTTCTACTCTATCAAAAAAAAAAAAAAATCAATGGAAATATATACTTGGGTAAGGGTTAACAAAATAAATAAACAAACAAACATGATAAAGGACAAACTGTGATTACTGTGAACGGAATAAAACACTAGTTTGATAGAAAGTAACTGATAGGGGCCTACATTAATTAGAGCATTCAAGGAGGACTTCTCTTAGGAATTGACCAAGATCTGAAAGATGACAATTTCTAGGAAAAAGCAAAGGTCAAAGCAGAGGTATTGAAAAGGGCTTTACATGTACGAAGGTAGTAGGGCAAAAGTGAATGAGATGACGTGGGCCGAAGCCAGGCTTTGTAGGACAAACAGCATCTGGAATTTATTCAGAGATCAGTGAGATTTTAACTGGAGAAGTCATTGACCTGACACATATTTTGAAAAGATCACTCTAGCTGTTTTGTGGAGATTGAATTCCAAAGGAACTAAAGTTAAAAGGGGGAAAGGGATGCGTTTGGCTTTGGGGCTAGGGGATTATAGTGAGGATTAAGAAAAGTAGAGAGGTTTGAGAATGTTTTCGAGTTATAAATACAATCGGCCCTCATTGCGGTTAATCAGTTCCAGATTCTACCACAATAAATGAATTTCCGTAGGATTCTTTATTTATAAATCAAATATTTTCACAGTTAGAGCATATAAAACCTGTTTATGACCTTCTAAATATGTGTTTTAACATTATTAGTGCCCTCTAGACATGAAATAACACCCTTTAGTCACCATTACACTCGTATTACCCAATATATTAGAGAAAATAAGACATATTAGATGTTACAAATATCATATTATTATTTTACATTTAATCACACACACAGTTCTTACACACAACCACTAACCTATGAAAATAGTGCAACTTGTTCAATGATGAAGCGATGAAGATGAAGAGATGTACTGCATAGCAAAGAAGAGCAAGGTTACTGCTCCTCTGAAGGCACCTCTTCAGTAGGAGAATCTTCAGGTGGTGCAGTCTCTTCAGCAGGTGCATTGTTGTCGTCTTCCGCTGAAGGAGCACTAGGAGTAGGCAGTGGGTGTCTGGGTGTGTGGCTGAAGAACATCGTGATAGGCAGTTGCTGGCGCTGTCTTTTCATGTGTGAGGAGGCTTTTGTTACGGTTCTATCGCTCCGTCAAGTGCATTCCAGAACCGCAATGTACGCACCATTTGTGGGTCCCATTCACCAATCATGTCCTGTACTACCTTAATAGTTCTCACCACTTGAGAGATACACTCAAGTGTAAGGCCAGCTTCCTCCTCCTGACCCCCAGGAACCTCTGGCCGCTCTTCCTCCTCCTCACTCACAGACTTAGTCATCTCCACCAGATCCTCGTCAGTTAAGGGATCTGAATGTGTCTCCAGCAGCTCATCCACGTCATCGCGGGTCATATCCGCGAATCCTTCTCCTCCCAGCATCCGAGCTAGTCTAACTGCCTTATCCACTGCCAAGTTGCTTATATCCTCTAGGGTAAATCCTCTGTAGTCGTGGACAATTTCAGGCCACAACATCTTCCAGCTGGCCTTCATGGTATCCGTCTTTATGTCCTTCAGTGTGGCCTGAATGTTCTTCAGACAGGTCGCGATGGTATACTGCCGCCAGTACTCCTTCAGCAAGAAGTTCTCCTCAAGGTCCGTGCCTTCGACGAGGTGCTGCAGGGTGTTTTGCGGGTAGAGGGCCTTGAACACGCGAACAACACCTTAATCCATGGGCTGGATCAGAGAAGTGGCATTGGGAAGAAGGAACTCAATCTGCACACTGTCGTAGGATAGGTGTTGCCCATGACCACCAGCATTGTCTATGAGGAGAAGGACATTAAACTCGAGTCCCTTCTCCATGAGATACAACTTGACTTGGGGGATGAAGCACTCATGGAACCAGTCCAGTGACAGCTGCTTCGTGATCCAGCCCTTGTCATTGTACATCCAATGCACTGGCAGCAGGTTCTTGTTCTTCTTCAGGGCCCTTGGGTTCTTGGCCTCGTAGATAAGGGCAGGCTTGAGCAAAAATCCCTCAGCATTTCCACACATAATGATAGTCACGCGATCCTTATACACCTTGAAGCCACAGACCTTGGCCTCATCCTTGAAAATGAATGTCCGGGAAGGCATTCTTTTCCAGAATAGTCCTGTTTCATCCATATTGAACACCTGTTCTGGTTGATACTCGCCCTACTCAAGGATCTTTTAGAACGTGTTGTTCACGTAGTCCTCTGCTGCAGGCTGGTCAGCAGAGGAAGCTTCTCCGTGGAGAACAACACTCTTCAGATGATACCTCCTATGGAACTTTTTGAACCAACCCTTGCTTGCCATGAAATCCATGAACATTGCAGAAAAGGGTCCTGGTTGAGTTCATCCACCGTAGAGCGCTGCCTCTCCTTCTCCTGGATGACTAGCAAATCCAATGGAATGTTTTTCTTGCAGCTGTCGCTGATCCAAATGGCTAAAGCAGACTCCGTTTTCACTATGAACTTATTACGACTTGTCACGAATGCTTTGCTTCCTTCTTAAAAGAGACAGTAGCCATTGCACGGATGTTCTTTTCATCTTTACAGGTGGAGTGAACGAACGGCAGACTCATTCAAGTCATAATGTCGGGCATCCTCCACAATTTTCTTGTCATCTTTGATCATATCCAAGAGTTTTAACCTTCTCCTGGATGATAAGCATCTTCCTCCGGCACTTAGTTTAATTGTCAGAAGGCTTAGAAGAAGCAGCACGTTTAGGAGCCATCGTGGGGCTTAGATAAAAGTTCTCAGAAATCGCAAACACTTACAAGAGCAAAGATGCTTCCAATGCATAGTGATGTAGAAGCATGTATGAGAGAAACGAACTTGCATGAGGCTGAGCCAATCAGTGGCCAGGTTAGGAAGAGGATAGGATAGCCAGTCAGTGAATAGCACACTCTGATTGGCTTGGTTTCACCACACCCAATTTCTTGGAAAAAAGATATTGCCCACACACAAGGAGTGGTCGAGCAATTGCACCTGGCATTGAAGGATTTGTGTGGGTGCTCGAATACATAGGCCTACAGTCCATACGTACAGTAATTTTAATTGTGATACAGGGGTATATAATTGACTCAGACAACTGAGCGCGCTCTATATCATTTTCAGTCTCGATCAACTTTTTAATGAATATATTTGAAAATGCAATAAGAGTGAAGCCACAAAAGTTTAAGAGTGAAGTGGCAAAGGATGACTGTAATAGAATGGATCAGGTGTAAGATGATGGAGGAGGAGGACTCAGTCAATTATGACTGGGTATTTTGGTTTGTGTATTGGGTAGATGTTAGTGTCACTGACTGAGATGTAGAAGTCTGGAGAGAAAACTGGGAAGTAGGAATTCTTTTAGAAAGTTTTAAGTGACATTTGGACAGACATGCAGTGTAGATGGCATATAGGCACTTGGATATTTAAATTTCAAGTTTAAGGAAAATGTCCCTGATTGTAGTTAAATATAGAGACTATATGAGTATAAACAAAAACACATTTGTAAGTCATCAGCTACTTTCTTTGATATCCTACAATAATAAAACCCAGTAATTTGGTTATAAAATAAACGTGGGAGGTGAGGAGTACAGAACTAAAACACAGAACAGCATAAGTTGATAAGGGGGAGACCAGAATTGAAATGTATTGTTTGGGAGAGTGTTGAAAGTTAACTTTTGACATAAGTTAAATTTGTATGGTAAAATTTCAAGGGTAGACCACTAAAAGAGTAAACATAGAGTATATATGCTGGAAACCTATAGAGGGAGGAAAAAAAGAATCAAGATGTTGAAAAAGATCATTTAAAGTCAATTCTAATAAAAGTAAAGAAAGGGAGAAAAATGCTTTAAAACGAGAAAAATAGAGATGAAAAATGTAGGATATAGAAACAAGTCCTGCAATAAATATAAATTACCTAATATCTGCTTAAAATCAGTTGGATTTCTTTAAGTTAAATGTTGTTTACAAAAGACATACTTGAACGCGTAAGTATACAGAAAGAATGAAAATAAAAGGGTAGAAAATGATATTGTAGTCAAATACTAACAAAAGTTAACTTTCAACCCTCTGCCAAACAATACTAATTAGAAGAAAATGAAACAGTTATATTAACATTAGCAAAGTAGGCTTAAAGACAAAAAAGCATTACTGGGGAGAGTAAAGATCATTATATAATAAGTCCAATTTACCAGTAAAATACAGCAGTTTTAGATTTGAATGCACCTAATAAAATAGACTCAAAATATATAGAGAATATTGACAAATTTACTATCATATTGGTAAATTTTTTAATACCTTTATGAATTACTGATAATCCATGGATATATAAAAAATTCATCTATCTTTAGCAGATTTTAACTCATTTAAGCACAGTTTAATGAACACTGCATTCTTTGGAATACACAAATACAACTGAACATGTACTAGGTTATAAAGTACAGATGAACACATTTCAAAGAATCTATATCCTGCAGACTGGATTTTCTGACAATAATGCTATTATCTTAGAAATAAATAACCGAAATGTAATTTTTGAAAAAAACCTATGTATTTTAAATTATCCATTCTTTTAAACATCCAGTAGAACAAATAAGAGGATAAATAAAATAAATAAGAGGATACAGCTGCAAATACAATAAAGATTGACTTTTAAAAGAAGTACTATAACCAATGGACATGGACAACAAAGCTGGGGACGGGGCGGGAGGGATGGGGAGGGGGGTGCCAGTGGGGTAAAAAAGGAGAAACATCTGTAACAAAAAAAATAAAAAATTAAAATAAAATCTAAAAAGACTAAAAAAAAAGAGTACTATTAACTTTATACCAGTATATTTGAAAACTTAGAAGAAATAACAAATTTCTAGAAAAATAGAATTTATGAAAACACACTCGAAATATGAAGGCTGATAATACTACAACTTTACAGATTGGTAGTCAATGGTTTAAAATCTTCCCATGGAGAAAAACAACTGATCCAGATGGTTTTAGAGCTGAATTCTCTTAAACTAAACTTCTAAGGATCATGTCACTCTACTCTTCAAAGAACAGAAAAGAGCTGTTTCTTCGAATCATTCTAATAAGACCAATAGAATTTCCTTGACCTGATAAAAAGTATCTAGCAAAAAAAAAAAAAAAAAAATGTAATAGAAATTATTTTCAGTAAAGACGAGAGTGCTTACTAGTACCATTTTCCATAGCCACGGTTGGTGGAGGTCTTAGAATGGCATGATGAAGAAATAAAAGGTAGAAAGATATAAGAAGAGGAAATGAAAAGGAAAGGAAAAATGTGGTAGAATATATTTATAGAATATAAAATCTTAATATGCAGAATATATAAAGAACTTAGAAATCAGTAAAAACAAAACAAAACAAAAAACCATGACAATCTATTTGCAAAATGATCACAACCTTGAGCAGATAATTTACTGAAGAGGAAATATTAATGATGAATAAAAGGTGCTTTATTTATAGTAATGTGTCAAAAGATGCTTAGATCATTAATACTCAGAAGTATATGTTAAGATCACAAAGGTATCATTTTTTTTAACTAACCTATTAGATTAGCAAAAACTAGGAAATCTGACTAAGGGGTTTTGAAAGATATGGATCAATTCTTACACACTGCTTGTTGAGGTACAAAGTAGATCAGATTCACTGAAATTATGTAATAATTATAACATTTACATGGTAGACTGCCCAGCTTGTTCTACTTTTAGGTGTATACTCTGGAGAAACATCCCCATATGGCTCAGAAGTTGTATATAAGATTGTTCTTTGCAGTACTTTTCATGAAAACTATATAACTGGATATAATGCAGATATTAATTACCAGAAAAATTAGTGGTGTATTCATACATGGAATATTATACAACGATGGGAATGAATGAGCCACAGTTATAAGCAGAAACATGGATGAATGCAGAGATACAGTGAAAACCACCATTCCTGGAAAATATTTCATAAAGTTTAAAAACAAGCAGAAGTAATTATCTTGTTTAAGTATACAAAAGTAGTGAAAACTTCTTTCAAAAAGCAATGGAATAACAATAGCAGCATCAAGATAATACTTCTCTTGGGGGGAAAGGGGAGCTTGAAGCCAATGTGTAGAGCACAAGGTATATACTAGTCAATGGTAATATTCTAGTTTGCTGGTTTGGGTGTTGGATTTATGGATATTCAATATAATATGCTTTGTAACTTAAAATAGATTGTATATATTCTGCCTTGGGTAAAAATTAGTTAAAATAACAGGAATTGAAGGTGAGAAAGTGGAGAATAGTCACTATACCCAATTCTTTACAAAAGGGAAGGGACCACAAGTGGATGTTAAACCTAGAAAAGCATTGTCCCCATGCTGAGAAAAACAAGAAGCGTGATTGAATGTTTCAGAAGAGAGTAACTGATAATTATAGGAAAGATCAGATGAAGTCCTTGAGAAGGCAATAAGGATTGCGATCCAGAGGAGAGAGCCTTTAGGAGCAGAGACTCTTCCTTTGTAACTAGTGGGAAGGTTGTAGGTAGGGACAAGTGTAGCTGAGTCTGTAGATTTGCTGGTGGGAGGAAAGAGGAGTCTCTTTGGTGATTTCAATATTCTTCTCATTGTTACCAGATATTGAGAATTGGTCAGGTCAGGAAGGTTGTGAAATTTAAGGAAAGAAGAAAAGGTGGGAAATGGGCTTTCAGAGAGCTGGGCAACAAAGTTATTAGCTAAACACTGAGTAATTGCTTGACAGTAAGTATTAAGTGTCTATTTGAGATTTGTTTTTTAATTTAAAGTTAAATTAGTAACATCATACTTGTGAGTTTTCATTTAGGTTCTTACAGCTGTTATGGTGACTTTATAAACTTTATGTAAATGCTCTTTAAAATTTTTAATAAATATTTTGCCTTTTCTATTAATCAATAGTAAATGTTTTAGAATAAAGAAATAATTCGTCAAATTAAGTGGTGGGATTCCATCTTTGCAATTGGATGACATGGAACCAGGGTACCCTTGATTCTGTAAGCTGTAATTCCCTTTTTAGGATTTTTGACTCCTTTTTCATATTTCAGTTACTTTCCTTTGTACTTTACCTCTAAGATAGGGCTTTGAAATCTTACAAATTTGCTATACAATTAGCCTTATTAAAAGTGAGCTTATACCACCTGGCTGATATGGCTCAGTGGTTGAACGTCAACCCATGCACCAAGTGGTCTCCAGTTTGATTCCCTGTCAGAGTATATGCCCAGGTTGTGGGCCAAATCCCCAGTGGGCATGTAGGAGGAGGCCAGTTGATGTTCTCTCTCATCAATGTTTCTCTCTCTCTCTCTCTCTCTCTCTCTCTCTCTCTCTCTCTCTCTCCCCCTCCCTCTCTCCCTCTCTCTCTCTAAAATCAATAAAGAAAAAAAAATTTTAACATAAAAGTGAGCTTATACCTAAAGCTTGGCAGCTACTTACATGTGTCTTGAGTTATAAAATGAAAACCAGTTAGTTAAATACTAGTTAATTAGGAATATTTAATATACTCCAGGATTTTACAAAATAAATTTCTTATAAGTTTTATTTTATGAAAGCCATGGTCCTTTAAAATATTGGTATTAACTAAAACATCTGAACTTCTGTGCTGCAAATAATGGTTACTCTAATTGCTGATTCATTATCTAAAGGAAGTTACTCAGCCCTGGCCGGTTTGGCTCAGCGGTTGGAGCGTCGGCCTGCGGTCCTGAGAGACCGGGGTTCGGTTCCCGCTAAGGGCGCGTACCTCGGTTGCAGTTTGTCCCCGGCCCTGGTTGGTTGTGCGGGTGGCAGCCCCTCGATGCGTCCCTTCACATCGATGTTTCTCTCTCTCTCTCTCTTCCTCTCTCTCCCTCCCGCTCTATCTGAACAAAAAAAAATGGAAAAATGTCCTCGGGTGAGGATTAAAAAAAAAAAATAAAAAAAAAAATAAAGGAAGTTACTCAGATTTGTAAATCAGAATGGTTAGTAAAGTTTTCAAGAGTTTGATTTGATTTGTCTGCCTTTTCATTTTCTTCATTTCTCAGAAAATTCTATGATGCATGATTATATGGTAGCAAATTTAAAACTTTGTAATGAAATTTTTAAAAAATATTCAGTGTTTTATTAGTATATTTTGATAATTTTAATATTTCTATTCATAAATTGTTATCAAATTTAGTTTCTGTTATTGAGGAGTAGGAATCTTTACTCTTTTCTGGGAAGGAGCAACAGTGTATCTGAAGCTTTGAGGTAAAGGTGTAGACTATAATCAGGAGAATAGATGATGCTGGTCATCTAAGATTTACACTGGAATTAGGTTATGAGGATCCCAAGTAGGGCATTTGCAGCTTTCGGTCATGGTAGTAGCATTCATTTTCTCCAAGCTGGGCTGAAAAATCCTCAAAAGGGAAGGATGAGTTGTCAGTTTCCCTTCCTAGTTGAAATACTTGTGACTCTGGTGGTGGTAGTGGTTAAGTACAGACTTCCAGTCTTCCATATATTGGATTGCTTTTTTGAATTGACCATTTGGAGACATAATTAGATAATATGTCTTTTTAAGTCTCATATTTACTATATATCGTTATAATGGCATTTTGTTGATTTTTGAATTGCCGAAATGAAGAAAGAGCATTAACTGTCTACATTTTTGTGAATATGTTAAATGGAGTGTGTGTCTGTATATGGAGAGAGAAAAAAGACTGAGATACTTACTGTTCTAAATATCTTTAAGGTTTTTGAAACATTTAAACTTATATGCTTACAGTCCCAAGGGGATATTTGTTTCTGTTGTTATCTACACAAAATGAAAAATACTTTGACTCCCATTGTTCAGAATCTTTTTTTTTTTTAAGAGCAAAATTCCTTTTGTGATACTATCAAGATAACTGGTCTAGCACACACATGAAGCTTGCGGAATTTATGTGAAATGGTAGGAATTTATATAAACTTTGTATAACTTGTTGAAAGCATATGCCATGTACCACTTATTTTCCATTTCTGTGACTGTGCTATAATGAATTATTAAAAACAGAATAAAATGTTTAAGTGAAATATGTAGCCAAGAATTGGTTATATAGTAAGAGTATTAATGACATTATAAATTGTTTAGACTCATGATGATTTCTTGTTTTAGGTTTCTTCTTTGAATTAAAAAACCCATACATTAATATTTCTTGACTGAATCATTTTCATTGATATATTTGAATTTTATGTTATATATCTAAAATACAGACTAAGTCATTTTGATATCTATATAATAGGAAAAAGAAATGTATATTTTGAGGAATACATTAGAAATAACAAAAATTTCCAAGGTCTGTTTCAGGCTTAATAGATTGTTTTTTGTTGTTGTTTTTTTTTGAGGATTTATTTTTACATTTGCAACACATATAGAGATAGAGTATCAGTTATATACCAAGCACTTGTTACAGGGGGTGAAAATATAATAAGAGACAACACTGTATGCCCTTGACAAACTCCCAGTCTAGGAAGAGACAAGAGAGTCACCAGAAAAGTTACAGTACAGTGTGGTGGGCGCTCTCATAAAGGAGTGAATAAAGATCTGTTGCTTAGGAATTTTTATTTTTATTTTGTATTTTAAATCCATTTTGGGTTAAATTTTTCATTAGACCTAATTATACACAAAAGGAAAACATTATCTTCATATATTTGACATTAAACCTTATACAAAATAAGTATATTTTTATGCTAATTTCTCTGATTTTACTAGAATGGCTGTACTGGATACTAAATCTTATAAACCTGTTATTCTGAAGTATAATTTAGGATCTGAAATTAAAGAAACATTTATGAGTTTAGGTATGTAAAGAGATACTGTTTTCTGTGTATTTAAAATGTGTTGATTTTTATATGTGGACATTATCTATATCCATTTTATAAATGTTTTTATCCCAAAGTTAAATTTGCACATTGAAATGAATAGATCTCTAATTATAGTTGCTCTTAAAATTGAAATATATAAACTGTTGTCTAACATTATTTCTCATCTTAAAATTCAAACTGAAATTCAGCTTTGCCAAAACTATGCTCTAATATTTTACCTCCTTTTGATACACTAAAAGGTATTTTCTGTTAAATAAAATGAATAAGAAAATCCTACCAGTATAATGATTTTATCTATAAATTTATAAAATTCCTTTTGTTTAATTCAATGCGGCCATGAAATAAATGCCTTTTGTTTCTCATGTAGTATAATTATTTTTTCTCAATTTGATCTTTGTGTCCAAATTTTTGATGTTTTGACTTTTCCATGAGTGCTTAATGTGCATGTTGTGAAATTTAACAATTTGTATATGGCTTCAAGGTTTTGCATCATGCTTAAAATGACAGATTTTCTGTAAATATTTTCCTCAAGATTCTTTTAGTACTTTTATTGTCTTAGAGGTGGTGGGGATACATATACATTTTTTTAAAAAAGTAGATCTGGAATTTACTTAAGGTTAAATACTAACTTAGAGATTTAATCTCCCTCCCTCCAGGTGGATACTCAGTTGTCCCAATATGATTTATTGAATAATTTTTTTCCATGCTGTTCTGAACTGCTTCCTTTCCTTATTTTTTTTGTACCATTGATTTGTCCATCTCTGTCCCTGTCAGCTTATTTTCTAATGGGCAGAAGATTGACAATAAACAAATAACAAAATGATAAGTAAAAGTAAGTTGAATAATGAAAGTAAGCTGCGTGATGTGGTAGCCAGTGACAGGAGAGTTGCTTAAAATGAGTAGTCAAAGACAGACGTCTCCGAGGAGGTGACATTTACCCTGACCTGAATATAGAGGAGGGAATAGTTGTGCAGAAATCTGGTGAAAGCACATTTCATGTAGAGGAAATGGCCCCACTGTAGAAATGATCTCCACGTGTTCCAAGAGTAGAGTGATTAGTAGGAATGTAGTAAATGGAGGAGAGAGGAGTGAAGGGTAACAGTTGGAGAGGAGGGCCAAGGAGAAAGCATGTATTATGTAGGGATCTGTAGGCCAGGTTGAGGAATTTGGATTTTAACTAAAGGGAAACTATTCAAGGGCAGTATTGTAATAATTTTAAATATCTGAGATGAATTTTTTTTTCTCCTGCCAAAAAAGGAAATGTTGGAGATTAGATAATATGTGTATCAAATAAATAGGTTCTTATGTAATTAGGAGCTATTTCTATATACATGGGACCCCATAACAAATTTACTTCTCTTTTAAGTAATTTTACATTTTAAGAAAACAGATTATTAAAAATCATAAGTACCAAGAGTTTAGAACTCAAAGGATAAAGAATCTGCTTGCACTAAATAGAACTCTTTAAAGAACAATTTTCTGATGTGTTTTAAAATAATATTTTTACTTCTCTTAAAATGTTTGTATTAGGGAACAGACATCCTTGGAAGAAGGAGAAATTCCTTGGTTACAGTACAATGAAGTGAATGAAAGCAGTAGTGACGAGGGAAATGAGCCGGCCAATGAATTCGCACAGCCAGAAGCTTTCATGTTGGATGGTAACAATAACCTTGAGGATGACTCCAGCGTGAGTGAAGACTTAGATGTGGACTGGAGGTATGTAGCACAGTGTTATTGCCATGCTTAATTGTTCATTGAGTCGAATTTTTACATGATCCTAAATTACGAAAACTGAATCTCTAATGGCTAAGAAGTATTCTTATTTTCCAGTCTTCTCCTTCAAAGCTCATTTCAGGTATCACTTCCTACAGGTACTCTTTTCTACTTATTTCAGTCAGTGACCTTCTTCTTCTTTGATATTTAGCTCTCTTGAAGCTTACCTTATATCCCGGTGACTTATACACTCACAGTTTGAGATTTCCAACTTTTAAATTTTCTTGTATATGCTAAACATAGCACTTACTTAGTATAATCCTTTTTAAAAAAAAAGTCCTGAATACTATTAGAAGAATTTTAAAACCTGTGATTGAATCAGAATCATAAGAATATAGTTTTCCTTCTATATATATTTTGTTTTATTATTATATTTTTAATCCTCACCCAAGGACATTTTTTTATTTATCTTCAGATAGAGTAGGAGGAAGGGAGAGAGAGAGAGAGGGAGAGGGAGAGGGAGAGAGAAACATTGATGTGAGAAAGACCCATCGACTGGTTGCCTCCCTCCCAACCCCAACCAGGGCTGGGATGAGCCACAACCGAGGTACGTGCCCTTGACCAGAATCGAACCTGCAACTCTTTGGTCCATGGGCCAGTGCTCTAACCACTTAGCAAACAGGCTAGGGCTTTCTGTATATATTTTGTATGGAAAATATAATTATCCCTTTGCAGAGATGTTGAACATATTAAATTTAAGCTGACAAAGAAGAGCTTCAAATAAAAGTAACATAAATTAAGTGGATGATAACAGTCATTACGTTTCATGATATAATGGTTAGAATTTAACTGTTTTTGTTTATAAAGTTAGATGTATCCTTCAAGTGTGCAGTTGCCCTTTGGAAGCAGCTTATTATTGAGATGAAGAAAGGATGTTTGATCCAACTGATCCCTTTTTGTTGTTTTTTTCTAGAAAAAAATATGGCTTGGTACTACCTGTGTTTCCATGTCTGCACAGAAATATTTCTAAGAATTAGTCTGATTTCCCAGTTAAAATGTCATTACAAAAAATTTAGAAAAATAAAGATAAGAAAAACTCATATTTCCTGATAACTCTGCACATTTTTGTTTTTAAGCCCTCCTTTATGTCTACAATTTCTCTTTCTGTATGTGTAGGTGCTTCTCCGAATTGTCCCTGACATGAAACTCAACATCTTGAAATCCTTCTTACCATTTTCTATTCTGCTTCCTAAGAGTGTTGGGGGGTGTTATATGTGCAGAGCAGATTTTGATTGACCATTTTGTGGACATATAAGTGGAGTTTATCACATTTACAAAAGCAATCTGTAATTCTATCTTAAATATTCCCCCTTTCCAGAACCTATTTTCTGGCTTCCCAAACATTATGGAAAATCAGTGGTTTCACCTAGTCCTAGCCTTGCTGATCTTGATGTTCACTTCACTTCCTCCCTCTATCTGCCCATTACTCTTTTACTGAACTTCTTGTTTATCCTGATGTCTTATCTCTTGTGCAAAGTCATTTCTCAGAGAACTTAGCAGATGACAGAATTATCTATTTAGATCATCTGTGTATGTTGGGAGGCTATTTTGATTTTATTATTTTCTATTGCACATTATCAAAATTTTGTAAAAATAATTATTTACAGCTCCATCATACAGATGCTCCATTCCGTAGATGCACTAAAATTGATCATTTCTGCATTGAAATAATGCAGTGAAATTCTCTTCCCTCCCTCCATGAAATTAGTTCTGACTTCAGGTTGTTTTTTGTTTTGTTTTTTATTCCTCACCCAAGGACAATTTTTTCCATTTATCATCAGATAGAGTGGGAGGGAGAGAGAGACAGAGAAACATTAATGTGATAGAGCCACATCACCTGGTTGCCTCCCACACAACCCAACCAGGGCCAGGGACAAACCACAACCCAGGTATGGGCCCCTGGCTGGAATCAAATCTGCAACTCATTGGTCCAAGGGCCAATGCTCTAACCGCTGAGCCAAACCGGCCAGGGCTCAGGTTATTTCTTTAGGACAGATTCATAGGGGTAACATTACTGAGAATTGTGATTTTTAAAAAGATTTTGATATATATTTCTAAATAACTTTGCAAAAGGGTTGTTCCACATAAAAATTTGAAGAAATTATTGAGGTCTTTATTGAATATAATTTAAAGTTAAATTTAAAAACTTTGCATTTTAGCTTCTAATTTATTGACTATATTTTGTGATAAGGATTTAGACATGTTGCTAATTGTCCCAAAATTGGGGGAACTTCATAGTAGTCCTCTTTTTTTAAAATTATATAAAGAATTTTAGCATTCATTTTTTTTAAGATTGAATTTTTTAGTTTTATCTAGATAAATTAATACATTATTTGTTTATATCGTACTGTATTCTGTGGTGGTAGCTAAAGGTTGATAAGGTGAAAATATGGTTTCATTTTCATATTAAAGTAGCAGGTTATTTTTATAACTAAAAGGAATAGCTATGGCAAAGAGCAGCAGTTATCTCTGAAGCCAAAATTTGACCCTTTTTTTTTTTTTCAGTTTCACTACTACTTAGAAAAAAATTTTTTAAGCTTTTGTTTTTATATATATATATATATATATATATATATATATATTTTTTTTTTTTTTTTAGTTTAAAGGAAAATGGAAAAAGTCCTCTATCAAAAGTTTGTTTTGGTGATGTCACAGAAATGTAGAGTAATAATGCCAAGAGAATATCTCATAGATTGGTGTGTGGTAAGAGTTGATGTGGAGAAAATGTGGGTTTGGGATTTAGACAAATCCCAAGTGTACCATTTATTTATTTATTGATAACTACTTAACTGCTTTGTCTTCCTGTAAGAAACTGAGGTTATAATTATTCACCTAATAAGGTTATGAGGAATTTAATTTATATGAATATAACCATGGGATAATAATAAAAATTTTAAAACTATTTTGAAATTATTTATTACAGAAAAATTATAAAAATGGTGCAAAGAATTTTCATGTATTTTTAATTTACAATTCCCTAAATGTTTACATTTACTGTATTTGTGTTTTCTATTTTTTTCAAATTTCTCTCTATATTTATATATTCTCTGTATTTATGGTATTGTTTGACCCGTTTGTGAGTAAGTTACAAACTTGATGCCTCTTTACCTATAAATTTTAGAATGGATTTTCTAAAATCAAAAAGATTTTTCTTATATAACACAGTAAAATTGTCAAAATCAGGAGATTAATACTGATACAGTACTATTATTTAATCCAGAAATTTTCAACCTTTTTCATCTCCTGGTACACATAAACTAATTATTAAAATTCTGCAGCACAGCAAAAAACATATTTTTACTGATCTGACCAAAAAATTAGGTATAATTTTGATTCATTCACACTGGGCAGCTATTATTATGCTGGCTGTGTCATTTTTTTTATTTAACAACCCAAGAGGTCAGTGCCCCTGAATAAATAGTGTCAGATATTACATGTTTTAAAAATTCTTGTGACACACTGGTTGAAAATTGCTGATCTAATCTATAGACCTTATTTAAACATCTATAATTATCCCACTAATCCATCAGAGAGAAATTTCTTTCTAGTTCATTCCAGGACCACTCATTGCATTTATTTACCACGTTTCTTCAGTCTCTATTAATCTTGAACACTCCTCAGTCTTCTTTTGTCTTTCATAACCCTGACATTTTTGAAATGTACAGACCACTTAATTTGTAGAATGTTTTAGTTGTATTTGTCTGTTGTCATGATTAGATTAAAGTTATAAATTTTTATCGAAACACCATTGAAGTAATGTTTTGTCTTAGTTCACGTCAGAAGGCACATGAATTATCCATTACTGGTGATGTTAATTCTGATCACTTGGTTAAGGTGTTAAGGTACTGTCTTTCAGATTTCTTCACTGTACAGTTACCATTTTTCATTCACAGTTAATAGGTGTCAAATGAGAAGATACTTTGAGACTGTATATAACCTGTTTCTTCTCAAACTATCAAACTTCCATCCACTAGTTTTAGTATAATTAGGATTCTTGTCTAAAACAGTTACTACCATGGTGATTACCAAGTGAATGATACTAGGAAATTTAATTTTAGCTGATCATTCTTCAGTGACCAAATTATAACCAGATGTCATGCTTTGAGTGCCTAGATTTATTTAGCCTGGAGAAGAAAATAATTATTAGGAGATATTTGAGTAATCATTTTAAGGAGTTTTCTGCAAAAAAAAAAAGAAGTGGACATAGTTTGTGTTGCTTCAGCAAGCAGTACTAGTGAATTTCACATTCATTAACTTTCAAACATATAATAGGGCTTTCCCACACTGGCACATACCACCTTGAAAAGCAGTGTATTTTCCATATAGAGGGAATAGTTTTACTGTTTTCTTGACTGCCTACTCTGGTGTCAACTCTGTGCTGGGCAACTGAGTACATCCATTCGTGTAATTTACAGAGTAACAGTTAAAATTTTCACATTGTTTAACTATAATTCAGTTAAGTGTGAAGTTAAATTCCTATCTGACTGACTCCAGGGCTCTTCCTCTTTGCTCTACATCTCACTGGTAGATGAAGGAGGACAGGTATTGAAGGGAGGTTGGATTCACTTATTCTTATTTTAATTCTAATTCTAAAACCTGTGATTGTATGAGAATGTCTGTTCCTTTGTACCATATGATACCTGCTGATTTCCAGATAGTATTAAGCTGTAACATATTCTTCATAAGAATACTTCTGTATCTCTGGGCAATAGATTTGTAATTTTAATAATGGCACAAAGGTTGACTTAAAAATATTTTGAGCTAGCTTGTGTAACTCTGCACGTTTCTATGATATCTGATAGAAACATAGAAATCAACAGTAACTTGCCTTTAGGTAGATAAAATAAGCTGAGTTTTTCAGATCTTGGATTTGAGGTGGTGGGAGTTCATTGAGATAATGTGCCCCAAAGAAAACTAAAAATATAGGCCAAGGGCTCAAGAGGGCGTTTGAAACTAGGTAGAAGTTTAGGAATTACCTACAGAGAGGATAATTGAAGAAATGGACTTGAATATAACTCCCAGCAGAGAAAGATTAGAAAAAAGAGGACTGAGAAAATACTTGTGATTTCCAAATTTTGAAATAATTAGTATTTCTGAGACTTGGGGAAAAGGAAGAATCTGTGTATGTCTAGATGTAGAAGAAGGACATTAGCACCAGGTGAAGATGTATTTCTCTTCAAGGAGCTTACAATCTTTGATAAAAAAAAAAATAAGTAAAAATTAGCACTTAGCTCAATGTTTATCAAGGTAAATAATAATGGAGGAGGCCTAGTTCAAAGAAGATAGATTAATGAGAAGGATTTGAAAAAATCCTTTAAAATATTTATTTATTTTAATCCTCACCAGAGATATTTTCTCAAATATCTTCAGATAGAGCGGGGTGGGGGGTACATCATTTGGTTGCCTCTTGCATGACCCTGACCAGGGCCAGAGACAAACCGCAACTGAGGTACGTGCCCTTGGTCGGAGTTGAACCCACGATTCTTTGGTCCGTGGGCCGACATTCTAACTGCTGAGCCATACTGGCTGGGGCCTTAAAAATATTTTTAAGCCCAAAGTAATAAACCAGTACAAGGTAAGAGAAGAAGAAAAAAGTCTTTATCTAATGATAGAATTAAAATAAAGGCAGTAATTCTCTTTATGTTCTCACCTAAACTTAGGTTGGAAACTAAAATAAACAGAAGGAGAAATATATGGGAAATAATTAGGAGGGGGAAAGTACTACCTTTATACCAGTCTTAAGCAGTCCCCAAAGTTAGAACTAGAAATATATAAAGAGAAGGTTTCTACTAACTTTGCACAGTGAGTGTGGCAGCCTATTGGAGAGGTAGTGGTATAACTCCTTATGGTTAGCATTTAACTTTTTTTCTTAGGTTCTTTCTGCCTCTCACCACACAAGATTTATGTTAAAATATTTTAATATTTTCTGCTTGTATGTTTATTGGCTTATCAGTATGTTAATATAATTATGTCTTCAACATAAAGATTTCCCAAATCATGGTTGTTGTTGTTGTTTTTCAGTCTGTTTGATGGCTTTGCAGACGGACTAGGAGTTGCTGAAGCCATTTCTTATGTGGATCCTCAATTCCTCACCTACATGGCACTAGAAGAACGCTTAGCCCAGGCTATGGAGGTATTTTAGTGACTGTGATGCCCATGTATAAGTTGGTGGGGTGCAAAATGATAAAAATCAAAAGTTTTTAACTGCTCTTAATAAAAGTGAATAATTTCCTCATCAGTTTAATAACAATTACTGAATACTGATTACCACCAGTGTGTATATATAAATCACAGTTGACATCCTGCCAATTTTCCCAGTGTTTACTACAAATTGGTTTCCCAGTTTTTACTACAGAATGGAAAATGTTCTGCTTACATTTAGAATATATACTCTTCCTCTATTGAATTATATGGATCTGTGAATCTGAAAATTTTATACACACATGCACAGGTTCATTTGTGAAATAAAATTGAAGATCTCTAAGGATATATTACAAATTACTTCCTTTTTTTGGTTCTCATAGATTCTAAATACTATCATGCTGCTTAATGTAGTTAGAAAATTTACTCCCCCTAGTCCCCACATACCTACACACTTTAATAAATGTAGCACATTTGGTTTCTAAGTTTGTCTTTCTTTTTTAATTTGACTAAAACACAAAAACGTATTTGTAATTGTATTTGCCTAAGGTGAAAAGCCCAACCAATCTGGGGAGACTTCCACTGCACTGGTGGTTTTCATTAAAAGAAGTCTTTCTTTAAATTACTTTTTCTAAAGTGATTTCTAAAGTAAGATGAACAGTAATAATGTGAATGAGTCAAAAGTGAGAGAACAAAAATGATTGAGGAAGCTTTAAGGGACATTATAATAGCATTTATCTTAAAATTTTCTAAGCTTAGAAAGTCCGGTTTAGATTCGTAAGTTAGATAATAGACAGGTAGGTAGATAGAGACAGACTGACCTGTCTATCTACACACACGCATGCACACACACTTAAGTTATCTCTGCTTTGGCATCACTTTTTTTTAATGTGTGTGTAATCTTCCATGGAGATTATTATTCTCGGTTATGTTTTATATGTTCTTGCACATATGTTCTTAAAGTGACCATACTAGGAGAAAAGTCAGAAAGAACATCATGAGACAAGAGACTTTTCCCAGATTTTTTAATTTGCTGGATTCTGACACATAGGAAATAATGGCACAGCATAACTTGCATCAGAAATATATATAAAGATTAAGGATCACTAACTTCCTTGAGCTAAATAAACTTTAAGAGACCACAGTGGAATACATGTATTCTAGGGTCTGCTTTTATAGTCTTGTCCATTCTTATGGCAGTGATTTATGATCTATAATATGAAGATACCTTAAAAAAAAGTTTTGAGAATGAAAAGTGTTGTTATTTGGTTATTTGTTACTAATGGGAAATGTGATATATTGATTGGTATCTTGAAAGAAGAGCCTAAGAGACTGATCATAGGAGATCATGCTAGGAAGAGGCACTAGCAGAATAGACAAAGACAAGAGGCGAGAAAGAGCAAGAGTATGTACAGGGAACTTACATTATTGGCTTCTGCTCTCAGGGAACCCAGTGGCACTGCCACTTTACTATTGTTCCCCATCTATCATTCGGCTTCCGATTAATGGTGTTGTGTCTCCCTTACCCACAGCTTAACAGCCTACTCAGATTTGAGCTTGAGACATGTTTCACACCTAGAGAATCAATACAGTCCTTTCTTTCTATCACTCTCTAGAAATCTTTATTTTTCTGTGTCTAGTACACATTTATTTAATCATTTTGAAAAATGAAACTACAATAATATATCTTTTATTATTTTTTTCCTTTTAGATTTAACACAACACTCTTTAAATGAAACAAAAACAAAATAATAAGACATCGTGCTTTTATTTGATATTTTCTCAAGCAGCCCTAACTCTTTTTGGTAGTAGATGTTTTTATTTCTGTTATTTTTTTAATACTAGACTGATTTTTCTTTTCAGGTAGTGGCTGTTGTGAAAATAGTGACAATAAACATTTGCCTCAGAGCTGTGTCTCAAATTTGAAAGAGAATAGGGCAAAATAGTTTAGATTTTTAACTGTTTGAAACAATATTGAAGCTTATTATTGCTCCAAAACATTTTTAGGAAAAAAGTATACCTTTGCACATTTACATTGACATCTAAAATTTTTGAGCATAAATTCTAAGTAATATTATTTACCCTATCATATCACTTTACAGTAAAAATATGTTCAAGAATTTTTTTTTTTTTTTTAATCCTCACCCGAGGATATTTTTCCATTTTTTTGTACAGATAGAGTGGGAGGGAGAGAGAGGAAGGGAGAGAGAGAGAGAAACATCGACGTGAAGGGACACATCGAGTGGCCGCCACCCACACGACCAACCAGGGCCGGGGACAAACTGCAACCGAAGTACGTGCCCTTAGTGGGAACCGAACCCGGGTCTCTCCGGACCGCAGGCAGACGCTCTAACCGCTGAGCCAAACTGGCCAGGGCTATGTTCAAGAATTTAAATGTAAAAAATAGAGTTAAAATTGTTAGCAGTGTTGATCAAAATCACACGTTTTTATCTAAAATTTATTTTTAAATTTATTGGGGTGACATTGGTTAATAAGATTATATAGGTTTCAAGCATACAATTCTATGATATGTTATCTATATATTGCATATATTAATTTTGATAAATAATTATTTAAACATAAGTAAAATTTTACTGGTAAAATGCATCTCTTAATGATGCATTTTAATTACTTTATGAGTTAATTTTATTTATTCCAAGAATGAGACATAGTTCTTTTTTTTATCTTTATGAATATAACTTTGAGAAATCTTGTTCACATAATTGATAGGGATGGAAGGAGTTTATCATAGCCTTTTCACTCAAGTCTTCTGAGATATTTGCTGAAATTACATCAATTTGACAAGTTGTTCGGATCCTCCTTCAATTTTTTTGAAAGCAGAGGATTGGAAGCCATCCACAGAGATTTGTTATTCAGTCCTTAGAGTTCAGTTTGAACCACGTATTTCAGATTTCTCCTTGGATAGGTAAGAAGTATGCTGTTATTTATAAAGTGAGGACAGAGTAGCATGTTACTGTAACTGCAGGAGCATTCTTACATCAGTTTGAGGAAAGATTACATAAGAAAGTTCATTAAAATTGAGTCTCTTAAGACCCTGCTTGGCCTTGGACCCCTTGGAAAGTCTTTACATACTTAACGGAGCACCTCATATACACTGGGGTGTAGGCCTTAGGCAGGTAGGTAGTACATGAGGCAAGAGCATGGGCTTTTGAGCTAGATTCATTTAGGCTATGTGACCTTGGACAGTGCATTTAATTTTGTTAAGCTTCTGGTCCTCATCTACAAAAATGGGAATAATAACCTTTACTTTGTGGGTTATTGTGAGATTATGTTTAAGCACTTAGCAAAATACTTGGTGCAGTGGGTAAGTTCTCAGTAAATGGCTATATCCAAAGATATATTCAAATCAGTCATCAGCCATCTGGTACTCATCTTACATATCTGGATTCAGTGGTCATTTCAAATCAGTATTAAATCATTTGTTACAAATCTCCATTCTTTTAAAACTCTAAATGCTGTTTTATTCCTTAGGAACTAAATTTTGTGCTGACAAAGGATTGTGTTACTTTAAACCTAGATATATTCCAGTTAGGCTGTTGAAGCTATTTAATTGTCTTTCTAACACTTGGACTAACTTTTGAAAATATTTTGCATTTCTCAGATGTAGATAGATTTTTACATCTTTACAGAGTTTCATAGCAGTGGCTATAAAATAGTTTCTTTTGCTCTTATTGCTTATAAGTGACCCCAGATCAACTTAAATATATATCAGTACCAAGGCAATAAATTCTTTCTACACATATGAAATTCCAGGTATTTATTAGCACTGCAATGTATAGATAATAGAAGGGAAAAATGAACCCACTGAGACAAACATGTATGAAAGCATAGTTAGCCTGGACTAACTCCCTAAAATGGAACTTACTGTAAATAGTATTCTCTCTTTGTTTATGTGTAACACAGATGAGTTCTTGCAGAGTCTATCTTGAGAAGTATATAAGGAATTGGAGGAGATTCATGCCTATAGTTATGTGAGAAAGAAGAGACAAATAACAAGCTCTTTCCATTTTCTATCTCTTGATGGGAAAGTTTAATAGAAAGAATTATTAACTCTAACAGGGGATTAGAGTAATAAGTGATTGCTTAGTAAGGAATAAAGATAATTCTAAATCAGTGGTTCTCAACCTTTGTGATGCCACAACCCTTTAATACAATTCCTCATGTTGTATGTGGGCAGACCTTCCTGGAGATGGATAAAGGAGCAGTGTTTCAGTTCCTAAGACCATCAGAAATAATGGTCTTAGGCGACCCCTGTGAAAGGGTCATTCGATCCCCAAAGGCGTCGCGACCCACAGGTTGAGAACTGCTGTAGAAAATACATATGTAAGGAGCAGCCACCACCTGTAGAGCAAAGATCTCCTCAGGAAGGGGCACCATTCCACTCCAGGGTGGTGCACAGCTGTGGCTTAATGAATGGAGGAGAGCTCAGTGGTGCTGTGCTGGCAGAACTTGTTGGAAATCAGCCCTGTAGAGTGCTAGGGAAGGCTAGTCATAAGGAGATGTCTAACTGGAAGCACTTTGCTACAGAGCCGTCCAAGGGCATGCTGGGGGAATGGACCTGCCCTGGGTGCTTCTGGCTACATGCACAACCAGAGCAAGAAGCTGGAGAAGCTGTGCACATTGCAGGAGTCTGGTGCTGGAGAAAGCCACACCTGTCACAGAAGCCTGCCAAGCAGGCACGCTGGGATTAGAAGGAAACCCCTTTTCCTCTTACACTGTCTCCTCAGCATCCTCTGTGAGCAGGCTTAACAGGACAGATGTCAGAAGGGAAGATATTTAAATGGCCCAAATCCATTTTCACAGGGCTGACAGAAATAGCAAATTTGGATCTAAAGAAGCAATATCAGTATCAATTTGGATAACTGAAACAGTCATCCCTTTCACTACTTGGATTCCATATATACCCTTCTATACACATATGAACTCTCATGCAACAACAATATTACTATATTTCTACCTGACAAGATACAGCTATTCTTACAAATGAAGTTTTCACCCTTTCCCCAGAATGAACAGATGAACCTTTCCAAGAGTCACTGTATCTATTGCTGGCAATAATCATTACTCCACAAATTAAGTCAGTCATACTAAACATTCTTTTATATGAAGATTAAATTGTAGAGTTAACTGCTATATGAAATAAAAATGGGAAGGAGAGAGTTAAAGAAAATAGCAGATACAAGTGAATACACATAACAAGCAAACAGAAACTATGAAGTTACTACTTGTTTCTGTATTTGGTCACAGCTCTAATTGACAGCTATGATTTTCTTCTGTCATAACCCACTCTGTATTTTCTCTGCTGTCAGCAAGAATCTCAGCCAGTTAGGAGTCTTTACTTGCTGAAGTGACCCAAACCTATGCCCTGAGGAGTCTGTGTCGTCAGTTTTCCTGCCCTTTTTAGCTGCTGTAGTTTTCTGGTAATTTTACTGTGGGACATAGAAGTACCAAAGATAAAAGTTCCACGTGAGATTATCACACAATTTTCAAGTCGAGGAAGGCTAGTCTGGAGGGAAAGCTACTTCTACTGGTAAAAGAAGGCCCACTGACTTCAAAATACAGTTGACCCTGTTTTGAACTTATACTTGTATTTTTTTCATCTTTGTAAACAGATAAAATTTCCATATGATTTTCTTAACATTTTCTTTTTTCTAGTTTAATGTAAGAATACAATATATAACATACAAAAAAATGTGTTAATTGACTTATGTTGCCAGTAGAGCTTCCAGTCAACAATAGACTACTAGTAGTTAACTTTTGGGAGAGTCAGAAGTTATATGTGGATTTTTGGCTAACTGGGGGTCAGCTCCTGTGTTATTCAAGTATCAACTGGAGTTGGTTTCATCTGACTACAGCCAGCTGTCCCCATTCGTACTACGTTTCAGAATTGTGTTCTTAAACCAGTCAATGATAACACTTTTTGAAAAACTTGACAAGACTGAGAATTAAGTTCTCATTTTTAAGTCAGCATTTTCCCAATTAAATTTTAGGTCTGATTTTCAGAAATGAGGGATTTTATTAGGGCTGTCATGAACACGCTTTGGTTCTCATGCTGTGCTTCCTTCTTAGAGTTAATGGGCCTGAGTTTGTCATTTTTCTCTTTGTAAATGTGCAAGGGCAATCACATGACAGTTTTTATAGCCATCATTACTCCCATAAGGCCAAGTATAGAAGCCAACTACCTGGGTTCCCAAGACACTTGCCGTAGTTGGCATTTCATTGCAGTTGGCCACAGTGATAGTTTGATTAATTGTGATGCCACTACAGGCCATGGATTGATAGCATCCTTTCCTATTAGCAAGGAGCTCAGCAGTGAGCTCAAGCCCAAAGGCCTAGCCAAATCAATCCCTATCTGCCATTCTTGCTTCATGGGGCCTGATACCAAGTCTGTATCAATCTGCGCTTAGTCACAAGAGAGAACAATAATTTGACCAGGGTAGGCTTAATATAAAAAATTATCGACTATAACAGGAGATTAGAATAATGAGGGATTAGCTACTAGGAAATAACGTGAACTCTATAGAACGTAGGAATAGCAGATTTAAAACAATCCTCTTAGGACTGAGACAGAGCACTCCACCTCTCTGCCCTAGAGGAGGACACCCTAGGACTGAGATGCAGACTGTTGGGAGGACACAGTCAGTGGCTCTTAGAGATGGTTTTGTGCTACTGTGCTGGCAGAAGTTGGTTGAAATCTGCTTTCTGGAGTGCTGCAGTAACTGTTCATAGGGAGGTGACTCACTGGAAGCACGCTGCTACAAAACCACCCAAGGTGGATGCCGTGGAGAGCAGCTGGCTACCTTATACTGTAGCTTTCAGGCCCTGGAGAAGCTACTCACCATGGAGGAGCCTGGTGCTAGAAAAGCCATCTCTGCTGTAAGCCCACACTAGGGAAGCCTGAGCACTGCAGGGGCCTTCCCAGCAAGTCCACTAGAAACAGGAAGCAAAGTCCTTCCTTTCTGTGCTGTCTCTCCAGCGCCCTCTGCTGACAGAGCCTAAGATCAAGCTAGGTGACAAAGAGAAAATCTTTAAAAGGCCCAGATCTATTGTCACAGAGCAGAAATGAAAGGTAAATTTGGAGCTAAGAGGCAGTAATTCAATTACCGGTGCACTAATTTTCTTGTTGCAATATCTCTGCAAATCCAGAGTCAAATTTGGTGTTGAGTATTATTAACTATATTAACACTGATGAACCTTTTTTTCTTTCTCCTTTTTCAGTCCTTACTTTGTTTTAGCCTTGACCTTATCCTTTATTGTAAGCCATTTCAAATCCTTTTTGGAAAGATATGAGTCATTGCTAAAATATCTAGGCTAGATCCTAAGTATACAAAGATTGTTTGCCGCCCTGGCCGGTTTGGCTCAGCGGTTAGAGTGTCGGCCTGCGGTCCAGAGAGACCTGGGTTCGGTTCCCGCTAGGGGCACGTACTTCGGTTCCAGTTTGTCCCCGGCCCTGGTTGGTCGTGCGGTGGCAGCCACTCGATGTGTCCCTTTCACATCGATGTTTCTCTCTCTCTATCTCTTCCTCTCTCTCCCTCCCACTCTATCTGTACAAAAAAAGGAAAAATGTCCTCGGGTGAGGATTGTTTGCCATCCATGAGAACACGTTAGCTATCAGGCAGAATCCTTCTCCTACCTATTTGTTGATTTTTTTTTTTATTGTGGTAACATACACATAACATAAAATTATATTTTTTAAGTATATAGCTGAGTGGCATTAAGTATATTATAAATTATAATTTCCCATTCCCTTTTCTACCCAGCCTGTGGCAACCATCATTCTTTCTGTTTCTATTTTACTATTTGAGGGACCTCATTTACATATAATCATATAATATTTATCCTCCCATGACTGGATTATTTCATAATGCCCTCAAGGTTTATCCATGTTGTAGCATGTGTCAGAACTTCCTTTTCAAGGCTGAATAATATTCCATTGTGTGTGTATATATAAAACATTTTTTCAGCTTTATGGAGAAATTGACATATAACATAAGTTTAACATATGCAGTGTATTGATTTGATGAACTGATATGATGAAGTCATTATCACAGTAGGGTTAGCAAATGCCTCCAATCACCTCATATAATTACCATTTCTTGTGGTGAGAACATTTAAGATTTACCTCTTAGCAATTTTCAAGTATATAGTACAATACCATTAACCATAATCACCATGATGTACAGTAGATCCCCTTAACTTACTCATCTTATCTTATAACTAGAAGTGTGTGCCCTTTAATCAGTACCTCCCCGTTTCTTCCATTCTCCAGCTCCCATAACCATCATCCTGCTCTCTGTTTCTATGAGTTCAGCTCTTTTAGATTCCACATATAAGTTATCTCATACACTATTTGTGTTTCTCTGTCTGACTTACTTTGCTTAGCATAATGCCCAAGGTCCATCCATGTTGTCACAAATGACAGGATTTCCTTCTTTCTCATGGCTGAATAGTATTTCATCATGTATTATATGCCATATCTTTTTAGGCATTCAGTGTTGATGGACGCTCAGGTTGTTTCCATATCTTGGCTATTATGAATAATGCTGCAGTAAACATGGGAGTACAGATACCTCTTCAGGATCCTGATTTTATTTTCTTTAGATATATACTCAGAAGTGGAATTGTTAGATTGTATGATAGTTCTATTTTCTACATTTTAAGGAACTTCTATACTGTTTTCCAGGGTGGTCATACCAATTTATATTCTTAGCAACAGTGTACAAGTATTCACTTATATTCATAGCTTTGCCAATACTTATCACTTGTCTTTTTGGTGATAGCCATTTGGTGACAGGTTTAAGGTGATATCTCATTGTGGTTTTTATTTGCATTTTCCTGATGATTAGTGATGTGAAGCATCTTTTCATGTACCTGTTGGTTATCCCTATGTCTTAGCTAAATGTCTAAGTTCCTCTGCTCGTTTTTTAATCAGATTGTTTTGTTGTTGTTACTGAGTTGCATGACTTTCTTACATGTTTTGGATATTAACTAACCCCTTATCAGATATATGATTTGCAAATATTTTCTTCCAGTTCACAAATTGGCTTTTTATTTTGTTGATTGTTTCCTTCACTGAGCATAGCTTTTTAGTTTGATGTAGTTTCATTTATTTTTGCTTTTGTTGCCTGTGCATTTTTGGTCATTACCAAAAAATCATTGCCAAGACCAATGTCAAAGAACGTTTCCCCAGTGTTTTCTTCTAGGAATTTTGCAGTTTCAGGTCTTATGTTTAAATATTGGCTCCATTTTGAGTTAATTTTTCTGAGTGGTATATTGAAGAGGTCCAGTTTCATTCACATGGTTATTCTTCTTCATGTGATTATCTGGTTTTCCAAGGACTATTTATTGAAGAGATTATCCTTCTCCCATTGAGTATTTTTGGCCCCCGTATCAAATATTGTCTGTACATGCTAGAGTTTATTCCTGGGTTCCTGATTCTGTTCCATTGAACTCTTGTGTCCATTTTAATACAAGTACCATAATGTTTGGATTACTATAATTGTGTGGTATAGTTTGAAATCAAGAAATGTGGTGCCCCCAGCTTTTTTTATTCTTTGCTTTGGCTATTCAGGGTTTTTTTTTGTGATTCCATACAAATTTTACTATTGTTTTTTAAATTTCTGTGAAAATATGCCACTGGACTTTTTATAGGGATTACATTAAATCTGTAGATTGCTTTGGGTAGTATGGACATTTTAATAGTATTAATTCTTCTAATCCATGGAAATGGGATATCTTTCCATTATTTGTGTCCTCAATTTCTTTTATCAGTGTCACGTAGTTTCCAGTGTACAGATCTTTCACCTCTTTGGTTAAGTGTATTCCTAAGTATTTTATTGTTTTGATACTATTACAAATGGGATTATTTCCTTTATTTTTCAGAAATGTCATTGTAATATATAGAAATAAAATCTGATTTTTTTATGTTTCTTTTGTATCCTACAACTTCACTGAATTTATTGATTAGTTTTAACAGGGGTGTGTGTGTGTGTGTGTGTGTGTGTGTGTGTGTGTGTAGTCTTTAAGATTTTCTATATATAAGATTGTATCTGCAAATAGAGACAATTTTACTTACTTCTTTTTGATTGGGATACCTTTTGTTTTTTCCCTTGCCTGATTGCTCTGCTAGGACTTCCAGTACTAAGTTGAACTGGAGTGCTGATCTTAGATGAAAAACTTTCAACCTTTCACTGTTGATTATGATGTTAGCTGTGTGATTTATATTATATATATACCATTGTTATGTTGAGATATCTTCCTTTTATACCCAATTTGTTGAGAGTTTTTACATGAAAGAGTGCTGTGTTTTGGCAAATGCTTTTTATGCATGTATTGAGATGATCGTAAGATTTTTAGCTTTAATTCTATAAATGTGATGTACTATCCTTGCATCCCAGGGGTAAATCACACTTGATCATGGTGTATGATCATTTAAATATTCTGTTGAATTCAGTTTGCTAGTATTTTGTTGAGGATTTTTGTATTTATGTTCATCAGGGTTATGGGCTATAATTTTCTTTTTTTGTACAGTCCTTATCTGACCTTGAATATCAGGGTAATGCTGACCTCATACAATAAGTTTGGGAGTGTTTCCTCCTCCTCATTTTTTTGAAAGAGCTTAAGAAGGATTGGCATTAATTCTTCCACGTTTGATAGAATTTCCCAGGGCTATAACCTGATCCTGGGTTTTTCTTTGTTGGAAGAGTTTTACTTACTGATTCAATTTTCTTGTTTAGACTTTCTATTTCTTCATGATTCATTCTTGATAAGTTGTATGTTTCTAGGAATTTACCCATTTCTTCTAGGTTATCCAATGTGTTTGAACATACTTGTTCATGATAACTCTCCTATGATCGTTTGTATTTCTGGAGTATCAGGGTAATGTCTCCTCTATCATTCTGATTTTATTTGAATCTTCTCTCTTTTTTTCTTTGTCTAGCTAAGGGTTTGTCAACTTTGTTTATCTTACCAAAAAACCCAACTCTTAGTTCTATTGATACTTTCTATTGTTTTTCTGGTCTATACTTCATTTTTTTCTGCTGTGATCTTTATTCTCTTTTCTACTGCCTTTCGGCTCAGTTTGTTCTTTTCTTAGTCCTTGAGGTGTAAAGTTAAGTTGTTTATATCATATTTTTTAACCTTATTATTACTTCCTTGACCCATTGGTTGTTCAGGAGTGTGTTAATTTCCACATATTTGTGAATTTTCCATATTCTTCCTGTTAACAGTTTGTTTCTTGCCATTTTGGTCAGAAAAGATAGTTGGTATGATTTTAGTCTTCTTAAATTTGCTTAGACTTGTTTTGTGACCTATTATATGATCTGTCCTGGAGAATATTCCATGTGCACTTAAGAAGAATATGTATTCTGCTGTTTTAATGTTCTTATAGGTCTATTAGTTTTATTTAATCTAAGGTATAGTTCAAGTCCAGTGTTTCCTTTTTTATTTTCTGTCTGGATGATCTAACTATTGTTGAAAGCAAAGTATTAAAATCCCTTACTGTTATTGTATTTTGGTCTAACCTCACTTATGATCTTTTTTTATTTGCTTAATATATTTAGTTGCTCTAATGTGGGGTGTGTGTTTATTAATGATTTTTATATCCTCTTGATGAGCTGACCCTTTATCATTATAATCTTCTTGGTTTCTTCTTTCTTTTTTTTTGCTTGAAGTTTATTTTGTTTCATGTTAGTGTAGTCCTTCCTGCTCCCTTTGGTTTCCACTTTCATGGAACATCTGTTTTCATTCCTTCACTTTGAGCCTACGTGTGTCCATAAGCTGAAGTGATTCTCTTGTAGGCAGTATATAGTTGGGTCTTGTCTTTTTATTCATCTAACCTCTCTATGCCTTTTGAGTGGATAGTTTATTCAGTTTACTTTTAGAGCAATTATTGATAGATAAGGGCTTACTTATACTATGTTATTGTTGTCTGGCTGTTTTCTAGTTCCTTTGTTTCTCCCTCTCTTGCTATCTTCTTTTATGACTTGATGATTTTCCATAGTGGCATTCTTTGATTGCCTTCTCTTTATCGTTTGTAAATCTGATGCAGATTTTTGCTTCGTAGTTACCATGAGGCTTAACATAAAATATCTTAACAGTCTGTGTTATGCTGATAACATCTATTACATACAAAAGCTCTACCCTTTTATTTCCCCTCATATTTTTGAGGTCACAGTTTATTTATTTTTTATATGTATATTCTTTAACAAATTATTGTAGGTATAGTTATTTGAATACTCTTGTTCTTTAACCTTTGTACTTGAGTAAAGTGGTTAATATACGGTCATATTACAGTATTCGAGTATTCTGAATTTGACAATATGCTTACCTTTACCAATCACATTTATTTATCTGTTTATCTGTCAATAGATACTTGGGTTGTTTCTACCTTTTGGGACTTGTGTATGTAAGTCCTACCTGAAGTTCTAATCTGATTGTGGCCAGAAAGTTGAATCGGTCCACAAAAAGATGAGGGTGCCTTGCACTAGATGATCATATGATCTAATGTTCTTTCTTTTTTTGTTAGAATAATAACTTTATACAAACTTTTGATTTTTTTTTTATCCTTACCCAAGGACATCTTTTCATTTTTTGTTCAGATAGAGTGGGAGGGAGAGAGAGGAAGGGAGGGAGAGAGAGAAACATTGACGTGAAAGGGGCACATGGAGTGGTTGCCACCCATACAACCCAACCGGGGCCGGGGACAAACCACAATTGAGGTACATGCCCTTAGCAGGAACCGAACCCGGGTCTCTCTGAACTATAGGCCAACACTCCAGCCGCTGAGCCAAACTGGCGAGGGCTATACAAACTTTTGAAGCCCCATATAAAGTTCACAACCCAGATAACCTAATAATACCTGGTGAACTAGTAATGTGGGTGTGCCACCTCTGTGATAGTAGTAGATACTGCTATTCAGAAATGCAGTTTTTGATTCCATACCTTGAATATCTATTAACCATGGCCACATTTTATCTTTCATGAGTGAACCTGTTCAAAATGTTTACATCTTTATAGTACTGATCCCATGCATATGGACACTCATAAGTTGGATGACGTAACCACTCTTCTGAAAATATAAATATGATGGGGCAAGTAGATGGTTATTGTATTTGGCACATTGAGACAAGATAGAACTTTTGTTATACTTGTGAAAAGTAGGGCTTTTATATTTTGGTATGTTTTTGATGTTTTGGTTTGATGGTGGTGATGATGCTTTCTTTTGAAAGGAGGCAAAAAGGCCAGGGGACTGAAGCAAAAGAAACTAACAGGAAGAGACTAATGATGGATATAATGTTGGAAGATGCCTTAAGAATAGTTTCTGGCCCTGACCAGTTTGGCTCAGCGATTAGAGCGTCAGCCTGCGGTCCGGAGAGACCCAGGTTCGGTTCCCGCTAAGGGCATGTACTTCTGTTGCAGTTTGTCCCCGGCCCTGGTTGGTCGTGCGGGTGGCAGCCACTCGATGTGTCCCTTCACGTCGATGTTTCTCACTCTCTCTCCCTCCCACTCTATCTGTACAAAAAATGGAAAAAATATCCTCGGGTGAGGATAAAAAAATTAAAAAAAAAAAAGAATAGTTTCTGTTACTGTGTTAAAGTGTTTCCTAACAAAGAACTGTGACTTGTATTTTTCAGACTGCCTTGGCACATTTAGAGTCTCTTGCAGTAGATGTTGAGGTGGCCAATCCACCAGCCAGTAAGGAAAGCATTGATGGTCTTCCAGAGACACTTGTTCTTGAAGATCACACTGGTAAGGGCAAAGTTGACCTCTGATGTTGAATGACACATTGCATGATTAAGTATATGATCAATGCACCCAGAAGATAAAAATACTATTAGACACTTCTATTAGATTTTCTATGAAACCAGATTCTGACAAACTTTTATCTAGTGGAAGAATATTTGTAATTTATTAAATGATAGGTTGGGACAAATGTTTCCTAGTCAAGTTTCTACAAAAGCAGTGTTTATTAAATTTCAAATTGTCATATATTAGAAACATGTTTTGACAATTCATTGATCAAAGTCTGGTTCATTTGTCTTTTACAGGTATCATTTGTGAGTTCACATGTTGATTTTCAGTTTTATTAAAATTGAATTTTATTGGACTAATATATCGAATTACTTGTCATTTTCAGCTATTGGTCAGGAGCAGTGCTGTCCAATCTGTTGCAGTGAGTATATTAAGGATGATATAGCAACAGAATTACCCTGCCACCATTTCTTTCACAAACCTTGTGTCTCAATTTGGCTGCAAAAGGTGAGTTTTAGATTTACTTCTTTTAAGTTAATATTTTAGTAGTTTTCTCCTGCAAGTTAATGATGATAGTGATGTCTTTTAATCCTGTTTTATTTAGTTACATACTTGTAGTAGGTTTGAGTTGAGTTTAATTCAATTTAATTAAAATTAGTTTTCTCTTAATGACTACAGATTAATGATAATATCAAACTATTTTACTTTACTAGCATTGTCTAAAGAGCAATATAGACAACATGAACTACTTAACATATTTAATCATATTCTGGAAATTTTGTGTTTTGAAAAGAATCTCAAGCAAAGATGTTTTTGGCACTACTTAGAGTACTGTAACAATAGACTGATAAGCTGTTAATATGTATCAGTGTCACTGAAAATGTATTTGTTTTGTTTTTAAGATAATGATACTGTTTTGTCTTTCTTAAGATACTTATGTGGCAATGAAGACCTTTTCATTGGCTATGAACTTGTTTTTCCTCCCTCTAGTCAGGAACATGCCCTGTGTGCCGCCGTCATTTCCCACCTGCAGTTATCGAAGCATCTGCAGCTGCTGCCTCTGAGCCTGGTCACGACGCCCCACCTTCAAATGACAGTACTGCAGAAGCTCCTTAAACCTGAACACTTGCGTGAGATCAGTCTATCAGAGTAAATCTGCAAATTCCTTCTAAACGTGATGTGCAAATAATTATATATAAATATATTAAAATGCTATATATAGTCTATGCCATAGTTTAGAAAGAGAATATTGACCTTTCTAAACTAAATTTAGGTTTGCAGAAAGTACTAACATTTTCAAGCCGAGTGTTGAAGCAGTACATCCATTTTTTTTAGTTGAAGATGTTGATATTAATTGTAAAAGTCAAGCTTATCACTTAACTCTCTCCAGAAGAAATAATCGTCTATGTGGCACGCATTATTGGTTTTTTCTGAAGTACTGCCACTGAGTGATTATGATAAAGCTCTCCTATTTGCATCAAATGTGAAGACTACAACAGTAGTAAAATTTGGTTTCATTGGAAATAAAAAGGATTCTAAAGCATGCTTTTTCATTGGTCCCTTTGCCTTTTGCTACATCAAAACCCCTTGGTTTATAATACTAAGTGGTTTTTTAGGAACGTGTCTAGTCTTCCATCTTTGTTGAAAATCAGGACTTTCTAAGAATGTCAAACAAACGCTGAAATTCTGGCTAGAGCATCACAAAATTTCAAAATCTTAAATATCCCTGGAAATGGTTAGGTAGTAAAGTGAATTATTATTTTTTTTAATGTTGGATGTGCTTAAAGTAAGGTCAGTAAAGCATATGAACAATCTAGTGTGCTCAGCACTTAATAATAAGATGAATTAGATGGCCTTATAGAAATCTTTTCTACTTGGTTAAAATTATACTTGAAGGTCCAGAACATGCATGGCATATTTGTTAAATAACTATTGGGTATAGTTTAAGGTAATTTTGGTTCTGGAATATTTCGGAAAGTCTGAAAACATGCATAAAGTGTTTTTAACACTCATTTTGTTGTATCCTAAAGGAAAATCTGAAACCTTAAAAAAACTACATTAACTGTTCTGACTTGTATAAAGCATAATATTGATGGGTATAGGACAGATTTGGCCATACCCTTTTACAACATATCTAAACCTTACTGTGTTATAATTTATTTCTTTAAAGTATTCCTGAACAAAGATTATTTATATTACATAATCAGTATTTGTTTCTTTACACTAATTTATTTTGATAAGGTTATTCACTTGGAACTAAAATTAAAATAGGTAGTTTCAAATTAAGCCAAATTAAGCCGTGGCTGAAAAGGGAATAGATTATATGATTGCCTAGTGACTGTGTGAGCAGAACTTAACATGTAACACAGCTTCTTTCTTATTTTCCTTTGTTTAAAGGAGAAAAGAAGATCCTGACCTCAGATTTACCCTCTAAAAGAGTTCTGTTCAAAAGCTTCTACAAAAGTAAGGAAGTCAGCTTTCCTTATTCTTTTTTATGGGAAATTGACCTACAAGGTCATCTTCATAATTACATAACCCCAAACTAAGACTGCACCGCATTTTGTGTAGGTGATCACACCCAATAGGCAATTATGTATAAACATGGACGTAATGTTTAACTTACAGATATGATTCAATATCAAACACCCGAGAATGATGGCTGTTAGAATACCGCATTTGAGCAAGTAAAATAGTAAAGCACATAGTGAATGTACATTCATTTGAGTAGTACATTGATAATTTAGTTTGGACATATAAAAGGAGTGTTTATGTGGCTTTCCAAATGCAAAATTACATTTATTTGTGTAATTTTTGAGTATTTATATTCCATCTCTTTTCATTCTTAAAAATAAATTTTCACTGTTGTCACATTTGAGGCATAAATATAAGGAACATAACACTTGCATTCTAATTTTTGCATATATTGTAAATGTGTCTGGTATTTACAGCAAAATACTGTGTATCCTTTGATGAGTAAAACAAAGCTGAACATTGCATGCATGTAATGTGGTGACTTTGTAATCGAGGGCTCTTTGGGGCTCCTGTGACTTTGGAAATGCTTACATACAGGCCTTAATGTTGCATTAGCTAGCATGTTTCCTTCTGATGTATATAGTCTCTGTTGTATAAACTAATCTTTGCTTGTTTTCTACTCTGTGATCTTACCATACCATATTTCATTGATGATCAGTTAGTGTCAAGGAGTCAAATCAGATTAAAATTAATCCACACGTGTATATTGTGAAAATCTGTGGCTAGTAGGATTTTTGTTTGTTTTTTGGTTTCCAGAAATTTGTGGCTAGTATGTTTTTTGTTGTTGTTGTTTCCTTTGAGTAATATTGATCAGTTGTGATACCTACTGGTTAAACTGACCACTACAAATTTTTTTGTAATAAGCCACACATTATATTTAGGCAATATTAAAGGACCTTGGTTTTCTTTTCCTAGATAGCAGCTGTTCCAAAGAAAATATTTCTTCTTTGCCTGTTAAGATTTAGCTATTATTTGCCAGTTGTTTTGAGGTTTTCGTTCCAAACTCAACCAGCAGTGTTGAGAGCTGAACATAAGATAGCTGTTGTACTTTTTGCTTTCCGTCTGCTTCTGTCCTTCATTCTTGGCTCCCTGTTATCTATAAACAGCTGCTATGAAGGAGAAAAGTTGAATAAGAGTTGGCTTATAACAATTTTTAAAGAAAATTGAGGTTTTAGGATTTTCATTGTGACAAGCTGATGAAAGCTGAGGTTGACAAGTTCAGACACCAAAATATTGTTTGATCAGATCTTGAATCCTTTTGTAAAAGTTAAGACTATATGAAGGTAAATTAGATATAAATATAAGTAATAAAAATGTTTTTCACTTATTTCTCTACTATATGTTAAGTGACTTGACCTAATTTTATTTTTTTTTAAACATTTTCTCTTTTCATGTAATATAAATGCTGATATTTAAAGGTAAATCCATGTGGATTTCTTTTTTGTTTCTTAATTGTTTATCTCTAAGCTAACTAACTTTTAAGATTATTTGTGATCTGGATTTATATATAAGCTGTTAAATATATATGAACTGTTAAAATGGAATGCAAGTTTTTCAAAAGCCCAGGTCTAACTGTAATGATTGGTTTATTGTTCTACAACTCCAGTCTATCATTTTCCATGTAAATCATAAACAATAAACAGGATATACTCAGTGGTCATTTCTAATATTTAATTGTGCAGTCGTATCACTTCTATAATGTAACTCGTGGAGGATTTAGAATTAATGCCAAAGAATACCGCTGTCAAGAAGGTCTGAAACAGGCTCCAGAGCACATGATTTTGTAGTCCTTGAACTATGATCTAAGAAGGCCCGGAGACAGAGCCCAGCTATATAGAAGTAGTTGATGGACTTTTTTCTGAAAGGTTCTGAAGGAGTAGTCTCTGCTATCTGCTGTCCACCGCCATAGCAATCCAGTATGTTCAGCAAAGCCCGACTTCCACACTAACTCAGGTCTGCAGAAACCCTCCGAAGTTCCAGGGTGGATGCCCGCCTCACTTCAGTGCCTTCTCCAAATCGGGTGTGGCAGTAATGTCAGATCTACCTCATGGTTTCCAAAAGGTTCAAAAACCTCACCCATTTCAGAAGGGTAAGCTGAGAACAATTATGCCTGTATTAAGTTACAAAACTATAATCATCTTGTTTGGAAGCTTTTGGAAAGTTTATAATTCTGATTTTCCCTTAATATAATAAACATTTACTAGAATCATGCAATCTCAGCCTGGCCGGTGTGGCTCAGTGGATTGAGCATCGTCCCATGGACTGAGAGGTCCCAGTTCGATTCCCAGTCAGGGCACATGCCTGGGTTGCTCACATCAATGTCCTAGCTCTCTCTCAAAAATCAATAAAAACATTATTTTTTTAAAAAGAAAAGTGCAATCGCAGAGCTAGAAACAGCAATGGTACACACCTCTCTCTAATGCCAAAATCTATTTATAATTTTGTCATATGATTTTTATGAAGGTGCTGCTTCAGAGGATGGATTTTATTCATTGTTAGAATTGTCACTCAGGTGCTTTTGTAAATAGCATGCATTTGGAACTACATAGAAAGGCCCTGTCTCTTGTGTGTTGCCACCTCTTCATATCTTCCCCAGGCTTCACACTTTTCTCAGATCTTGCATGACCAGCCTGGCATTGGCTCTTTCAGTCCCTGTCTTAAATATGGTGCTCAGAACCAAACACGGTTCTTCTGTGGTCTGACTAGAGCTGGGTCCAGAAGCATTGCTGCCTACTTCACGGTGATCTCATACGACTGGTCTGTGTTGGTGTTATCATTGCTGTCGTTACTGGGCAAGCATATCACATTGTTGTCTCTTGCTGAACGTTGCAGGCATTGCTGGTAAGTCAAGTCCACTCCTAATAATTACTTAATTCATCCTTACTAAATTTAATTTGTAAAGATCCTGTGACCCCTGATTCTTCCTTTTAGCCTTGTGTCAGTTCGTTTTGATGTCCAAGTCATTGATAAATACTGACAAGAACAGGATGAAATACAGACCCTCTTCAGAATGCCACTATAGACTGCCCTCCAGGTGACTTTGATCCATTCATCAGTACTTGGGATATAGTTGTTAAAGCAACCACGAGGCACTTATATGCTCATGTTTCTTTATCTTCCCTAAAAGGACAATAAGACATTTGTCGTGTTTGGCCGACAGGCAGATTACGTGGAAACAGCCTTTCCTGCTAGTGTACTGAATCAAGAAAGGAAATGTTAGTGGGAAGTCGCTCATTCTTAGTGAAACCAAACTGCCTCCTTTTCAACTACCACATGCCATGTGTTTATTAATCTGACCTAGAATTTGATAAGTGATCAATCAATATCCATCTCATTTTTATAATTTTTGGAGTCTGCTTTTCCCTCCAAAAAGTGTGGTATTTGAAGTAACACACTTTGACAAGTCACTTGAACTCTCTGCTTCTGTTTTCTCTGTAAAGTAACGATTAAATTACGGGTTTAGTACCACTCTATTTGTTCATGGATACAGTTTTGAAAAAAATGTTTTTTATTAATGTGCAGTCATGGGAAAATATGGTCGCTTCCATCTTTGCTTAATTTTGGCACTACCTTTAGGGTTGATCAACATTTCAGATGAAAACCTACAAAGCAGCTTAGCCCTTTCTTAGGAGGTGAAAGAATTTAACAGAGAACTTTATTAAATCACAATAAATAAAATTTAATTAATTGTAGTTTTAATAAAAGACTACATGCCTGGACATGGCGATTTATTTCATCTTGGATTCTTAGGTTGTAATCAGTATACAGTTTCTGTAGTGAAAAAATGTCTTTTTTATATTTTTAGAAAGATACTACCTCAAACATTCACTGTAAGAGAAATTCTCCATGAAATTCTCATTTCTTTTCCTTTGATTATAACACAGTATTTCTTCCTTAATAAGATTCATTTTAAAAAAGTATTTTTACATTATAAGAATAGTTCCCATTTATGAAGTGCGAAATATTAGACATTGTGTTAGGCTCTCCGTTTCAGCTAATAATTCATAATGAATCTGCAGGGTAGGTTGTGTTGTCCTAACTTTGCAACTAAAAAATTGAGTCCTGATTCTTAGGCAAGAGCCTGAGGGTTCTTTCTGGTTTGCCCACCTTCCTTGGTAGGAGCGTCCTGTCTGACCAATGCTAATATTTAACTAAGGTTTTTGAGATGCAGTCTGAGTTTTAAAACTGGGGGTGGGCAGTGGAAAGAGTGTTCAAAATTCTGAAAAAAAAAATTTTTGTTTTTTCTTATTTTGCTAAATTGCTGTAAAGAGACATGTTTGCCCTAAGTAATGTACTCCTGACCAAGGTTCTAATGACCTGATTAGTGGAGTTTCTTAGTCACCATTAAGATCTTCTGAGAACTTCTTTTGCCCGATGGTTTGGGATCCTTAAATTATTCTGCAGAGACTCTCTGTGGCCTGACAAGTGTATTGCATCTTGTTGTCTCCAACCAGAGACCTCACCAGTGCAGACACCCGTCTGCAAGCAGCAGCTGCTACCTTTTCAAAGTATCTGGATTTCTTCCTTCAGAAGTCAGGACACTGGCCCTCACAATCGCAGTCACTCCAAAGAGGCGAGAACCTACCCCCAAACTGTTTCATCAGTAAGAACAGACATTTGACAGGGTTTCCTTTCTATCTCAGCCCTTAAATGCTATTTTAAAGTATTTCCAGGCAGTTAACTATGCTGTAGTTCTATTTGCCTTTTATCTCCATTTCTTTCTAAAAGAACCCAAGTGTTACAGACAGCTGTGTAAGGGGCTTCGCCACAGAACATTGTACTGACTGGCCTTTGAATTCCTCCTCTTGACCTGGACCCAGGATCCTTCAGCCATGGCTTTGTAGTACCCAAGGTGTTAGTTTAAGTTCCCAGTGAGGACAGATGGGCATCGGGATGGGGAGCTTACAAAGTTAACCTTGTCTGAAGGCAAGCTCTAGCTTAGATCGGATGACAGTGAATCACAAGTGAAGACCTTGGCTAAACCACCTCTAAACGAGTAAATAGCACCTGAAAGATGTTTAAATGTTTTAAATAAAAATTAGTGAGCTTATTAAAATAATATATTAGGACATACCAGTGTGGAATCCTCCCTGAATCTGCTAGGGGAGGGAAAAAAGTCTTCATCAAACCTGACAAATGACTGTGTATCCTGAGCATCTGTCCATTTAACAGATGTTTATCAGGTGTCTACTCTGGCACAACTGTAACAAGGGAGCCAAACTCCCTGGCCTCCCAGCGTGTCCTATGTAGTTAGGAGAATTATATTTTGTCTTCCTCCCCACCCCCAGCAGCTGGATTCACTATATGGGGGGGGGGGGGGTTCCACTTGGGCCAGGGCTCACGGAGCCTTAGGAGCCCTTCCGCGGGTATCCAACAGAGAAACAACCGAAGCAGGGAAAGAAGTGCTGAGCCCCCAGGTGGCTGACTCCTGGCAACTACCCTCAGGCCTACAGATCCGTAGCTATGTTGCTCTATTTATAGCAGCGGTTCTCCACCTGTGGGTCATGACCCCTTTGGGGGTCGAACGACCCTTCACAGGGGTCACCTAAGACCATCGGAAAACACATTTTCTATGGCGATTCATAACAGTAGCAAAATTACAGGTATGAAGTAGCAATGAAAATAATTTTATGGTTGGGGGTCACCACATAAGGAACGGTATTAAAGGGTCGCGGCATTAGGAAGGTGGAGAACCACTGATTTATAGGGTGATCTCTTGGGAGGTTACATGCCCTCTGGCCCCCAGCAGACCTCCATGTCTCATAACCAGGGAAGTGTAAAAAGTTTCCCAGAGGTGGGGCCGAGAAGAATGGGCAGAAGCAAACAGAAGTGTTTCACCGTATTTCCTGTGATGTATTTTTATTAACTTTCTCTTCTACTGCCTGTACTCGAAGGCATTTACATGTAAGCATCCAGTGTGTTTTCACCCAGAAAATGGAACATAAAACAGGCAGTTCCGAAACATTGCATTCCTGCTGGGTGTATAGCCTCGTACATGATACAGTAAACGTTTGGATAACCTGCTGGTGGACCGAGGATGGGCTAACACACCCTGAAACTGTCTCACTAGGGGCTTGACAAGGAGTACGGACCGCTGTCAAATTGTCAGACTTGCTACATGGTGATTCTCACAGCAGCTGAATGAACCAAATGTGAAAACAGGCTGTTGGCAGCCAGGGTGGTAAATGCTGTGCGGGTGTGAGCGTGTTGGGATCGCCCTGCCTGACTTGGCGGCAGCACCGTGGTATACAAAGGTGCCACATCAGGCGTGCCAGGGCTCCGGGAGGGGCAGTGTCAAGCGGTCCTGCTGGCTCCTGTCTCTCCCGCTCCCTCTGCTGTAGAATGCATTTGTTCTCCCCAGAATAAGGCCCTGGGGAATCCCTGAGAGCTTTTTTGTTCCGTATGTTGGTGACACTTCATAAAGAGGAAGGGGCCCTGGCCAGTTTGGCTCAGCAGTTAGAGCATTAGCCCGCGGACCAGAGACTCGGGGTCAATTCTGGTCAAGGGCACGTACCTCACTTGTGGTTCATGCAGGAGGCAGCCAATCGATGTCTCTCTCTCTCTCCCTCCCTCCCATTCTGTCTGAAGATAAATGGGAAAACATCCTCAGGTGAGGATTTAAAAGAAAAACGAGAGGAAGGGGCGCGGAGGGCTGCATCAGACGGCCGGGCTGCATCAGACGGCCTCGCTGCAGTGCCTGCCATGACGGGGTCCACGGAAAATGTAGGCTGAGGAGACCCCAGTCTCAGAGGGCTGCTGGCAGAGCCTTTGCCCAGAGCTAGACATTGTCTGTCATCTTGGTAAGGAGACAAATCTGCCCTCTGCCCTGGTGGTAGGGGAGGATAATATCTGTCTTCAGCTTTTCCGTACAAACTCTGAAAAGATGGTACAGAACAAAGCTGTCAGTGCCTCTTGCTCGGAAGACTCGAGAAACACAAGGAACCCAGCACTCGTCTCCCAACACCCACGGCCTTGCTGAAGGGGGACGGTACACAGCAGCTCACAACCCCCTCCCGGCCAGAGTGCGGAGACCGGCGGGCGGACTCCAGGCCCATCTATCGGAGGTTGGCCAGTGACCAAGCACGAAAGGCGAGGCAGGCGGCCAGGTTCTCTCCTGATTTATGTTGGGAAACAGGGAATTCCCAAACGGAAACGGGAGCTGAAGCAAAGGGGTGGCATGAGGAGGAATATTCAATTTGCGAGCAGCGTTGTCATGCTTTAGTGACAAGGAAGTTGAAAATAAGAGCAACTCAAAACCACGGGTGGGAGAAGAAATCAAGGGCGAATTGAAAAGGATGCCAGCTGTGGTGGAGAGAAGGCAGCTGGGCCTCGCTGCTGGTGGAACACCACACAGGTGGCCGTAGCTGTCCTTTCCCCGGGCGTCTTCTCACCGTCCGTCACCCTGTGCTCCCCACACCCGTGGGCACCCGTACAGTGACACATACTCGTCTGTTGCTGCAGTTTGAGTCTTTTAGTTAAGTAAACTCTGGTTATGAAGAACAGAAGAGGTGCAGAAAAATGTAGACCAGTGGGAGAAAATTAGCCAACATTTATTGAGTGTGAGGAACATTAATAAGTAGTTTTATATGCATTATTTTAGTTAATCCTAACAAAAATTCTTAGAGCTAGACTATTCTAATCTCCAAAAGGCATCAAAAGTTTAAGCAGCTGCCAAGGGTCACACGGCTAGTCAGTAAGGGAGTCAGAGTCCTAGCTGAGTTAATATTCAAGGTAAGTATAAATGAAATACTAATCGTTTTTGCCAATTAACCTGCAAGTTCGGTAGCCTTTTATAACATTGTTTCAATGGAGATGAAAACACTGACTATTTGGGCCAAAAACGATGTAGAAGTTGGTAGTTACCTGTATTAATAATCACAGAGAAGAAGCCCAAAGGGGCTGAGGAGAGCAGCCTAAACGTGTGTAACCGATTCATTCTCCTACCTGGAAGAAGCGATCTCAGCAGACGCAGACGTCTGTGTCACCTTCAGATCCACTGTGGAGAGAACTGTCTCCATCCTTTTTCTCTTTGTCAGTCCCTGTGGTACCCAAAGTGCAAGTGACCACTATCCACATTGCCAAAGAGGCAAGAACAGTGATGTGGTTCAAAGGGAACCTCTTATATTTCTGCAGACTGGTAAGGCTTGGATAGAAAGCAGGTCGTGATTGAGTGAGAGTAAGTGTCAGGTTCCAGTGATATGCTAAATCTGCTGTACATGGGTTTGTTCTGTCCTGATTAGTCTCTGTCCCAGACAGTTAATCCTTTTGGTTCATGAACACCCATGGCCTCATCGTCTCCAATAACAGATACCCCAGGATGCGGGGAGAACATTGCCAAAGCAGCGTGGCCAGAGGGTGCTTGTCTATTCATAGACTGCTTTGTACTTAATGAAAAATTAACAAGGCACTAACATTATATGTGTATATATATCTTTATCTCCTCGCAAAAGGAGGAGGCAGCGGCTAGCCCATGATCGCGCAGCCAGAATGCGTTGGAGCTAGAGCTTGATTCCAGTCTTCTGACTACGCAGCCTTCCCAGGACGCCAGAAGCGATGCTCCTGCTTTGTCGCCCCATGTAATCCTCTGGCAAGTCAGGGCAGCAGCTAAGTTTAGACCAGAAATAGTCTTGTATATACTTCCAAACCTGCTTTTTGCCAGCAAAGTGGGAAAAGAATGACAAATTAGCAAATTAGACATTTGCTATTTTTTTCTGCTTCCATTTCAGGGTCAGTTTTAATTCGGAAAGGCTTGGGGTGGGGTGGGGTGGGGGGAGGAAGAACACAGAACTGCAGAGCAGGAGAATTGGAATGAAACTGGAAGGAAAAGCAAATGTCGCCCTGGCCGGTTTGGCTCAGCGGTTAGAGCGTCGGCCTGCGGTCCAGAGAGACCCGGGTTCGGTTCCCGCTAAGGGCACGTACCTCGGTTGCAGTTTGTCCCTGGCCCTGGTTGGTTGTGTGAGTGGCAGCCACTCAATGTGTCCCTTTCACATCGATGTTTCTCTTTCTCTCTGTTCCTCTCTCCCTCCCACTCTACCTGAACAAAAAATGGAAAAATGTCCTTCGGTGAGGATAAAAAAAAAAAAGCAAATGTCAGTGGTTCTCTAGCTTCCAGCAACTGAGTTCCTCAGCAGGTATCTGGCATCCTTGCAGAACACAAATGTTAAACTTCTAAAACATTTTAAAATAGAAATGTCAATATTTTTTTTTAATTTTAACAACATTTTTAAAATACATGAGAAAAAGATATATAACAAACCCCTGTATACTTGTCATCTGTCTTCAGTGGAGTTGATAATTTAAGAATTATTAACATTTTAATGCCCTGGACGGTTTAATGACTCAGCGGTTAGAGCATCGGCATGTGGACCAGAGTGTCCCGGGTTCAGTTCCCACTGAGGGCACGTACCTCGGATGCAGTTTGTCCCCGCCCTGGCTGGGTCATGTGGGTGGCAGCCACTCGATGTGTCTCTCTCCCATCAATGTTTCTCTCTCTCCCCAACCCCCTTCCTTCTCTATCTGAAGATAAATGAAAAAAAATAATAATAACATTTTTACCATATTGGCAAAAATTCACATATGTATATTTATGTATATAGAATTGTTCCTTTTTCTCAAAAATGGGCATTGTTCCCTAGGAAAGTTGTTTTGATTCCAGCCTCACTCCCTGACTGGTTCTCAGAGGCCCTCCTGGAACCCTCTGGGTCTCCTGTGGTCAAGAATGGAAACAGGCTTCGCCAAGCTTGTCAGCTCGGATCAGCTGGCTGGAGGAAGTACTTCGGGCTCAGAAAGAGACCACTGGGAATACATGGCCAGCTTCGGGGTTGGGGCCTGAAGCCGTCCCTGCTCACAGCTCTCCTCCCCTGGCCCCACCACCCAGGCGCTGTGGGATGTCACAGCCCTTCGGCCAGTGGCCGGATAAGCTCCCTCCCCTGCGGACTAGATGGCCTTGCTGTAAGCCGTGCTCCCAAATCACTGCAACACTTGGGTCACGCCGTTCTTCATTCGTAATTCCAGTCTTAAAAGAATTACTTTGTCCTTCTCTAGTGGGACTCCGCAGAAATTCTGCTGTCTGACCTCTGGCCTCTTTGCCCCTGTCATCACCCCGGAGAGTCTGCAGAGGCCGCCCAGGAAGCGGTCTCTCTAGCTCCAGCCTGGAGGTTAGGCTCATTCCCTCCCCTAGACTGGAGTCTCCCCTGCCTTTGCATTTCCGCCTTTGCAGCAGGCCCTTAATTAAAATGAAAGTACTGGATGAAATTTTGAGCTTTGTAAGGATGACAGCATTGATTCATAATCTCTAGGAACCGGTGATTGCCTCATGGTCCTGAAATGAGAAACCTGCTGGGTAAAAAAAAAAAAAAAAATCCACAACGAAGGGAACATTTTATCTTGCAAACTGAGTAACAGCTAATGTCAGATGTCTACAGAAGAGAGGATAAACTTCATGCTACCCTAGGACAATATTTTTATCTTTTCAAGTAGAAATACAAATTTAGGGTTGTTCTGTGCAGACCTTCTTGATCCCAGAAAAGGGGACGCTGAAGGCAATATTTACACACTCCAAGTTGTAAGGGAAGAGAAAAACCCTCCATCCTGCCAGCTTACTCCAGAGGTGACCGGCACTAGCCTTTTCTTACCCTTCCTGTTTCTTCCCTCCCTCCCTGCTTCCTTCCTGCGCTTCTTTTCTCCCATCAGCCAGACTGCTGGAGTTTAAATCCTAAGCCCGACAGTGTGCCAGCTGTGACATCCCGGGCAGTTTACCTGACCTGTGTTGCCTCATCTATCAAACAGGTACAGGTGCTATTTCTCTCAATACATGTAAAATTCTTAGGGTCCTCAGGCTCGTCTCAGGTTCCGGTGGGAAGACGTCTTCGTTCTCCGTGTCTTCCTGCAGGTGGAGGGAGCCACCGCTGGAGACTGGCCATCCGCACTTGCTGGAGAGGCTCAGCCCGTGAATCAGGGTGAGTAAGGGGCCGGCTTGCCTCTGCGTTTCCAAGGGCAGCCTCCGGAGACCGGCTTGGTGCTGTGACGAGGGCAGTCAGGATGGTCCAGAGCTCACTGTTGGGACCAGCAGCACTGCCCTTACACCTGCCCGGCCCTTCGCCACACGCAGGGTCCTGCACCTCGATCCTTCCAGGGCCGGGAGTGGCTGGACAGGCGGTGATGTCTGGGCGATCAGTGTGGGCCCCGACCCCGTGTCGGCCTCAGGGGTGCTCTTGCCCCGTGCTCTGCTAGTTGGCTCAATGAGACTCCTGAAGCGGCTCCAGGACTCATTTCCAGGCGTCATTCTGGGGCCCCTTGGCCGCCTGCGGTTCCAGGAGGGTGACCTGGTCAGCAATGCTCTCCCACGGACTGGCGGGGTTTTCCTTGGCAAGAGCGGGCAAAACTAGGCCCCCAGAATTGCCAATTTGGGGTGCTCCCACACCGAAGACAGAGCGAGTTCAGGTCTCAGTGGGAGCCACATGTGCGGTCCTGTGTCCCCCAAGTGCCTCCTGCGGCCCTCCAGCTGGAAGCAGGTGTCCTGCGCCCTGCTCCAGCAGCGAGCCCCCTCCCAGCAGGCGGTCTCCAGGGTGGCTCTGCCCCCTCCTCTCGGGCCCTCGGAGACAGGGCTCCACAACAACAGGCCTTTCCTGTCCTCGCTGCCTGCGGCCAGGGTCGCGCCCTGCTCTCACCCTGGGTCTTAAACTGTGCAGGGTGAGGACCGGCATTTCCTGTGCAAAAGGAGCTGTTTTTCTTGCTCCACCCAGGACCCCGCCTCCCTGCTGCTGGTCCTGGAAGGCAGGGGCTCGGTCCCCAGGGAAAGAGATCACATGCCAGGAATGCAGGGACGACAGCCTAAGGAGAGGGAGTAGTTGGAAGAGTCATTGTTTTGTTTGTGCTATGAGGTTTAGCACGGTGCATTTAACATATCTAGAAAATGAGTTATTGTTCGCATTTTCCCCCGTACTCCGGGAAAGTCTTGCATATGTGGTCATCAAGGCAGCACAGTAACAGCCTTCGATAGACTCACTGGAAACTGGTGTTCACGGGTGACAATCTGGGTGACGTCTGGTCAGGGTAATGCTGTAACCAGCATTTAAAAAAAAAACAGAATTACTGCAGAGGCAGGACCTGTGTTGTTTCCATACAAACAGGTTCTGAAAGGCCATGGCATGGTGAGTAATAATACTGTTGCATTTCCTCACGGCGAGGGATATGAAATCAGCCCAGAAAGCGCGTGTAACAATAAAGATGGATAAATGGTTCCTGGACCTGGACAGGAGAAATGAGGCTGGACAGGATGAAAAATCCTCACATGCACCGATGAGACTGTAAACAAATATGTAAGTGTGTCTTCTTTGCTCATCATTTGTTTTAAATCTTCACTGATACATCACTACACCTCACATGTACCCATGAGTTTTATAACACAGTTTTAATCCAATTATTTATCTACCCAAGGGTCCAACAAAATATTTCCCAGGGCCTTGCACACTCTATAATAATACAAAAGTATTAATAGCATGCTGTACATTACACCCCATGACTTAATTTATTTTATAACTGGAAGTTTGTACCTTTGACCACCTTCACCCGTGTCGCCTACCTCCACCTGCACCCCTGCCTCTGGTGACCATCAGTCTGTTCTCTGTACCTATGAGCTCAGTGGTTTATTTAGATCCCACATATAAGTGAGATCATACAGTATTTGTCTTTCTCTGACTTATTTCATTTAGCATAATAGGCCCTCAAAGCCTATTCATGTTGTTGCAAATCACAAGATTTTCTTCTTTTTATGGCTGAATAGTATTCCATTGTATGTATCTACCACAATTTCTTTAGTCATTCGTTCATCAATGGACACTTAGGTGGTTTCCATGTCCTGGCTCTTGTAAATAATGCTTCAGTGAACACAGGATACATACATCTTTTGAATTAGTGTTTTCATTTTCTTCAGATAACTACCCAGAAGTAAAATTGCTGAATCATATGGTAGTTCTATTTTTAATTTTTTGAGGAACCTCCACACGGTTTTCCACAGTGTCTGTACCAGTTTACAGTCCCACCAAAAGTGCATGAGGGTTCCCTTTTCTCCACAGTTCATGAACCCTTATGTCTTGTCTTTTTAATAATAACAATCAAACAGGTGTGAGTTGATATCTCCTGGTTTTGATTTGCACTCCTCTGATGAGTAGTAATATTGAGCATTTTTTCATGTACCTGTTGATTATCTATGTGTCTTCTTTGAAAAAAAAAGTCTATTCAGATGCTCTGCCCATTTTTTAATTGAATTGGATTTTTTTTTCTTTTTTTTTTTTTTTTTTTGCTATTGAGTTGTTTGACTATATACATACTTTTATCAGATAAATGATTTGCAAATGTTTTACCCCATTCAGTAGGTTGCCTTTTCATTTTGTAGATGACTTTCTTTGCTCTGCAGGGGCTTTTTAGTTTGATATAGTCCCACTTGTTTATTTTTTACTTTTTTGCCTTTGCTTTTGGAGCAATCAGAGCCAAAAAATAATCAAGATTGAGTCAAGGAGCTAACCACCTGTGTTTTCTTCTTAGGACTCTTATTGTTTCAGGTCTTATATTCAAGTCTCTAATCATTTTGAGTTCATGTTTGTGTAGGTAAATGATAGTGGTCCAGTTTCAGTCTCCTGCACATGTCCAGTTTTCCCAGTACCACTTATTGAAGAGTTTGTCCTTTCTCCATTGTATAGCCTTAACTCCTGTGTTGTAAATCAATTGACCATATGTGTGTGGGTTTGTTTATGGGCTCTCTCTTCTGTCCATTGATCTTTGTGAGCTTTTTGCCAGTATCATGCTGTTTTGATTACTGGAACTTTGTAATAAAGTTTGAAACCAGGTAGAGTATACTTTCTACTTTGTTTTTTCTCAAATTTGATTTGGCTATTCAGGGTCTTTTGTGGTTCCATACAACTTTGGTTGTGGTTCATCCCCGGCCCTGGTTGGGTTGTGCGGGAGGCAGCCAGTCAATGTGTCTCTCTCACATGGATGTTTCTCTCTCTCTCTCTCTCTCTTTTTCTCTCCATCCCTTCCTCCCACTCTATCTGAAGATGAATGCACAAAAGTATCCTTGGGTGAGGATTTAAAAAACTAAAGAATCATTCACTTTCAGTACCAAAGCTATCTTTAAAAGCACAAAAACTTTACTTAAAAAATCTAAAAGCCTACCTCCTCCTCTTCCCTTCCCAACAAATTCAGTGTCCAAGCATCAGGCAAGGCTGCGTGAGGAGTATGGGTGCTGGAGCGAGGGGAATGCTGGTGGCTGGAGTGGGTGCTGGCATCTGAGTGGGCTGAGGAGGCAGCTCCCCAGAGAGGCATGACATGTTCGAGTCCCATAGGGTGGGCTGTTGGAGTGTTCAGGTCCCATGGGGTGGGTTGTTGGAGTGTTCAGGTCCCGTAGGGTGGGCTGTTGGAGTGTTCGAGTCCCATAGGGTGGGCTGTTGGAGTGTTCAGGTCCCATAGGGTGGGCTGTTGGAGTGTTCGAGTCCCATAGGGTGGGCTGTTGGAGTGTTCGAGTCCCATAGGGTGGGCTGTTGGAGTGTTCGCGTCCCATAGGGTGGGCTGTTGGAGTGTTCGAGTCCCATAGGGTGGGCTGTTGGAGTGTTCAGGTCCCATAGGGTGGGCTGTTGGAGTGTTCGAGTCCCATAGGGTGGGCTGTTGGAGTGTTCAGGTCCCATAGGGTGGGCTGTTGGAGTGTTCAGGTCCCATAGGGTGGGCTGTTGGAGTGTTCAGGTCCCATAGGGTGGGCTGTTGGAGTGTTCAGGTCCCATAGGGTGGGCTGTTGGAGTATTCAGGTCCCATAGGGTGGGCTGTTGGAGTGTTCAGGTCCCATAGGGTGGGCTGTTGGAGTGTTCGAGTCCCGTAGGGTGGGCTGTTGGAGTGTTCGAGTCCCGTAGGGTGGGCTGTTGGAGTGTTCGGGTCCCATAGGGTGGGCTGTTGGAGTGTTCGAGTCCCGTAGGGTGGGCTGTTGGAGTGTTCGAGTCCCATAGGGTGGGCTGTTGGAGTGTTCGGGTCCCATAGGGTGGGCTGTTGGAGTCCAACAGATGTATGGTGTGTCCCCACAGAGAGCAGCCCAGTGGGGTAATCAGATCCCAGTCAGAGGCGGGGTTGGGGGCATGTGGGGGATTGACTGCCAGCATCCAGGCCAGGCTGGGTGAGGACGACCTGCAGGCAGGGTAGCCCAGCGTGGAGAACCAGGTGAGGTGGGTACAGGGTGTTGTGGCAGTGCAGAGACAGGAGATCATTTATATCCGGGGAGAATGACAAGAATAAATAAATATATTAATAATATGGGATCCAGATTTTTCACTATCATGAAGGGAGTTACAAATGTGGAGAATGCTGTTTTGATTACTGGAGCTTTGTAATAAAGTTTGAAATCAGGTAGCATGATACTTCCTACTTTGTTTTTCTCAAATTTGATTTGACTATTCAAATCAAATGAACCCTGCGGTGTTGGCTGGCATTGGGCATGCTCAGTGTGAATTCGTGGTTTTCGGTATGCATAGAGAAATACAGAGGTGGGTGTGCGTGCATACAAACACATCTCCTACCTCTGTCTGCTAAGATGCTTAGGTGTAGCGATAATCCTGATACTCAGATCTTGGTCTATAAAACCATTTCCCACTAAAAGGAACAAAAGCATATTGGTAATGTGGCTGGTTCCCCAGGGATGGGACAGGAAGTGTGTAAGATGAGCCTGTAAGACCTTGAACCAGAAAAGGGAGTGACCAGAGAATGTTGGAGACAGGTCAGGACTCAGAAAGCAGGCTAGAAGGGGCTCTCGCTGACCAAATTGGGAACAATTTGTCTATCAAATAATGCATGAAAGGCTATAACCCATTAAATAAAATAGGACTCTGAATTCACTTAGATATAAATAAATGAACAAGTAAATTAAACTTTGATAAAAACAGAACATTTACATAGTTTCAAAGTGCTTCACACAATTGAAAAGGGGGAAGGTAACTGCCGTGGTAGCAGCTGGCAGACATCACCTTGTTTAGGTTGTCAACGTGAACACACACCGTCAATAATGAGAAAAATGGAAATGGCCCTGGTAAGGCTCAGCGGTTAGAGCATCAGCCCGCGGACCAATGCGGCCCGGGTTCGATTCCGGGCAAGGGCATGCACCTCGCTTGCAGTTCATCCCCGGCCCTGGTAGGGGTCATGCAGGAGGCAACCAGTCGATGTGGCTCTATCACATCGATATCCGCCCCCCTCATCTCCCTCCCAATCTATCTGAAGATAAATACAAAAATATCCCTGGGTGAGGATTTTTAAAAAATAAAATAAATAATGAGAAAAAATGAAATCCCAGTATGAGGCCTTTAAAAGAACTTCTGTGATATCCTCACTAAAGATGCATAACCTGAATCTAACTGTGAGGAAACATCAGAAAAACCCACATTGAACACCATTCCAAAGGTAAGTGGCCTGTACTCTTCACAAAATTCAAGGTCAGGAAAACCAGAGAAAACGAAGAAACTGCTCCAGACTCAGGGTCCTCAGAGACATGATGGTGAAATGCAGTGCATGAGTCAGAACTGGACCTTTGCCTAAACAGGTGAGGCCTGAGGCTTGGAGACAAGGTATCGTCGTCCCCAGGCCCCTCAAGACCAGGCCTGGCAAAGTCACTGCAGCAGTGACCCCCTCTCACCTCCTCTGTCTGAGTCTAGAAAAAGAGGGATCTTTTCAGTAGCTTCCTCAATGGTCCAGAGGCTCGATTTGCCTATGAATGCCTAATAAAAAATACAAACTATTTTTCTAAAGTCCTGGGCCTTAGTCCCTCCACAGTTGAATATTGTCATTCAAGATTTCATGAGTTCAGGCCCACACTAACACAAGAGTGTCAAATCAGATTTCCTGACCCGCAGTCCCATTTCTAGTGAATAGATAAATAAATGAGACTCAAGCCCTGGTTGGTTTGCTCAGTGGTTAGAGTGTCGGCCCTCAGACCAATGAGTCACGGGTTCGATTTGGGCCAAGGGCACGTACCTTGGTTGCAGTTTGTCCCCGGCCCTGGTCAGGGTTGTGTGGGAGGCAACCAGTCAATGTGGTTCTATCACATCAATGTTTCTCTCTGTCTCTCTCTCCCTCGCTCCCACTATATCTGATATTAAATGGAAAAATATCCTCAAATGAGGAATACAAAAATAAATAAAATAAAATAAATGAGACTCGAATCCTTTGAGTCCTACAAGGGAAACTGATGTCATCAAAGCAATTTTCCTTTCTTCCCCCTGAATTTGCTATTACAAGGTTATCATATTGAGGTATCTTTGGAGTTTAGAAGGTAAATTTAGCATTTAATATTTAATAAAGTTACAGCCATGACAATGTCAAGGTTTGGAATCACTATTAAAGGCCCAGCTACAGAAAACAATTTGGAACCTGAAACACCAATCAGGAAGAATATATGCACCCCTATGTTCATAGCAGCACTATTTACAATAGCTAAGATCTGGAAACAGCCCAAGTGCCCATCAGTAGATGATGAGTGGATAAAAAAGCTGTGGTACGTTTACACAATAGGATGCTATGCAGCGGTAAGAAAGATCTCCTATCCTTTGAGATGACATTGAAGGACCTGGAGGGTATTATGCTGATCAAAATAAACCAAGCAGAGAAAGACAAGTACCACATGATCTCACTTATTTGTGGAACATAATGAACAAAATAAGCTGTCGACCAGAAGAGATCCAGAATCATGGAAGTAGGGCACAGACTGACAAACCTCAGAGGGATAGGGGGGTGGGGGTGGGGCGAGATAAACCAAAGAACTTATATGCATATATGTACAACCAATGGACATGGACAGTAGGCTGGGGAAGGCAGGAGCGGGGTAGGAGCGGGAAGAAGGGGGTCAATGGAGAAAAAAAGAGACATCTGTAATATAATAAAATAAATAAAAGACATAAGAGAAAGTCTAAGTGAATGAATGAAAAATGTTTAAAGATATCAATAATCTATAGATTTAATTGAATTCAATAAAAATTCTCAAAGGATAAATAAAGACCCCGCTACTACTGTTTTCAGAAAACCTACTTGCTCTGCCCATGCCAGATACTATGTATCATTTTCTATCTTTCTAGTTCCAATATGTGCAATGATCTCAGTGATAATTAATTACAGATCAGCATGGCAGTTATTTAGTTATGTCTCAAGTCCTTAGGTATAGATTCAGCTAAGTGCCCCATGTCTCTCTAAGATTTGTACATGCAGCATTCCATCTGTGGAGCAGTCTGCTCCCCTGAAACAAGCCTGAAAGTTTCATTTAGTTTCTCAAAACAAGTTTCAAGGGGTTGCTGGGAGGTAGATTGTTAGCGTCAATGGATTACATGCCTGTATTACAACACTGCTGACAGGTAACAGTTCAGATATTTCCCCCGGGCCTAATCCAATCCTCCACTCCCATTCCCTGCAGACAGTCTAACCCAGGGAGGGTCAGAACTCAGAGAATGTGAGTGCTGGAAGCACCTTTTAGAGATCATGGGAGATTCTCACAATCGGTGGTTTGGATTCTTTTGAGAATTTGAGGAAATGCATAAGCACACTCCCAGAGAACATGCACATGAAAACAAATATGCAGCCCTGGCCAGTTCAGTCCCACTAAGGGCATGTACCTCGGTTGCAGTTTGTCCCTGGCCCCGGTTGGGGTCGTGTGGGAGGCAACCACTCGATGTGTCTCTCTCATGTTGATGTTCCTCTCTCTTCCTACCTCTCTCCCTCCCTCTCTATCTGAAGATAAATGCAAAAATGTCCTCAGGTGAGGATAAAAAAAATAAAGAAAGAAAGTGACGGTAGAGAACTGTTCAGACTGCGATGACTTTGATAAATGAGGCATCGGTGGTCTTAGATTGACAGCTGAGGGCTGACTGGCTAAGCACCCCAAAAGAATATGTGGGTATAAAAAGGTTTAAGAGAATCCCTTGGGGAAACCCCTGAAGCCCTCACACACTGTTGTTAAATGATCCTCTTTATGGTCATGTGAAAATCAAGCATCACATGAAGTATGGTATACGCTAAAGTACAATTTTATTGGAAAGTGACACCGAAATCTGCAATTTTTAGTTTCATGAGATCCCATGGAGCCTTTTTAGTTTCCATTATTTACCATAAAGTTTTGGTCCTTATCTCATGCAAGCTTACTTTAAATTGCTGGTTTTTTGTTTTTTGTTTTTCTTTTACTCATCATCCTTAGATAATGAATATGTACTATGTTTCATTGCAACTTGAAGGAGAAACTTTTTTATGTGATCTTTAATTACATCTTTCTTATTCCAGATCACAAAGTGCCTTGAGAACTGTCATTTTGCGAATCTCCCTCCAGGATTTTTGGGTCAGGTTCATAGACATGGAGTGTCAGTGATGACCTCAGGGGAGTAAAATTGTTGTGCTACAAATTGAGCAAATTTTGATTAACTGGCAAGAACTTTTCTGAAAGTCCGTGTGCAGTGTAACTCAATATTGTTTTGAAAAATGAGAATGTCATTGAAACCAAAGGGCATGAACATGAACTAGATGAATTCTGGGTTATTTATTGAATGCCTCTCATAGAATTTTATAAAGCATTATGTGGTTTGAATAATTTGTAACTATACATGCTTCTGTTCCCAGACATTTTAATCATTAATGAGTCTACAGCATAAAACACCCTCCAAGACATTTTTATTCTGTTTGGTAATCTAAGAATGAATTATAAAATTAACCTTTATAATTAAATTGTTTGGGTTTATCCAGCAGAATGGAATTGCTGCTCGTTTGAACTGTTGATCAATTTCTTAGTGGGACTTTACAATGGCAATCAAATTCAGAGACTCAGATTTAGGCACCTCCCCATCATTTTGCCCCAACATTTTATATGTCTCAGTACCAATGGTAACGTGGGGTTGTTGGTAGGGTGACCACACAGTTTATTGTCTGGACTGAGGCGCTTCTAATAAGTACACGGGGACAACAGCTGTAAGTAGGAACTATCCCCGTAGAAGACGACACAGGGACCTGTACCTCCTGATGGCCTTGTTACAGTTGCTCAGGAGTTGGGGACCCTGTCTCTTGTTATTTATGAAGCCTCCAGCGCACATCAACCCCTTCGCTGAGACCAGGTCCTGGCTCCTCAGTACATGCGGCTCCCAGCGGCGGCTTCCCCGGGAGCCCAGGCACCAGGACGAGGCGAGCTCGGCCACTGGAGGGTCAGACGGGGTCCTCGCCCTCGGGACACTGACCTCCACTTCCTTGTCCTTGTCTGTTGAATTCCCTTTACGAGGTCAAGACTGAAGGACATTCTAAGGATGAAAATGGGGTAAATCCCATCTACGCCTGAAACACTGAGTCGTGTGTGCACGTGTTCATGTGTACATGTGTGCGTGTGTGTGAGACAGACAGACAGGCAGACAGAAATGATAAAATGGGGAACTACAGTGAAATCTTGTCAAGAGTTCTGCCCTTTCACTGACAGGTGTGACCTGGAACATCTTCCAGCCTGTTTCTCCCAGTGGAGATGACACGGATCTCTACCTAATGTGGTTATCAGGCCTGAGATCTGCTTACTTTTCCCCACAGCTAGTCTTGCCTTCTTTTTAGTAATTGAACTCAGCACTTTTTAATTGGACACACAATCGCCAAAGTAGCTGTCAGCTCTGCCCGTCTCTCTGTGGCTCTGGTGAAGGTGCAGCAGCCTGGCCACGTGCTCACAAGGAGCCTGAGCCCCCCCCACCCCCACCCCCACCCAGGCAGCCTGGACCCTGAGCGGCAAGCTGCACCTTCCGCTGCCCGACACTCACTTCTGTCCGAACACACGAGAGAAGAGTCCGTTTGTCTTGTTTAAGCCACTGTACTTGGGGGCCACGTAATCCCACATATAACTCACTCGCAGCAGCAGTGGATCTGAAAGCTCACAGACCTGGAGTCAGAGGCGCACACGCTAGGGTTCTGCTCTGTTGCCTGCACGCCCTCGGGCATCTCTGAACGTCACTGTTCTCATCTTGAATTGTAAGTAGGAATGATGCCTAAAAGGTGCATGCCTGTTAAATAGCAAACATATACACCTACTGTTATTTGTCTTTTTGAACGAGGGTTCTTCTCCATGAATCCATTCATTCACTTGGCAGACAGTAAGAAGCAGGGGCTATCCAAGGCGGGGTTATCTCCAGCATTGCTCCTGATCTGGAGACGTCCGGCCCCTCTCGTGCACAGTACCTGGGCCAACAAGAAATATTTCATGGTGGTGAGTGTTACGGGGAATATAAGACAAGGTGATGCTTTGGAGAGTGAGCAAGGGACGTGGTCAGAACAGAACTCTCTGAGAGAGGCTGAAGAACGAAAGGAGCCAGTTTGTGAAGATTTGTGGGGAGAGGGTTCGAGATGGAAGCACACCTCAGGCAAAGAACTGTGGTGGGAAGAGCATGACTTAAAGACCAGAAGAGCCAGTGTCGCTGGAGCAGAATTGAATGAGAGGGAGGAGAGGCTCCATCATTGGTCCATATGGCTCATGGAATGAATTCTAAGCACAACAAAAAGTTGTGGGGTGGAGGGTATAAATAGGGATTATACAAAGTTAGAACCCCAGTACACAGTCCTCAGCTGCCAGCGATACCGATACCTAAGTGCAAGCGGCTCCTGTGAAAATATATCCTATTTTACAGGTCAAGCAGCTCCTTAAGAGAGGAGAAAGGCCCTAGCTTCCACTCATCAGAGAACTCATGGGGCTGTTACCAGGAGAAGTGTTTAAACCCAAGGCAGGTACCGTTGCTAAGTCCTGTACTGTCCTTTTTTACAGAGGTTAGTATCTTAGAATTTGATGTCAGAACCCCTGGCTTTGAGTCCAGCTCCTCTACTATAGACGTCTGACCTCAGATAAGTCATTCCATCTCTGGGAGCATCACTTACTCTCATCCGTAAAATGTAGCCAATAATGTACTTCTCAGCCATGTCATCATACGGCTTCAGTGAGACAGCATATACAAAATACCTGACACGTTGTAAGTACTCAATGAAAACGTACACAAATTTACCAGGACAGTCTGTCACTCCACAGAGGTGCTGAGGGTGGGGGGCTGAGAGATTTGGGACTTTCTCACCCCCCAAAAGACCCCCTTCCCTCAGGGCCCACACCGACTGCCACCTCCTCTAACGCTCTCTGTCCCTCTTCTACTCTCGGCACGTGGTTATGTCTCGTTTCTTCTCTTCAGAGCTCCTGAGAGACGGGACCACTTATCATTCTTCACCTGTTCTTTCCAAGGTGCTTTCATTTATAAAAGGTGCTTAACAAGTCCATGTTTGATGAATGATGAAATAAACAAAAAAAGGAAGACCTCTGTCTCCGTACCTCCCCGTTTACTGCATCCTTCCCCTTTGCCTGGGATCCACTGCCCACCCTTCATCCTGCTGTGCGTCCAGGAGGCTACACCGATGGGCTCTCTTACCATCTGGCTTCTGACAGGTCCGGCTGATGGGACTCGCTGGCAGAAGACTGGAAAGGTGGGCAGAGAGCAAGGTGTGGGTAGGAAGTTTTCTTTATACGGCGACTCTTTCTGGGTTTCTCTAACCGTTCCTTCGCTCTGAGGCCCAGAGGTGGTGACTCCCATCTGTTGCTGGCCCTAAGAATTTCTTTATTGGTCCCCAATGCCCTGTCCACATCATTGTAAGAAGCTCATTTTTAAAACACCCTTCAACTTACCCAGGTTGGATCTGACATTTTCCCCCAAGGACACCCATACATTCCATATATACCATGTCAGGTAGATCCGAATGTACCCTATTCTAGATCAGGGTTTGGACTCTCTAGAGAGCAGATGCCATCACTTCTCTCGGTAAACGCCCAGTTTCCCAGCCACTCCAGCTGTTCTGAGCCTGCTATGACTTGGGCAGACAAATGAGGGTCAAGCTGTTGATTATCTTGAAGAACTCAGCGAGTTGTTCACAGGAATTGCAGAACTTAGCAGACATGAACCATTGCTGACTGTTAAATGTCTTTAAGAAGAGTAAAATAAAATGCACTTCATGGAAGAAACTAAAAATATTTTAAGTATTGTGCACGAGTTTTTTTTTTTCCCCCTTCTCTGAGTTGCCAGGCTGTGGGTGTTCAAAACTCCTCAGAAAATGTATCTGTCATGTTCAGGTGGTGGGTGGCAAAAGACATTCTAGGGGAAAAAAATTCAAGACATTCACTGCATTGTCTCTTTAAGTGTGAGTTGTAGAACGTTGGGTCCAAAAATAACCGGAGCTGGCACAGTCAGGCCGTGTGGCACTCCAGGGAGGACAGGCTGCTTGGGGAATGGGGTCCTCGGACCTTCTCCGTCCTGGCTCTCGGGCCACCATCTTGATTGCTTTGCAGATGTTGATGATGACAGGATATTCTCTGTCAAATACAATCTTAGAAATGGCCGAGATGGGTTCAAGGAATTGGAATTTCTATAGGAAAAAGCAATAAAATATTTTTCATTTGCAACATTGACATGTCCAGAGAAGAAGATAGTAAAGATAAAAGAGAAAGTGAAAGGAGATGAAAAAACTTCTGAAATTGCTTCCCACTGACACCAGCTCAGTAAACATCTGTCTTCAGTTCCTACATCTCACAACATGGAGCCCCTGTTATCCCGCACCACGCACCGGGGCCCCGTTATCCTGCACTGCGCACCGGGCCCCTGTTTGCCCGTACTGTGCGCTGGACACACCACCCATAGTCCCTTCTACTTTCCCAGCTTCCTGGCAGGGTGGTGTTCAGTGTCCTGTGACTTAGTTATTGTGGCCAATGACTTCAACCAAATGACCTTTCCCCAAGGTAAGCACAGCTTGCAGACCACAAACTCTCTTTGTGCATTATTCTGGGGGCACCCTGGTCAGAGGGAAAGGGACCTTCTGTTTGGTCAGGTGAACTGGATGCTGCACTCTCCACATGCCAAGTCTCTGCAGAGAAAGTAAGATGCACAAGTTGGCCAGTAATCTTCCTTTGTTCCCAGCTTGCAAAACAATTATTTTCTGGATTTATTTATTCAATACAAGTTCTAGGGATTGGGGATGCTTCCTTGGACCAATCAAATGCACTTCTCTCAATCCTGGAGGGGGGCGTTAGATGCATAGATGTATGGAGGAAACAACTACAAGAGTCCAGTCACCCTCCTGTGCCTTTGTTTCAAAGAAAAACAGTAAAAACAAGGTTTCTTCATGAAAATTAAAGCCAGGCTCTGGGCCACCCCCACTACTATAAATCCTGCTGCCAGGTACAGAGAGAGATGGAAGCTAGAACCGAGAAAGCAGTCAAAGAGACAGATGCACTTGGGGGCTGAAGGTCAGCATAGAATGTAGGTCAGCAAGCGCCTCTGCCCTGCAGACAGGACCCAATCCTCTTGGCCATACGAGAATCCAGGTAGTTTCCAGACATTCCTGGAAAGGACTGTTTGCAGGTACCCTCAGGAACATAATCCAGATGTGATGACCTTTAGGGATAAGACACTTATCATAGTGTCCAAACCAAACTTGTTTTGTCTTGCACTGTTCTCAGGAGAAATATGACTAGCTGTTCACCTTCTATAAGCAAATACGGTTTTGTGGAGCTACAGGTCAACAGTACCTTTGGGTTCACCCCTCTGTTCATACCATGGGAAATGTAAGAGCCTGGCGGATGAGTGTGTCTGGCAGGGACAATGTGCAGCTGTCACCTCGCCAACCCGGAGGGAGATCATGGCCGAAAGGAAAGCCGAGACGGAGGAAAGCAAAGCTCAGGCATGGACGACACAGTCATCTGATGGTGAAGGTAGTATCGTTGCCACTGCCGTCGTAGCTGTGGCTCTCTGAGTGGAAGTCTGATGGAATGACATCTTCCAGTAAGCATTACACGTGGCTCCACATAAAGAGTTTATAGAAGAAGGTATATTTAGGGTGTCCCCTTGGGTATTGTGGTTAGTAAGTGTGGTGTGGGGCCTAGGAATCTTCCGTGTGAAGGAATTCCTCTAGTGGTCCCAACGGCGGCCAGCTCCAGGACCAACGATCTGGGCCAACTTCGTCCTCAGTGGAGAGGGACATCTGCCATGCCCACATCAGTGCCACTGAGTTCCCAGGGCCATTTATTCCACTAGGGGCTAATCCAGATAAAGGCCATCCCATTACTAGAATGCTAAAATCAGTCCCTTTGCACTTCCTCCCTTTGATGCCAGCTCTGTTCTCAGAATGACACAGGACCAGTTTCTCCCTCCTTTTCCACAGTCACTTCTTTGTGTGGCTGGAGTGAGTGAGGAGGAGAGAAGGCTCCTCGGCAGTCTCCCCGTTGTTTATACGGCAGAATTTCAGGACAGCACCCAGAGTGGTTCGGGTGCTTGAAACAGGCTCCCCTGGAGGACGTCTTTGCTGGCTTGGGACTGTAGCATAGGTTACCTGGGCAATATTCCTAGTAACATTCTCACCTCAGTACAGCCCATGGTCCTTAGTTCCTTCCTTTTCTCTTCAGCTTCCTGAGCACCCTGTTCCTCCTGGAACATCAGCATTGATAGTCCCACCTTCTCCAGCACACAAGTGGATTAGATTCATCATGCCATGGGAAGGGCTATTCAAGTCCTACGGCAGAAAGGTATTTAGCGAATGGGCGAAGGTCAGGCAAGGGGAGAGAAAAGCAGGGAAATGTTACACTTAACTGCAGGATACAATGTGTTCATCAGAGGTGTTTATACGAAAAGGCCAATAAAACTCTGATTGCATATAAACAGAGTACTCTCCGTGTAAACTAATCCATGCATTCCTGCTGCACAATAAGCCCGGATTCAATAACACATTATGAAATACCTCCTACTCACTGTGAGGGGACGGAGCTGTCAAGCCAGGTCTATAAATTTCCACCAACAGACACATACTGTGCTTCTATCTGGCAACTGTATTAAAACAATAAAGCTTATTAGCATTGCTTTTTAACTAAGTAGAAACACTCCAGAGAAGTACTATGACAAGATGTAAGTGGAATTGAATGGAGTTACTGAAACAAATGTGGGATGGATGGAGGGTGCTCCCATATTGAATTTTACCTCAAGTACTGGGATGGTGCTGTGGGCTTGAATCTCCACGTCCTGGTGTGTGTGTGTGTGTGTGTGAGAGAGAGAGTATGAATACACACACACACACACACACACACAATATTGTTTTTAACTGAGAATGAAGTATTTCTGTGCACATCAAAATATATAGAAATTTTTAAAACATAATACCTATTAAGCCCAGCACTACCTGTTACAGAAGAGAGAACAGAGAGTTCTGAGGAGGTTGGACAAGGCTGCTGTACCTTCGCTGTAGACTGGATGGTTGTGTTACCCCCTACCCCGCCTAAAAACATTCATATGTTGAAACCAAATTTCCAATGTGATGGTATTTGGAGGTAAGGCTTTGGGAAGTGAGTGGGTCATGAGAGTAGAGCCCTCATAAATGGGATTAATGCCCTTTGTAATGTGACCCCAGAGCACTCCCTCCCCCTTCTGCCATGTGGGGACACAGCAACCAGACAGCTGTCTACGAACCAGGAAGCGGGCCCTCACTAGACACCCTGGTCTCATACTCCAGAACTGTGAGAAATAAATATGTTATTTAAAGCCACCCAGTGTATTTATCCAGTGATAGCAACCCAAACAGACCAAGATAACCATGGTTTTACAATTCAGCTCCAAAGCCAACATCCTCCAGTGATATTAAAAGACATGGCTGGTGCTGAGCTCTGGCTACTTGCAGAGCAGCGGAAGTCTACCTTGGTTGTTGAGCGTGAGAATGTAGACTCCTGGAATAGCCTAAATACAATGTTACAGTTTTCCAAAAGCAGCAGACATGGGAGATCTGTCCCACAGTCTGTTATTAACACATGATGTATGTTGAGGCATGCAGGTACATAATCAGGAACAGGGACACGTCACATAAGGCAGGGAGACAGATGGCATGCTCCTTTACACATGTTTTCCTGTCAACTTTTGTAGAGTACGTGCTCCTGATTTACTTTAATTGGTGAAGTATATGTTCATTTTTTAAAGTGAGAATGACTACCACATAAAGAAAAAATTTAGCCCTGGCCAGTGTGGCTCAGCGGTTAGAGCGTTGGCCTGCGGTCCGGAGAGACCCAGGTTCGGTTCCCGCTAAGGGCACGTACTTTGGTTGCAGTTTGTCCCCAGCCCTGGTTGGTCGTGCGGGTGGCAGCCACTCGATGTGTCCCTTCACGTCGAAGTTTCTCTCTCTCTCTCTCCCTTCCTCTCTCTCCCTCCCACTCTATCTGTACAAAAAATGGAAAAATATCCTCGGGTGAGGATAAAAAAAAAAAAAAAAAAAAAAAAAAAAAAAAAAAAAAAAAAGAAAAAATTTAATAGCAGTTCAATGTTCCTTTAAAATGATATATCACTCGTGCAGTACTTTCTGAGCCAAGTAACCATTTTTGATTGGAGAGTGAAAAATGACAGAGGGTTATTTTTAAAGCAGTTTTTCTCCTCGTGCCTTGTAACCTCTGAAGAAGCCAGGCCCCTGATGACCCACAGCAACAAAGTTGTCAACATCTGTATTTATTTCTTGAAAAGGACGATCTAATCAGACATTAGATGATGCCTTTGTGACCACGGTTCTCAAATGAATGTGATTATTTCATCTCACTACTTCTAGAAATATGATTTACAGCTCCCTTCTGTTTATTTTTCACTCGGTATGTCTACTTTGTTTCCTTTTAAAGGTTGTATTTAAAACTTTTTTTTTTTTTTTTTTACTTAATGTAAAACCAGAAAAAGAAATTGGCAAGCTGGCAGAAACTATTTGAGGTACAAAATCTATTCAGGGAGCATAAATTTCAGATACATGCTGCGGTTTCTCCTGGGCCTGGAGATGCAGCGCCATCTCTGGCCGGCGGCCACCTGCCTCCAGGAAGTCTGCAGAGGTGGCTTGGAGCAGAGGAAGGGACCTCCAGGGCTTCTGTCATAGTTCATGTTGCCTCTGACGTCCAGTGTGTATCATGAGCTGGACCTGAGAATAATTCACTACTGTGCAGCCTCCTTCCACATGGGTTCCTTTTAGTTTTCACTCCTCGGCATCTAAGGGAAAACTGCTCTGACCCACTGAAATGCTGGGAACATTCAGCGCCTTGTGGTGGCTGCTAGAATAAAGTCCTCCCTGAGACCCACCCTGGGGTCTTTGCCCAGTTTGAGCACGACTTTCTTCACTGTCCTGATAGTGTGCTATACAGTCTATTGAGTAGAGAATATACTGTATCTTCACTTCCCAAGATCTCCGTGTCTTTCCCCATGTCCCCTCTGGCAGGAATGACCTTCCCACGCCCCACTGACATCCCACTTGCTCTCCTACCTCCGCCTGGCCTTCACCTCCTCTGTAAACGCTTCCCCGGCTCTTCCAGGCAGAAACAATCTCTCTACCCTCAGGTTAGAGGCTTTGTACCAACATCGCGAACGGCACTTGTGTTGGTGACCGGGATGCACACCCGTCTTCTCCCTCGAAGAGCAGCAGTTACGGCATCTGTTGTCCTCTCCCGTCTCAGGACACCGCAGAGCCCGGCGCAGAGAAGCTGCCTCCGAATGGCTGGCTCCGTCGGCTGCTTCCTCAACTCCTCTTCCCAGTTTGGGGACTTCGGGAATGAGGAGTTCAAGCCCAGAGAGCGCTGAGGAGTGCAGACAACTCTTGGAGTTCACTGGCGATGCTATAACACCATCTCACCTCCAGGAGGCACCACTGAGTCAGCAGCCACACAGTCTTGATACAATCACAAACATGTTCCTGTTTTCTTAAGAAAGGCTCATCTTCCCCGAGGTTGGATGTTCTCTGGCCGGGTCCCCTGGCTCTGCTAGCTGTCCAGGGGAACGGGGCAGCCGCAGCCCGCCTTGGACCCCAGCAAGAGCACGGCTTCATTCGGGGTTGGGCGCCCTGGTCCCGCCACCAGCCGACCCGTAGGGGAACCCTTTACCTCTGTCTCCTGCATCTGTACCCTCCAGCCCCCTTCTTCCACCTGGGGCGCCACCGACTCCTTCAAAGCCCGCCCACCACAGCCTCCTTTGTCCAAATTAGGGTTTCTGGCAGTTGAACCTCTTTAATCCTGTTTCCCAATGGCCAATTTCCACTGAGCTGTGGAGAAGCACCAGGATTAAATGGAGCTGGAAATATTTTATCAGCAAAAGAAAAGACAACCAGTTGAAATTTGCTTAGGACTAATGCATTTTTACTTTTTTAATATCCACCTCCCTTTCATTAACTTGTTCACACAATAGTGAATAAACTGAGCACCTGCCACTTGCCCGACATTTTCTCAGCGCTGGGGACACACAGTGAGGAGCTGTGAAGACACAAACATCCCTGCTGTCCTGGCGAGGCTGCGTGGGGGACGAACAATAGTCAATGAATTAGTAAATAAGTAAATTAGATCATTTTCTATGAATAGAGAAACAGAGCAAGAATTGGGGGCAGTGGGAATTCTGCAACGGAGTGTGCAGGCCGAGGGGGCTCAGGTGATATTTGAGCAAATTCGGTGGAGGTGAAGAGAGAGCCAGTTGGAGTGGGCAGAGGGACCCAGAGCCGAGCCCTCGGGGGCGGGTCCTAGGTGTCTGAGCGACAGCAAGATAGCCCAATGGCTGCGAGCTGTGAGAGAGAAGGAGGATGAATGGCCATGGGAGTACCGCCTTCTAGGCCCTGGTAAGACTTTGAGACTTTTTTGATCAGAGTAAAAACATTTTCCTTTACCCCAGTAGAAAAGAGGGAGTGCTTTGAGGTGGCCTGCCCTAATGGAAGACATGACATCAGTCTTCACTCACTTTAAAAACCGTCGGGTAGAAAAATCACTTCTGCAAACACATGGTGCTCCAGCCAATTACGTGGGTGTTCTTAGGTGACCCCAGAAGGCAGACTCAGAAAAGAGGAATGGAAGTTGTTGGCAGTGGGGAGCGGTTTGGGGTTCACACAGAGTTCAGTCAGCACCACCGAGGGTAAGTTCCTCGCAGAGAGAACTGTGGACATTGGACAGAAAAAGGTCCAGCCACAGATGGCCGCCTGAGCGCTCAGGGGGAGATGAGAAGGAGATCACAAAGAAAGGCATTTCTGGCCTCATCCGTCTCTGTGCCAAAGCTCTGTCTAGGAAATGAAAGAAGCAAACTATAAAGAACACAAGTGCACGAGTGCCAGTGTAGGCACCCCAGAAAGCTACTTGGATCGAAGTCATGGCTACGGTTTCGTGGGGGAGACGAATGGATTGGCAAGGATGAAGGTAGCCTGTAAATCAAGAAGAAGGCTATTTATAGACCCATGAAGCCGGCAGTGGGAGGTGCAGGGCAGCACCAATGACTGGAGATAAAAGGAGGCACAGATGGTAGCTAACCTGCCTCCTTCCCTTGGTAACAAAACAAAGTTTGCTTAGCATAAACTTACCAGAAATTCGGAGAATGTTGCCCCCCCCCCCCCGCTTTTTTTTGCATGTTGCTGGGAAACTGTCACCTTATCCTTACTTGAATGAGTGGATTTTAAGGAGGAAGAGAAAAAAAACAGTCTTGGTTCCTCCTTGCTGCAGTAAATAGCACAGGGTGCTGGCTCTTGTTTCTAGCATGGTGTGGGCAGAATTGTGAGGGGTGATGTGTGTCCCGTGAGGGAATCCTTATATCCCCCTAGTCCCCACTTCCTTTGCATACCCCTGCCTCTGGGAATCCCACTCAGCGTCACAAGGAGCTGCCTCCTCCACCTCCCAGCTGCTGCTCTGTCCTAGCAGAGCCCTGGGGAGGTCAACTGCACCAAAGCGGCCAGGGGTCAAGAGCCATGGAGACGGAGGGTGTCCATCAGATCTTACAACAAGAAGGCCTTTTGAGATGGGGACAAGAGCAGCATTCATGGAGTGGCAGGCAGGTCAGGCTGCGTTTGGGTTGAGGGATGAATGAAAGGCAGGAAGTGAAGCCAGCAAATGTAAGAAGTCCAACTGTAAAAAGAAAGGCACAATGGGAGGCTTTTAAATGTTAAGACCGAGGAGCCTCAATCATGTTTCAGTGTTAAATGTTAATGGGAAGGAGTCAGTTGCAAGGAACAGGTAGCTGATACAGGGGAGACAGGAACACAGCAAAAGGCCCTGAACCAGCTGAGGGTTTAATGCAAGAAGATAAATGATTCTGGTCTGGCCGTCGATCTGTTGCTGGGACCCAGAAAACAGTTGCAGGGAAATGTCTCTGGTTGCCCCATCATGTTCAAGAAGCTTAAGCATCACCATTGAGGAGGATTCTGAGTGCTGGAACCATTAAACAAACATGAGAGAAATGACAGGTCATCTGCGTCTAAAGTTATATGATCGAGAAAGGGCTCCCTGTAGTCCAATACATGTGTAACATTTTCTTAATGTCCTCGGAGGTCTGCAACTGATGTTATGATAAACCATTCTAACCATTTCTGAAAGCCATTTCCACATAAACATTATCCAATTGATTTTCATTATCCTGGGAACTTTTTCTTCTTCCAAAGATCTATTGCATCTGTTCTGCCTGAAATTGTTTTTAAAAACAAACGTCATCTTCGTGCATGGCATTTACAAAGACCTAAATTAGTTTGACCCCAAACTCAGAGCTCTGTGTGATTGCAAGAGGGTTGAGCTCTGACCAACAAAGACAGCCAAAGGGATATACTGCTCAGCTGCTGTTTAGCTATCTCAATATTAATGGTTTACTTTTCAAAAAGAAAAATGCAGGTGGGAAAGAATCACTCTGACCCATTCAAATTGGGACCATACTTAGTCCTGGAATTCATATTTCAGTACATTAAAAAAATTTTGTGAGCTTTGGATGTGCCCTACACCTTAACACAAAGCCCACACATTAGCCCTGCCCCGAGGGCGATGCTGGTGGCTGCCTGGGGACATGCACGGAGCCCGCCTGCCCCACAGTGCAGGAGAGAGTGCCAGTCCAGGTTGGGAGTAACCAGTGGCCACAAGTCGTCGGGCACAGTGATGAACAGTAGAATACTCTGGTCAATGAAGTAAAGCTCCTGTACTGAAGTGAACACTGAACTGTTTATGCAGAAGCTGACATTTTCTGCAAAAGAGCAGAGTCTGGTAATGAAGAAGATAATAAGAGCACGCATGACAGACAGATGAGCACCGGCAGAACTTGACTACGTTAAAAGAGTCTCCAGACTAGACCAGGGGTGGTGCACGTCCTTAGTCACAGTGGACCAAGTGTTCTCAGTAATTCCTTAGCAACCACACATTAGACATTGATCTGAGACTCTGGATGGTGAGTACCGTTTTTGACACCAGCGCTACAGTGTGCCGGACATGGTTCTCATTGCACCATGGGTGGGCCGAGCATTCCCAGTCTCTTCTTCAAGGACCTGCTTCAGCTAGAGTTAGTAATAGCAATGGCTGGGTTGAATGCACGAAGCCTGTGGTTTCAGGTGAGATCCTGTCACTTGTCTACAATCTGCCTTATTTCTAAGAGTGCTACATGTTACACTAGACATTGATTTCCGTTTTCTAAGAGAAGGCCTTCCTACTCAAGCTCTGCGACGCATTCATAATTCTTCCCAGGACACCGTGTTTTTATACGGACAAGTAATGTCAAAACTGGGTCGTGTTGCTTTTTGGATTCTAACATGACACAGGCCAGTAAAGGACATCTTGTGCATTCATTCGAAGTGGACAGGGCTCATGTGGTGGACGCTTCAGAGTAGGTGTGATCTGATGCGAGTCTGACCCTGATTGCAAGACTCTTTTCTAACTTGCTTAAAGCATTCTGCCAGTCTGCTAGATCAAGTATTCCTGACTATTTAGGTTAGGAAAGTACGTGGGCAAATCTTGTGTATGGAAATAATTGCCTTGGTTTGCAGTTTGGCGAAGGTCATTGATGATTTTATCAAGATGTGGTCTCCCCACAGCCACTCAATCTGCGAACGGGAAGCTGCTGGGCTTTGTGAAGCAGGTTGTGCCAGGGCTGACCGGCATGTGCCAGGCCACGGCACGTGGCTCGGGAAGGTCCGGGCAGCTGGCAGCACGTTGGTGGGAGGCAGACCAGCGCGCTCTGAATGGACCGCTCAGAAGAGCTGGATACCAGTCCACCAAAATCAGTCTTTCTGCTCTGTTGGCCTTGACCAGGGCTTTCTCTGAAGAAGATTTGGCTGGTGTTTTAGGCATACAGTCGGCCCTCATTTATCGTGGTTAATCAGTTCCAGACTCTACCGCGATAAATGAATTTCCGCAAAGTAGGATTCTTTATTTATATACAGTCGTCCCTCGCCACTTCGTGCTTCAACGTTCATGGCTTCACTCTGTCGCGGTTTTTTCAAGGATACTATAGTATAATATGGTATAATATGGTATGGTATGGTATGGTATGATATGGTATGATATAGTATAGTATAGTATAGTATAGTATAGTATAGTATAGTATAGTATGGTATAGTTGAAGTGGCGAGGGACGACTGTATGGGGAAAAATGCCCCCAAAAATGCAAAGCATATTGTCTTGATTTGGGTTCTTCTAAAAGTTGACCCGAGACAAGGATTGAAATGCGAGCAGCCAGCTTGGAGGCTGACCCCAGGACGCCAGGTAGGGGGGCGGGGAAGTGAAACAGGGAGAAGCAGCAACAGGGCCTGCAGCAGGCCTGTTTCACTGTGGGGAACTGGGGTGCCGTCCTGCTGGGGATCTCGGGGGACAGCGAAGAGCACACCTCAGTCATCCCATCTTGGAAGGAGGTGGCAAGAAAGATGGGATATTGACCCACCAAGGCCCCTCTTTCATTGGCCGGCACCTCCGGCTTCACGGTGCACAGGCTCCAGCAACAAGGGGGGGAGGAGCTCGGCAGAGGCGCAGGTGTTGGCACCAGGCAGCTTGGTGCGCAGAGGTCATGCTGGGGGCACGGCACAGACCACATCTGCCTCATGGGCTACCAGATGATTGGGGACCAGATCACTGAGTGCAGAAAAAAGACCCTGTCTTAGTCCATTCAGGCTACTCTAATTAAATTACCATAGCCTGGGTGGCTTATACACAACAAGCATTTATTTCTCGTAGTTCTGGAGCTGGAAGTCTGAAATCATGGCGCTAGCACGGTGGGGTTGTGGTAAAGGTGCTCTTGCAGGTTGCAGACGGGGTCGAACGGGCGAGGGAGCTCGGTAGGGTCTCTCCTAAAGATACCATGCATGATGGTTCCACTCTCATGACCCAAGCACCTCCTACCACATTGGGCATTAGGATTTCAACATACAAATTTAGGTGGGACACAGACATTCAGACCACAGCAGACCCCAAGGGAACTGCCTCAACTGGAAAAAGTTAAGAGGGCCCTCCTCTGCCTCCTCCTCTTTTTTCCTCCTTCTTATTCCCCCTCTCTCTTACACACACACACACACACACACACACACACACACACAGCTGCAAGTGAGCTCTCCATGCCACAGCACAAAGGAAAAAATAATCTTTACATACACAATTTGACTAGACAGAAGAAATTCAAATCAATTATTGAGCACTTACTGAATGCAGGGCACGTTGTTGGGGTTAGAATAATGAATAAAATAGCATTCTCCTCCTTCTCTTAAGGAGTTTGCCATTGAACAGGTGGGACAAAACATTAAAGAAATATTTCACAAGGTTCCTAAGAGGCGAAAGATACCACATGTCCTTTAACTAGCGGAGGTCATAGTGATGCTAAGGAATAATTAGTGCTCTCTAAAGACGGCAGAGGACGGCGACAGTGCCAGACAGTGAACGCGTGTCTTCTGGGATGGGTCGGGGAACGGGGGGAGGTCAGGGTGGACTTTACAGAGAAAATGAGATTTCAGTTGGTCCCGATATGAGCGGGATTTAGATGAGGGAGAAGGGGCACCGAAGGGGGCTGAAAAGCTCAGATAGGTGTACGAAGCATGTTGACTGTTTTAGAGGATGAAACACTGAAAGAGACACACAGTGAAACAGATGAAATAGTGGAATCTTAGCCTCCTGACAACTTCCAATGTTGGCTCACATGATGGCTCTTAAAAGCATTCTGTTAAGTGAAAGAAGTCAGGTACTAAATGCTGCACACTGCGCGATTCTATCTCTGTGAACTTCTGAAGAAGGCAGAGTTACAGGAACAGAGCAGATCAAAGTTTGCCGGGTGCTGGGTGTGGGTCGGGTTGACCGCAGGGGCAGGAGGTCGCCGATGGGTGATGGGAATGTCCTGTATCCCGGTTACATGGTGGTGGTTCATCTGTATCCATTTATGTCTGTGCGTCAAAAAGGAGTGAATTTTACTGTGTGTGAGTTATACCTCAATAAACTTTCTTTACTAAGAGATGTGCGGAGGGGGAGGGGAGTAGTCGCTGGCCAGGCAGTGGCAGGTCTCAGCCTGTGTGAGGGGAGTTGCTGGGCAGTCCTTCCTCCGCTGGGGATCAGAGAGGAGGAAGGGAAGTCCCCTGTCTGGGCTGTTGTGGGACACTGGCTGGGGTCCTCAAAGGCGTTCTCTCCCCTTTCCGGACAGTTTCCCACCTTACCAGGGACACGATGACTGCAGCGCTGCCCACGGCGTCTCCGGGCCCTTTCCCCGAGCCTCCGTGTCCTCACGGCAGCTTGCTTGTCCTTGTTCCCGATGACATGGATGAGATTCTGTCAAGGTGTCCAGGTTGGCCGTGAACACAATGCGGATCAGGTTTGCTTCAGTTTCTTTGTAGTGATTTCCACCTACTCAAGGTCATTCCTGTCAGGGACTGAAAATCCTGGAAAACTAAAATAAATGAAAATGAGGTTCGCTGGTCAAGAGTAGGGATGGCTTCTTAGGAGCATGGGTGCTCTCGGGTGGCCAGTATCCACCAAACTCCGTCCGAAACGTCTGTCTGGAGTGAATGTGTCACTGATTTCCCTCTGCGCTGACCTGGATCGAACTGTGGGAGGAAAATGTAACATTCTATGACAGCGACTGCCAACTGGGGAATGTCAAGAGGAGAAAGGCGCCCATGTAAACAGCAACACAGTTCTGTGCTATCTCCCCGCAATAGGCAGAAATACAACTGTAATCTCCTAATGAGCACCCGCTTTTCATGTGTTGTAACTCTTCAACTAGATGCTGCATCTTATCCATTTAAACCCCAATTCAATTTTGCTGGTTATATTTGTAGGTGGCTTTTCCAAATATATAATGCTATACAATTGCTTTCTTTTGCCACTTGAGTTAATGGAAACCTATTTTGCTTTCTATGGGATTTGGACTATGTTTTGTGCTCTCTCTCTTTTCCTTCCTTCCTTCCTTCCTTCCTTCCTTTCTTCCTTCCCTCCTTCCTCCCTTTCTTCCTCCCTTTCTGTCTTTCATTAAGGTGAGGAAGCCAGGATATTTAAAATTGTGCACAGGGACAATATCCGAGATCACTGGTAGTGCTGCATATCGGCTGTGTTTACACATTTGACAACAATCTCTTTTTATGGATTAGAAAGGAGAGTGCTTCTTTCTCAGCAAGTGATTCTGGGAAACATTCATTAGTGAAAGAGGCGCATTGCTACAGGAGGGGGCAAAAGTGTTCCTGCCGCAGAGGAAAGGAAAAGACATTACAACAGAGCTCTGCTTTCAAAAGATAGGAAGAAGAAAGGAAGAGAAAAGGAAAAACAAATGCCGAGGGAGATGAGACCCAAACATCTGAGATAGGCACATGAGTAAATTTTATTTGTGGTTACAGCTTAAGGAAGTAGCATTCTTCCTTTATAGTCTCTTATGATTGAGTACAAATTCATAAAAATCTCCGTCTAAATGTGTGTATGTGTGTTGATTAAAAAAATAAAAGTCTCCCAATCTCTTATTTCTTCATAGAACAGAATGAAAGTGATATATGTTGGGAACCCTGAGGTGCTAGCTCCTGCAGAGGAGAAAAGTACTGACTTCAGAGTTGGGGTCAAAAATATTTTAAATTAAGAGGCTTCAAATGTAGCAGTGGTTGAGCAGTATGACAACTTAAGAATTTATGAAGACTAATGATTTGTTGGAAGTAGAGAGATAAATAAAAAGAAAAAGTTGTTTGCTTGCATTTTTCTCTTTTCATATTGACAATCAATAGAGTCACTGACAAGATGATGAATAACTTTCAAGAAACAGATATCTGAGTTTGCAGCTCGAGCACCTAAGACTGCGAAATCCTCGAAGAAGATGGACAGTGCTCTGTGCTCTGGAGCAGGAGCCGTCCAGTTCCAGGGCAGCAAACGTGCTAAACGGGATGGAAATGTCACAACTCAGGTGGATGGCACACAGAAAGGACTTGTCTCATACACGTGTCTCATCATGTTTTAAAAAATGCACACATACTTTTTTTTGGTTTTCCATTTAAATGTGTTTGGTAGGGCCAATTTCTCCCCTGGAGGAAAAGCTAGGCTTTGCATGACTTTCCTGGTCACTCTTATGTCATAAAAATCCTCCATTATTCTAAATGTTTGGCATAGTCTTTATTTAGAAATTGCAAGCTCAGTCTCTTTCATAAAACTGTGAACTTGATTTAAAGTTGAGGCATCTCCTCACACTAAGCTTGGGCTGGCTCCAAGTAGAAAGCATGAGGGGTTCATGGTTGGCTTCTCTCTTTCCTCAAAGAGTTCTTCTATCCGTCTCCCACCTCCAGGTAAAGAAAATTCTTACCTGTGTGGCACTGTTATGAATGTCACCTTCTTCTTTGAAGTCCAGCATATTTTATTGCTGACTCTCTCGTGAGTGGCTAGAGATCCTCCCTCCTCAACTCCTTTGCTAAGAACTGTCCCTTAAAGACCCCTTGATGTGGGTGCTTCACTCTTAAGATGTGTCTTGAACTTTTGTGGCTCACCTGTAGCTTCCTTATTCCGAGGAGTTGAACTCTGTGCCTCCAGGAGACCCTTTAAGAAAGGACCTAAGTGGCTCTGCTCCAGATGCCAGTTCACCGTGACCCTCCCAGGCTGCAGGGGCGATGAAAGCTCACCAGCCTTGCTTTCAGGCCACCAGGGAAGGAGGAAGCGTCCACCACGCCCGCCGCTTGGGATGAGCAGGATGGCTCCGGATAGAAAGCAGGAGCCAGTCTTGGTTGGCGTCCCGCCTCCCTCCCAGAGTGACCCTATCCATCCCGCACACAGGTACAGACAGTTCTGTCATGTGCTGCACTATGATGAGTGTCACTCTCATGAAAAGCTTTCTTCAAATCCAGCCACCAACAAAGTGCTTCAGATCCCCCCCCCCGCCCCCCACCGCTTTGTATACCATCAAAGGGTGCAAGGGCTCTGAGGACCATCTAAAGTCTCATCAGTCTTCTACTTTGAATTTTTGGGAAAACATCCACAAGGAAAAGACAATGAGCTTCCTCAAGGAATGACAGCTGGCTAAATTCACATCATTTTCACTTCTTTATTGCAGCCTAAATTATTTGCTTTGTATGTTTGACCTTATTTCTTGGAAGTATTAACTGGGCATGATTCTTTATTTTCAACTAAAATTGTAAAATTTGGATATCTATTTAGAAAGCTAATGATATTTTATTATTTATGTTTATGTATCTCAGTTTAACAAATGATTGACATGGGAAAAAAAAAATACGGTACAAGTAAACTTTAATTCATAATTATGTGAATTTTCTTTCCAGATACGGATAATAGTTCTGTGTTTGATTTTTAGATTTGATATATATATTTGGTCAAATTACCAAGTTTTTCATAACCATGAGCTTTATGACTAGCAGAACTGTTTTTATTTTAAAATAAATTGAATGAAAGACAACCCAGTGACATTTCTGCCAGTAAGTAATTGTGTATAGTCTATTAGAAATTACAAAAATGAACTCATCGGTGAGTGAAGATAAAGTGGCTAATGTTTATATCAGGAAAAAAAATATCAAAACAGCTCCAAATTATTGGCAATTTACTAATGTATAACCAATAAACTCCTTTTTTTGTGGAAAAAATAACTACTGTGTTAGGGACAAGAAAATATAGTTATGTTACTTTGTGGTCTGCAGAGGTAGCAGTAGGAAAGACCCAGGGCTTGGACTCAGGATGCTTGGCTTTGAATCCTGACTCTACTATTTAGCTATGAGACCTTGGACAAATTAATTATCTCTCCACTTCCTCAGTTTCCCTGTCTGTAAAATGGACATGATAATAGCAGCATGTCAGTCAGGGTTCAACCAGAGAAACAGAATCAGTAGGATATGTATTTATTGCATGGAATTAGCTTACACAATTGTGGGGACTGGCTAAGCAATTCCAAAATCCATATGCCACAATTCAAAGCTGCAGAATTTTTTCCCCATCCCCCTACACACACACACACACACACACACACACACACACACACACACATTCACAAAAGCCTTTGCTTTTTAAACCCATCTAGATTTCAGGACACCAAGTGATTATAAACTTTAATCAAATCTACAAAATACCTTCACAGCAACACCTAGATTAGCATTTGACTGTATAACGGTGACTGGAGCCTAGCCAAGTGGACACATCACAAGTGCCTATGTCACAGGTCATTGTAAGAATGCAGTAATGTCTGTAGTGAATAGACTGTTCCAGAGGTCACTGACCTGGCTCTCTGGCTACCCCTGACCCCCAGGTGTCCTGGTCTGACACTGAGGGATTCTCTTCAAAAGTGGCAATAAAATCCCAACTCTTCTGCCAGTACGTATTCAGCAATAGTCTTTGAGCATCTACTTGTGCCACAACAAACCCATGGGAAGTGGACTCCATTCCTCATTAGGAGGAAGCACTTCAATAATCACCTTTACTCTGTCTCGGTGTCATCTCTACAGAAAATGTTCTTTCCACATGAGGGCCCCCAGGTTTATGCCACTCTAGGGGTCTGGGGACAATTTAGGCAAGCACCCACCTAGAAACATAGTGCTACCTAGTATTTCAAAAAAAGAGACCGTGTCTGACATGTCCTCAGAAGAAAGAGTGAAGGCAATAGCTAAAACCAAGTCAAAATAGGGGAGAACCTGCCAATCTGTCCCCCTGAGGTGCTTGGCGGTGGCGATCTAACTCCGCGTCCAGTCCTCTGTCCCAGGGACAATGAACCTGGAGGAGGGGCGCTGATGGATGGGCTCGAGAAGAAAGGAAGAGGACAGTGTCCAGGAGACTCCTGGAGCAGTCTTATTCAAGACTGCCATCCGGGAATGGACTTCACCCTGCCCTGTGAAATGACAAGTTGGATCTTGCTTAACCCAGCAAATGGAGGGTGTGTGTCTGGTATCTGGGAAGTAGCCAGAAAAGTGTGGTCCCAGCAATCTGAAGATTTCCTGGTCCTACTCTGTGGTGCTCCAGGCACCAATGTCCATTGTTTGGGAAATCGGTTTTCTCCGAGTGACCGATTTGAAAAGGCAAAATCAGGAAAGTCCGCAAATTCTTGTTTCCGTGTTTTCCTTTTATTTGTTACCTGCATATTTGTTTCCAGTTGATCGTATTGTAGTGACTTTCACAGAAAAGAAAATTGCTACCTAATGTTGAGGGTAAATAATCCTTTATTAAGGGTACATTTGTAGTAGTAGTAGTAGTAATAGTAGTAGTATTGTTGTTTCAGATGGAAAAGCTAAGGTATTTCATCTAATCCTACTCTAAAATCATTTAAATAAGACTATAAAGCATTATTTCAAAAACAACAGGCATTATTCTCCTTTCCAGTGTTTCTGAGCACAGGCTTTGGGTTTGAGCTCTCTTTGTCCAGCTGTCTGGGAGGTTTATGTGGCGTCCAGGCAGAAATTCTGACTGTAACTTTCACCATGGTTTCTGAAGCATCTTACATTGAGTTCCCTTGTTGCTTATTTCCATTACACTGGACAAGTTCATTGTTCCTCTGTTGCAAATTTAATATATCCCATTTATAATGAATTTATATTAACATCACCCATCACTTACACATTATAAAATATTGGATGTTTTGGTTTCCTACTTATAATTTCAGAATTGTTATTGCAAATGAATTAATTGCATTCTCTCCTTTTTGCAAGGCTGAGGTGAAAACTAATGACATAGATAAAAGATTATTTCCCCCTTGGTAATTAGAAAGCCTTTAGCATTATTATTTAATCCCTAAGGACAGGGTAGGTGATTACTCTGTATGAGTGAGTTACAGTCTACAGTTCCATGTTAATTAAAAAAAATTTTTTTTCACAATATGAGACATTTGTTAAGTAAATTTTAACAATTTACGTGCTTGAGGACATGGGAATTGTTTTAAGGTTTCTGTAAGGTTATTACTGTATCACACTGTGAGTCTCAGGAAATTTACCTTTCATTAAATCAATTTACAAAGGAAATACTGTATTTCCCCAAAACTATATTTTGGTTATGTTTATATTTTGATCTTTTTTGGTTCTGCAACCAACGAATCATCAGACATCTTAGGAAACTGCCCCTTTGGCTCAGGAATTCCACTTCTAGAAATTTATCACAATAAGGTGAGGAACAGGAATTCAGGATTTCTGGGACACGTTTGGAGCTTTCCAAGGACTGAATGGACATGTAACTCGGTTGCCCCCGCGCGAGGCCCTGTTGCATGCTGAGCTGTGGTACCTCCTGAATGCACGGTAAAAAGTGAGAAAATGCATCTGGCAGTGGTTTCAGGGAGGGATTTTAATCAAATGCAGACCAGGTTACATCTGTTCTGCAAGAAACTGGGTGGCAAGTTAGCCGTTACCCGATTAATGAAAGAAGCCCGATTGTTAAAGGATGTGGAGGCTGCAGTTAGGAAGCGAGTAATTGGCTCCCTGTCTATTAGCAGGACAAGCCAGGTCTGTATTGGTCGTGAAGGGGAAAAGTCGGGCTTGATTAACAAAGCTTTTCAGTGTCAATAGACTAATGGCTGGTTTTAAAATGTAGTTTTAGTTCTATTCTTCAGGAAGGAGCTAAAAATAGCCCAAGGAGGGGCTGTGGAGAAAGTGCAGGTGTTTAAACATCTGGAGGTTTTGCAGCTGTTTGGGGAAAACTTGTAATGGCAAAGCCGCAGAATTTCTGTCTCAGGCAAAAGGTGTCTCGGATCCTCGACCATCATGCAGGGCAATTCAACAAGGTTTTATACCAAAATGACCGCGTTGGACCTGTGGCTCCAGGTCCTGCTCCGAAATGACTTCTGCTGGAGGCAGATGTGTCCAGGGAGAGACTTTTTCTAGGAAGAAATCTCTTACTAGACTGTCTTATCCCTGGGGGCTCTCAGAACAATCCCTCCACATGGGGCCCCAAGACACTTCCTCTGGGAGGCAGATGGGATTCTAGCCTCTTGAAACAAAACACCCCTGCCCACGTGTCCTCTTCTCTAAGAGAGGGAACCTCACCACACAACGCGTAGATAACAGGTGACCTCCGCACTTCCCCTTCTTGTGCCCCTGGGTTAGAAATCACGGATACGGTTGATCTTTGAACAAAATGGGTTTGAACTTGTGGTCCATTTGTATGCAGATTTTTTTCAATAAATATATACAGTACTGTAAATGTATTTTCTCTTCCCTATGATTTTCTTAATAACATTTCTTTTCTCCAGCTTACTTCATTGTAAGAGTGCAGTATATAATACATGGAACGTACAAAATGTGTGTTAATCGACTGTTTATGTTATCAACAAGGCTCCCGGTCAACAGTAGGCTATTAGTTAAGTTTTTGGGGGGTCAAAACTTATACGTGGGTTTTCACCTGCATGGGGTCAACACCTTTAGCCCTGCGCTGTTCAAGGGTCAGGTGCACTTGCTTTTGATGTGGCTGCTAAAGGGCAGGGAAAACCTGCCTTATTTGTCCCTAGAAGGTTAGAAGGTTGAGACTGCGTATTGACCCAGGACCACAATTCGTGACCCGAGAAAACCAAGAAATGGTGTCTGAGTTCCTCCACCTACTGTCTGAGAACAGAGCCCCTGGATCTGCAGTGAGCCACCTGGAGATGTGGGCTGCCCCTTGTGTCTGCCCCCACTCGGGAGCAGCTGCGGCCCAGGGCCGGCACCGCCTGCTTGGGTGGAATTCCCACTCGGGGCAGAGAACGGGAGCAGCGAGGACACAGATGGGACATGGCATTTGACAGGAGTCAAGAGCGTGGGAAGCTCTTTGTTTCCTGTGGCGTCTAGTTCACCGAAATTACATGAGAATCAGCTTGGCTTGGTCCAGAGGACAGAGGCAGCTCCAAGGTCAATAAAACCTAAAACAATAACATTTATTTCAATAAATTCAGGATGGAGATGGCAGAAAAATGAGTAAGTAGGTAAATCTAGAGGAACTTAACTATGTTGTTCCTTGGTGGGCTTAATGCTAACACCACAAAACACATGGCAAGTGCAACGCTTGGTGCCTCAAAGGCTCTCCTCTGGGAGCGCAGCCGGGACAAGGGCCGGCGAGGGGAGGACCTCTGCAGCTCCCGGACACAAAAGTCCCAAGTATTCATGAGGACAGAGTCCACAGCTATCCTTTCCCTTCCCCACACCACTGTCAGACCACTGGCCCGAGCTGCGTGGGGATTTGGCCCCACTCGGGCATCTCAGGCATTTGCCACGTCTGCAGCTCTCTCTAGTGTGTGGTCGCACCGCTGTGCTCCTGGACGCGTTTCTCTGCGTGCACCGGTGACAGCAGCCATGTCCCTACCTCCGCTTATTGCAGCCACTACCAAACCCACCCCCAAAGCTCCAGAGAGGATGTGGATGTAGAAGGACTGGGCGGTCACATCACAAACAGGGCTGTCCCTCCAACCTCCTGTGTCTCCAACAGCAAGACAACCTCTCCGGGCACGTCCAGTGGCCCTGAGGAGCAGTCATGGCTCCCGGCCCGTCTGAGTGTTCTGTGTCTCATGAAGGAGCCTCTGCCCTCTGTGGGCTTAGCCTTCACCCCGCACGCCAAGCAGGTGGAGTGAGCGTGTCCCATCAGCCGTGCACGTCGCGGCAGTGCCTTTGTCTTGTCTGGACTGGGGCTGCTTTGCGTTGGGCATGCTCGGATTCCTGCAGCGTGAGACAGGGTTTCTGAGGAAGACGCTGGGCGAAGGCAGGAGGGTGCACATTCTAAGCACACAGGGCTTTCATTCTGACTTCCAACAGAGGCGTCCGATCCTCTTCTCGGTTACCATTGGGGTTTTCATACACATCTGGCCACCGCGTAATACATGTCTTTCCGCTGGCCGTTGTCAGGAGGCAATGGAGTGCATGAATGCCTCCAGGGTGGGCTGGGCCAGACTGATAAGCTCTGTCACTCAGGAGATGCCGCAGAAAGGGAGGTGGATGGCTGGTAGCGGCAGAGGGAAGCTCGGACAGGAGGCAGCTCTGGGGGCCACTGTGCTCCGTGTGGCTGCGCAGGAACACTCTGTGGAAAGACTAATCCTTCCTGGAGGAGTGAGGAAGCCCCCTGGGCCCAGGGCTGGAGTAGGGAGGGGTGCTCAGCAGGCCATCAAGTCAGGGCTCAGGACCAAAAATGCTGACCCGAGAGAGCGCTTGGGAAGCTGGTTCTGGTCACTGGACTCACGGACCTGTTAGAGAGTCTGCAGAGGAAGGAAGGCAGCAGACAGGGCCTGGGGAGGGTGCTGTGGGGCAGGACAGGCCGCTGCAGACAAGCGAAGTGCAGGAGAACAGGAGCTGGGAGCAAATCACCGGTAGGAGGGAGGGGCCTGGGAGCCTCATGTCAGCGTGAACCTGGCCAACAGTTTCCACTACTCAGATGGTCACCTGGTGCCACACTGCCCTCCACCCCCACAGACCCGAAGGCACAGTCCAAGCCACTTCGATCCTGGCTGCAGAGCAGGGTGTCCTGCCTCGTGCGGTGCCAGTGGCCAGCCAGAAGCTCGACTTTTAGAAACACAAGGACTGCAGTAACACTTGTGGCTTTGTGCATCACCAACACCTGGGAAACTGAAGCTTACACGGCGAACTTACCTCTTCCGGGGCACATTTGTTGACAGGTGGCCTAGGAGAGTCTACAAGAATGTCCGAGTGGTGGCCCTTAGGGCAGCGGCCCTTCCTTTGCCCCCTACCATTCCCCTGGCAAGTGATGTCAGCGGCCTTTGAAAGCAATGTCCTTGAAGATGCCCCTGGAGAGTTTTCACTGGGGGTGGGGGAAGCTTCATTTTGCCAACAAGGAGGAGATGGTCTGTCCATAGAGTAGGCTGCTCACATTATATTGGGGATGATAGGCTCTGGGTGCTTTCTTATAATTTAATAATGCAGGTAAAAGAGCCTCCTTAACTCTATAGACCCATGTAACTGAGGTGGAAAGAACTTTAGGCTTGGATTTGGGAGATGCTTGCTGACCTCAGGCCTGAGAGTTAGTCACTTAATATCTTTAAGCCTTTGCTGCTCAGTTTCTCTATCTATAAGATGGGCATAATAATGCTTAATCTTCCTCTCTCACAGGGTTAATCAAATATTGATAAATAATGATGTTGTTGTTAATGATGATGATAACAAATAACAGGTGTAAATTATGCGGCACTTACCACGTTTCAGGCACTGTTCTAAGCACGCGACATCTGTTGGTTCATTTAATCCTCAGATCACTCCTGTGAGGTAGGCGCCCATACGACCCTGTTTGACAGAAGGAATAACAGGCTGAGTGACTCAGTTGCCCAAAGCTGTGCAGCCGGCAGGACTAGCAGAGCAGAACTGAATCCTGGGCAGCTGGCCTACCTGTGTGCTGTATCCTCTCCGAGGCCACCTGTGTGCACCTGGCTTAGCACCTGCCCCCAGGAAGCAGGTGTTCAGCACGTGTTTCAGAAAGGAACGAATGAAAGAGTTAATGGGCATATGAAGTGCTAAACACACAGAGGCAGAGATTGTCTTCATTGTGACTAGAAACTGGGGAGTCCTGTCCTCGCCAATCAAGGGACCAAGTCTGAATTCAGCTCAAGCACTGAGTCTATCAGGTGGGAGATGAATGCTTGGCCCCAGCCGGCTCCAGGCAGGACTGGTGTGTGTGTGTGTGTGTGTGTGTAGGGAACAGTGTGAAGGGTGGCAGCTCAGGGTGGGAGCCTGTTGGAGGCTGCCCAGAGCAAAGAGGGAGCACTCAGTCCTGAAATCCTTTTCTTCAGCTGGCTGGGAAGAGGAATTTTTCATTCCAACGGCCCATTGGTTCTGATTGATGAAGAGAGTAGCTTCCGCTAGGAGAAGCTGACAAAGGCAATTTACAAAGGGAGGAGAGGAGGAGGAATTGAGCCGTGTGCTGCCACACAGACGCTGCCCGGCACTGTCCCGGGGCAGCAGCGCCGTGCAGACCCGCCAGCGCGCGATGTAAATGTTGCGGCCGCTGTTGTTTTACTCTTCGGCCAGGGCCCGGGTCAATGGCCAGCTGCACGGAGGCCGTCCATCACCCCAGGAACAGGCTGTGAGTTATGAGGTCCACGTCTGACACTGACTCGCTGACAGCCTCCCTTGCAGAACCCTTAATGGCGTGGGGGCTGGTCAGCACTGGACCAGGGTCAAGTCCTGGGGCGGAGACCTTGCTCGAAGGAGCCAGGAGCTGCTGATACCTTCTCCGAAGGGCAGGAGATGCTGCCGAGGAGCGCCGCACTCCTGCCAAGATGCCTCCTGGGGACCACTGTGTGTCCCAAGGGCCCTCCATCTCCACACAGGCGTCTAATCTGTATTAGTCCAGCTAAAGTGATTAGAAACAAAACAAACATTTATCTCATATTCTTATCCAATAGTGTCCACTTCTACCTCAGTGACTTCGACCCTCCCAGTTGGAGTGGCCTAGAAACTGGGATTCACTCCAAGTTACTGCCCCTCCCTTAGTCCCACATCCCGTCAGTCATCAAATTCAGTAGGTCTCATTCCTACATTGTGGTTTCAGACCCTTCTCGTGACCCACAAGAAGTACATATACACACCCCCAAGCAACCATTTCAGGAAACAACAGCTACCCTTCCTAAAAGCAAACCCTCTGGTTGCTTTTTATGTAGTACTATTTCACTAGCACAATTCTAGTCATGACTCTGTAATTAAATTTATATACATTAATCAGTCAAGAGCCACAATTTGAAAAACACTGTCCTATCACTCTCTTGGAGCTAATTCTTTCCCTCCACAGCCTCTGCTATCTCCTAAGCCCAGCACCCTACCATTCGTTGTGTGGACGACCAAAACAACCTTCCAACCGGCTGCCCCTTGATCATTCTTTCTCTCCTTCAATCTACTCCCAATCTTGACACGCAGAGTGAAATTCTCTGAAGATGTAGTGTGACGATGCTGTTTCATGATCAGAACGCTTGAATGGCCCCCACTGCTGCCGTATAAAGTCCAGCGCCTTTACCACACCCCAGCCCCCACGTCACATGGTCTCCACTTACTGCTCTGTCTGTCTTTGGCCATTTCTCCCTCACTCTCTTCAAGCTCACCACACTGAACTTCTTCCAGGTCCTTGAACTTTCTGTGCTGTATGCTGGGCCTGAGTCTTTGAACGGCCCTTGTTTCCTGTGTTTGGAGCACCCCTCCCCTCCCTGCGTTTAGTGTAGTGGCCTCGGTCTACAGGAAGCAGAGTGCAATGTCAGAAATTCCTTGATGCATAGAAAAAGGGTTCCAAAGACTTCGGGATATAGGAAGAAATGCCAGAGTAACTTTATCATGTGCTAGTGGCTCATTTGTCCCCACATCCCCTGAAAGGGTCCAGAGGACACCTCCTTCACCACAGCACTGAGGAGTGCATGGGTAAGCAAATGTTAGCATGGTAGACACCAGTGGTGCCGTGCCCAGCTCCGCTCATGAGCATCTATCACCCAGCAGCTCTACAAGCTGGCTACTGCCTTCTCCATAGGCTTCCCTTCCACCAAACAGAAGCCATGCACCTGGGAGATTACACCTCCTCCATCGCTCTCCTAGGCAGCCAGAGCCAGAGACTGGCTCACATAAAGTATCTAAGGCATGTCCCTTTACCTCATGGTGGTACCAAGTCTATGGTGCAATTCATGCTTCAGCAATCCCTGGGGACCAGGCTCAACTAGCACCCAGCCAAGACCTCCTTACTTAGCTTTCTTCCTCTGTTCTATCTTGCTTCTCTCACATTTTTCCTAGGTGGGGAAGACCAAAGAATAGCACTTACCTGCCAGGGGCAAGGTTGGCATGGTTTTGGCCAAGGGCAAATGACCAGAAGGCTTATCCGAATGGTTCACAGCCTTCAGGGGCCTTTGTTGGTGGCTGGCTGGTCGCAATGTCCCTTCAACTAAAATGAACAGGCAGTCCACTAAAGCACACCCTAAACTGTGCAGCTGAAAAAGCTCTGTACCTCACAAAGGGCTAGCCAGAATAATCATGATACAGAGTCAAGGTTCCTTACTTCCCAGGGCTGACAATTCACAGATCGGGCGCACCCCGAGTGAAGGGGTGGGACATAATCTTGACGAAGGACCTGATGATAAAATCACAAACATGATCTCTATATCTCCTTCTTTGCCTTCTTTAAGGGATCTGTAGACACTCATTAGGGCGATTGTGCATTGGAGGAGGGAAATGTCCAGCCATTTAGGGATGAATTATTAGTCTTGGCCCTTAAAATGCCACTGTGGTCTACCGGTCAGAATGTGAGATCAGTGGGAAATGGCGTTTTGGTACAAGGTCATGTTTTGTTCTATGTCCACCTCACAATGTGTCTGACGAATTCTTCCCACGTCTCAGGCTCTTGAGGGTATAGTTAGAAAAGATGAAATTAGCAACTGGCAGAACCTCCATACTGGCTCTCTGCCCTGTGGAGCAAGGTTAATTTTTTAAGCAAGGAGAGTAGAAGCCCTTGGAATAGTCCCCATTGTACCAAAATAGAAAATCCCAAGCCCTGGATTCTCGAAGGCCAGCTAGATTACATGTGCTACCTAATGTGCACGAATGTTGTCATTAGCCTTTGCATGGATGAAAGACCCGAGATGCAGAGAGGCTGAAGGATGTGTTCCTGGGAAAACCTCTGGCTCTCCGTTCCAGGCCTGTGCTAGCCTCAGGTATTGTCTGGTCCACGGTGGCCCTGTTTTCACCTCCCATATTACAAACGTTCAAGCTCTAGTCTGGATTTGGGGAGTGGTGGGGGCTTCAGAGGAAATGCTGGCCGCCTCTGCTCTTTCTGTCCCCGAGGCTGGACACAGAGGGAGCCTGGCAATAGGATGGGAAGCATATAACACCATATTAGTCGTAGCCGCTCTGGCTGTCACCTTCCACTCCAGCGGCAGTAGTTTCAGAAATTCTACCGATGAGGTAGCCCCCAGTGAAAACTACTTGCATGTAACAGGCTTCCGGTTATGGACCGAGCGGTGCCTCTGCCCCGACTCCTAAATGCATGTGGAGGAGCCCTAACCCCACAATGTAACTGTACTGGGAGGTAGGGCCAATAAGGAGACAGCACAGGTTTAAGTGAGGTCATAAGGGTGGACCTCTAATTCAACAGAACTGGTGTCTTATTTATTTACTTTTTATCCTCACCCAAGGAGATTTTCCTCTATATTTTGTTCAGATAGAGTGGGAGGGAGAGAGAGAGAGAAATATCGATGTGATTGGGCCGGGGACAAACTGCAACCGAGGTACGTGCCCTTAGCGGGAACCGAACCCAGGTCTCTCCGGACCGCAGGCCAACGCTCTAACCGCTGAGCCAAACTGGCCAGGGCAGAACTGGTGTCTTTAAAAGAGGAGAAGACACCAGAGCTCTCTCTCCACGGGCACACGGATGAGAGGCCCGGCGAGGCAGCAAGAATGTGACCATCTACAAGCCAGGAAGCATTCTCCCCAGAAACCAGCTGGACCAGAACTGATCCTGGACTTCTAGCCTCCAGAACTGTGAGTGAGTGAGTTTCTGATGCTCCAGCCACTCATGGTTGACGGCAGCCCCAGCACACGCACACCTGCCTCAGCCCCGCTGGGGCCGGCTCTGCCTGGTGTTCAGCCAGAGGCTGCGCTGTTTGTCACGGACTTTCCTCCCACTTAGATTTCTAGCAAGAGGGGTGCTGAGGACCCTTTTCCTTTAATAGATATTATTATTATGGTGAAAAATTATACTCTACCTTTGCATTCTGCTTGAAGACTGATTGTGAGGACTGCAAGGAATTGCGGCATAATCTTCACTAATGCATAATTAATACACACTGATTCAATTAGTCAGAGCTCCCCGCCTTTCTCTGCTGAAAAATTTACATTTATGGTAGAAAAGCAAGGAATGTGAGACAGGGAATAAAAATCCCCAGCACCCCTGAGGCCCTCTTCACTTCTTTGTTTTATCAGATGTGTTTTCTCTCAGCCCCTGTGCCTTTCAGCTCCAAAAGGCTGCAGGGAGCAAGGACAGGCCTGTCTGCAGTAGCTCTGCAAGGGGACACCCTCCCCCAAATCAAAACCAGCCTGTCCACCTAGATGCTCCCTCCCATCCCACGCCCAAGCTGCCCTCACCTTGTGCTTATTCTTCTTCCTGCTCAGCTCTTCGGTGTGACAGCTCTCCTCCAGCCCCACAGCCCTGGTCCGTGCATTCCTGGACTTTATAAGACTTTTCAACCCATCTTTCTAGCTGCTGCTCCCTCCCTCCCCTTTACTTCCTACACAGTTGCCAGCAGCCACCATTCTAAAGTCCCTGTAGGTGTTCCCCACAGAGGAAGTACTGTCTGGCTTTTTGCCTGTCAGCATCTCCGACTCCCTTTCCAGCCTAAGGGGTGGCACGTGCCTCAGGCCTGCCCCAGGTTGCCCCTCCCTGCCGACCGGGACTTGCGCTGGAGCTATGAGAAGGGCAGCACCCACACCTCTCTGGAATCACTAATCTCTAATAATCCATCACCTGAGCATCGGTGACCTGAGAGTGACTGAGAGCAGGGAAATCCCTCGGATAAGAGAGAGGAACGGAAGGAGCGGGCTGGAGGGGAGGAAGAGGAGAGGGGAGTGTGATGATTTCGCTGTTGTCTGCAGCCGAGCAGTGCTGGGCACAGTCCTGTATCCTGGAGTACAGCACCCTCTGCAGCCTCGCCAGGAGGGGGCCCTCTCTTCTTTTCCCACCTCATCTGATCGCCCCCTCTCCATCGGGTCCCCATGCACAGCTCTGCTGGGAGTCTCCTGGCCACACTGTGGGATTTCAGGCCCTCATGTTCACTCGGCCAGGAACATGGTCTCCCGGGTCTCCCCGTGGCTGACTCTTCTCCCTGCAGATCCAGCTCAGATGTCACCCACAGCTCCCTACCTCCCTGCCGCCCCAGGATTAAACCCTTATCTGCACTCCAGCGTGACCGTGGCTGGTGCTGTCGTCAGTTATTAAATTATAATCACATCCAGTGGGTTGAGGGCAAGAACACTGTGAAACATTCCACAATGTACAGGGCAGAGCCCACGGTGAAGAATGATTGGACCCCAAATAGCCAGAGTTCCGAGGGTGAGAAACCCACCATAAAGTGAGTCCCCTGGATCCCAAGGAAAAAGAATCGGGCTGGTGTACATCAGAATGTTCAGCGTTGATGTTGGACTTGTCTTACAGCTATCTTCAGAGTCCTGAAGAAAAAGGAATTTATTTCAAGAGTTCGTGCTCAGCCACACTGACAATCAAGTGTGTGGGGGGCAAGTCTTGAATCTGAAGGCACTTGGAAAATGTACCCCCCACCATACATTCATTTCAAAATCTATTTGAGTCCTGGCCGGTTTGGCTCAGCCGTTGGAGCGTCAGCCTGAGGACCAGACCGTCCCAGGTTCGGTTCGCGCTAGGGGCTCATACCAAAAAAACCCAAAAAAACACAACTTATTTGAAGTGATATTCCAGAAAATCACAAGTAAGGAGTCCAGAAGATTAACAGCATCAGAAACAAGAGACAGGGGGAGCTGGGTATGAGCCAGGGGCTGCAAAAAATGTGACAGAAAATAAATAAAAGTGAGTCCATTACACTTTGATACACGGAATCCTCACTCAAGAGAACAGTATCAGTTCAGGAGTCAGCAGCTCCTAGATGTAAATATTTAAAGGCACATAAATATTGTTTAAAGTTATGATGGAAGGTCACCAGAGGAATAAAAACAGAAACGTAACATTGGGGTTTAGGGCCAGTGCCAGGCACAGAGGGAGAGCCTTTTATGCCCTATTCTCTGGATGGCTTTTCTTTATTATTTTTAATGTCAATGTATTATCTGTGTAATAAAAAAGAAAAAAAAAAAAACTACTTTAAAAGTATCGATTCAAAAAATAACATTCTGAGTCCTCGTGATCCTGAATATGCAACGAATCGTGTAGCGGTTCCCGCTGTTTGTCAGCGGAAGGCAACGGAGTGGGTGTGACCTGCATGCCAGCAGCGGGAACTGCTACGCAAATGGCGATGCAGCTACTCCATCCTGTAGTTACTAGAATAATGGGACCATTGAAAACTAATGTAGAAAGATAAAAATATATATCAGGAAATCATGTCCAAAAAAAGATATATGTATACGTTTTATGAAATTATGCGCATTTGAAGAAAGGCCGGGAGGCAATTACCCCAGTGACAGCGGGGCCTGCGTGAGACTAATGGGGTTGTAGATAATACGTAATACACAGATTTTTCTTTCCCCCCTTTCCCCACGTTCTATCTGTAATGTGACCTTTTGTAGTTGAGAAGAATTCTCCCTTGAAAAGACTGAGAAGGCGTTGTTTTCAGATGGCCCCGAGGCGTCGGGGCATGCAGCTCTGGTGATTCTTGTCTGGGAAGGGGACCTTCCGTCTCTTCTTAAACAGGAGATTGGAAAATGACTACCTACTGGTTGCAAAAGAAAGACACAGGGTTCTGTCAACAAACAACATCTGTGGTTATGATTTCTTTCTGGATGAATAGCAGAGAACTCAGGAACCCTGTGTGTGTGTGTGTGTGCGCGCGCACGCACGCGTGTGTGTGTGTGTGTGTGTGTGTGCGTGTGTGTGCGTGTGCACTATATATAAACAGGTACAGCCCTTAGTCCCAAGTCTGGGTTGAGGCCATCTCCACCAATGCTTTTCTTTTGTCCATGAAATCTCAAGTTTCCCTGTCCAACCATTGCAGATGCTCAATCAAAACACACACACAACTTTCCTTCAAAAGCGCCACCTTTAGAAGGAACGCGGCTGACTCTAAAGGCTCCCCAGCATAATCTACTAAATCAAGGTGATCAGACTGTTTTTCAGGCCTAAGGGGAAAAAAAAAGTGCTAGAATTGGTAGTAACTGTCACAATTTCATTAGTTAAAAAGCATCAAGATTCCCATTTATATGGTTCTTGATATCTTGTATATTCCCAAGAGTAAGCTTGGCCCACGCCTGGGAGAAGGGATGGCAAGCAGTTGAAACAGAACAGATTCTGGTGCTGACTGCAAAGGGCTCACTGAAGCTACGACAGAGGCAAACAGTTCACGGAAACCCAAGGACCCTGAGTACGTCTAGCAGCACTGCACCCTGAGCCTCCTCACTTGCTCTGAACTGCCAGTGTGGACAAAGGACCTGGGGCCTCAAAGCTGATGAGAGGAAACAGCCGTAGGGGAAGAGGAAAAGGCTGCAAAGAATGTTCTGGACCCTTCTGCAGGTTTCTAGGTGAATCCAGGTGTGCTAAAAGGACCCAGGAAGTCTCAGACAAAAGGTCAGTACTTGGTAAGTGATTAGCAGAACTGGTTGTGCTCAGTTGTTTTAGTAATTTTAATTTGTATTTGAGTGACAGGAGAACGTTCTCCCACGGAAGTACCCTTGCCTCTGTCTGACACTGCACAGCCACCCAGAGCCACCGAACCAGCACCTGGGGGCACAGGCCAGAGGTTGTGTATGGAGATGGATCTCCTCAGGGCTGAGTTTGAGGACTGACCCTACTAGCTCGTACTGCACCACGGACAGCAACACTGCAAGGAATGGGAGGTGGAGAGCGGAGGGAGGAAAACAAAAGGAAACTAAGTTACGAGGGAGACCGTTAATCCCAGCAGAACGCGAGGTCCCAGCGGCCATGTTTCCCGGGTAGCCCTACGCACAGAATCTCCCCGTGTGCCGGGAGGATGGTCTCTTCCAGTCAGGCTGGAGATGGGGACTTGGGGGCCAGAACGGAGTCCAGTCAGTGGAGTGGCCTGCAGTTCACGCGGGCAGGTGTTCAAAGGCAGCAGGTGTGCTGCAGGCCCACAGCTCCACAGCCTCCCCTCTCTGAGGAGTGCACACTCAATTTCATTGGTCAGAGAACCAGTTCCCTACGTCATAGTCTCCCCCAAATTAATTACCAACACCTAGTACTCTCAGTGTCTCTTCTCACGGTCTCCCGGACGGGGAAGAAGCACTCGAAATCACTGGTTCAGGCCAGAAGCTTGGGTTCTTTGTGCATTTCCCAAACCAGGCTCGTCTCTCGGGAAGTGCAACCCTCTCCCCGTCTGCTGCGTGTTTCTTCCCTGCAGTTAGTGAGTACACCGTCTCAGACCGCCGTGTCTTGTGATGAATGAGGCTCTCCAAGGCCCTCAGTCTCCACGCTCCCTCTTGGATCTGTCTTATTTCTTGCTCTGCCACCAGCTCCCCTCCTCCCTGGCCTTCTCTCGGCTCTCACAGCCTGTAAAGGAAGTGGTGAGTCTCCCTGTCCTGATAAAGAAACTTAACTTTGCAAAGAAAGGCTACAAATCGCTGGATGCCAGCATGAGGTGACATTCCACAGACACACGGACTCCCGATGCCTGTCTGGGCGGAGATACCATTTCCCAAAGAATCAGGAGAACAATTTTCCACAAATGTTCTCACGATGACCTTGGGTAAGAAAACCAGGTTAAGGCGACTCAATAGTTCCAAAGGAGGCCGCAGCAGCGGCCGCACACCCCACACGGTGGGATGGGCAGAAATCGGTCTGAAGGTAGAGAGTGAGGTACTGCACACCCTGCCCCACGCTGCCAGAGACCTCATCCAGGCAGCTCGAGCGAGTACCTTCTTCTAGCGCAGGTGAAGCACCTTAGCACACGATAATCTGTGACAAGGAATCAAGTAGTCTTGGGAATGGTTCATGCCTCCAGGAGGCAGTAAGAAAGCTGGACGCAGCCCTTGTTTTCTGACCCCTGGAGGCTTCTGACAGGAAGGCGAACAGTTTGAAAAAGTAAGAAAGAGAATGGCAGGTTGAGCTGAGCTGTTTCTTTTCTCTGTGATGAACAGACACCTTGGGTTTGGGCTGACACCGGATAACACTGATAGGTTGTTCTGGGTGCCAGTCCCCGAGACTGTGTGAGGCCTGAAGGACTCGGGGGGCTTGGTCACGGGTACAAACGTGTCCCTGAGCTGCTGGGACTCCCACATTGTCTTCCTAAATCTGCATCTGTTGATTGTTGGTGTGGTTGGCCCCCCAAATCAGGCAGGATCTATTTGGTCTGGGGCCCAGGGCTCCAGCCACCATCCTTGAAAGCTGCCTTGGAAGAGGGGTCCCCGAGAAGATCGTGTGGCAGCTGCCAGACTCTCAGGCATGCGTGGCTGAGGGCTTGTTACAGATGTGGATTGTTACAGACGTGGATTGTTACAGACGTGGATTGTTACAGACGTGGATTGCTACGGGCACCCGCCTACAGGCTGCAATCTCTCTGCAGCCTCAGGAGCCTCTGAGCACACGCACGTCAGCTCCGTGTGCTCCTGGACCGTGCCCGTGGCTTACAGGGTGGGATTTTCCACAGCCACCGCAGGAGGGCGGATCTGAACACACTGATGTTGAGTGAACCCTTCCTGCAGCTGTTGGGAAGAGTCCTACTTCCTTCCCTTGCTCTTCACCTGTTGACTTACAGTACGAAGCCAGGGAAGACCTGGTGGTGGATGGCAGAGGACGCCTCCAATGGTTTCCTGAGGGCGGGATCAGAGGAGGCTCACCGACCCTCACCCATAGGCTTTGGGGAAATATTGTTGGCTGACTGGTCTCCTCAGAGGAATAAAGGGCATCTGAAAGAAATCTCAAAAGATTCTGAGGCCATCAGGAGGGGCATGACCCAGCTACCAACCACTTTCTGCCCACGAGACCTCAGGAGAGGGAGAGTCCATCACCATCCGCGGGGTTGGGACCAGGACCCAGGCTCTCTGCTCTTGTTAGTAACTAATTAGTGGCACAGCTAAGAGAGGAACCCAGGCTCTGGCCCCAGCTCAACACTCTCTCTTGAACGCCAAAATTCCGTACGAGTGCCAGAGTGAACCCATAAAACCAATGTCATGACATACGGGAAAGCCCTTTGTAAACTGTAAAGCTCTGTCCACACCTCGGGCTCTCCTAAGCTTCCTCATGGGGACAAAATGTCCAGACTTCTGCTTCCCTCCTGCTCCCGGTTCTCCTGGCCAAGTGCTGCTGCTGGGGCCCCAGGTGTTTCATCGGCTAGGAAACCGGATCGGCCCAGAGGCCGAGTGGAAGATTTGCTGATACAGAGCAATAATAATGGTCTTCAAATAAATTAATTTAGTCTCAAATTTTGAACCTGTGCTATATAAAAAAACTTACATCTCAGCATTTCATAACTGGTGGAGAATTCTAAAGAGGAAATATTGGATTCAGAAATGAAATCTCCGAGAAGTGGTATTCTAGCCCGAGCAGCCCACGGGGTTGTGGGCTTCCCACGGGGTGAGACCACAGGGCCTGGACGGGGTTTAGTTCCCAGCTCACAATTGGATTCTGACTGGGCTCATTCATTCCGGGAGGAGCCCAATGACATGAATCAGCTGATGCACTCAGCAAAAGCGATTGAGTTTGATTCATCTTGAGATCAGTAGTTTTCCTCAGGGCTTTGTTCAGATTTATTCAGGGGACCCACATAAGACCTTGAGCCCAGAATTTAGTGGTAATTATACAAGACTGATGGTCAAGTCAGAAGAGCTGGTGGCAGCACTGGGACCTGACAGAGAAAAGCATTTGCCCCTGCTGTAGATTCTCCCGCAGCGGCTGTGCAGAGCCCTGCGGAGGCTCCAGGCAGGGCAGGAAGGGAGAGGAGGAGGAGGCTGGGAAGCCACTGACTGTAAGACCCACCCTGGGTGGGAGCAGAGTCATGGACAAAAGATGATGTTACATCTGGAAAGAAATTCAGATGGGAGGGAAATGGGGAGAAGGGCCCAGAGTTACCACGGCTGCTTGTTGCCAGACATTGGGCCTCTGGTTGGATATTTTAGTGGAATAAAATAAAATAATGCCCAACCGGCGTGGCTCAGTGGTTGAGCGTGGACCCACACACCAAGAGGTCGTGGCTCAATTCCCGGTCAGGTTGTGGGCCCGATCCCCAGCGGGGGCATGCAGGAGGCGGCCAGTTCATGTCCTCTCTCATCGATGTTTCTATCCCTCTCTCCCTCTCTCTTCCTCTCTCTCTAAAATCAATAAAGGGAAAACGTTTTTTTAAAGAAAAATAAAATAAAGAACTAAATATCGCTGGATGCCTCTCCCCCGCCCTCTGTACTCCCTGTCACACCTGCCCCGCCCCCGTCAGGCAGCTGCTGAACCACTTGGGAGTCTTCTCCTCCCGGAAAGGTTGTTACACAGAAACGCAGAAAAGAAACTTCTAAGTTTAAAAGACCGGGGTCCTGCCCTGGCCCGTTTGGCTTAGCGATTAGAGCGTCGGCCTGCGGTCCCGAGAGACCCGGGTTCGGTTCCCGCTAAGGGCATGTACCTCGGTTGCAGTTTGTCCCCGGCCCTGGTTGGTCGTGCGGGTGGCAGCCACTCGATGTGTCCCTTTCACATCGATGTTTCTCTCTCTCTTCCTCTCTCCCCCTCCCACTCTACCTGAACAAAAAGTAGAAAAATGTCCTCAGGTGAGGATAAAAAAAAATTAAAAATAAAAATAAATAAAAATAAAAGACCGGGGTCCTGAAGGTAACCAAGGAATGTAAAGAATATGCGAAAGGCAAGGACCAAGCTTCCCACCCCTGAGCCTGCGTGGAAAGTGGGAGACAGACAGCAGCGATGAGTGGGCGGATGCTGGCGGGCGCAGGGGGCTGCTGCAGCTGTATCCCCGCCCCCTCCCAGGTCCGCGCCGGCAGAAACCGAAACCAGCATAAACTGGTGGCCTTTGCAGACACAGGACCTCTGGGCCCAGAGCTGCTCTGGGGGCCTCATGTGGCCCAGGGACTACCCAGCACGGGCAGAGGACCAAACTGAGGGACACAGAAGCAAGTACAGAGCTCACTCGGCCTGCAGGTGCCTTTTTGGACCAAAAGAGAGGAACATCATGGAATATCCCGGCAAGAAATCCTACATGAAAGCACAGATATTTCATATTAAGATATTGATTCTCTTGATCATAGCCTGAGTCCTTCCAGCTTTCTTCCTCACTCATCCTTAATACAGACATTTCAGCCTTAGGTTGGCCTTGGATATCATCCCAGGGGATTAATTCTCATCTGGCTTTATTTTCTTCTCTTGATCTGAGCGTCTTTCCAACACGTCCTGATGGAGCAACAGGTCTGTAGCAGTAGCGATGCCCTCAGTCCCCTGGGGCTCAAGCCCCTAGTCAGTTGCTTCCAATTGCAAGCCGTTTCCACCCCCACCCTCGCCCCCTGTGCCAACAGGTGCAAAGGGTTAGGAAATGCTGCCTGGATCTCATGGTCCTTCACTTCTCTAACTATTGCCCCAAACTCTCTCGGCTTCCTTCGTGCTTGCCCTGCGACCTCCCATGTCTTTATCCATCTTCCAGTCTGAGGTCTCTGCGGCTGCCCCGCACTGAGCACTGCTCAATGCGCCGATTCCTGGTCGCCAGCCTTAGCTGGGCCCTTGAGGCTGGAACGGCCTTCTCTGGGTCTTCGCAAGCGACCTCTCACATTTTTCTCAGGTGCTTTTCCATTCTCAAATGCCTTTGAAAAACCCCATCCTCAACCACAGCACTCTTTCTTCTCGGCAAATAATCTTCCTGGGTACTGGCTGAAAAGAAAAACTGAAGCCAGCCGATAATAAGTCTCTTAGCTGCTTCCTCTGCCGGTCACGAGTGTATCACTGTTGGCTACATATTGGGAGATGACCCTCCACGCATCTCTCAAGTTTCTGAACATCTAGCCATGAAGCCGGTTTGATCCGGACTATGTTTTCAAGAAACGTCTGCAATGAGCAGGCAGCCTCGGAAAGAGCAATGTCTCTTATGTTACAGATTGATCGAGATAGAGACGTCTCCCTCCTGTCCCAGAACAGATGTGCTTACATTCCAGGGTATAAAAGATAAGGATTCTCTCTGGAAAGGAGGATGGACAGGTTTTCCAGAAATCCTTATCTGAGAAGGGGAGTGTCTGACTGCAGGACTCCTTTCCTCTAAAGCACCCCACTACCCTGCAGGCAGCACTTGGTCCTAGTCGTGTTCTGTGGGAACTGAGGTTTGCAGAACAGGTGCAAGATTTCACTCTGCCTACTACTATTGCTGTGAGCAATGCACATTTTCACTGAGGGTTAATGGACGTGTAACATATTAGTTTCCAGTGTACAGCATAATGATTCAATATTTGTATATATTGCAAATGATCACCACAAGAAGTCTAGTTAATACGATTACAGTTACAATTTTTTTTCTTGTGATGAAAACTTTTAAGAACCCTCTTAGCAACTTTAAAATATTCAATGCAGTGTTATTAACTACGCTTATTTATTTTACAACTGAAAGTTTCTATCTTTTGACCCTGTTCACTCATTTCAACCAGCCCTCCTGACCCCAGCATCTGACAACCAACAATCTGTTTTATTTTTACATTCTGTATATAAGTGAGATCACACAGATTTGTCTTTGTCTGATTTATTTCTCTTTGCTTAATGCGTTCAAGGTCCATCCATGCTGCCACCAATGGCAAGATTTTATTCTTTTTATGGCTGAATGACATTCCATTGTATGTGTGTATCACATTTTCTTTATCCATTCATTCACAGATGGACATGTAGGTTGTTTCCATATCTTGACTATTGTAAATAATGCTGCAATGAACATGAGGATGCATATCTTTTCAAGTTAATGCTTTTGTTTTTTTTCAATAAATACCCAGAAGTAGAAATGCTGAATCATACAGTAATTCTATTAATAATATTTTAATGAACCTCCTTATTTTTTTCACAGTGGCTGTGCCAATTTGCATGCCCACCAACAGTGCATGAGGTTCTCTTCTCTTTACATCCTTACCAACATTTGTTATGTTTTGTATTTTTGGTAATAGCCATTCTAACAGATGTGAGGTAATATCTAATTGTGGTTTTGATTTTATTTTCCTCATGATTAGTGATATTGAGCATTTGTTCATGTATCTATTGATTTATTCAGATCCTCTGATCACTTTTAAATGGAATTTATTTGCTAATTGGGTTGTATGAGTTCTTTATATATTTTGAATATTAACCCCTGATCTGATAAATGGTTTGCATGTATTTTCTACCATTCTGTAGTTTGTCTGTTTGGTTTATGGTTTCCTTTGCTGTGCAGAAGTTTTTTAGTTTGATGTAGTCCCACTTGTTTATTTTTTATTTTCTTCCCTTTATTTTTGATGTCAAATACAAAAACAAATAATTGCCAAGACTGATGTTAAGGAAATTAATGCCTGTGTTTTCTTCATCGAGTTTCATGGTTTCAGGTCTTACATTCCAGTCTTTAATCCATTTTGTGTTATTTCTGTGTATGATGTAAGAGAGTGGTGCACTTTCATTCTTTTACATGAGACTGAACAGTTTTTACAATACCATTTTTTATAGAGATTCTGTCCTCTTCTCATTGTATATTATTGGTCCCTTTGTCATAAACTAATTGATCATATATGTGTGAGTTCATTTCTGGACTCTATTCTGTTCTATTGACCTATGTGTCTATTTTTATGCCAATAACATACTGTTTTGATTATTATAGCTTTGAAATATAGTTTGAAATCAGGGGACATGATGCCTCACTTTTTTCTTCTTTCTTAAGATTGCTTTGGCTATTCAGGGTTTTCTGTAGTTTCATAAAAATTTTATAATTTTTTTGTTCTATTTCTGTCAAAACTGCCAATGGAATTTTGATAGGGGTTGCATTGAATCTCTATATTGCTTTGTATAGTATTGACACTTTAATTTTTTAAATCCATGAGCACCGAGTATCTTTTCATTTATGTGTGACTTCTTCAATTTATTTCATCAATGTCTTATAGTTTTCAGAGTACAGGTCAGTTCTTTTACCTCCTTGGTTAAATTTATTCCTAGTATTTTATTGGTTTTGATGCTGTTGTAAATGAAATTATTTTCTTAATTTCTATTTCTAGTAATTTATTATTAGTATATAAAAACACAACAGATTTATATATAAAGATTTTTGTATCCTGCAAATTTACTAAATTTGCTGATTAGTTCTGCAGTTGTTGTTTTGTTGTTTTTGTTTTATTTTGTTTTCTTTTGTTTTGGTAAAGTCTTTAGGATTTTCTATATATAATGTCATATCATTTGCAAAGAGTGACAGTTTTACTTCTTTCTCTCCAATTTAGATGCTTTTTATTTCTTTGTCTTGCCTAGTTGTTGAGGCTAGGACTTCCTGTATGATGTCGGATAAAAGCGGCGAGAGTGGGCATCCTTGTCTTGTTCCTGATCTTAGCGGAAAGGCTCTCAGCTTTTCCCACTGAGTATGCCATCAGCGGCGGGCTTGTCATAAGTCTCTTCTAACCCAATTTGTCGAAAGTTTTTATCACAAAGGATGTTAAATTGCGTCAAGTGCCTTTTCTGCGTCTATTGAGATAATCCTCTGATTGTTATTCTTCAGTTTGGTAATGTGGTGTGTCACACCGATTGGCTTATGTGTGTTCAACCACACTTGCAGTTCTGGAATAAATCCCAACCGATAGCGGTTTGTATTTCTTTCATTGTATTGTTAAATTTGGTTTTCTAATATTTTTGTTGAGGATGTTTACATCTCTGTTCACCAGAGATATTGGCCTACACTTTTCTTTTCTTGTCTGATTTTGGTATTGAGAAATTCCAAATGGCCTCGTGGTTGGTATTCTTAAAAAGAAGTACGTACAGGCATCTACACTGACCCCACTGGAGGGGCTGCATTTGTTGAGGACCATTTCACAGAGAGACTGTGTGTGTGCCTGAAATTACTCATCCTCACATACCAACCATGACTCCTTAATCCAGCGGTTCTCAACCTGTGGGGCGCGACCCCTTTGGGGGTCGAACGACCCTTTCACAGGGGTCGCCTAAGACATAACAGTAGCAAAATTACGGTTATAAAGTAGCAACGAAAATAATGTTATGGTTGGGGGTCACCACAACATGAGGAACTGTATTAAAGGGTCACGGCATTAGGAAGGTTGAGAACCACTGCATTCAATTATCTTACTCGAGCCTCTACAGGACTGCCCCACCTGTCCGCTAATTATCCCCAGGTCCTCTTCCTCCAGGGATGCAGTTAAACAGGAGCTGATGCCCCAGTGCTCCGGGAGACGTAATTCAGTCTTGAGCTGTGACCTCTGCCACATACAGATTAGGCAACTGAAATGCAAAGGGATGTCATTGCTTGCTCAGGGGCTGCAGCTGAGGAAGCTTGCGTCTCCTGTGCCAGGCCAATCAATCTCTGCTCCTGCTTTGATCCCCCGCTCCCCACCAGCCAGCTTCACTGAGTCTTAGGAAGAACGCAGTGCCTTTATAATCAATGGAACAAAGTAGCCCAGGGCGGCTGCCCTTGGGCTGACAAGATAATGAAAAGAAAGCAGTGTACAGTGAAATATTCCTGCATCTCAGCAGAGTCACATTTCTGGCTCAGAATTATATGGCCAGTCCTCTTCCATATAGTTCCTTTCTAATAAGCAATTACTTTTTGCAACTGTATGCCCCGTTAGATGTATCTTCTTTATCCCCGGTGTATAGCATGCATCCTAAATAAATCTTAATTTGTACAAGTTCAGTATGATAAAGTTAATTTGCTGCATAAAAAAAGGGCTCTGAATGAGACACGTGGGAAGGCAAAGTCCAGCAGGGTCCCTGTGTGTTAGAATCAGTGACTGTCCCTTCCCGTGTGCCTGGGTGGTCTTGTGGTCAAGAGCATCCCCTTTCACTGTCCAGATTGTCCTGTAACTGTGACAGGTCTTTGGGTGTGTCCTGTGCTAGCATTGCTTTGGGGATGAATGAGGCAATAGGTAGGATAGGTTTTCAAAATTTAACTCGGGCTATAACGTGAGACATCCCAGTGGCTAGTATTGTCATGACAGGCATAAAAGAGTTTAAAATATGTTCATCAGGTGAATATATTTCCCCAAATTTCAACTTAAGGGACAGGCTCCCAAGGAAAAATTGTGTCAACCACTTCCTCCTCCAATACCTCTCTTCTCCCTCTTCCCAGGAGTTACAGACCATTTCCAGTGTGAGCCGGAGCGCTGCCCTCCTTCCCGGGCTCTGAGCACCCTGACGACGGGGGACCACAGGCAAAGCAGAGCGGCGAGCCGGAGCCGCGTCGCGCTAGGACACAGGCAGGTCGGAGGCAGATCCTAGGGCGGGGGGGGGGGGGGGGGGGGGGGGGGGGGGGGGGGGGGGCGGGGGGGGTGGGGGGGGGTGTCTCCGGCACGACACTCGCCACTGGAAGAGGTAAAACTGTTCAAACTCTTTCAGAGAACTCAGCCAACGGCTTTCCTGCTGCCCATTCTATTTTTCTCAAACTAGGAGCAGATTTTGCTTTGTAATAATAAGCATATGTCAATTGCCACCAGCCTACACACCATTATCAGCGCATCTGCCTTTTTACAAAGCACCTCCCCTCAAGCCCTCGCTCCACACTGACTCCACACTGAGGCACACTGGCACGACCAGACCTGAGCACCCCTTCTCCCCACTCCTGCCTCGGGGAGGGGTGCCCAGGACGGAGGTGCGCACAGTCCTTCTGGGCACCTGCAGCGGTGCTTCTGCTCTGCTGGCCTTGCTGTGAGGCTCATGCATTCTCCCCCTCAGGAACTCCAAGGCTCAAAGAAAGATTTACTCTTTACCTCATCATCTGGGTTTCTAAACACGCATTTCCCAACGATCACAGATAGGGAGAAAGGATCCCATCCATAAGAAATATAAAAATACCAATTCCCTCCCTTTAAAATAATGTGCTTCTAAGGAACACAGGGAGCCCAAATAAATCAAAAGAGTGTGGCAGGGTTCTCTGTCCACAGTGTCGAGTTGACAAGGGGGCCTGAGGATGTGCTCAGACAGACAGACAGACAGAGATCTCATTTAGTCTCCTGGTAGTCTTCAGTGTCAAGGCTCTAGGCTTATTTTGCACTTTTTCTTTTAATTGTCAATGTCTTTTGCTGGAAAAATGCTGGGGAATAAAAAGAAAACAAGAAAAAGACTTGAAAGCAGGCACCTTAAGGCACCACCAGGGGAGGGCAGGGGCAGCGTCAGCTATCACATCAGTGCGGTTCTTGCTGTGTTTCTGAGTGACACAGCCTCGTTTGACATTTGTGAGAATTGATATCATTATTATTTTTTTTTTTTATCCTCACCCGAGGACATTTTTCCATTTTTTGTACAGACAGAGTGGGAGGGAGAGAGAGGAAGGAAGAGAGAGAGAGAAACATCGACGTGAAGGGACACATCGAGTGGCTGCCACCCACACGACCAACCAGGGCCGGGGACAAACTGCAACTGAGGTATGTGCCCTTAGCGGGAACTGAACCCGGGTCTCTCCAGACCGCAGGCCGACACTCTAACCACTGAGCAAACTGGCCAGGGCTTGATATCATTATTTTTACAATCTCACGACAAAGCATCCCGGACCATTGACACGTTTGTTTTGCAGGCTGGTACTTGACAGCAAATTAGAGATGAGGAAGCCAAGGCTCGGGAGACAGCTGGTCAGCAGCACAGACCAGAAATCACAGTGCTGTTAGCCAATTTGGCTGTTCTAACACCGTTTTCCTGGTGTGCCTGGGAGCCTGCTCATTGGAGAAGCCCGGAGGAACTGAGGTAGTGGGCGGGGTTGGCCTGAGACAGGACTGCCTCAGACAGCATCACTGGATGTGGGGTGCAGGCTCAGCTGGGGTGAGGGAAGCCGGCATTTCCCCAATGCCACGCATGGCCTCAGTGTCACCATGGCCACATACCACCTGGATCAGAATTTATTTACCCTGTAAAATTTTTTTCATTTAGTTTATTCTACCTGGATATTATCGCATTGGTTTGATAGGCTAGTTATAATTTTTTATTACTGCACATTAAAATAAATACAAACCTATAAAAATGATATGCCACGTACATCATCTCCAGGATTACCTAGTGGTCCGCACGCCGCTGCGGGGAAGCACCGGCGAGGCTGGGTCCCTCTGCGCACGGGAGGTCACGGTGGTGGTACCGGGTGCCGTGAGCGTGTTTCAGTTTCTAAACGGCTTGCACTCAGCTTTATGTCCCCTGGCTGCCTGGGCCAGCCAAAAGCATCCTTCTCAGTGTCTGACTCAGGCATAACACTGTTGATTTCATGAGAAAAACAAGTGACTTGTTTAGTACGTGCAGTTAATTTGGGTAGACACGATCTTCCAAAGTGTGTGTTTCGGGATAATAAACATGGGTCTTTGGTGGTGGAAAGTTTTGTATTCATTGGTTCAAACCGCCCCTGCTTCATGAGGATGAAGGAGCTGAGCTCTGGAGACCTGGAAACACACAACGGGACAGATGCTGGAACTCAAGTTCCCTGACAGTCACCCTCTCCTTCCTCTGTGTCCCCCACCTCTGCCATTTTCCCCTCTCTCTCCCAGGGCCAGTGGCTCTTGATCGCGGCTCTCCCCAGGGTGTGGCAAGTCCCTGACCTTGAAGAGGCCACAGGTTGGAAAATGTGCTAATGGTACCATTTGCATGGCTGCAAGTGGTAGTCTGTGTCCATTGTAGGTGGTTGGGACCCTGCAGGAAGAGTGAGGATTTTCCTTTGTTCTTGTCCCTATTCAGGGCCAGATCAGGGCCCAGATCATAGAAATTATTTAATGATAACGTATTAAATGAGTGGAAGGATGAGTAAATGACACGAGTGGAAAGCGTGTCCACTGTGTGATCCAGCGCCCCTCATGGACCCAGCTCTACACATCGAAGCCCATGTTTTGCCCGCCTCCCTGCCCACCAGGTTACCTCCCCAGGTGAGTGTCTGGCATCAGCATGGAGGGTAGAGCCAGGAACTGTGACCTTGCCACACAGCCACAGCAGGCACACTTGGGCAGATTTAGCCTGGGGAAGAGAGGGGGACATGATACTATTTCCAAGACTGTGGCAAACATAACCTAAGGGGGCCCCCAAGGTCATGCCCCTTTATAGTAACCTTCTCTTGAGCATGGGTGGAACACGTGACTTTCTTCTGTTCAACGGAATGTGGCACACGTGTCGGGCTGTCACTCCCTGGATTACTTTGCAGGGCAAATGCCACTCCTATGACCTGTTCCGTTATGTAAGACTCCGTCTTCAAAGACTGGAGAAAGTCTGGCCAATGTGGCTCAGTGGTTGAGCATCGACCTGTGCACCAAGAGGTCGCTGGTTCAATTCCCGGTCAGGGCACATGCCCCGGTTGTGGGCCCGATCCCCAGTGGGGGCATGCAGGAGGTGGCCAATCGAGGTTCTCTCTCATGAATGTTTCTATCTCTTCCTTTCCCTTCCTCTCTCTCTAAAAATCAATAAAGAAAACAAAATAAGAAAATAAATCAAAGACTGGAGAGAGAAACTCTCCTACTGGCCTGGAGGAAGCAAGCTGTTGGCACAGGCAGTTTCAAATGACAGGAGACTGTGGGCGGCCCAGATGCTGAGCGCAGGCCCCGGCCCCAGCCATCCACGAAATAGGCCGAGTCTCCTGGTTGTGGGAGAGGAATTCTGCCCTCAGCCTCAGGGAGCTGGGAAGCGAATCTTTCCTGTTTGAGTCTCTGGTGACCGTGTGGCCCTGGCCAGCACCTGGTTGTAGCCTGGTAAGCCCCTGGAGCAGAGGACCCAGCCAAGCATGTCTCCTGATGGAAAGTTCGAGACAAATCTGTGGCGTTTAAAGCCTCTAAGTTTATGGCACTTTGTTATGTAATAGAAAACGAATACAAAGGCCACTTCTTTCATCAGATCCTGTGGCAGACATTTAAAAATGTACAGTATCATTTCATTTTCACAAGACCCATCTGAAGTAGGCACCACACTTTGACCAGTTTTATAAATGTGGGAAAGGATGAGATTTGAACCCAGGTAGACTTCCAGTAACTAAATACTTAGGACCAGGCCTGTGGTTCCCAGGTTGTGCACTGAGGTGCCCCAAAGTGGCACAGAAATTCACAGGCACCCCTCGGGATGTTTGACAGTTGTGAAGGAAACATCTGAAGAACATCATGTGAAGTACTAGCTCCATGCAGTCCAGTTTCCACATTAGATCATGCTACATTCTAGCTGATGACATCCTCTCTCTGTGAAGCTGAATTTTCAGTGGTTGCTGCAATAAAAAGCAAGTAATAAATAAAAATCAGTGTTGATCAGGAAATGAGGGTAAGTCCAATTCGATTCCCAGGTTCGGTCAGCTGTGTGGTGCCCAATAGGCACACATCCCATCAGTAAGTAATTGTGGTTGTATAAGAACAAAATCAAAATATTATCTTTTCAATTTGTGTGTGTTATTATTTCAAGCTACTAAGTAGTTAGACTATAAATACCTATTAAGTCATTTGGAACTCTGCCCGGTATTTCTTTTGGCCTGGAGGTGCTGTGACTCAGTGACTGGGACACTGGGACACTGGGATGCTGGGAACTGGAAGGTCTGAGTGGCCCTGTGCTTGCCAATGCAGGCTTCTAGTGTTCGAAGGGCGGGCTGATTCCATTTACTCTCGGGGCTGGGACTAGACCTGGAGGGCAAAGTTGTAGGAGGCTGACTTTAGCTCACACAAGGGTGGGCTATCTGACTACGGGTGAGGTCCCGCACCTTCTCGTGCCCACGCTCGTGTAAAAGCTGGCCAATGTGTGAGGGAGTCTCTAGCAGAGGCTGGACAAGAACTTGTGGGCCACACAGAGGAGGAGATTTCTGTGCCTGCCTTAGGTGGGAAGGGAAACCAGAGGGTCACTAAGGCCCCCACTAAGACCCGGAGATGCCTCCATCCCACTGGTCTCTGAGTCTCACTTTGAGCACAGAACCAGAGGGCTCTGCTTCCCTCAGCCAGGCACGTCTAGGAACCTGGGAACTAAACGAGTGGGTGTTGGAGGGACAAGGGCCAAATTGGCCCAAAGGCACACTAAGCTGCCATAGTGAAGAGGCCCAAAATACCCCAAAGAGGCGCAGATACAGTAGCAATGTACTTCTCTCTCTTATTTAACTCCTGAGTAAGTACATAGGCGGGTGGCCTAGTGTTGGAGAACAGCTCGGCTGTGCCTTCCGTCTGTGACCAAGGAAGCTGGTCCGCGTGTAGCCGCCCCCAGCCAGCAGGGAGGGCCCACATGGGAATGAGTGCAGGCGGCTTTCCCTTTAAGGGCGTGACCTGGGAGACGCACACCACTCCCACGCACACCCAGTGGCTCAGACTAGTCACAGGGCTCAGCCTCGCTGCGTGGAAAGCTGGGAAGTGTAGTCTCCGACTGGGCAGCCATATGTTTAGCTAAAACGGAGGGCAGAATGGATGCTGCATTAGTCTGCTAGAGTTGCTATGACAATCTATCACAGACTGGGTCGCTTAAACAACAAAATTTATTTTCTCACTGTTCTGAAAGCTAAAGTTCAAGGTCAAAGGGTCCTCTGAGGCCTCTCTGCATGTCTACGTCCAAATGTCCTCTTCCTATAGGACACCAGTCATATTGGATTGGGGTCTTCCCTAATTATTTCATTTGAATGTAATAGCCTCTTTGAGAACACTGTCCCCAAATATAGTCAGTCACATTCTGAGGTACTGGACTTTGGTACTTTAACATGTGAATGGGGAGGGGAGTTCATTTCAGCTCATAACGAAAGACAATCCTCAGCCTTCCACAAAGGCCAAGGCCTCACAGAGACTGGGGGTGGTGGGGGCAGAAGTGGTCACAGAGGGAGATCCGGAAGAGGAAATGAGAGGCAGGAAATGGCCAAAGGCACCCTTACCAGGTGCCCTCAGGTCATCGTAGTCAGGTCAAGGGGCTCAGTGAAAGGCGTGCTGGAGTCTTGGAGAGTCTAGAGCCCACCTAAACTCACTCAAACTCAAAACATTACAAAATCCCGTTGAAATACAATGCAACTGTGGGTAGGATTTTGTTTGAAAGTCACTATTATATTCACTTATATTTTGAGGCCGAGCTCTCAGGAGAAAGTCGAGGACAGGGAGTGGCACATTCAGGGAGCGCTGTGGGTGGTAAGTGCCACACCGGCACCTGTGCCCACGTTGCTCCTGACTGCAGTGCGCGTCAGCAGGGTGGCTATTGTCATCTTTATTCTGCAAGTGGCGGGCCCGGACTCACCCTGTGGTCTTTTTCAGTGCTTCGTGGTGTATTGTGGAGCCAGGATCTGAACTCAAATTCGTTTGATGCTGAAGCTTATGTAGTTTTTACTGTTTCATGTATGTTGAGCTGAAAATAACTGGTAGTAGAACTGCCCTTAATCCGCGACGGAGGAGGAATCTGAGTGGCAGGCTTCCGGAAGCCCAGGGCAGGGTTTAAGAGAGTGAAAGGCTGGCAGAGGCTGCTGAGCACTCCCAGCCTGGGAGGTGGGAAAGGAGGCTCACGAGAGCAAGGCTGGTGGGGTCCTTCCAGATTCTTCTGTGCCTGTGGTTTCTTTTCTGGTTATATCCGGAAAGGGCTCTGCAGCCGTCTCTAAGGCAGCCGAAAAGTGGAGACACAAACCCTCTCCAGGGCTACGAGGCTGCTGAGCGCCACTAAGCAGTGTCTTCCCTGGCAGAGGTAAGAAGAGATGTGTCTTCTGTTCTGGTGCAAATGAGAACATTCCCAGTCCCCACGGTGGGGAGGGGAGGAAGTCCACTGAGACTGCAGGTGCTTTCATGCCAGGGCCTTCCCAGTGCCACATAGGACTGGCTGGTGCGCCCTCTGCAGGCAAACCCCAGGCTGACGGCCAGAGAGGACCCAAAGGTGGGGCCCTGCAGTGTGCCCTGCAGTGAGCAGCTTGTTCCCCAGCACCCGAGGCCACCCCTGGCGATGTGAGCAAAATGATCTCCAGAGCAGCCCGTTATTTTTGTTTGCATTCTTTAATTCCCTTCTTCCTTCCAGTGCTGTCTCTTCCCCAGATTTATCCCTCAGTTGCTCGGGCTCTCCCAGAGCAGGAAGGGGAAGCAGAGGATCAGGGGTAGTCCCACCCAGGCCCCACCTGCTTAATTTGAAACATCTTCCCTCTCCCAGGACACTCGTTTCTCAAAGCAGCCTCTTCTTGACACTCTTTCTATTTCTGTATTCTCCTCCCTGCTTTCCACGGAGACTCGGATTTCATTAGCGATGTGAGCTGATAGATACAGACAGCCCATCCGTGATTTAAAATTTGCAGCTCAAATTTAATCTCTCCTTTGATGTTTCTCCTTTAGAGGCAGCATAATCAGTTGGGTTTTCTTGGCTGCAGTTCATGGTGCTAATTTTTAGCTGTGGGCTCAATGTCTTTGTCCTTCCCTGGCCTTTCCCCAGAGTACTCAGTCTTAACAGGCACTCTATCTACCTGAGAAAAAATGCAGCCTTTCTCATTTCTCCCAACATTTCACCATCTCATCAGTTTCTTACTGCTCTGGTGTCCTGATGGGCCACAGTCATCTGGTAGACCGAGGCCCTGTGAGAAAGGCCACCTGCGTAGAATGTGGTTGCCCTTGAGCTCAGTGTCCTCCCTGCGTTCAGTTTTCTCTGGCCATTTGGGGCAGGCTTCCAGACCAGGCCCTTGCTGTTGAGGGGTGGGGTCGCTGAGCCTTAGGAAAACTCTGGTACACGCTGGTGATCCCCACCCCCCCCGGGACCCATGTTGCACTTCCTGCATCTCAGTCACAGTTTTGAGCAAAACATTTCAAAGCAGCACCTCTCAGGGAGGATTCTGCCCGAGAAACTGGCTGAGGTGCTTTAGGGAGGCTGTGTTCTGAAGACACATGCTCCCCAGCATACCCGTCTTGCCCTGATTAAAGCAGGCCAGAGGGGGAGAGGTCCTGGGGGCGGGGGAGCACAGGGACATTCAAGATGCGTCCTTGGGGTTATTCATGCACAGTCTATATGGGTGTGTGCCAGTGAGTGTGGATGGGTGTGTTTGGAGATGTGGGAGTGAGTGGGAGAAAGTGGGAGTGTGTCAGGACAGGAGAGAGGATACAGGTGGAGCTAAGGCAGAAATCTCACTAGTGCAGAGTTTTAAGGCAAAACTCCATGAAGCACAACCTTTTCTCTTTTCTCCTGAAGACCTTAGAAGGAATGGAGTTCAGACATGGGACGGCAGAGAATTTCTATTTCATTATGAAAGAAAATATTTCACACATATAAAAGTATACACTGTATAAGAAATAAAAATAATAATGTAGGTACAATGTAGAGACCACCCACCTCAAGAAATAGAGGACGAAGGAGACTTTTAAAGACCCCATACACCTCTCCTGATCATTCTTCTCCTCTCATGGAAGACCACTGTTCAGAATTGTATGGTGTTTGTTTTTTCACGTTATAATGTTAACTGAATATTTATGTATCTCCAAACAATACTGTAAATTGTATATAAGGTTTTAATCTCTATGTAAATAGTCTCAAACTATATGTGATTTTTCTATGATTTGCTATTTTACAACTGCCAATTTGTACTTCTTAATCCCTTCAATGTTTTCACTCAATCCCCACATCTGGCAACCATCAGTTTATTCTCTGTATCTGTGAGTTTGTTTGTTTTGTTTGTTCATTTTTGGGGGGATTCCACATATAAGTGAAATCATATGGTATATGTTTTTTCTGTCTGACTTCACTTAACATAATAACCTCTAAGTCTATCCATTGCCACAAATGGTAAGGTTTTGTTCTTTTTTGTAGCTAAGTAATATTCCATTGTATACATGTACCACATCTTCTTTTATTCAGTCATCTATCAATGGACACTTAGGTTGCTTTCATATCTTGGCTATTGTAAATAGTGTTACAATGAACACGGAGGGGGGTGCATGTTACAATGAACATGGGGTGGAAGGATTGCATATATCTTTCAAGTTACTATTTTCATTTTCTCTGGATAAATATCAAAAAATGGTATTGCTAGATCATAAGATAGTTCTATTTTAATTTGTTGAGGAAACTCCATACTGTTTTTCATAGTGGCTGCACCAATCTGCATCCCACCAACAGTGCACAAGGATGCCCTTTCCTCCCTATCCCCGACAACACATATTTATTTGTTATTGATGGTAGCCATTCTGACTGGTGTGTGGGGCTATCTCATTGTTGTTTAATTTGCATTTCTCTGATGATTAGTGATGTTCAGCATCTTTTCAAATATCAATTAGCTAATTTTTTATTATTATAAATGCTGAATTTGGTATATGCTTTTTTTTTAATCAATTGAGATAATTATATAATTTTTTTTCTTTCATTCAATGTGTTATATTACATTAATTGATTTGCATATGTTGAACCAACTTTACATTGCAGGAATACATCCCACATGATCATGGTGAATGAGTCTTTTAATTGGCTGCTAATTTTAGTTTGCTAGTATTTTGAGAGTTTTAGCATCCATATTCCTGAAGCATTTTGACCTATAGTTTTCTGGTAGTGTCCTTTTCTGGCTATGGTATCAGGGTAATGCCAGCCTCATAAAATGAGTTTGGGACTGTTTTCTTCTCTTCAGTTTTTTGGAAGAGTTTGAGGATTGACATGAAGACTTCCTTAAGTGTTTGGTAAAATTTACCAGCAATGAACAGGACTACGAATTAGTTTCGCCACCAGAACAGAGTGGGAGAACCAGCTCAAAGGCTGACAAAGCTCTCTGTGGTCTTGGCTCAAGCCAATCTGTGCCCCAAGTTCCCTGGCTCAGCAGCGCCTCTGTTTTGCTCTGTGGATGATCAGCTCTCCCTACTGTGCTCTCCGCTCAAGCATTGCTGAACTGAGCAGCTTCAAGGTGTTCTAGCCAGCTTTCTGGTCAGGAGGGACCAGGAGCCACGCTCGGCGGTGGGCAGGACTGTAAAGTAGTTCTCCTGCTGGAGTGTTGGGGGAGCCAGACCCAAGAAGCTTGCCAGGTGTTCCACCGGAGGCTTTCTGGTCAGAAGGAGAAGCCTGGGGTTACACTCGGCAGAGGGCCAGGCTGTGAATTAGCCCTCCTGAGTGCGTGAAGCACGAGACCCCTCCAAGCCCGGTAAGGCTCTTTGTGGTCTTAACTCAAGCTGACACAGCCCCCAAGTTGCTGGGTAACCAGTGCTGCTGCTTTGCTCTGTGGACGGTCAGCTCTGCAGGCTGCACTGTCCGCGTGAGTGCGGCCGGTACGCAGCCTCCAGGTGTTCTGGAAGGGAGGGGCGCTCCGCTAGGGAGGGGCCAGGCCCTACTCAGGAACCAGCTGGGCTGCATTCAGCTCTCCTGCCAGGGCGCCAGAGCCTGCAAGGCTTTTTGTTTGGGAAACTGAACCAGGCAGACCTGCACCCCATTGAGTTCCCCAGTCGTACCGCATCACTGTCTTGGCTCTGCAGGTGAGCAGGGCTGCTGGTTGGAACTACTGCTCGGATGCTGCAGGAAGGAGCCTGGCCTGCCAAGATCAGAGTGCTGGTCTTCGGAAGCTCCTACCCCTTCTGCACCACAGTTTCCCAGTGGTCAAGCTCTGCAGATTCCCCTGCAATCCCATGGGCAAGACCAGAGCAGGGACTCCCAAGAAGCAACCTGCAATGCTGGGGGAGCTAAATGACCACCCTACTAGACTTTCTTTTTCCCCTGGAGGAATTACAGGCTCAGGGGAGACCTCTTAGCATGGTGCTGCCCTGCCCTGGGGGAGGGACAGTGCAGTGAGCATGTCGCTGCTCCTCTAACCCTTTGAATGCAGTCTGGGTGGTCTCTGGTGCGGGGTGCTTCAGCCTCACTCCCAACTTTTAGGAGTCTCTCAGTGGTGTCTCGTCCATGAAGAATTGTTACTTGTTCTTGTGAGGGGAAGGGAAGTTGGGAATGACCTATGTCATCATCTTGGTGACATCACTCCTTCAGTATGAAGTCTTTCATATTTGGGCTTTTATCACTTAGAGTGAGGCTTTTGCAAGCAGGTTTTGTGTGGTCTTTTGCTTTCATTTCTACTGGATAAATATCTAGAAGTGGATCTTCTGGTCATATGATAGATATATGTTTAAATTTATAAGAAAAGACCAAAATGTTTTCTATGCCATTCGCATTCCTGCCAGCAATAACTGAGTTTTCCGATTATTCATCGTCCGGACGAGCGGTGGTAATGTCAAACCGGACACACAGCCGTTCTGTTGGCTGTGCAGTGGTATCCCCTTGAGGTTTTCATTTTTATTTACTTGTGGATAACATTGAGCATCTTTTTATATGGTTATAATGTGCTTATAATTGTTCTTTGGTGAAATGTTGGCTTAAATGTATTATTTTCACCCAGTCTATCAATCGTCTTTTATTTTGTTAAGCGTATCTTTCAAAAAACAAATATGTTAAATTTTGAGAAAGTCCAATTTATCTTTTTTTTTTGTTTATGGTTTGTGCTTTTTGTACTCTTTTTGATTAGAGTTCATTTTTTATGGTGAGTGGCAATAGCAAAGATTCATTTTCTTGCACAGAGATATCTACTATTCTGACACTCAGTCAAAAATCAATTAATCATTTATACATATGTGGATCTATTTTGGAATCACAATTTGGTTTTATTGATCTGTATGTCTAAATTTATGCAAATACCATGCTGTGCAGGTTACTGTAGCTTTATATTAAATTAGATAATATAAGTCTTCTTTCTTTTTTGTGTTCAAACTTTTGGCTATTCTAGGTCTATTCCCCTTACACATAAATTATAGAATCAAGTCAACAGTATCTAAAAGTGGCCTGCTGGAATTTTGATTGGAATTATATTGATTCTACAGGTCATCTGGGGGGAATTAATATCTTGATCTTGAAACTGAAGCAGGCAGACCTGCACCCCATTGAGTTCCCTGGTCTTGAATCTTTTAATCCAGGAGTATGGTGTCTGTCAACGATAATTTGTAGTTTTAGGGTAAAGGTCTTACATACCTTTCGTTAAATTAATCCCTAATATTTCACGTTTTTGATACTATTTTAAATGGATTTGTGAAATTTCTGTTCTCCATCGTTTGTTGCTAGTATATAGAATCAGACTGACTTTGTATGTTGACCTTTAACCTGGTGACCTTGCTAAGCTCACTTATTGAGCTCTAGTAGCTGTTTTGTAATTCCTTGTGGTATTTTACCAGGAAGGTCCTGTTGCTGCAAATAAAGATGTTTTTACTTTGTTATTCTAAGACTTTATTACTTTCATTTCTTTTTCTTACATTATTTTCTGGCTATGACCTCTGGTGCAATCATGAATAAAAATGGTGAGAGTGGATATTCTTGCCTTGTTGCCAATTTTAGGGGCAAAACATTTATTTTTTAATCATTAATATTATAGCTATACGTTTTTTTTTTTCATAAATGCCCTATATCAGTTGAAAAGATTCCTTTCTATCCCAGTGTGTTGAGAGTTTTTATCATCAGGAGATACTGACTGTTTCAGATATTTTTCTGCATTCAATGGAATGATGGTACGGATTTCTTTTTCAGTCTGTTGACATGGTTCATTACTTAAAATTTTTTTATTGTTGAACCAACTTCGCAGTCCTGAGACAAAACCCATTTTTTCATGATTTATTATCCTTTTTACATACTGGTGACTTCAGTTTGCTAATATTAAGAGTTGTTTTTGTATCTACGTTTTTGATTAACATTGATTTGGGGTTTTCTTAAAACACTCTCACGTGGTTATGGTGTTAGTGTAATGCTGGTCGCACGAAATGACTTGAGAAGCATGTCCTCCTTCCTACGTTCCAGAAGAATATGTAATATCATTGCTAGTTTGTTCTCATCATTTGGTAGAAGAATATGTAATATCATTGCTATTTTCTCCTCGTTTGGTAGAAGAATATGTAATATCATTGCTAGTTTGTCCTCATTGTTTGGTAGAGTCCATCAGAGAAACCACCTGGGCCTGAAGTTTTCTTTGTGGGAAGGTTTTTAACTACAAGTTCATTCATTTAATAAACACATTGCTCTTTGGCTTATCCATTTCTTCTTGATTGAGCATGTGTAGTTTGCGTCTTTTTTTGATTTCAGTAAGTTGGTAAATTTATTGGTACAAAGTTATTAATAATATTTCCTTATTTTCCTCTTAATGTGCACAGAGTCAGTGGGTCGACCCCTCTTTCATGTATGATATTAGTCATCTGTATCTTCTCTCTTTTTTTCCCTTTGATGAATCTGGTAGTCCTTTGTTGCTTTTATTGATCTTTTTAAGAAATTAATATTTAGTTTCGTCAATTTTTCTGTTTTCTATTTCATTGAGTTCTGCTTTCTATTATTTTCTTCTATCTGCTTGTTTGGGGTTTAATTTGCTCTTCTTGTTCTAACTTCTTTAGGTCACTAATTTGAAACCTGTCTCTTTTTTTTGTACAAGCCCGAGACTCTCAGATTTCCTGTCCTCAGGAGCTGGTGGTGGGCACCCACGGAGAAGAGATGATGGGGGGGGGTGCAGGACGCCCCGTGGTGCTTAGCCTGTTAGACTACGTGTCTCATATATTGCCGTTAACGACTTGTTATAATTTCAGTTATTTTCTATTTAACTGTGTTTACGGTCTGTCTCTTCTTGTGCTCTGCAAACAGGTGAAAGAGTTTGTATGCCGCATAGCTCTGAAAGGACTTGACTTGGTTATTGTCATGTCAGCCTCTGATGGCCTAAAAACATTAGAATTTTGTAGATTATTCCTTTTTTTCCCCCTCCTCATTGTTATTGTGGGATGACATTTTCTTGGGGCTTTCTACAAAATTTAATTTTGATATTCATTCATGTTGAAGCTAGCGAGTACAACTCATTAATTTTGGCTGTTGTATAGAATTTCACTATAAGGATATATTACAATTCATTTCCCACTCTCCTGTTAATGAACATTTCAGGGCTTTTTTCCTATTATAAGCAAAGCTATTCTAAACACTGTGTTAAGTGTCTCCTGGTACACCTGCATGAGCATCTCTCTCAGACGTAGACCTAGGGAGGGATTGCTGAGTCTTTGGTATGTGCCATGACTAGACATGTATTATTCTTCACTCCACATCTCCACCGGTGCCGGCATTACCCAAATTTCAAATGGTGCCAACGTTATAGGTATAAAGTTATATGTAATGGTAGTTGCAGTTTACATTTCCCTGATTACTACTGAGATTTTTTTTTTCATATATTTATTGGTCATTCATTTTTCCTTTTTGTGGAGTAGGTTCCATTTTTCTTTTGTGTTATCTGTCATTTCTTTTCTTTTTTTACTTTTTCTTTTAATCCTCACCCGAGGACATTTTTCCATTTTTTGTTCAGATAGAGTGGGACGGAGAGAGAGAGAGAGAAACATCGATGTGAAAGGGACACATCGAGTGGCTGCCACCCGCATGACCCAACCAGGGCCGGGGACAAACTGCAACCGAAGTACGTGCCCTTAGCGGGAACCGAACCCCGGTTTCTCTGGACCGCAGGCCGACGCTCTAACCGCTGAGCCAAACCGGCCAGGGCTATCATTTCTTTTTCATCTGTAGGAGTCTTTTATATATTGTTGATTAGTAATTCATTGTCAGTTATATGTATTGTAAATATTTCTTACAGTTTATGATTTGTTTTTTAACTTTTTTATGATATCCTTTGATAAATTGAAGTGCTTAATTTTAACACAGTTGAATTTAGTAATCTTTTCGTTTTGTGTCTTGTGTAGGAAACATTTTCCTGCTCTGAACTTGTAAAGATGTCTCTGATATTTTCTTCTAAAAGTTTTAATGTTTTGCTTTTTACATTTAAGTTTTTAATTCACCTGGTAGTGTTTTTTCTGTACAAAGAGAGTGAAGTAGGAATTTAATATCATTTCTCTGCTGTCCCCCCACCCCCAACATGGATAACCTAATTTCCCTGCACCATCCACTGTGTAGCCCATTTCCCCGCCTGACCTGCGGTACCACATGCGCAGTGAGTGTATCAAGTGTTTGCATTTGAGTTTATTTCCAGTCTCTCTATTCTGGTCCATTTTCCTGCTTGTTTCTCTGTGCTAATACCCTACATAATTTCATATAAGTCTTGTCTAATAGGTCAAGTCTCCATCCCTTATAACTCTTGATTTTTCTTTGCTATGTTTGACCCTTTGTTTTTCATATAAATTTAAAACTGTCTTTTTTCATTTCTACAGGGATCTCTACTCAATATTAAGGATTACATTGTGTTGTACTTAATAATTTAGAAGGTATTGCTATTTTTACAATACTGAGAATTCCCAGCCATGAAAAGATAAAGCTTTCCATTTATTTGATGGTCTTCTTTAATGTTCTGAGAACTTCCTTCATAAAGGTCTTGCACATAGGTCATCGCTTTTGGGTATTTTGTCGTTTTTGTTGAGGTTAGCATGGCATTTAAAAATATTATTCTTGCTCTTTGTTATTTATTTATTTGGTGAAAAAAATGTAATTGCTTTATTTATGTTGATCTTTATTATAAATTTAGGTAAATTCTCTCATTTGTAATAATTTGTTTGGGTTTGAAATGTGAACAATTATAACACTGATGCATAACAATTTTATTTTTTCTTTCCAATTATGACACCATGAATTTCTTTTTCTGGACTTTCTGTACTAGCTAGTGCCTCCAGTCCAAGGCTGAATAAAGGTAGCAACAGTCCGTTGCTTTGCCCTGATTGTAAAGAGAATGCTTTTAATGTCTCATCCATGTTTACTATAGGTTTGTTTGTTTTTTGTAGATTCCTTTATGATTTTAAAGAAGTGGCATTTTTTCTCCCCAGTTTACAAAGAGTTTTTGATTATTGGCAGAATTTTATTTTCCAGTGTCAAATTTTAATAAATTTTAACTTCTTTTTGCTGGCAGAGTTTTATTTTATATTCATGATGAAGACTGGCTTGTAATATTTTTATACTGTTTTGTTCTTTGTTTTCAAAGTTATATTAACTCGTAAGTAGATTGGAGAATCTCCTTTTTTTGTTGCTTGTTTTTCCTACTCTGGGAAGATTTTGTAATAAGGAATTACCTATGCCCTGAAACCTTGCTGGCCCTTCTCTCTATGCTGTATCTCTAAGGCCTTGTATTACCTTGGTGAGGTCATTACTTCCTTATGTATATTTTTGAAAAATTCACTTTGAAATAATTATAGATTTATAGGAGATTGCAAAGACACGTACAGGGAAATGCGGAGCATGTTTTCCCCGAGCCTCTTCCAACATTTTGACATTGGTACAAACACAGGACTCTTCAGTTTCACCGGTTACGTGTGCACTCCTTCGTGTGTCCGCGTGTGTGCTGTAGCTCTGTGCCTTTCATCATGTGTGTGGCCTTTTGTAACTGCCACTGTGGTGATGGTAGTGAAGTGTGCCAACGACACAGGGCTCCCCTACTTCACCCCTTTATAGGCACACCTGCCCGCGCTCCATCGCGAGCTCTTGGCGGTCACTACTCTGTTCTCAATCACTGTTATGTTACTTCATGAACACACGCAGATGAATCATGCAGTACGTATTCTTTTGAAACTAGCTTTTTCCTTTTAGCTTAATTTTTCTTGAGGTTCATTCAAGTTGTGTGTATCAAGAGTTAACTTTGTTTTATTGCTTAGTAGTATTTCATGATATGGATGTACCATGCAGTTGTTGTTTTTTTAAACAATTCACCTATTGAAGAACATTTGGATAGTTTCGGTATTTTTGCTATTATGAAAAAAATCTGCTGTCAAACTAATTGCACATAGATAACAGTTATTTTGAATACTTCTGTGGTCTTGCAAGAATGAAAGTAAATGCTTTTAAAAATGTAATAACATATCTTGCTAACATACTTCTAACATCTCTTTCCTAAGCCTGGGAACTACATTTCTGATTTTCTAACAGCCCTGCAGTGAAGTGAACCATTAAAAATGGTGTCATAGCCCTGGCCGGTTTGGCTCAGCGGTTAGAATGTCAGCCTGCGGTCCAGAGACACCCAGGTTCGGTTCCTGCTAAGGGCACGCACCTCAGTTGCAGTTTGTCCCCGGCCCTGGTTGGGTCGTGCGGGAGGCAGCCACTCGATGTGTCCCTTTCATGTCAATGTTTCTCTCTCTCTCTCCCCCTCCCACTCTATCTGAACAAAAAAATGGGAAAATGTCCTTGGTTGAGAATAAAAATAAAAATAAAAAAAACTAAAATGGTGTCAAAACATAATAAAAAAATAAAAATGGTGTCATTATTAAATTCCTTCAGTTTCATTTAAAACAGTAAAAAACAAAAATTGTTATGAACATTTGTGTACAAGATTATGCATGAAATAAGTCTTCAATTCTCTGCGTAAAATGGATTTAAAACAACTGGTATCAATTCTTTGTTATAATACTTAAAAATATTTTGTTTCGATTACAGTTGGCACTCAATGTTATATTAGTTTCAGTTGTACAGCATAGTGGTTAGACATGTATATAATTTACGAAGTGATCCCCTGATGTGTGTGGCACCCGCCTGACACCACACACAGTTATTATAATATCAGTGACTATGTCCCCGTAACTGTTCTGTAACTGCCCATCTGTACTTCACCCTTTTCACCCATCTCCTCAACATCCCGCCCATCTAGCACCCCTGTTTGTTTTCTGTATCTATGTTTGTTCATTTATTTTGTTGTTTTTTTATTATTCGGTATTTATTTAGAGAGAGAGAGAGAGAGAGGAAGAGAGAGGGAGAAACATCGATGTAAGAGAGAAACATTGATCAGCTGCCTCCTGCACGCCCCCTACTGGAGATTGAGCCTGCAACCCCGGGCACGTACCCTGACAGGGAATTGAACCGGGACCTCTCAGTCCATGGGACGATGCTCAATCTACTGAGCATGCTAGCCGAGCTATTTTGTTTTTTAGATTCCACATTTAGGTGGAATTATATGGCATTTGTCTTTTTCTGTCTGACTAATTTCAGTTAGCATAATACCCTCTAAATCAATCCATGTTTTCACAAAAGGCAAGATTTCATCATTTTTATGCCTGAGCAATAATCCATTGTATGTATGTATGTGTGTATCTAACTAACTAACCCTAACTAACTAGATACAAACACACACACACACACACACACACACATATATATGTACATTATATATATCACATTTTCTTTTTCCATGCATCCATCAATGGATAGGTTGCTTCCATATCTTGGCTACTATAAATAATGCTGTAATCAACATATGAGTGCATATGTCTTTTTGAATTAGTGATCTGTATCTCTGTAGATGAACACCTAGTGGAATTTCTGGGTCACGTGGTAATTCTACTCTTAATTTTTTGAGGAACTTTCATACTGTTTTGCACAGTGGCTGCACCAATTTATAATCCCATCAACAGTGTACAAGGGTTCTCTTTTCTCTACATCCTCAACGACAATTGTTTGTTGATTTATTGATAATAGCCATTCTGACAGGTGTGAGGTGATATTTCACTGTGGTTTTAATTTGAATTTCCCTGATGATTAATGATGTTGAGCATCATTTCATGTGTCTGTTGGACATCTTTACGTCCTCTTTGTAAATATGTCTATTCAGGTCCTCTGCCATTTTTTAATCAGATGTTGTATGAGTTCTCATATATTTTGTATATTAACCCCTTCTAAGATATGTCGTTGGCAAATATATTCTTCCATTCTGTAGGTTGTCTTTTCATTTTGTTTATAGTTTCCTTTGCTGTGCGAAACTTTTTAGTTTAATATAGTCCCATCTGTTTAGTTTTTCTTTTGTTTTCCTTGCTTGAGGAGACATAATAAAAAAATGTTACTGCCCTGGCCAGTTTGGTCCAGCAGTTAGAGCGTCGGCCTGCGGTCCGGAGAGACCCGGGTTCGGTTCCCGCTAAGGGCACGTACTTTGGTTGCAGTTTGTCCCCGGCCCTGGTTGGTCGTGCGGGTGGCAGCCACTCGATGTGTCCCTTCACGTCAATGTTTCTCTCTCTCTCTCCCTTCCTCTCTCTCCCTCCCACTCTATCTGTACAAAAAATGGAAAAATATCCTCGGGTGAGGATAAAAAAAAAAAAAATGTTACTAAGAGCAATGTCAAAGAGTTTACAGCCTATATTATCTTCTACTTTATGATTTCAGATCTTATGTCTAAGGCCTTAATCCATTTCGAGTTTATTCTTGCATGTAGTGTAAGAAAGTGGTCTAGTTTCATTCTTTTGCGTGCTTCTGTCCAGTTTTCCCAGCACCATTTATTGAAGAGACTGTCTTTACCCAACTGTATATTCTTGCCTCCTTTGCCATACATTAATTGACCATACATTGTTGGGTAATTGTGGACACTCTATTCTGTTCTATTGATCTATGTATCTGTTCTGGTGCTAGTACCATGCTATTTTGATTTCTATAGGCTTGTAATATAGTTTGAAATTAGGGAGTGTGATACCTCTAACTTTGTACTTCTTTCTCAATATTGCTTTAGCTATTTGGGGTCTTTTGCAGTTTCATATTAATTTCTGAAATATTTGATCTAGTTCTGTAAACATTTGATAGAGATTGCATTGAATCTGTAGATCATTTTGGGTAGTCTGGACATTTGAACTATGTTAATTCTTTCTATCCATAAACACAATATAGCTTCCATTTATTTGTATCTTCTTCAGTTTTTTTCATCAGTGTCTTATAATGTTCTGGGTACAGATCTTTTATTCTTAGGTATTTTATTTTTGGATGCAATTGTTTTTCTTAACTTCTTTCTTATAATTCATTATTGGTGTATAAAAATGCAATCAGTATCTGAACATTTATTTTGTATCCTGCTACTGTACTGAATTCACTATCATTTCTAACAGGTTTTTTTAGTTTAATCTTTACGGTTCTTTATAAATACAGTATCATGTCATTTGTAAATAATGACAATTTTACTTCTTCATTTCCAAGTTTTTAATTTGTTTGTCTTGTTTTATTGCTGTGGCCAGGACTTGAATGAAAGTGGTGAAAGTTGACATCTCTGTCTTAATCCTAATCTAAAAGAAAACATTTTTAGCTTTTCTCTGTTGAGTATGATGCTAGTTGTGGGTTTGCCATATATTGCCTTTATTATGTTGAGGTATGTGCCCTTTATTCCCACTTTGCTGAGAGTTTTTTTGTTTTTTTTTTTATCATAAATGAATACTGGTTTTGTCAAAAGCATTTTCTGAATCTATTAATATGATCATATAATATTTATCTTCCATTTTGTTTATGTGGTGTATCATGTTAATTAATTTATGGATATTGAACCAACCTTGTATCTCTGGAATAAATCTCACTTGATCATGGTGTATAATCTTTTTAATGCATAACTGAATTCATTTTGCTAATATTTTTGTTGAAGATTTCTGTATCTTTGTTAATCAGGAATATTGACCTATAATTCTCTTTTCTTATCATGTTTTTGTCTAGTTTTGGAATCAGGGTAATTCTGGCCTTGTAAAATGAGCTTGGAAGCTTTCCCTTCTCTTTGATTTTTTTGGAGTAGTTTAAGGATAGGTTTTAGTTCTTTGAATGTTTGATAGAACTCACCTGTAAAGCCATCTGGTTCAGGACATTTTTGTAGAGTTTATTTATTTATTTATTTATTTTATTTTTATTGCTGATTCTATTTTGTTAGTAGGCTTCTCCTTCTGGTGCCCCTATGATGCAAATGTTGGTACCCTGGATGTTGTCCAAGAGGTCCCTTAACACTCTAGTGTAGTCTTCATTTCAGTTATTGTATTCCTCATTTCTGACAGGTGCTTTTTTTATGGTTTCTATATCATTGTGTAAATTCTCCCTGACTTTATTTTTCCCTTAAGTTCATTGAGCATCCCTAACACCAATGTTTTAAACTCTGTATCTGGCAGATTGCCTGCTTCCATTTATTTAGTTCTTTTTCTGGTGTTTTGTTCTTTTTTTTTTTTTCATTTGGCAGATGTTTCTTTGTCTCCTCATTCTGACTGCCTCCCTGTGTGTGTTTGTACGTGTCACACAGATCTGCTGCCTTATCTGCCAGCCTTGGCAAGGTGGGCTTTCTGGTGCCTGTGGGGCCCAGTGGCACCGCCTCCACGGGCACCTGAGCCGGGTGCTCCAGGGGTGTTCCCTGTGTACCTCGGGTATGCCCTCCATATGTAGTTGAGCCTTCATTGCTGTTGGCCAGTCGGTGGGTGGGAATGACCCTCCGGCCGACTGTCTAAGAAGACTACAGCAGACAAGCTGTTGTGTGGGGGCAGGGTTCTGGTGCTTGCCAAGTCCACCCTTTGGGTGTGTTTAGGGAGATAATAATGTGGTGCTCTGGTGTGGTCTGAATCTGCCACCAGGTGTGTTGTTTCTGGGGGTTCTTGGGAGGGGTTCCAGTGTAGGCCAGGTCAGCTGTTGTCGGTGCTCAGCCCAGGACCATCTGGCAGGAGTTACGAAGTGCTGTGCAGATGGCGGCTGTTTGTGCTGGGCTCAGAGGTGCCTGGGAGGGATTGTGCTGCAAACCGAGGGCAGCTGTCACTTGTGCCAGACTTGGGGCCCCTTGTTTGGGGACCTTGGAGAGATTTTAGGAAATTTTTCAGTGTGGGCCAAGGCCTTATGCTCATGAGAATCAGGTGAGTTGGGTGGTGTGGATTCTCAGGAAATCTCCAGGGTGGTGAGGGGGTGTTGGCCAGGTTAATGGAGACTCAGAATTGGCACCTGAGCCAGCCAGCTGTGTGCAGGAAGGCTTAACAAAAGAGCAAGAGTCGGCCATCACTTCTGTCCTGGAGAGAGCTGCCTCCCCAGCCCTCGCCCCGGAGCCGGACAGTTCAGTCCCTTCCCACATTTCCCTGGCACTTTCCAAACTAATGTCCTTTCACTGGAGTTTAGGGCAAGTGTCCGTGACTGAGTGAGTCTGTGTGCAGGTCCTTGAAGGGGACACCTGGCTCTACAGTAGGCCTCCATCTCACCCAGAGGGAATCCCTGTTGATTTTCACAGCCAGATGTTGTGGGGACGCCTCTCCTTGGCACTGGTGCCCTGGGCTGGGGAGCCTGGTGTGGGGCAGGCACCCCTTGCTCCTCGGGGCACCCAAGCAGCCTAGATATCCCTCCCGATTCTTATTGGCCACACACGGGTGTTGGACCCGCCTAGTTCTCTTCTCTGCCCTTCCTAAAGCTCTCGCGTGGCTTTCGCTTCTTCTTCTTCACATCCTCGTTATAGAAGCTGTGCTCAGCTATCTTCCTGTGGTTCCCAGGGTGGTGGCTTCACCTACTCTCCACCTCCATCCAGGCTCTGTCTGTCTCAGTTAGCTCGGGCAAGTTACATGTTCTCTAGGAATGTGTCAATTTTGTGTAAGTTTTCATTCCGTTTGTTTTCAAATTTACTACCATAAAGCTCATAGTATTTACTCATTATTTGTTCAATCCTTGCTGTTTCTGTAGTTATTGATATCTAGGTTTTTTATCCCTAAAATGGTTTATTCTTTCTTGTTCTTCGTACATCTCATCAGAGGATGGTTTTAAAAAAACAACTCTTGGTTTGTAGACTATCGAGATGATTGTTCTGTGTAAGCAGTATCCCAAACATCTCAACCTAGGGAAGGAATGAAAAGGGCATTTTTATCTTTTGAACTTTCATTGTCCCTTTAACATTTGTCTCGGTAAGGAAAGCTTCCACTTTTTCTGGATGGAAATTCAGACGCGCCCCACAACCAGGGCTTGGAAGCAGGGCAGCACGCCGGTGTGGGCAGCTCATTCTTTAACGTGGAGGCCTGTCCCGCGCTGCGGGGCGCTCAGAGCACCCTGGCCTCTACTCTGAGCCGCAGGGGAAATTCCCAGTTGTGACCACAGATGTCTGCAGCACTGCTAGCGTCTTGGGGACAAGAGTCCTTCCAGCTGAGAGCAGCCATGACTTTCATATTTAATCTTAGAAAACATGAAGTTCTAGAATCACCTGTTTCTAACCTTTTTTTTTTTTTTTCAATCCTCACCAGAGGACATTTTGCATTTATCTTCAGATAGACCAGGAGGGAGCGGGGTGGGGGTGGGGGGGGGAATCCATGTGAGAGAGACACATCGACTGGTTGCCACCCACACGACCCCAACCGGGGCCGGGGACAAACTGCAACCGAGGTACGTGCCCTTAGCAGGAACCGAACCCAGGACTCTCTGGTCCGTGGGCTGATGCTCTAACCACTGAGCAACCAGCCAGTGCTCAGCCTTTTTTATTTTATAATGTAAGTACTTTCTTTTCTTTCCTTTAATTTGTTTTTGTTTTTGTTGTCAGAAAATTCAGTGAAATTTATTGCTTAGTTGCTATAATTAATGAATTTCAGATATGTAGTTTTCTCTGTTCTTTATAATTGGGTTTTATTTATAATTTTTCTCTTTTACTTCTGTTTAATGTTGTAGATGACTTCTGTTCTTTGAAAATAACACCTGACGAATATACATTTAAAATCCACAGTGATTATAACCACGGAACTGCTTTGGGGTAGGGCTGTAGGGCGCGCTGGTCTAGGACTCATCTGAACCACGAGAAACGGTGCACACGAGGGGACAGAGGGAAGAAGGGGAGAGAACATGGAGCGGAGGGGGCCGGTGGCGGGACCTGCTGGTGTCCTCTGAGTGTCTATGCAGCAGAGCTTCGCGGGCAGAGGCTGGATTTAGTTTGGTTCAAAAAGATATTCAGACATTAACCAGGCTGGGGCAGATGGCTGCCTGTCCCTTCATTGGACTGAGATTAAAAGTAATGGCTCAGCTGTAACAGAGAAGATGTTCCCTCTCTGATTGGTGCTCCTGGTAGACTGAGGCCGTGTGCGTTCTGGAAAAGGCCCCGTTTCTGGGCTTTGACAGGACTTCACTGTTCCAGGTCCTCGAGACTGTGGCGCGATGGGACACCGATGAGCAGGGGCGAACTGAGTGTGCCTGGGAGCCCCCTCTCTACACCGCCACGCCACAGTGTGCCCTGGTTTGGGCAGGAGGACAAGGGCAAAGGGAGGCTTCCGGGGCTGCTCTGACATTAGTTTGGGATGGAAACCCAACAGGCTTAAATTATTGTCTTTTACCCAGGTCTAAAAGGAAACATTTGGGGTGTGTGTGTGTGTGTATTTTCAGAAAAGGGAGACTCTCCTTAATCTGGAATAAGATCAAGCCCCCTGAAAGGTGCGCGTGGGAAGCCCAAAGAGAATGGCTTCGAAGGTCAGTCTCCCAGCTTTCTGTGACATTTATTTTTCTATTAATTCTTGGCATTTATATTGCAGTGATAGATCAGTTAGCCTCTCACAATGTTCTAGTCCATTGACCTTATCATTTAACTATCCTATGGTGCCATTGTTCCCGCAGGGAGACTGCAAAGGAAACATTTATAATTTTGAATTACCTAGGTCCAGAGCTGGGGAGATATTAAGAGGCTTAGTTTGGATAATCAGCTGCACATTAGATGATGACTGAACCTTGAGGGAGTTTTTCTTTTTGCTGAATTCTGACAGCGACACTGGAAAAAGCGAAAGAATAGAACTCACCCTGAATAGTGCTGCTGTTTGGGATCCCAGAATGAGCCCGCGAACAGATTACAGAGTCCCAGCCGGAGGGGCCTCACCTGGAGGTCCGTGCGTCAGGCAGGGTCCTTGACAGCAGGCAGCGGGCGGATGGGGATCCGTCAGGGAGAAGGGAATTAGCAGGGAGGCGGGCAGGGGACTCCAAGGGCAGTGGCAGGGCAGAGAATGAGGCTTGGGGGTGGACAGAAACCAAGGGGGTCTGGAGGGCTAGGAAGCGGGAGTTACAGCAACACTCTCCTGGGAGGACTGTGTTCTGGCTGGTCCTCTGTCCTTGAAGACTCAGTCTTGGAAGAAAGACCCCATTCGGCAAATAAAGGCTGTGGAGTATCTGCTTCTGTCGTGGGAGGGCACTCCGCATTACATTTCCATCAGGACTGCACTAAATAAAAAAAGTAAATTCCCCAGGAGGAAATTAGGGTGCTTTCAGGAAGGGGAGTTGAATGACGAGAAGGAAGGAAAAAAAGGGGGAGTGGGTGCGGAGGAGAGTAAGAGAAAGAAAATGTGAATACTAGGCAATTATTTAGTCCACCCTCATTTGCAGGCGAGGAGAGCAGTCTAGACGGATAAGGTTTGTCCGGGCTTACAGACGAGTGGCAGTCCCCGCAGGGGGAGAACCTGGGTCCCCCCAGCCCGGGCTCGGGGCTTGTTTCACAGTCGGCGCCTTTGGGGAGCACCCGCAGCCTTACTCAGCTGTGACCTCGAGAGTTTGGTCCACGTGTGTTGGTGTGTCCAGTGGCTTCAGATCTGAAGAGCTGGAAAAAGCACCTCTTTCAGTGCAGCTTTTAACCGGAGCAGCAACCCCTGATGCTTTCAAGAGACTGGTTTTTACATCCATGTTTCCTGCAGGCAACATACACCAGCACCACCTGCCGGAAGCAGTCACTAGCTAGAGCGGGATGTGCAGTGAGGTGTAGGACTTGTCGCACCACGAGAACTCCAGGGATGGCAGAGACCCTGTCCATCCATCCTGGGGAACGGGATTTCAGTGGAAGAGCCAACCTTCCTTGGTGATGGATGCGCCGGTCCTAGGGAACTGAAGTCAGTAACAACACGGCTGTGCAGGACGCTGTGTCAGGCATCAGACCTGCTGGGGATGAGGGTGCCACCCAGGCAGACAGAGCTCCAGTGGAAAGGGGTTCACAGCGCCCAGAGAGCGCAGCTCGGGTCGGTCAGAGCGCTGCAGAGCGGAGGCCCCGGGGCCGGAGGGCTGGGTGGATCCCTTCCCTGTTCTAAGCAGCTTGTGGGCGGCCCCACAAACTGTCCACACTTGTTTTTGGGCGGGGGGATGGGTGACTCCTCTAATCCAAGACCAGGGGTGAGGGGAGCCTGTGGCGTCATGCAGGGAGACCTGTGTAAAGACCAGCACACTGCTGTAGAAAGGCTACTGATTTGCTGACTGAGGGGAAAGAGAAGTCGGGGCCTCGGCGCGTGACCAGCCAGCCCTGCAGGAGAGCGGGGCCAGGATGCAGACCCAGCTGCGGGGCAGGGCCAGCTCCCAGCTTCCCTCCAAGCATCCCTCAGCTGCCTTTCTCTGCTAAATCCTTCAGTATGTCTAAACGCAGCCTGTTGTGAAGCCCCCACGGACCCTGGCAGACAGCCAATCCACTCAGAGAAATGCGACTTGAACTACATTTCAGTTTTGATTTCTAAACAGAGGAAGCGGTGATTGGACTGTAAGCAACACACACCCATTATCATCAGAACTCATAAGCTTAATTACAGAGAAACTGAAAGCTAATAATTTTTTGCTGCATTACATCCCTAGGAGCCCAGTTACCATGGAAATCCCTTCTTCCTTTCCTTCTATTTAGAGCATATTTACATGGAAAAGGAAGAGAAATATAAACAGATAAAAAGAGGAAACAAGACAAGGCTCAATTTGCTACAAATATTTTACATTTATTATAAGAATACAGTAAAAAAGGTTCCGCAGAACTATAAGTGGTAATTGGTCCATTGGAAAAGAAAAAGAGGCTATTCAAAAGTGATCAAAGTTTACAAAAATGATGAAATCATGTTTTAAAAAAGTAGAAAACAATTTAAAAACATCCTACAATGTTAGCCAAAGTTCAGCGTGTATTTCTTCTGAATGTAAAAACTAACAAATAAATAAGTGTTAAATACAGATCTGAGTTAAAAATGGTAAAAGACAGACAACCGCTTTATATATTCAGCTCTCATTTTCAGACCTGCTTACAAAGCTAGATACACTCACCAAAGGCCTTGTTTGTATGTTTTACACTTGAACTTTTTATAAGAAGCACCCATTTCCAGTGTTTCTTTTATCCACTTCACAAATATATTATTTTAAAGCAATAACAAAAAAGACTAAAGGTGCTTTAACCTGACATTGGCACAAAGGAAACTGTGTAAACCACAGGAGGGCTTTGCTCACAAGGATGCTCGCAGACCGGACATCTGTACCCAGGGGCAGGCTCCAGGCCACCGTCACCCCAAGGAAGCAACCAGAGCGGACATTTCTGCAGCCAGGCAGCGGGGCCTGTGCCAGGGGAACAGCAGGGCCTCAGGCCAGCGGCTGCCCGGGAAATGGCCTGTGCATTCTGTATACACTTGATCTTTGCTTTCCATTTGCTTAGGTTCCTGAAGAAGTCAGTGCTGTTCTCGGGACTTGGACTTTATTTGTTCTCCTGCATTGACCTGGCTATTCCTAACCCTGTGTGGCCGACGACGCTGGAGGCTCCAGTCTTTTAGGGAACTCATCAGGCCAAACCAAGAGAAACACAGAGGAAACCATGAGATCAAGTCAGCAGAATTCACACCCGCACCAACCCCACTACACTCATGCTGCTTAATTCGGCCCCTAATTCAGTCTCTTCAAACATAAATTAAACATAAGCTTTCCAGATGTCCGACTCATGAAGTTGTTTCAGTGAGACATCTCGATGCTTTATGAAGGAAAATGAACAGAAACGGCCCATGTAAAGGTCAGGGCTCCTGGCACCGGTCCATGGACAGTGTGTGACCGTGCCAGAGGATGGTACCGGGTGACTGACAGTCACACAGTAAAGGGAGATGCTACCGAGTGAAAGGGGGCTTCATGTCTTTGGTTACTTTGGTCATGAATTTGAAATCACTGAGACCTCGCCCGACCGGTTTCTCTTTATCTCTGATTTTGATTTGATGCTCAGAAACTATACCTAGGATTGGATTTAGAATCGTTAAGATTATAAAATGGACTGTTATGGGGAATCAGGTGAATCTTGTAGAACCAATCTCTTTGACACTAAAGCCAAAAACAGCGAATTCCGTGAAAACATGTATATTTTCTGTACAGGGCACGTGCGCACGGCCCAGTGTCCGAGGAGGAAGTAGGGCAAGAAGTTCGCTGCTCTCGGAACTGGTCTCTGCTTGCGGCTGGAGCAAAGCCGGCCGCCTGGAGGGGAGGCGCCGTCAGGCCATCCTCCAGGCCACGTGCAACACTGCTGTCCTTGGGGGAGGAGGAAACGTGCCCAGTCCCAGGAGCATGCATGGCCCCGGGCACCGTGCCCTCTGCATCTGCTCACCACAGTCTGACATTTCTTACGAGCACGAGGGCAAGTTTGCTTCCACCAAGTCAAACTATTTGTAAAAGACATTTCTACATAGTAGGGTACTTTTCTTCCCCACTAGCAGGCAAAGACTGCTGGGTGGTCCTCTTGCCTGGGATTTCAGGAACAATTTCGATTCCCTCTCAGCCCCTCTGGGTCTAACTGCAGGACACTGAGAAATGTAAGCCCCCACTGAAGGAATTTAGCTCATGTAATTCCAACGAACATCCCAAGATTGTGCCATTTGAGAAGAGCTACATGAAAAAATAAATATTAATAGTGAGGGTTTGGAATCAGACACAACTTCCTTTGTCGTTCTCAGAGTTTTGCTGCTCCGATGTGGGAACCGGGATTTCTTTTTATGGCCACCCTGTGTTGCTCAGAAAACTGACATTTCCTACTGACATCTTTCCTATGCTTTCAAAAGAAGGTATTATCTCCTGTGATCAGATTCAGGGCTGGGGAACGCCTGGCCTGGGGTGAATAAGGCCCGTAGAATCACACGCCAGCTAACATCACACGCCTCACCTAATTAGCCTGACCACATAGAGCAGGCTCATTTTTAAGTTGATAATTGTGTATAACCCGGGAATGATGTTATAAATATCCAAATGGCCCTTGGCAGATAAAAGGTTCCCCACCCCTGAATGGTTCGAGTGTTTGCTCTGGTGTTTTCACTGAGCACACTGGAGCCTGCTTCTGTTGTCCACGCTGGTGTTCGAACGCTGGCTTCCTGGCATGTTATTTTAGAATCTGCTGTGGATGAAGTCTAGAATGTGCTTATTCCAGATGTTCTTGACAAATAGGAGCAGGGTATGATGTTTGGCTTTTTAGGAAGGGTACTGCTTTGGGGGAACTTGTAGAGCTGATGTTTTAACACAACAATGCTTTGGGGTCTGTATATCTAGGTTCACTGGCTTATTTTGAATGCAAGGTTCTTCTGTATTTGCTACCTTCTTTTCTGGAGCTATGGGAAAACTCATTAACATGGCACAATTGAAATACTACTTTTAGATATTTACTGACAAGAGGAGTATGAAAGAAATAAAAAAAACAATGGCATAGAAGAGTGGGATGGAAAAACTGAGTATGTCCAGGAATTTAAGGTACAGTAATCACATTCCTTCGGAGCGCTCAGCCAAGTCAACAGGCTGCTTCCCGTGTGCCTGCTCACCGTGACCTCTGCACCCTGGGACAATGCCCCTCCTCTGCGGAGAGTGTCACTCAGCCACACATCTGCCTCTTACTTCTCCTTCTCCACCACAAGGACCGGAACTGGCTTTCCTTTTGTTCTGAGCTGCATCTCACATCGCGTGCAGGTGGCCTGGTGGTGGGTGCCTGGGAGTTCCCTCTCAGGCACGGGCCTCCTAGGCACCTGGGGAGAAGAAACCCTTTGGTCTAAGCCAACTATGACACTGTCTGATAAAAGCGGACCATAAAAGGCCTTCCTGTTTGGCTAAGGTAAGAGTAGGAAACTGAGTATGAGAAAAGAAATGCCAGAAGTAAAAATCAAATACGAAAATGTCCCCTCCCCCCAAATAGCCCAGGAAAACTAGCACCCAGCATGGCTCCTTGCATCTGACACGGCAGATGTTTCAGAAAAGATGAGGGAAAACATTACAGAGCTCTGCCCCAAGGTCTGTACCATCACTAGGACATTTTATTACTCTGTAGAACGCTCACATCTGCTGGCCTCAACGGTAATATTCGGGAAGGCAGTTTCGAAATTCAAGATTCGAATCCTTTTAGAGTGAGACCTATAAATATTGTTTCGGGGCTCTTGCTCGTTTGCTGGCAAGGAGGAAAGCGAAATCGGTCTCCATGTTGCAAGCACAGACACCTGCAAGATATTTCTTCTTTAATAAAATAAAAAGTAGGAGCTTTCACAACAAATGTCCCCCAACGCTGGCCGCCCCAGACGCGCACCGCTCGCTCAGGGAGTGGGCGGCCCCACCGGCACGCAGCTGGACGGAGACGCAGCGAGGGTGATTCTCATTCCACAGTGCTACCTCCTGAGATTATGGGGATCATAAAGAAAATCGAATCAATATCCAATTCAGTGCTCTTTAAGAAATGTTGTAGAGATTTGAGAGGCTTGTAATATTTAATAACATGCGGCAGGAAGCATCTCAAAACCCCTCTCTGGAGGATTAGCTTTTCCTTACTGACACTGCATTTATTTGTTGGAGGTTGTCGGCCTTTGAGTCGCTTTGGGTTGGTGCTTTGTTGTCGCCCTTCATGTCCTTGGGCCTTCCTGTTCAGATGCCTCGTCCACTGCCGTCTGTGTCTGTCTCCCGCAGTGCTGAGACTGGCTCTAGGACGTTTCTGAGATTCCTTCCCCTCCAGTGCTGCTAGTGTAAGCCACAGAGCATTGCTATTTAATTGGTATTTTCCTACTTCCCTGCCTAATTCCATATTTTCCCAGAATAGAGTTCATCACACTAAGGACCAATTAGTTTTCCTTAGATTTGCCCAGGTTAGGGCCTATGGCAAACAAAGATGTCCAATAAGGCATGGATAACCAGTGATCTTAGTTTAAGAAATATTAAATATAACTCATGCTAATGTCGAGAGACTGAGTAATCTCTCTAGAAGTCTGAAGACATACGACCCCGTCCCCTAGTGGGCAGGACAGTGAGTATAAATGCTGCTCAGCACAGGGTACAGACCTGCTTCAAACACAAGGAAGAGGCGTTCGGTTCGCTCACACGGAGGCCCACACGCTGGCAGGTGACCTCTTTTCCTTTTGGCTCCAGTATCTTTTTAATTTTCTGTCGGAAAGGATCTGGCTGGTGGCACTGTTTTCCTTAGGTTTTCTGGTGACACTGTCCGAGGCTTTGTTCCATACTTTCCATTGGGGCAGCATCATCCTATCTTAGAATAATAACTGGTTCTTTCCTCTTTGCCTTGGACATGCTGGCCTCAGCTCCTTATGACCAGACAGACGGAAGCCCATGCGCATGGCGTCCGTGCACTCCAAAGTGACCAGGAATGCAGAACAGCAGGCTTCCCTCCTGCCCGAGGATCTCAGTCCGTATTAGGCAGCGGAGTGAATCTTAGTGTCCAGACTCAACAGTTCAGAATTTAATCTCTGAATCAGCATGAGGCAGTAGGATGGTTTTCAAGGGGCAATAAATATTTCCTTAAATGGAATTATAATGAAGACATATAATTTATACACATTTTATATTATAGCATTATTTTCTAAAGGAGAATTTTATGGGACTGTACCAGTATCTCTTTCAAGTAAGTACTCTTGGTACATGAGTATTTTCTTTTGCAAAAATGAATATGCAGTTCTAGATTCTTCCAAATAACATAGGACTCAGACTTGATATGAAACTCATCAAAACAGAGAAAAATAAATAAAATTAAAATATTTAATAAAAAAAATTTCTGGTATGTATAAGCAAATCAAAGTTGGTAATAACATTTTATTTTAATGGTAAACTTTCATGCTAACTTAGTAGTATAATGGAAAAGTAATATAAACTCATTTTCATATAAAATCTGTTTCCATTTAATTAACATGTTAATACATAAAGAAAAGTGTCTTTCAATGGTCTGCCTGTTGCTCTTTTTATTTGCATTATTCTCTGTTTTATGAGATTTCTGACCTCCCAAATATAAAAGTTAGTCTACATGACTCAGAGCAGTGCTTATGGACAATCAATTCTGTGGATATGAAACATTTTAAATACCAACGGAGTGATCAAGGGAGTATGTGGGGAAAAAGAGAGGGCTGAGGCAAACAACCTCTTTTCAGAACATTTCAATTAATCCCACGTCACAGGACACATGACCACAAAGCAGTGTACTAAGAGTACATATAAGTAAGGTTTTTGGGTCCACCCTTAGAACATCTGGGCAATCACAGGAATGAATTATCACGTGGGAGGGCTGAGGCAACTCTAATGACAGTGACGTACAACCTACACATTTATTGCTGCATTCTAATTTTTGTGTTGATCCCACTACAGAGTCCTCAGTGTGTGACGTATAATTAAAACCCTTTGTAAAATCTCACACCGGTATTATGAAGCATAGTTATGTTAGTGGTATCAGCCAAACTTTATATAAAACTATATGGCAACACTGAAAAATGAAATAATGCAGAAGAAAACCATTCTGTGGTTTAAAGAAAATTAAATCTATTTAGGCAACTAAGCATATTTTCTTCTTTTGAAAATAACCCTCAAATGAACCACAGTTGTGAAATGTGTGCTGAACAGTAGCTAATATGATGACTCATGGTCTATGCTGATTTACTTGTAAGATGTTTAAATAATACTGTATTTGTGATAAAATGATGAATTATGAATGAACTTTATTGCTTATATTAAAGTTGGGAGACAAAAGAGAAAAATTACATGAGGCCTTTTACTAGCGGCAAAATGGGCTGAAATACAGCCTCGGGTTTTGAAAGTTTAAACAAAACCTGTTTATCCTTTATTATATTCCTGGAAAAGAAGTAATATGTTGGCTTTGGGAAGTAAACTCAGGTTGCTCGAATACAACATTAATTTTCGGTTTCACGTGTTGGCAATAAATGTTAATTTGACATTAAAAGATTTCTTTCCTTGAAAAATGATGAACTAGCTAAATATTTTTCATGTAGACTCCTTAGAGAGTCAAGATAGAAAAATGTAGGTGAGAGTCCAATTGCCTGGGTACCCCCCACCCCCTCTGTACTCATACATTTAAGGAATTATGACAGGAACTGTATGGGAGTGATAAATGCACCTCTTGAAAAATCCATTAACAACACAAAGATTTGCAACCTGGCTTAATTACATTCAGACCAGTGGCAATTTTGGTTACAACTGTTTTCTTACTAAACAAGTCAGAGGATTTTGTGCATTTCTGAAGCCTCCTTTTTCTACACCAACTTGCAAATTCAGAACAGCATTTATGTGTGTGCTTTTTGGGTATAGATTAGCCCCTAAAGTACATAATTCCAATAATTATCAGTGACAGAAGGGACAAATAAATTATGCTTTAAGTGCAAGAAAATTAACAGTAAAAAAATGGTTTGCATAAGTTTTTCTCAATGCATGTGCCTATATTAAATTTAATATTCTTTACCACTGATACGATCCTGAAAGACTCCTGGTGAGTTATTAATCCTGAACTATACCGCTGCCTGCTCTGGGCCAAAGAATAAAATGGAATTTAAATGCTGTGGATGTCACGATGTTTTGCAAAGCTGCTTTAATTTAAGCACAGAGTTATGATGTGAATTGTAAATCCTAACAGCCGGGATGAGTGAAATATCAATGCCATGTTCCTTCTTCAAACCAGAATGCAAAGATTAAGCTCCAGGTCTTAGTCACAAAATTAAAGCCAAAACCATCCTTCTCTCTTCTTGCTGAGAGCTGAGCATTGAGGCTGCTCAGTGATGGGAGGCTGGTTTCCATAAACAAAGAATATTTTGGAAAGATCACTTAGAAATGCTGGTGAAGGGGGGATGTGTCCCCATTCTTATGATTAAAGGTTGGCAAGGGCCTAAAGACCACAGCACTTCATTTTAATTCGTGAGTCGGTGCTCTGATTTGCCACAGTATATGTTATCAAAAGAAGGTTCCATTTATTTACAATATTTGACAGAAGGGAAAAACAGTTCTAATCAAAACAAAATTGCTTTGAATATTGCAATATATTTTTGAGGGCAAGTTTATTATGCTTTCATTTTCGTCTGAATGCAGTAATCATTAAATGTGTACAAAACTTGCAAGAAGATTGAAATGACAGACAAGCCATTATTCTCTTTAGTTTTATCCTTTCTACCTTTCAGAGAAGTGGGTGTGAGTTCTGTGCACTGATGTTCACAGGCAACAAATAGGAGGAATTTTCTTTCCCATAAGCTCTTCTAATAAACAAAGACCAGACCATCACTAAGGTGCTGTTTACCTGGACATCTGCCTGAGCACTTATGGAAAGCTCCCAAGTCACATTTACCCCTGAGCCTGACCATCTCGTCCACGCACACTGATCCTGAGGCCACTGTATACCGAACACGGGGTAAGCCCCGGGATGCAGCCACGGGGCAGCTCGACAGAATCCTACTGAACTGTCACATTTCAGGGGAGCCATCTCCAGCACTGTCCTGCACACCTGCCTGCTAAGAGTTTCCGGGCAGCAGTGTTAGGGTAACAAAGGAGGCTGTCCTGTATCTTTTTCCTCAATAGTGTTCATCTGTTAACCGTTCACACCTGCCTTGCTCCGTGGTGGGAGGTGCACGTAGGCAGACACCTGAGTGTGTTTCTCGTGTAGGATCATGAGATCCTGCCAGCTCAGGAAACTGGCACCAGGCAGGGGAATTAGACGCTGGATGCCCCCTCCGTGGTGCAGGAGCTTCACCGACAGTGTGCTCTTGGTTCTGTGGACTTGTGCTTTGTAGTTTCTCTTAAACAAAAAAGTTTTATTGCCATTAAGAAGCCTTTATCTATGAACTCCTGAAAAACATTTCTTAGAACCTGTTTCGTGAATTCGGACCATAAAAATGGGGTGGGTGTAACCTGGATATGAAGACAGTTTGTTTTCCTTCTCTTCTCTGATCCCCTCTCTAAACGTCCATGACAAGCTGCTGCCTTGGTGCCAGCAGTGTGCTCTGTCCTCAAACAGAGGGGACGGACCTTCCTGCTGACACAGGGGTGTGATGATTCGTACACTGCACTTATTTCTGGCAGTAAAAAATGAAAAAATAAAAACCCTAGGAGGGCTGAATAATTCCCACCAGAAAATGATGCTTACAAATACCATCGTGCCTTGGCAGAGCAGAGCAAACTCCGGCTGGAAGGTGTCCTGCGGACGTGCGTCACCAAGGCAGCGCATAGCACCGAGTGAGCCAGGTGGGCGGCACAGGCCAGCGCCCGCGACCTGTGCCTGCGGCGGGAGAGCAGTGACACACGTCAGTGGTCCCGGTGTGAAAACATCTGTCGCCCCTTCCGTGAGAGCCTTGCTCCTCTATTATTACAGTGGCCTGAAATGGCAGGGTGGCTGCAGTGAGCTGATAAAGCCCTTGGTAGGACTGTCTGTTCCTTGGAAGCATTTGCCTTTTTGTAAGTGGCACACATTAAAAAAAAAACAGTTAATAAAAAAATAACCTTAGCAGACCGTTGCAGGTAACATGGCATAAACTCATCCCCGCGGAGGGCCGCGTCCTGAAGGCTGTGTCGGGCACCGTCGTCCCGTCACTATGAGAATTTCTTCTTGATGGAGGTGAGCTCTTTCTGAAGTTCAATGAACTTGGGGCGGTTCTCAGGCTTATAATCCCAACACTGCATCATAAGCGTAAAGATATCCTCTGGGCAATGCTGAGGGGCTGACATTCGGTACCCTGAGGGCCAAGAGAAGAACGGAGATGAGATACGAATGTTCGCGCAGGGCACCGTGTGGTCTGTAAGCTTAGTACCTGATGTTGTAGGGGAACAGAAACAAAACACCCTTCGTAAGGCGGAGTTCACCACAACAGAGCCACAGAAGCGCCTTCAGTTCAGGGCACCCGCTCTGTCTGTGGGCTCGTCGCAGTCTGACGTGAGAGACATCACACACACACACACGCACGCTCTCTGCTCTCGGTATTTGCTTTTAGATGCTGTGGGCAGAGTTGTTAAAAAATATCATCTCTACTACCCAGGTGTTTGAAGATGAAGAGAGGATGAGGATGTAATACACACTAATTCAAAAGTGAAACAGAAATGAACATGAGTTACACTCCTTTACCGTCGGAGAAGAAATCTTAGTTTTCGTGCCAAGGGGTGGGCAGGGGTGTGCCCTCAGGAGGAAGGTGTCCGGGACAGGCAGGAAACTGGGAGCCGTCCTCCACCATGCCCTCCTGAGGGGCCCGAGACACTGCCATTTGTCAGAAGCATATGTCTGCTGCCAGCTGCAGACCTCGCGAACGCACGCCAGGGTGACACCATCACCTACGTACTCCCTCTCCGACCTGGGAGCACCAGAGGGTTTCTTTCGAAGTGTTTCCCAGTTGTCACAAGCTCCCTGAGGCTGAACCACACTGCAGGAATAGTAACGGTGCTAAGTATCCTATTCCCTTGAAGAGACTGAACAGAGTGCCCTGCAGAGGCCATGCCAAGCAGGGGGAGCGGAAGAAAAGCCTAGAGCTCTATTTGTACATCCAAAAAGAGTTTTGTTGCCTTTTGTTGTGTAAGAGCCATGCGGTCCAGGGGTTCAGAAACAGATGTATAACCACCTCTGCTCTCTCTCCATACAAACAGTACGTACCCTCCTCCCCCCAAGAAAACAGACACCCACAGCACCACCCCTGGGGGCGGAGGTGACCACTGCCACCCCTGTCTTTGGCTCACCTCTTTCCACTTGCTCACGTGCTTGCTGATTTGTCATTCCGGGGTACGGGCAGACCCCTAAGCTGAAGGTCTCCCAGAGGAGGATGCCAAAGCTCCACACGTCACTCTCAGAACTGTATCTCCCTAGAGGGCAAACAAACCACACCAGGTGAGCGGATACACGGGTGACCGTTTATGGGAGTGAATTTCTATGCCAGTCACATATTAATATATTTAAACTTACCAAAGGAACTTTAAAACTAGTGATCCTGTTCCTTAAACGAGTTCTGCTCTCCGGGACTAGTGATATTACCAAGCAAATTAACAGTGTTCAGGCTGCTGGTTTAACCAAACCAGCTTCCAAATCACCTTTGCCCAGCAAGAACAACTGTTCAGCCAGAAAGCAAGCTTACTTTCCCTGTGGTAGCTGAGATATAAATTTGTGCACATCAGTGTCTCGAAGATTAAGTAAGCTGGATTTCTGCAATTCTGTCTTCTGCCTGCATCATTTTCATCCCACTAAAATTACAAATAAGTGATAAGTTTCTTAACTTAAATTGTTTACTCATCACTGTTTATAGATATTTTTACTTGCTTAAAGGTCTCATTTTCCCCACCGACAGTTTCATTTATGGAAAGTATATTTTTGTGTGTGTTTTAAATAGAGTAGAAATTAACAGCTGGCTGATAAAAACAACTTTAAATCACATGGTGCCTTGTTATGTTGAAATCTTGGTGCAACTGTTTTACTAGGCTACATAAGCTATGCTCACAGGATTTTTTAAAAAATACTATTCCAGAGAAGCAGAGAGAAAAAGCCAACACAAAATACTTTCTGGAGATGGATGTGAAATCAAGGAAGGAGGTAAAGCAGAAAAAAATCTGTCCAGTATCCAAGAGGTAAGAATTTCTAAGACTTTCCCAATATAGCTGTATTTTTTTTTTTTTTTTAACATATCCTAACCAAACCTCACTTGCAGCGGTGTTCAAGTATTCTGAAATGATTTCATTTCTACCCGCTTGTAGCTACCTGCCTTCACTCCTCCGCTCCAGGGTCTATGTTCGCCTCTCCTCTAAAATAATCGTGTTTCTTTAAGTAGGATGGCCTTTTTGCTTCCTTGACCTTTAAAGTCACAAGAACCAGAGTGTCCCTGCACTATGAAGACGGCTCTGACGTTGGAGTATGCTTACTGACGGCCATCTCCAGCGGAGGGAATGACTTCCTTCTTAGCAGGCAGTAATTATGGATGTTCACTATGCGTAGCAGGAAGATTAGTTAGTTTTCTTATCTTCATACCAACCCTTTGTCATCCAATGGCTACAGTTAAGACTCATTAATCTTTCAAGAAAGTACAAGGAGCCCTGGCCAGTTTGGCTCAGCGGTTAGAGTGTCCACCTATGGTCCGGAGAGACCCGGGTTCGGTTCCCGCTAAGGGCATGTACCTCGGTTGCAGTTTGTCCCCGGCCCTGGTTGGTCGTGCGGGTGGCAGCCACTCGATGTGTCTCTTTCACATCGATGTTTCCCTCTCTCTCCCTCCCACTCTGTCTGTACAAAAAATGGAAAAATGTCCACGGATGAGGATTAAAAAAAAAAAAAAAGAAAGTACAAGGAATAATACAGAGTCAAATACCTTTTTTTGTAAGATAATAACTGGGTTGATATCAAGAAAGGCACATCTTATATAAACCAACACTTCAGAAGTGAAAGCTTATAACTCTACAGCCTTGACCTTTGAACCTGATTGTGATGCATAATTTTAACAATTTTTAAAAATAGTTATATTATTGAGGTATAATTGATTTATAACATTAGTTTCAAGAGTACAACATAATTTGATATTTGGGTATACAATTGGCCCTCGCCGCTTCACTCTACCGGGGTTTTCTCCAATCCTGTGCCACACTATACTTGAAAAAACTGTGGCAGAGTGAAGCCCCGAAAGTGGCAGCACGAAGTGGTGAGGGACGACTGTATATAAATAAAGAGTCCTACTTTGTGGAAATTCATTTATCGCGGTAGAGTCTGGAACTGATTAACCGGGATAAACAAGGGCCGAATGTATTGCAAAATGATCACCACATAAGTCTAGTAAACAGCTGTCATCATATAGTTATATATTTTTTCTTTTGATGAGAACTTTTAAGCTCAACTCTTTTAGGAACGTTCAGATACGCGATCTAGTATTAACTATAGTCACCATGCTATACATAAAAGCCCCATGACTTAGCCCTGGCCGGATTGGCTCAGCGGTTAGAGCATCGGCCCGCGGACCAGAGAGTCCCGGGTTTGGTTCCCGCTAAGGGCACATACCTAGGTTGCGGTTTGTCTCCGGCCCATCCGGGTCATGTGGGTGGCAACCAGTAGATGTGTCTCTCTTGCATCGATGTTTCTCTCTCTCTCTTCCTTTCTCTCTCCCTCCCACTCTATCTGAAGATAAATGCAAAAATGTCCTCGAGTAAGGATAAAAAAAAAAAAAAGCCCCATGACTTACTTTATACCTGGGCATTTGTACCCTTGACCCATTTTGGCCATCCCGGAACCCTACCTGCACCTCTGAACTTTTTTTGTGTGTGTACTTTTTAAGATTCCACATATAAATGAGAGCGCATGATATTTGTTGTTTTCTGTTTGATTTAGGTATTCTAAGTCATCCATGTTGTTGCAAATGGCAAGGTTTAATGGCTGAATAGTATCTCATTGTATATTTTTACCACATTTTCTTTATCCATTCATGTATTGATGTACACTAGGGTTGTTTTCATACTGTGGCTATGCTAACAAATGCTACACTGAACACGGGAGTGATTATGTCTCTTCCAAATAGGGATTTTATTTCCTTCAGATATATACCCAGAAGTGGAATTGCTGGATTATATAGTACTTGTATTTTTTTGATAAATTTCCATACTGTTTTCCCTAATGGCTGCACCAATTTACATGCCCAACAGAAGTGCACAAGGGTTTCCCTTTTCTCCACATCCTCGGCAACATTTGTTACATCTTGTCTTTTTGATAATAGCCATTCTAACAGATGTGAGGTAATATTTAATTGTGGTTTGAGAATTTCATTTCTGATGATTGGGAACATTGAGAATCTTTTCATGTACCCACTGGTCACCTGTATGTTTTCTTTAGAAAATGTTGATTAACATTTTTTGCCAATTTTCTGATCTAAGTTATTTTTGGCTACTGGGTTATATGATATTTTGAATATCAACCCATTATCAGATATATAATTTGTAAATATTTTCTCCCATGCAGTAGGTTACCATATCATTTTGTTGATGGTTTCCATGGCTGTACAAAAGCTTTTTAACTTGAGGTACTCTACTTGTTTATATTTGCTTTTGGTGACAGGTCAAAAAAAAAAAATAATTGCCATGACTGATGTAATGATTACTGCCTATAATTATGCATCAGATAAGGGATTAATTTCCAAAATATATAGAGTGTCATACAACTCAACAAAAGAAATACAAAAACCCAATTAAAAAATGGGCAGAGGACCTAAACAGACACCTCTCCAAACAGGACATACAAATGGCTAAGAAACATATGAAGAAATGCTCAACATCACTAACCATCAGAGAGATGCAAATTAAAACAACAATGAGGTATCACCTCACACCTGTCAGAATGGCCGCCATCAATAAATCATCGAACAACAAGTGTTGGCGAGGGTGTAGAGAAAAGGGGACTCTAGTACACTGCTGGTGGGAATGCAGACTGGTGTAGCCACTATGGAAACAATATGGTGTTACCTCAAAAAGTTAAAAATTGAACTGCCATTTGACTCAGTGATCCCACTTCTAGGAATACACCCTAAGAAACCTGAAACACCAATCAGAAAGAATATATGTACCCGTATGTTCATAGCAGCACTTTTTACAATAGCTAAGATCTGAAAACAACCCAAGTGTCTATCAGTAGATGAGTGGATAAAAAAGCTGTGGTACATGTACACAATGGAATACTATGCAGTTGTAAGAAAGAAAGATCTCTTATCCTTTGAGATGACATGGAGGGACCTGGAGAGTATGCCAAGCGAAACAAGCCAAGCAGAGAAAGACAAATATCACATGATCTCACTTATTTGTGGAATATAATGAACTAAACATACTGATGAACAATACTGACCCAGAGACATAGAGGTGGGGTACAGACTGACAAGCCTCAGAGGAGGGGGCTTGGGAGGAGGAGATAAACCACAGAACTTATATGCATGTATGCATAACCAATGGACATAGACAACAAAGCTGGGGTTGGCGTGGGGGGGTGCGGAGGAGGGTGTCAATGGGGGGAAAAGGAGAAACATCTTTAACAAAAACAAATTAATAAAAAATGTAAACTTTATTTAATAACTGATAAATAAATTTAGGGGAATTATTATTGTGACTGTCATTTAAAAAAGAAAAGATTACTGCCTATATTTCTTCTAGGAGTTTTATGGGTTTCTTACATTCAAGTCTCTAATCCATTTTGAGTTCATTATTGCGTATGGTATAAGACAGTGGTCCAGTTTTCCCAATACCATTTGTTGAAGAGACTGTGAAAGATCTGTATTCTGAAAACTGTAAGATACTGAAGAGTACAAACCATACTCATGGATTGGAAGGATTAATATCATTAAAATAAACATACTACCCAAAGCAATCTTCTGATTCAATGCAATACTTATGAAAATACCAATGGCATTCTTCTCAGAACTGGAATGAATTATCCTAAAATTATATGGAACCACAAAGACCCCAAATGCCAAAGCAATCTTGAGAAAGAAGAACAAAGTTGGGAAGTATCACACTCCCTAATTTCAAGCTACACTACAAGGCTGTAGTAAGCCAAACAGTATGGTACTGGCACAAAAACAGAAACACAGATTAATAGAACAAAATAGAGAGCCCAGAAATAAACCTTCACTTATATGATCAGCTTGTCTATGACAAAGGAGGTAAGAATATACAGTGGAGTAATGATAGTCTCTTCAACATGTGGAATTAAAAAAACTGGACAGATACATGAAAAAAATGAAACCGATCCACTCTCTTACACCATATACAAAGATAAACTCAAAATGAATTAAAGACTTAAACTTAAGACCTGAAACCATAAAACTCATAGAAGAAAACATAGTAAATTATCTGACATCAGTCTGTATAATGTCTATTTGGAAATGTCCCCTTGAGCAAGGGAAACAAAAGCAAAAATAAATAGGACTTCATAAACTAAAAGCTTCTGTACAGTGAAGGAAAACATTAACAACAACAAAAAGACAACTTACTGAATGGAAGAATATATTCACAAATGATATATCTGATAAGGGGTTGCTATTCAAATTATATAAGAAACCTCATACAACTCAATAACAAAAAGTAATCAATCTGATTTAAAAAATGGGCAGAGGAGATGAATAAACATAATGGAAACACTAATTCAAAAAGATATATGGTTACCTATGTTCACTGTAACATTATTTACAATAGCAAAGATATGGAAACAGTCTAGATGCCCATGAACAGATGAATGGATAAAGATGTGCTCTATGTATGCAATGGAATATTATGCTGCAATAAAAAAGAATGAAATCTTGCCATTTTCAACAACATGGATGGACCTACAGGGTACTATGATAAGTGCAGTAAGTCAGAGAAAGACAAATACTATATGGTTTTACTTATATGTAGAATCTAAAAAATAAAAAATAAATAAATCAAACAATAACCAAAATCAGACACACAGAAATAGAGATCAAACTGATGGTTATCAGAAGGGAGGGGTGAAGGGGAATATAGTCAATAATACTGTGATAAATTGCATGGTGACAGACGATTATTAGAATTAGTTGGGTGATCACAATGTAAGGTATAAAAATGTCAAATCACTATATTTTACACCTGAAACTAATATAACTAATATAATACTGTATAACAACTATATATTTTTTAAAAAGTTTAAACATATAATGCTTTAGGCCTGGCTGTTAGAGATATCTGGAATTTGTATTTTGATTTGAAAATAATTTCATCAGCTTGAAATTCAACTAAAGTACACTTTTATTGAAAGGCAGAATTTTACTTGGCATACTTGCTTAAAAGTAAGAAGAGTTGTAAAGGCAACATAATGTTGAAAATCTAGCAAATCAGGTGTAAGGACAGCTTCTCGAGATTTGGATTTTACTGGTAAGCCTTTAGGGTCTCCAAAGTCCAGCTGCAGCTCCCTTACAGGAATGCTGTGAGAACGAATCAGAAGGTGCTTAATGGTGTTTCCATGTTTCATTATGGAAAGAAAACCTCTGTGTAAACACAATGGTTACCATCCTATCTTTTATGCTGTGATTGATCTCCTTAAGAATACAGCCTTAGAGTAATAACAACTACCACCTCAGAGAAGAATTATTATGGAAAATAGCAGAGCTGTTGTTTTCTCTAGATATGGGAATAGTGGAATTAGTCTGTGATCACTAGAAAGCTCACAAAAGCTTCTCTTGGTAGCAAATGGGAAGACGAACGATGGGTGAGGCTTACTATCTGTAGAATGTTAACTGCGAAAACATTGTTGGCACCTACAAGAGCTTCGTCAATTTTTCATAATGACAGCTACCCACACTTGTCTGGTCCACAGTATCCTTGGTAAACAAAACAGAAAATAGATTCTGGCTTCTGAGTCTTTCCCAAATAAGTTCCAAACCAATTGCAGTCCATAGCTTTATCTGGAACACTTCTGCTGGTTCCTCAAAGGGTTAAACACAGAATTACCATATGATTCCTAGTGTTTACTTAGAATAATTAAAAAGAGGTACTCAAATAAATCCGTGTACACAGATGTTCATAATAGCCAAAAGGTAAAAACTGCTGAAGTATATACATCAGTGGATAAATAGATAGACAAATTGTGGTAAATACGTACAATGGAATATTAATCAGCCATGAAAAGGAATGTAGTAATAATAAATGCCACCACAAGGATAAACCTTGAAAACATTATGCTAAGTGAAAAAAGCCACTCACAAAGGTCACATGTTGTATGATTCCGTTTCTATGAAATATGCAGTATAGGTAAATCCACAGCATGAAAAACCAGGTACGTGGTTGCCAGTGGCTGGGGGTGAGGGAGGAATGAGGAGTAACTTCTTTATGGGTAGTGTTTTATTTTGGACTAGATGGAGGTAGGGGTTGTACAATATTGTGTGTGAATTGTACTAAATGCCATTGAATTAGTCACTTTAAAATGACTAATTTTGTTACATGAATTTCACTTCAATTAAAAAAAGGCATTTATAAATGTCTGGATCTAAAGACAAAAACCTTATTTTCCGTGAAGTAATTTTTCACTTTAATTCAAAACATACTAACTACACCCATTCACCATCTCATACTGCTGCTTCCCTTAATGAAAACACAATTTCTAATTTCACTCAAAGCACAATCTTTTTCTTTCAAAATTCTTGACCTATTTCCCATCTTTTGGCTCATTTCATCCCAACCACAGCTATATTTATTTCCAATTACAATGCCACATAAACATTCAAGTACAAAAAAGTCCCTGCTGTTTTAAAATGTAACTCCCATCTCTCTTTCCACAGATTTATATAAATTCCAGAGACCGAAATGCTAAGAAACCATGTCAATTTTCAGAGTGAGAAACTACAGAACTGATTGGCTTAAGGCTTTAGGAACCTAACATTAGATAAAGTTATTGGACCAATTTTAAGAAATTCAAAATAAATGGTCCAAAGCCAATGCAACACTTTTACTCTGTGAATAATTTGGCTCTTAAAATAAAAATCAGGTAGTGACAGCATCGTGGCAGAATGAGAAAACCTCTTGGTCTCTCCCCTTAAAGTTACAAGCTGGACAACTATAATTCGACCAGGACTCCCTGCTCAACACACAAACACATCTGAGAGCCCCGCGCACTGACACATCAGAAGGTGGGTGTGTGGAGGCAAGCAGGGGAATCAGGAAGGGGGGAGAGAGAGAAGAGAGCGGCACACACAATCTGAAGCTCTCCGCAGCCCCAGGAAACTCAGTAGCAGTGGAGGGTGGGGTGGCCACCCCTAGTCAGCAGACTGGAGGGGCAGAGGCAGCATTCCAGCCTGGGCAGCCAGTGCACATTGAGGTGAACCCAGCGACGGGGGGAGAAGCAGTGTAAAGGGTGGTGGCTGCAGTCAAGCAGCCACAATCATTAGGGAAAAAAAACACAAAGCCACGTGAGTGCAAATCTACCCCATCTCATCTATCGTATCAATAGATGCCCAAAAAGCATTGGAGACAAAATACAATATCCACTTATGATTAAAACACACAATAAAGTGGGTATAGAAGGAAAGTACCTCAACATAATAAAGGCCACGTATGACAAACCCGCAGCTAATATTATACTCAGTGCTGGAAAACTAAGAGCTCTTAAGGATCAGAAATAAGACAAAGCTGCCCATTCTAAGCACTGTTATTTAACACACTACCGGAAGGCTGAGCCAGAGCAATCAGGCAAGAGAAAGAAATAAAAGGCATCCAGATTGGGAAAGAAGAAGTAAAAGTGTCACATTTTGCAGATGATGTGATTCTCTATATGGAAAACTCTAAAGACTCCATCAGAAGACTACTAGAAACAATAAACAAATATAGTAAAGGATACAAAAATCAATGTACAAAAATTCATTGTGTTCTTATATACTAACAATGAAATATCAGAAAACAATCCCAATTGTAATTACAACAAAAAGGATAAAATACCAAGAAATAAACTTAGCAAAGGAAATGAAAGACCCAAACACTGAAATCTATAATACATTGTTGACAGAAATTGAAGAAAACACAAAGAAATGGAAAGACAGTCTGTGTTCATGGAAGAATCAACATAGTTAAAATGGCCATATTACCCAAAGCAATATACAGATTCAATGAGATCTCTATCATAATTCTAACAGCAATTTTTTAAAGAAATAGAACAAAGAAATCATCAAAGTTGTATAGAACCACAACAGACCCAGAATAGCCAAAGTAATCCTGAGAGGGTGGAGGGTGGGGGGGACACAAAGCTACAATAATCAAAACAGTATGGTACTGGCAGAAAAACAGACAGAGAGACCAATGGAACAGAATTAAGAGCCCAGGAAAAAAACCCACACATGAATGGGCAACAAAGGAGCCAAAAACATATAATGGAGAAAGGAAAATTTGTTCAAGAAATGCTTTTGGGAAAATTGGAAGGCCACATGCAAAAGAATGAAACTAGACTGCTATCTGATGCCATACACAAAAATTAACTCAAAATAGATTGAAAACATATGTAGTAAACTATGGACCTTGATCTCAGAGGGTTTTGTGAATTTGACCCCAAAGGCAAGGGAGGTAAAAGCAACAATAAATGAATGGGATTACATCAAACCAACAATCTTCTACACAACTAAAGAAATCAACAAAACAAAAAGGCAACCAACTAAATAGGAGTAGATATTTTCTAATGATACCTCTGATACAGGGCTAATATCCAAAATATAAAATATATAAAGAACTTATACAACTCAACAACAACAAAACAGACAATCCAATCACTAAATAGGCAGAGGACCCGAACAGAGACTTTTCCCAAGAAAACATGTAAGTGGCCAAGGATATATAAAAAGATGCCTGAATTCACTAGCTTTAGGGAAATGTAAATTAAAACCACCATGAGACACCACCTCACACCTGTTAGAATGGCTATCATCAGCAAAACAAGAAATAACAAGTGTTGGAGAGGTTGTAAAGGAAAAGGAACTCTCATTCACTGCTGGTGGGAATGTAAATTGATACAACTGTCTGGAAAACAGTATAAAGGTTCGTCAAAAAAATAACAGAGCTATCATATGACCTAGCAATCCTCTTATTGGTATCTACCCCCCAAATTTAAACACATTTATTCATAAAGATATATGTACCCCTATGTTCAGTGAAGCATTATTCATGAAAGCCAAGACATGGAAACAACCTAAGTGTCCTTTAATGGATAATTAGAGAAAGAAGGTGTGTGTGTGTGTGTGAGTGTGTGTGTGTGTACACAATGGAATACTACTCAGCCAAAAAAGCCTTTGTGACAATATAAATGGATCTTGAGAGTATCATGCTAAGTGAAATAAATCAGACGGAAAAGGAAAAGAACCATATGACTTCACTCATGTGGGATATAAAACAGGAAGCAACAAATGTACAAGTGAAACAAACTCATAGACACAGACAACAGTATGGTGGTTATTAGAGGGGAAAGTGGGTGGAGGAAGGCTGAAGAAGGTCAAATATATGGTGTTGGAAGGAGACTTGACTTTGGGTGGTGAACACACAATGCAATATACAGATGATGTACTATAAAATTGTACACGTGAAACTTAATCTCTGTTAACCAATATCACTTCAATAAATTTAATTTAAAAATGTTTTAAATCATTTTTCAGATAAAAAGGAATTCTCAGATTTAAAAATGCTTGTAAGTGTATCCATCTTTTAAATCTACCAATCTTACATACAGAAATCTGATCAAAAGTGCAAAGTATGAACATTTTATACATCTGGGCTCTGCTGTACCCCTCTACTTTTGTTAGTAAATGTTTTATTCTGATGGAGTTCTTTTTTTTACCATGAAAAAAGAAGTGTCCAATCTTACCATAATTAAGAGCTTCTGGTGCTGTCCATTTAATGGGAATCTGCTTTAGGCCAGAAGATGAATACACTCCACCATCCTCTTGACGAGACATTCCAAAGTCACTGATTTTCAGAACATTATTTTCACCTACCAGGCAGTTTCTTGCAGCAAGATCCCTATGTTACAAACACAGAAAACACTTATTAAAACAAATTGAAAGCCACTTTCACATTTACGACTTCACTTTGCATTTTTACATTTGCAATGTATTTATAATGAGGTTAAGAATGCTTGTGATTTACCAGTTTCTCACATCTTTTCTGTCACAGGTAAAAATCATCCTTGTGAATATTTACATATGGAACAGGCCACATGCTAATTTTCTAGGCACCACATATATTTCCATTTAAATAGAAAAATACTGATTCCAGGGTTAAGAAATAATCACAGACGAGAGGCTAAGCAAAGTTGGCATTATTTCTCCTTTGATTGGCTTTCCTAGAGTAGCACTGTCGAAGGGAACTTTCTGTGATGATGGAAAGTTCCCTGTCTGTGCTGTGCTGTTCAGTAGGCAGCCATCACACGCATGTGGCGACTGAACACTTGCAATGTGGCTAGTGTGATAGAGAAACTGAAGTTTCATTTGATTTTATTTACTTTTCATGAATTAAATTTCAAATAGCCGAGGCCACTAGCAGTTACTGAGTAAGATAGCCTGCAGTGTAATCTAGAGCTTCCCAGCACTTTTTCTATTGCATCTGGGTCCTGCAAAACTCTCTCTCCCACTTCATCTTGTTCCACTCTTTCCATAATTGGCTATATTCCAGACACACAGAGCTTCTTCATTTTCTCTAGTGCAAGAGAAGTTCCCTAAACATGACAAGCTTATTTCCACTGCAGGGCCCTCCCACTGAGCTAGCTGTTCCCTTTGCCGGGAGTGCACCCCCAGAACTCCGAATAGCTGGCTCCTCTCCATTCACTCTCAGTCTTCTCCTTGGAGAGGTCTGCCCTGGCCACGCTTGACTGATAGGGAAGACAATAGTGAACAAAACAGACCAAGTCCTGACTCTAACTCTAGTGAGGAAAACATTCAATAATCAAATTCAAATACACACACACAGTATATACTACTAGATGGAGAATGGACTGGCAGAACCAGAAGAGCCCAGTTAGGAGACAATTTCAGGAGATGAGGAGGTGTGTCCATAGTCTTCACTAAGATGAGAGTGGTGGATTTGGTCAGAAGCTGTCAGATTCAGGATATATTTTGAAAAGTACACCAATAGGATTTGCTGGTATATTAGATGTGGAATGGGAGAGACAACGAGTCATGATGGCCCTAAGATATTTTGGCCTAAGCAACTGAAAGAATGAAGCTGACATTTATTCAAGTCGGGAAGAGTAGAGGGAGAACCAGATTCATGGAGTGTAGCAGACAGTCAGTTGCCTCCTAATGTCCATTTCCCACTCTTTTTTAGTAAAATAATCCTGATTTTAGCTGAGTATATTGCCATCTAGCTAAAAACTGCTCTACTTCCCAGCTTCTCCTGCAGCTAGATGTGGCCATAATCTAAGTTCTGGCCAATGAGATATAAGCAGAAGAGGTGTTAGAATTTCTAGGAAGTTTCTTGAAAAGAAAGGGAAAATACCATTACATTTCTCCCTCCTGCTAACACAAAGAGGAAGCACACCAAAATCTGAAAGAGATGAGGAGCCTGGGTCCCTGATGAGTATGACTTCCATACATATTCTAGATTACCTACTTCTGTTATCTCTGGAGTTTTTAATTTTATTTTATTTTATTATTTTTTTTAATGCATGAGAGAAATTTCTATGCTGCTCAAGCAATTTTTGTTTCTTAATGTTTTTCTTTCTGTGTGTGTGTGTGTGTTATATGCATTTTGAAAACTCATCCAATATTGAGGATGGGTAGTTTTAGAAACGCAGAGTTTGAGATGTATATCAGATATCCAAGTGGAGATGCTGAGTAGGCAGTTGGGTGTATTCATCTGGAGGAGAGGTCTAATAGTTGTTAGCTTTTAGATATTTGAGGCTATGGGATTGGAGAATGCTTTCACCTACAGAGTGAGCACAGAGAAGAAAAAGGTGTTCAAGGACTAAGTTGTAGAGTACTCCATCATTTAGAGAAAGACTCAAGAAAAGAGACTGAGAATGAGCAGCAAGTGAGGCAGAAGGGAAACCAAGAGAGAGGTTGGTGTTCTAGAAGCCATATGAGGAAAGTTTTTAAAGAAGAAAGTTTTTCAAGAAGAAACAGCAATCAACTTTGTCAACTACTACTGAGAAGACAAGAAATATGACTGTGAATTGGTCAGTGGATTTGGCAACATGAAATTTAATGAGACACTGACAAGAGCAATTTCAGTGGAATGATGAGCACAAAAGCATGATTCGAGTGTGTTCAAAGAGAAGTAGAAAAAGAAGTGGAAATACTGAAAATAGGCACTCTTGAATCAATTTGCAATAAAAGGGTACAGAGAAATGGAGAGGTAACTAAAAGGGGATTACAAGTCACAGGAGTTTTCCACCTAATGTGGGGGCTAATACATGCATATATGCAGATAGTGATAATTTTGTACAGAGGGTAAAGTTAATGTGGAAGGTGACAATTGCAGGTGTGAAGCTCTTGAGAATGTTAAAGATGATGGGGATGGGATCCACTGGTGCTCCTCAGAGCTATATTCCCAATGCTCAGAATAGCACTTGACATACAGTAGGTGTTCAATAAATATTTTTCGAATGAATATATACATACTGTCTTATCCTAGGAGTGATCCCTGCTGAAGGCAGGTTGTCTATTCTGTGCTTGTTCCTTTTTAGTACTTTTTCCCTAACTTAGGAACAATTAACAACTAGCTTCTCTTTCAACTGACATGATTTTACATATTTATCTTTGGAATTCATCTCTAAATATCAAACATTACTCAAGATGTCCAAAAAATTAAAGTCTAATTTATATGACTGGTCTGCAAATTGTAACATCAGCAGTACACTGATCAACTGTGTTGATTTTCTGCTACAACAAAACATCAACAATATCCAGGGGAATATAACAGGGACTTAGAGCCTAAATAATACAATATTCATAATATTAAGGGCACAACTCAAAATTGCTCTATGTATGAAGAACAAGAAAAATGTGATCAATTCTAAAGAGAAGAGAAAAGAAATCAACTAATGCCAACATCATAATAACCAAATATAAAGCAAGTATTACTACTCCATGAAATAAAGGAAAACACACTTGAGATAAGTGAAAAAGTAGACATCCTCAATAGAGAAATAGAAACTATTAAAAAAAAAACCATTATAGAAATGTCAAACCTTAAAATATCTGAAAATTTCAAAAAATCACTGCATAGGCTCATACTGGGGATGACAGAGAAAGACCCAGTAAACTTGAAGATATAGCATATTAAGCATTCAAGGTGCAGAAAACCAAAAATTTAAATGTGTACAGAACCCATAGAATGTCAAAAGATTAAAAAATACATGTTATTGATTGGAGGCCAAGAATTAGAGGAACAAGAGACTAGGGCATAAAATCTGTTTGAAGAAATGATTGAAAAATTCTCAAATTTATTGGAAAGAAACAAATCTACACATTCAAAAATCTTTGTGAATTCTGTATAGTATAAAAATCAAAGAAAAAAATACCTACACGTCATGATCAAGCTGCTGATGTCCAAGGCAGAGAAACAATCTTAAAAGCAGATAGAGAAAAGGACACATATACAGAAAATGATTCCAATTATCACAGATTACTTAAATGATGGGGTAAAATAACATCTTTCATTAAGATAGCAATTCTTTCCAAATTGGTTGGTAGATTTAATATATTTCCAAGCAAAAGTCTAGAAAATGTCTTTGTCATCCCATAATTCTATAGCCAACAAAAATAGCCTAAAGGAATAAAGGCAGAATAAAGATACCGTCAGATGAAATAAAACTAAGAAAATTCATTGACAACAGATCTAATGTACCAGAAATGCTAAAAATATTTCAGGCTGGAGAGAAAGAAATCTGAAACATCAAGATAGAAGGAAGCACAAGAAGAATGATAAATATTAGGGATAAATATAAAACATTATTTTTTCCTCTTAAGTTCTTTAAAATATGACTGAATATGAAAAACAAATATATAACATTATCTGGTCAGGTTTTCAATGTGTGCAAATGTTATATGTGACAACTGCCATATAAAGATGTTGTATGTGGGCTAAGGGACCTACGTAGTTGCAAGTTTTTTACATTTTTATATAAAGCAGTACAATATTTAAATAGTCTTTGGAAGTTCAGGAAGTTTAGGTATATGTATTGAAATCTATAGAGCAACCACTAAAAAATAATGCAAAGAGATAGCCAAAAAGCAGATAAAATGGAATGCTTAAAAATATTCAAATATTAGATAGTTAAAATATCAAATATTTAAAATATCACGAATGAAGAATGAAAAAGGGTCATTATTGCTCATCCATAGACATTAAAAGAATAAGATACTATGAAAAAAATTTATACCAGCAAATTTCACAGCTTAGCTGAAATGAATATATTTTTTAAAAATATAAGTAGCAAAACTGACACAAGAACATCTGAATAATTCTATAATTACTAATTAAAATAAATGTGGTGGCAAAAAAAAATCTTCTCAAAAAGCAAACCTCAATGGTTTCATTACTAAGTTCTATCAAAGATTCAGGGAAGAAATGACAACAATAGTATCCAAACTTTTCAAAATATAGAGAAAATAATGGCTTAACTCATTTTATGAGGCCAGTAGAACTCTAATTCAAAACCTGTTGACAAAAGAAATTATCGAAGAATGCCCTCATGAAGACAGAGTCAAAAAGAAGTAGAAATAATAAATAAATTTAGACAGTTTGTAAGATAAAAGGTTAACGCAAAATAGTACGCTTTTCTGCTAGCAGCAAACAATTGGAAAAGAAAGTAAATTCCATTTACAGTAATGCCAAAAAAACAAACAGCAAAAAACAAACTAAGTCCTTTACAATCATAACTGTAAAAGTGGACTGAGAAAAAAAAAAATGAAAAGATATTCATTCCATACTCATGGAGTAGAAGACTTCATATTAAGATGGCCATTCTCCCCAAATTAATCTAGAGATTTAATGTACTCTCAATCATTATTCTAGCAGATGTTTTTGTAAAATTAAACAAGCTGTGATTCTAAAATGGATTCAGAAAAGCAAAGGTTCTACAATAATCAAAATAATTTTAAGAAGTACAAAGTTGAAGGACCTAATCTGATTTTAAATCAACTATAAAGCCATTGTTATCAATACAGCTCAGTCAAGGCAAAAAGATATAGCATGATAGAACAGAATAAAGGCCCAGAAATAGATCCACAAACATATGGTCAAATGCTTTCTGACAGAGGTCCAGTGGTGCCACAGTGCCTGCCTCCTGGTCCCAGTCCCTGGGCCGCTGGCTCCTTGGGGCCAAATGCAAGTGCTCCTGCGTACGGTAAGCTTTGATTCCCTGCAGCGTCTTAGTCATTCACAGGATTTCAGTTTTGGTACTTTCCTGAGAACAACCCCTATGCTTTACAAGTACATGTACTTCTGCTCCCGTACTGTCTTCACTGCGCCACCAGAGCAGAGGTTTGTCCTCTGTAATGAGATTACAGTTCTGCAAGTGACCAATCTAAAACCAGTTTAGAGATACCTTCAATTCAGTGTAAAGAATATCTCAGTAATATCTGCAGAACACTTTACTTCCTTTGGGTTGCATTAAGTTCACAGGGAATGGAAATGCTATCTTTTTGGCATAATCTATTAATTAAAGTAAAGCCTAGGCCTTCAGGCAATACTCACTGTTGGCCTAATGTCCCAACAAGCAATAAAGGAAATAGGAAAAACAGAGGAACTCTGGGCTGAGAAGCTGACCATCTAATTTGGGAGGTAAGGCAGACATAACACCTTTCCCCATTTTCTCTCCATTCCTTCCTTCATTAAGCTCACTACTGCCCAACCCGGAGTCAGATTCTCTAGGAGAAACCCTGGTGCTCCCGCCTCTTCACACAGGAAACTGCTCAAAAACAAGCCAGCATAAGCCAGTGTGTTACAGACTGCGGGTCCTGCAGGGATTACGAGCTGAGAAATCTCGTATCAGGCTGGCGTTGTCGTTCACAGGAGGTATCAGACGTAGCTCCCAACACAGAGGAACAGAACAGCAAATGCTGCCGACTGCCACCCGGATATGGAAATGTCCTACTTACGTCTGCCGAGTAATCTTAGTTGAAGAATTAAAGTCAAACTTCTGAATGGGTAGCAGAAGTGTCTTGCAAGTCATCTATGATATGAGACAGGCTAATTAAGGAAAAATGAGAACAGAGCCGTTGCAGGAAATCCAACACCAGAAGGAAATGAAGATGAGCAAATTTTCTTTGCTCTCTGAAAAGCACGACAGTGGGCATCTCAAAAGCACACATGATGGTAGAACGGCAACCACCAGGATGCCGGGCCAGTGTGCCTCTTTGCCAGGCTGCCCTACCCCAGACATCACTTACTACTTGCAGCTATGATGCCACAAAGTCACAATGTATCCCTTATAAAGGGAAGGAGTTAGAGAAATATTTGCTTTTTTGCATTATGTTTTTTTTTTTTTTTTTTTTGGTGTGGGGGAAGGTATAAAAACTATTCCTACTATGTCTGGATAAAATTGAGCTACAAATAACTGTCAACGTTTAGGAGGAGAAACCTCTTTAAGGCCCTGAGGTCTCATTCTGATTAAGAAAGACATGGCATGCGACCGGCAACCCAGGGGTGGGAATAAACGAAGCCGACTTCATTTGCCTTACTAAGTTCTGATAAAAAGAGCAGAATTTTCATGTCTTATCAACGATATCTATATTTTGAGAGTTACAAGCATAGTTGAGGAGCACTGTAGAGTAGTGATTAAAAGCACCCATTTTGAAGTATTACATCATACTGGCTCTTGGACTTTTAGAAGTTTACTTTTAACCTCAGTTTTTTCATCGGTAAAATGGGGATAATAGTATTATAAAATACTGAGTGCTAATAAATGTTAGCCACACACTGAACATTTTCTCAGCCTGTGTGGCTCAGTGGATTGAGTGTCGTCCCATGGACTGAGAGGTCCCAGTTTGATTCCTGGTCAGGGCACATGCCGGGGTTGTGGGCTCGATCCTCAGTAGGGGTGTGCAGGAGGCATCAATCAATGTTTCTCTCTCTCTCTCAAAACAAAAATCAATAAAAACATTTTTAAAAATCTGAACATTTATCACAACAAAACTTGAATTTTAGCCACAGAAACCATGTATTGGAGAATCACTCCCTTTCCCCCTTCTAATCAGAATAAACTATGTGACAGTTTTTTCTTTATATGAATACAAAAGCCATTCGATTTAGTTCTCCTAACAACTTATGTAGCATTTACTACGTCAGGCACTATTCTAAGCATTTTCGTATATTAAGTCACTTAATTCTCCTAATTACTCTATTTATGATTTTCACTTTTTTGATGATGAAGCTGAGGAGTTAAGGACCTGTCCAAGGTTGCACAGCCCATAAGTGGGGGAAAGCAAAATATGAACCCCATCAGCCCAGCCCCACAGCCTGAACTTTAGCCCGCTATCATGCCTTTCAGCTAGCACTTCTCTGCCAGAATGTAATCAAACCACGAACCACTTAATCCACGGCCAACGACCACAACTTTTGAATTTTAAACAACAGAAGAGCCCAAATGGGTTACCTTTAAAAAAGAAAGTGACACTTCAAACTTCTGCCCCGTCAAAAGAGAGAGGGAAACAGTCTATATAATAGCACATGAAAAATATTTCTGACGAAACCAAATGTCAGCAACTGCTTTAACACAATACACACGAGCGTTGTGATGGAAGGCGAGGACTGCCTGGTTACTGTGCAGAGTTGTGCGCACATTAGCAGAGCTAGAACCACAAAGTGGAGTGTCTTTAGCAACAGAGCCAGCACCTTGGGGATCATTTTATCTGGCCAATACCAACGCCACTATTCTCAGTGCTGCGAACAGAGATTAGCCAAAAAGAGGTATCAGCCAGATTTTTCTGCAAATCACATGTTGCTTGTTTCTATTTCAGAATCTACCTGATCTTTCCTTGAAATAAAATACATGTAACTATGAAAAGCTCCCTACATTTCTCATCAGTTACACCCCTGATCTCACACACAGTTTCCCATTCATGACGGTGTTGCTCATTGCCTCTCTTCCCTCGTAACCTCCTCGATCGCATTTTCATGGCTCTCCCTGATTACTGCGGCACTTATTTCTAAAAGAATGGGCCCCAAAGGAAGCCCCAGCTGCAAAACTAAATATTGGTCCCATTCTTAGACTCTACTTTTCCTGTTCCTTTGAAGAACTGTTTGGTGTCACAGACCTCCGGAAGTTGGAAATGAAAGGACTGTTCTGTGGACCAGGTGTGGAGCGAGGCTGAGTACATTTGTGCTTTGTTTGGTCAGGGCTGGTCCAAATGCCCTAAGGACATATATGATGAGAACCAAAGGACTCCCTGCTCCTGAGTGCCTGTCCTGCTGCCAGGACACTGAGAATGCTCAGTATGTGTCTCTTCCCGTGACCGAAATCCACTGCCAAAATGCAGATCTGTTACCCGTGGAGAAGGGGCACATGCTACCACTTGGTCACACTTTGGCACACATTATTTGAACAGATCAGTGAGTAGACACCATACAAAGCCTTAAGGGAATAGAGTGATAGAGCAGGTATGTTCGGACTGAGAAGGAGAAAGAAAACTGAATGGCACAGGGCCCTGGCTGAGGGCAGGCCTGGGCAGGGCATGCAGTGGGCTCCAGGGGAAAGGTCAGTTGGGGCACTGGGTGAGTATGTACGGGTATGAAGGGGGCACTGGGTGGGGCCAACAATGCAGATATAACTTCCAAAATATTTGTCTAGGGCTAGCTCTAGTGTACTTATTCTAAACCAGCTTATCTTCTGGTACATAACAGAGAAAGATCACCACACGAGGCCCGGATGCCTCAACCACTGAATCTGCTCGTCCTGGAGACGGCCCCACCGGGCTGCACACTGAGAAGCAGGCCTGGGTGATCTCCCCTAAGGAAGGGGCTGCGGCCCGGGGCCGGGACGTGAAACAAACAAGTCCTTGCCTGAAGTCAGCTCCTTTCCTTAAATGGACATGTTCAGCACATAAAGGACTTCTTTGGGCTCTCGTCTCCTTTCCTCGGGAGACTTCCCTATTAGAGAATTCCAGACGGACACGCACAAACTCCACATATTCTTTCATTTAGCTTAGAAGTCAAATTCCTAGATTGTTAGCTAAAAAAAGGGAACTCGCCCTGGCCGGTTTGGCTCAACGGCTGGAGCGTCGACTGTGGACTAGAGAGTCCTGGGTTCGGTTCCCGCTAGGGGCACGTACCAAAAAAAAAAAAAAGAAAGAAAGAAAGAAAGAAAGGGAACTCACATGGATATTGAAAAGAATTCACAACCAAACACATTGTGATAACACTTGCTTCCATCCTAAATTAACCTGAAAACCCAAGGGGAATTTTCTTTGCATTTAACTACTGTGATTAATCTGGGTGCTTTACAGTTTTATGAAGTGGGCACTCTATTTGCACAGTCAGAGGTAAATCTCTCTCAGTCATGGTTTTCTGCTATCACCCATGGGCCACATTCTGAAATGAGATACCAAATCTCTAGAGACTACCTCTGGGTACACATTTTAAATAAATATTGATCTACTGTTAAATCTTTTAATAAACAGAAGAATGAGGCAGGATGGAGGACAAATTAAAAGAGCATTGATGAAAAATAAGTGTTTAGATCATTTTAGTTCACAGAAATATACCAAATCCCAATGAGTAATTCAACAACAGAACCGAGCTGTCTCAAGCATGCTCACTGAAGGCCGACAGCTGTCCGAGGCTGCAGCCAAATGCACAGCAAGGACTAGCTTCCAAAGTCCTAATGGCAAGAGCCCCTCGTCCTAAAAGACTTCTGGAGGGGAGGTTTAAAAAGTATGCCCCACTCCCCTGCAGAGAGCACTGGAAGTGACAACAGAAGCCACTTACCTGAGTGACAAATAATATAACTTAAGATGTTGCACGTGGATGTGATAAGTTACTCTGAGTAACAGACAGGAAAATCTGACAAATCCCTCCTTACTGAACAGCCACCATGGTAACAGCCATCATGAGAACAGCTATCCTTTACTGAGAGCTTTGTATGTATGTGCTAGGCAATATTTTAAATGTTTTCCACGTAACCCATTTTCTGTCAATACTCAGCTTCATGCATACTAATCTGAACATTAAGTACACTTCAGATTTTTCCAGAAGAATAATGCAAACATCTCCACTGTTGGGAGTTTTAGACTAGGGATGAGGAGAACAAAGTCCTCACCAGTGTTTTCCTTAATAAGCGGTGCAAGTGAGTACCTCACACATCATTTTCCTTAACCTTGAAAAGGAGAGCACCAGTTCTTGATTCTTCTGAGCATGAGGGCTCCTGCATAATGTCAAGCAATTTTATGACTCCTTTGTACTCCACCCTGATGCAAAAGTTGTACGTTTCATAATGGCTGACGGTGAAAATACAACATGATGCAAAACTACAGAGAATAACGTTTTGAAACAAATTTGTACATTACTAACCACAACAGTGAAATGGTACTGCATGTAGATATATTATAGGGCATTGCTTTGTCTCAAATGATGCTTGATGCACCCTGGAACATTTGCAATAATTGTAGAAACCAGGGGTCCTTGGCCCACCAGTTGGTAGCCAGCATATGGTCCTTTCAACTCTAATTCCGTATATTCCAGGTTAAAGGCACTGTCTTCCTGTAACTGGCTGGATGAGTTGAGCCCCACAGTGGTGCTAGGTGATCCTGGTGAAGAGTTTTCTGTTTCCAGTGCAACAGTGAGAGTTAGCAGCTAACGAATGGAATAATACCTGGGAGGGTAAGTTACAAGAGTGCTACTCCATGTGGCCAACGGTCCTACCCCACTCAGGGCCAAACTATTGCCATGCAGCATCCTCTAGCTTGCTTCTGCTGAATGATTGTGGGCTATGACCTAGAAAACACATTTCCCAACCCTATCAGAATAATAGTAACCATTTATTAAGTATCTAGTATGTGTCAGGAATGATACCAGGAGTTTTACCTACTATTCCTACTCCCTATTTGAAGTGTACATATCTCTATTATACAGAGAAACTGAGACTTCGAGACTAAATACATAGACTAAATACTTGCTCAAGAACACATAGCTAAGTGGCTGAGTATGGAAACCTGTCTTGCTCCAAAGTCCATACTCTTTCAATATTCTACAATGCTGTTTTTTGTTTGTTTCTTTGAGATATTATTCATATTTGCAATCCCTGAGTAGATAGATTACTGCCATTTTGTTCCTGAAACTTGATCTCTTTCCCATTTAAGTTTAATGAAAGAGAGACTCTGACTCAGTGCTTAGGTTATGCAATATAGAACATATTGAGAAGACTAAAATATGCATTACTCTTTCTATTCTAGTTTCTATTCTATTTTTGCATTCTGTATAAAGACACATAACAATTCCTCCATAATCATTTGTTATGGTTTATACTTTCGTGATGTGATAGACATACTCACACTGGGCCCTAAATTAAGATATAAAAGGCACATAAAGAAGCAGAGCAACTGTGTAGTCTGTGATGTACAAGGTGTCATAATGAGCCTCAGGATCATTTAAGTTTTTATAGTCTGCAAAATGTTCCGCTACTAATGAACAAACACACTCTAATTATGGTGGAATGTACCTAGATTTAGATACTAAATCTGCAGGTGGTTAACTCTTTGCAGGATTAACTTTCCTGGGCAAGGGATGCCACCGGCTGCACTTGGTTGAGAGAGTCAGTCATGGACAACAGCCCCCCAAGGTCCTATCCCGTCCTCCCCACCAGACAACCTGCACGTTTGCCTCTGTTTGGCGGTGCCTAATGGACGCTTAGGCCGTCCTCCCAGGCAGGTGGGAAGACAGCCTCGTCTGGCACACTAACACAGAAAGTGTCTGGAGAACACTGCCTCTGTACAGAGGAGAAGTATCTAATCATATTTACTGTGGCACTGGTGTCCTGTTAATGGAAAATGCTTTTCAGTATTTATAAGAATTCGAGAGAAATCATGACTTTCTTTCATCTATCTGGACAGTTCTTTCCTTGCCTCCCATTTACATTCTTTTAAAATGAAATTTTCATTATTCCTATTTCCATTTCTAATGTTGTTTTCTATGTTTATGAATTGATATCCCAGGTGACTTCATAATACATTTTCTTTCAGTCCTATGATTGCTTTCACTGTATGAAATCCAAATAGGAGAGTCTAAGTTATGAATATAGGGCTATTTTGTAATTAATTCATTTTTATCTTGAAACAAAGATCTCAAATTCAATTTCTTTTCTATCTCTCTATATTTTCTTTCCATAGTCAAGAGAGCTTGCCTTTATCTTTGTTCAATTTTAATTCTGTATTATTTTTATAAGACTTATTTTTGTATTATATTGACACTCAATTTCATGCATGTAATTATTTTTCTCTTTTTGTAGTTCTCCAAGATAAGAGTTTTAAAAGATAGTCACCAAATATCCTTCTATGATTAGTTGTTATTCGTTCTGTGATTCTTTGATATAATCCATACAAAACTTGCACTTTGCATTCATAAAGGATTACTTATCTGAGCAAATATTACTTCATGCATACATGTGTCCTGTTGGTCTCTTAATGAAATTTGTATTCACCAACCAGCAGAACACAATTACATAAAACAAAAGTGTCTGAAAGACTCAAAGTGGACAATAAAAAGTTTCTATAAATGTAAAGCCTGTCATGCCTAAAGGGTTCCACAGAATTCTGGCAAATTACAGTGATCTCCAAATGACCAGAGGAAACTGTGACAGCTGCCGAGCAGTCTTCAGCCATGGTGGTCTGCAGTGGAGGCCAATCCAAGGGGCATCACAGTGTCTCAATGAAATTACACGTGGAGTAACTACCTATATGGGAACTTAACTAAGACACATGGTGTTTGCATTCCATAAACTACCCAATTGTCATTTTAGTGCCATCAACAGAATCTTAGTTGATATTAGGTAATAGGCCTTTTAGATTATCCAAAGTATTTTTAAATCCTCACTCAAGGACATGTTCATTGATTTTGAGAGAGAAGGGAAGGGGGAGAGAGAGAGAAACATTGACGTGAGAGAGAAAAACTGATAGGCTGCCTCTTGCACACACCCTGACTGGGGCGGGAGATTGAACTCGCAACCTAGGCATGTGCCCTGACCAGGAATCAAACCTGCAAGTTTTTGGTTTATGGGATGATGCTTCTACCAACTGAGCCGCATGGGCCAGGGCTATCCAAACTATTTTTTTTTTTTTTATCCTCACCTCAAGACATTTTTCCATTTTTTGTTCAGATAGAGTGGGAGGGAGAGAGAGGAATAGAAAGAAAGAGAAACATTGATGTAAAAGGGACACATCGAATGGCTGCCACCGCACAGCCCAACCAGGGTCGGGGACAAACTGCAACCGAGTTACGCGCCCTTAGCGGGAACCGAACCCAGGTCTCTGAACCACAGGCCAACGCTCCAACCACTGAGCCAAACCGGCCAGGGCTATCCAAGCTATTTTTAAGGCAAAGTAATTGGGGGTTACATTTGCAATTTAGTTTCCATATTAAGATACTGTTTTGGCACAGAGAGTCATTAATCTGACATTAAATACATGCCGCAGGTGAACATATAACTTCGACTGTGAGGTCTAACACATTTAATAATCATGACGTGAGAAGAGATGAGGTCATTGCTGGTTATCCGATCCAGAAACTGACTAATGAGACACTACTGCGTCTCTGTTGCCCAGATGGGTTTCTGTGTTCTAAGGACATGTCCTCCTTTGGTTCCTACTTGACATACACAAAAATTCTTGCTCTTTTACACCAAAAATATAAGCTTTTTGAAAGTACTATTTCATTAACTGTATAATTACAGATTCTAGCTACTAAAAGTATACAAAACAGAGTATCTATACATGAATATGTTTGTACAAATCAACCAATCAGTCCACCACTGGTTCAACTTTCCTGTACTGAGGTCTTACTAGGTACCAGGTCCTCTATGTGCTGCAGATAAACACAGCCTCACTCCCACCCTCAAGACATAGCTATGTGAGCACACAAGCTGCAATATTGGAAATTACAAGTCTGAAGGTTAGAAGCAGGCTCTGAGAGACCGGTGTGGTATGAAAACTATGGCCACATTTTGGACTTCTCCACCCCTGTACCTGGGCTGACGTGGTGGTGTTGACAAGCAGGATGTGGCAGGGGGGATCGTCTGAAGCTCCATGGTACTGGCCTGGAGGCTTTCCTGGAACACTCCTGGCACCATGCAAGGCAGCCTGGGTGAGAAAGCACGTGGAGAGGAAGAGGGCCCAGCTTACAGTCAGCAATAAGGCCCAGCCACGTGAATGAGGCTCCAGGCCTGGTCAAGCTACTGGATGACTGAGTGAGCTAAGTAATCCCAGGGGAAACCACAGAAAACCGTTCAGTTGAGCAGCCTGGCCTAAACTGTTGACCCAAACTGACAAAGTAAGAGATGACTGTTGTTCTAAGTCACTATGTTGGGGTGGTATTTTATGCAGAAGTAGATCGTTGGTGCAGCACATTGATTAATAGTAGTGGGGATGACAGCTCAACAGCACGGATGGGCAGGGCAGAGTCGAGGGTACGAGACAAAAGAAAAAGGATCACTGCTACGAAAGGTCTGGAGCCGTTACTGTGTCCTCCTCCTCCACACCTAGTAGAAACTGCCACCGGCACCTGCTCATCGGTGCAAACACTTCTCCTGGCTTGGCTCCTCAGCTTCAGCTTTGAACAGCTAGATTTTTATGGACAAAAAACCAGAATTTTCCCTTTTAAGCCCTCCCCACCATGACTGCCTGGCTATTTCAGCAGCATCTCTTCCAGACACTGTTTCTTGCGATACCTCTGTCCCCAGACGGCTCTACCAGGTCTCAAGTTCTGCACCATCACTTCTCACCTGATGTAAAGAGAAGAAAAATAAACCCAAACACCTGGCAAATGGAAGCTAGCTAATTCAGAGGTCAACTTCCCTGAGACGCTGTGAGGGAATTTTGACATCAGATTAAAACAAATCATAGTAAGGGATACGGATAATGATGACCCTGAGTCCGCAATAAAGGTTAACCATAGTAAGTTATACTTGGTGTCAGGAAACAGAAAACTTGATAGACAGCTTACAATTACTTCTATGAAAAAAAGATTTAAAACTGAGAAGGAGAAGGCCATGAGATCATATAAACTGACTTGATGCCTTAAAAAATGTGCATTTAGCACTGTTCTGGGCAAAGCAGTGAACAGAACAAACAAGACTGCATGGCCTCTTGGTACTGACACTCCTCTGGTGCAAACCAGTTAAATGTGTTACCAAATACGACACATCTGAAGAATGACTCAAGGACACACTCCACGTAATGTGAAAAGGGAATCCGTGGAAGGGGAAGAAGTGGGGAGCAAGAAACAGCTGAAAAAAAGAAATGAGTGGCACAGTTTTGTCTAAATAGTCGTCGATTCATCTGTTAAAATGGAGGCAAAGTTCAGAGGACGTCACCATGCAAACTGGAAGGGAGGAGGGAAAGGAGTCAGGTCAAAGTAAACATGCGCTCAGCCGTGCCCTGCTCCTCGTCCTGCTCCTAGCAGAAGAAAATAGGATTTGGATGTAAAAGACCAGGTGTGAGAAGCACGTGGTGATAAAGAGCAGGTGTGGTAATACGCCACCAGAAAGAAGAATTTAGGGAAAGAGCATCAATTAGAATAAAAAGAACTATTCTAAGTTTCTAAAAAGTAGGACTCACTGAGAAGCTCCGTGTTAACGATACTGAACGGAAAGCAGCAGGCAGTGAAAACGGCACTGAGACACGCTGTGAGCCCAGGGCGAGTCCAGAGTAGCACAACGTGATACACACGAGTGATTCAGAGGGACAGCGCACACGCAGCAGACGGAGTGTCAGCAGTGTCAGCAGAGACAGGGTGAGACCGCATCGGAAGGAGATACCCAGCAGGGACCAGAGGCTGCCTTCTGAAGAAACAGCAACTTCACAAACACTAATAAAGGAAAATGCAGGCCACCTTTGAGTATTTTAATATTAGTATCACCAACAGAAGGGCAGTTACTCGAATTCGATCTATGTGGAAACAGTAATTATGGAATCCCACACTACACCAGGGTGTGGTCTGCTTATTAAAAAGGCAGTGATGTCATTTTGAGAGCTTGTTTGGAGGTTCTAGCAGGGGAGCGCAGCTACTCGTATAGTGTACTAGACCGAAGACCGGTCTTCTCCTCTGGGGGGAAGGTCGTCCTCTTCGACCTAGACCTAGCGTGCAGCCTCGGGAGGGACGCACATGGATCGCACATGGATCGGTTGAGGGAGGGGGGGATACCCGCCTAGCCAGCCAGATCAGCCAAATCATCCCTGGCGATCAATGGGGTGACATGTCGCAGCCAGATTGCCCTCACATCCGGCAGTGATGTCGTTTTGTATAGAAGTTGTACTTGCTTCACTGCTCGAATTATTTGAAGCAGGGCTGACTGGGGCCTCTGGGAACACATTTTTGGAAGAGCACGTGTGTCTTTGAAAAACAATTGGCAAGTCTTCTACTGGGCTTTCCAGCTATAATCTGAGAATCAATTCTTTTTAAAGTTGACTAGTTTAGGTTTTCTGCAATTTAGTGACTCATTTGATTAATACGGCAACAAGCAAAACAATCATTATGCAGATAAAGAACTGGTTTTATTTTCTGAATATTTCTATAAGTCATTATATTAGCTATATTACAAATAGAAGTTTAAATTTCATCATATTGCTGTGTGCTAAACAATGAAGTTGTCTAAAAACATATCATGTACCCAAACTATTCTATAAAGTTCTCCTTCACATGCTGAATCATATTTATGTCAGATTATCAAAGACTACACTAGGCAGTAATGGCTTAAAACGCATGTTCAACATTTTCTTCAAAATAACATTGAATTGTTTTACTAAAAATAAACTATATCCTTTTTTTTCAGAAAGTAGTAGGAGAATAGATGCTTATCTTAATAACAATATCCAAATATTTTTTTTCCCTCTAAAAACCACCTCAGCCAAGTCCTTTACAACAATAACAACAAAGAATTCCATTCAGGCTGAACTGATAATGGTTCAGGAAGATGATTCATGAAAAAGAAAAGTCTTCCTTTTCCAAAGGTGATAAAGCCCAAACTCAAAGAAGGGACCATCATTTACTAAAAACTCAAAAGCAGCTATTGGGTTCAGCAAAATGCAATCAATGGCTGATTAAAAATTTTAGTTGATAATGTGATTATGAGTAAGAAAAATAAGACAATGCTGAAGAACGTGGGTCTAAATTATATAGCAGATGAGAGCGCAGAATTCTAGCCCATAGAAATGTTTAGGACTTTGGCACACAGAGAAATGACAGGCTCTCTTTCTCTGGGACTGTTGACGAAAGGATAAGATCAACAAACACTTCCTTGACTTCTGATATGCAGCGAGCACTGTGCAGTGTTATGAAAGACTGAGTGTCTGTCCTTAAGAACTTGACACTGTGGTAGTAAACGTGATCTTGTAGGAATGACTATTGTCTACAGAGAGCGTGATGGACAAAAGAGGAAGTAGCAGGAGAAAGATGATGAGAAACGCTTCATGTGTGAGGCGAGCCTTGCTAAATGATTACATGTTTGAGTAAGGCAATTATCCAGACATGGAAACTGTCTGACATGATGTAGGGGGAAAACAAAATCAACCTTATCCTTACATAAAGGATTGGCAGTAGCTTTTCCAGTGCTATCAAATTAACATAATGAAAATTTCTGAACTTTCACACCAAATTCTAGTTGAATGTAAATATTTGTTGTTTGAAACTTTAAAGGGTCATTTCAAGCCCTAAGCATGTCTTAACCTTCACACATTTCACCAGGTAAAAAGATAAAGAAAACATCTGACATTTTTTCTAGATGATGGTATGGAAACGGTATGGATATGACACACAGGAAAGTATTCCTATAAATACCACTAAACAGTGAGCAGGAAAGGAAAGGGCAGATACTTAAAATGGGGATTTCCGATGGATTTTGATCTCTAGGAAGAGATGGGATAGGACAGAAACTGTGAGTTCCCAGAAAAGGAAATCAAAGATATTTTGAACAGTAGGTATGCAAAGTAAAAAACAAAACAAAAACAAAAAAACCAACGCTGATAAGTAAGCTAAGAACCAAATAGGAAGAGTTAGAAAACCAAAAACCAAATCAGCAGTGAAAAGAGGCAGGCACTGTGTAGGCCTTAGACCTGAAAGTGAGAACTAAAACTTACAATTTTTAGAAACAAAAACAGCCAAAAATCTTTGTGACCTGGTTACCCAAAGCATGATCCATGAAAGAAAATACTGTAAATCAGACTTCATTAAAATTAGAAACTTCTCTTGCAAAGAAAAAAAGGGGGGGAAAGGACAAGCCACAGACTGAGAAGAAATATCTCCTAACAATCTGATAATTTGTCTCAAAATATATATATATATAACAAATGATTAGAAGCTAACAATAAGAAAGCAGCCTCATTAACAAAAAATGGGCAAAAGATTTGAACAGATGCTCTACCAAGACATATGAATGACAAATAAGCACATGAAAAGAAGCTCAACATTACTGGTCATTAGGAAAATAAAATTAAAATTAAAACAGGAGATAGCACTACATTCCCAGCCATAGTGACTAAAAATCCAGACCAACAGTAACAAGTGTTACTTGTATGGAGAAACTGCAACTTTCACACAGTGGCTGGAAGAGCAAAACGGATCAGCCACTTCAAAACAGTTTGACAGTTTCTTACAAAGTTAAACATTTTCCACGCAATTTGGCCATTCAATTTCTAGATATTCACCAAAGAAAAATAAAAAGATATATTCACCCAAAAACTTACATATGAATATTCATTGTAGCTTTGTTTATAATAGCTCCAAAACTGCAAACAATCTACATGTCCACCAACTGGTGACTAGAAAAACAAACTGTAGCATACAATGGAACACTACTCAGAATTTCAAAGACAATCTATATGCAACAACATGAATGGATCTGAAAAGCATTATGCTTTATCTTAGTGTGTGGGGGGGTGTAAAACAACAAACTACATACTAAATGATTCCATTTAAATAAAATTTTAGGAAGGGCTAAACTGGAGTGACAGATTAGTGGTTCCCTGGGGAGGAGGAACTGACCACAAAGCGAGCGGCTCAAGGGAACTTTTGGGGGGTGATGGAAGTGTGTACTGGTTACATGATTGTACGTGCACACTTGGTAAAACCCAAACTGTACCTTTAAAATTGGTGCATCTTACTGTGTTTAATTTATACTACAATAAAGATGATTTAAAAACAAGGTACCTTAAGAATCTTACAGGTATATCTCATTATAAAGTTAATGGTGTTGTTTTTAATAAAGAACTTAGGACAGAATGTTACTGTGGGATATCTTCACGAGATTTCAAAATAATTTAGGGAACACAAAGTCAAATAATTTAAACCAAGCAAATAAATGCCTCTCTTTAATGTATGAAAATGTGTCTGAGGATAAATTTTCTGCTTATCTTGGTGAGATTTTTTCTTCAGCCATTTCCAAAGACCAGCAGCCCCATGACCAGTGTTTGTTACAGAGAAGGAGGAAGGCTTGGAGGGGAGGGTGTGGCTCTAAAATGGCTTTTTCTAACACAGACAACAGCATGGCGATCCCCAGAGGGGAAGGGGTGGGGAGGTAGAAGAGGCCAAAAAGGGGATTAATGATGATGGAAGGAGACTTGACTTGGGGTGTGAACACACAATTCAATATACAGATGATGAATTATAGAACTGTACACCTGAAACCTATATAGTTCTATTAACCAATGTCACCTCATTAAATTAAAAAATAAACAAATACAATGGCTTTTCCTAATGCTGAATAGCTAACTGGCTATATAGGACACTTATAACAGTCAAACTTAAATTCTATAAACTGTCTTTGTATTTACTTTATTTTAAAGATATTATTCCATAAGAAAAGTGTTGCTTGTATTAACACCTAAATAAAATCCCTTTATTTTCCTTTAAGGGCTTATAATGCCAAACTCTTATAAAAGAAACTAAGTAAGGATATAATGTACAGTCTGATAATATTGAACACTGCTACAGGATATATATTAACGTTGTTAAAAGAGTAGATCTTAAGAGTTCTCATCACATCAAAAAAAATAATTTTTTTTTCCACCCTAGCCTGTTTGGCTCAGCATTTAGATAGAGGGTGGGCCAGTGGACTGAAGGGTCTTGGGTTCAGTTCCAGTCAAGGGCATGTACCTGTGTTGCAGGTTCAATCCCAGCCCCAGTCAGGGACATGCAGGAGGCAACCAATTGATGTGTCTCTCTCACATCAAGGTTTTTTCTCTCTCTCTCTCCCCCTTACCTCCCCCTCCCTCCCTTCCACTTTTTCTAAAAGTCAGTGGAAAAATATCCTTGGGTGAGGATTAACAAAAAATATATATATTTGTAATTTTTTTGCTTTTTCTCTTTTATTTTATTTATATGAGATGATGGATGCCAAATAAACTTATCACAGTAATTATTTCATGATATATGTAACCCTAACCATTACACTGTACACCTAAAATTTATACAGTGATATATGTTAATTATTTCTCAATAAAACCGAGGGGGGGGGGGGACTAAGAACTAGAACTCATATGAAAAGAGATTGAGTTATACTATTAAATTTATGTAACATAATTTACACATTTCCTCTTTTATATTATATATATATTTAATTGGTTTTAGGGAGGAAGGGAGGGGAGGGAGAGGAAAAATGAGGGAGGGAGAGGGAGGGAGAGAGAGAAAAACATCAATATGACAGAGACACATGGATCAGTTGCCTCCCATACATGCCCTGGGGATTGAACCCACAACCTAGGTATGTGCCCTCACCAGGAATCAAACCTGTGACCTGTTGGTGGTGCACAGGAAAATGCTCCAACCAAATGAGCCACACTGTTCTCTTTCATATGTTTAAAATATATTAACAGTATAAAACTGACTCAAGAGCAAGGTATTCCTGACCTTTTTTAGACAACTAAAACCATTTAATAAATTATTTAAAGATTTTCATGGCCTCAACATTAAAAAATTTTTTTAAATATTAATTATAGCCCAGTCAGTGTGGTCCTGGTTTGATTCCTGGTCAGGGCACATGCCCAGGTTGTGGGCCCGATCCCCAGTGCGGGGCATGCAGAAGGCAGCCAATCGGTGTTCTCTCTCATCGATATTTCTCTCTTTCCCTCTCTAAAAATCAGTAAAGAAAAAATTTTTGTTTGTAAATTAATTATAAAAGCAATCTATAGGAGCTATAGAAAAGGATAAGCACACAATGAACCTTTCACAAACAATAAAGCTGGAAACAGAACATATTCACAATACTCAGTGTCACACTTTGCACTAAGAAACTGGCCCTATTTTTCCTACTTTTAGTCTTACATGTTTACTTTGCTCATAATCATTGCACTTGGTGTTTATGTATGACAAATCCTCCAAAGCCTTCAGTGCACCATGAAGAGACAGAATTTTAACAAGGTCATTATGCACAGAGTAGCAAAAAATAAAGTAATACATCAAGGTGTGGTTTCCCCCAAACTCCCACATGCTGCATCCATCAGTCTATCAGAATCCCAGGAGGAAGTTCAGGTACCAGACATCTATTTTTAGCTCACATTCAGAATCTAGATAGAAAAATTCTCAGTGTGCTTTTAGAGAGTCACACAATCAGTTGGGTCCCAAAGGTCTGTCTCTTCCTTCATCTATGACCCAGACAGTTGACATTCTGCTCACAAAAGGAGACTCAGAAAAGCAGAGCAGGTGCTGTTCAGGGGCTGCCAGATTACGTCTACTTTTCATTTTAAAGTCAGACAAAATAAAATTAAAGGCAATATAAACGAAAACAAAATATTGAGCTATGATGAAGGAGATGATTAGAGCCAGGATTTTGATGAATTAATTTACTTAGTACAGAGAACCAAAATTTAATAGCTCTAAGTATACCTGAAGTAGAAAGAAAATTTTACCAGATGGGCTAGTATTTTGCATAGCAAGCTATGACTAGAAGCTTCCAGAATAAGATTTTTCTCCTCATGAAACATTTACAAAGAATATTCATAATTATGTACGTAATATTCCTTCAAGAAAAGTTACTAAGATACCAATGCAGAAAGGAGATGAGAGAAAATGGACTGAACTACTTCTGCATTCAGCAGGCACCAGGGCTTCCTGGGGGGCAGGATGTCTCGGGAATCTCTTTTCATCCCTGTCATTTGATTCATCCTTGTTTCTTCCCATGTGGTCTGAAGACAGAACAATCAGTATCACCAAGTCTGGCATCTGACTGAATCTTTAAGAGATACCTGTATAGCTCCACAGGCTAACTTTTCGATGTAGCAGGAGAAATCTATAAGGGATGCCTTACTTTCAGAGTATTACATCTGAAAATAGAAAGCATGAATGGCATTCCAATTTGTCACAAAATATTTATTTGATTTGAGACAGAAAGGTGTCTTGGGTTCATTATCTTTCCTCCCAGCAGACGCTCTTACAAGATTCAAGTCAGGACAAAACAAAAACAACAAAAAAATGCAGTCCTTTTCATTGTTACTTTAATAACCATCACTAGGAAAACAGAATTTCAATAGGCAGGTAAATTAAAACTAGTCAATGCCTTGTTATCAGCAGAGATGATCTGCTTTGTGGACACAGATTACTGCAGTCCCATTTTGTTTTTGTGTGGAGCCAGCATGAGCGGCTTTGGGGGGGTGGGATGGGACTCTTCACAGATGAGTCCGTGAGTCTGCATTCATAATTTGACCTTCAAATGTCACTGAAGTATGTTTCCAAGTAAAAGAGCTTTCTTTTGCTACCTGTCGGTCTCAACCAGAATCCTCAAATCTCATTTTGGAAAATAGGATAGTTTTGACACCAGGACCCCTCTACCACTTCCTGTACCATATTTACATTCTACACTTCTTTTTAGTCCTCACCTGAGGATATTTTTCCATTTATCTTCAGATAGAGTGGGAGGGAGGGAGGAGGGGTGGGGTGAGGGAAGGAGTAAGACTGGGGGTGGGGGTTCCGCTGTGAGAGAGACACATTGTCTGGTTGCCTCCTGCACCACCCCGAACCGGGCCAGGGACCAAACTACAACCAAGGTACGACTGGAATCGAACCCGTGACTCACTGGTCCTCAGACCTACGCTCTAACTGCTGAGCCAAACTGGCCAGGGCTACATTATATACTTTTTTTTTTTCTTTTTTGACAATTTTTGTTCTATTGCCTTACAAGTTAACTTTCATTTTTTTATATTTTTCTTGACTCCAGGTATTGTCTCCCCAATAAGATTTTAGAACTACTCTACTTTGAATTCCCATAAGCGTTCATCCGTTTAACAAACAGAGCGATCTCTGTTCAAAGCAGCCGTGGGTTACTGTGGGAGCTGTGGCATGTAATTAAAGTTTAAGGCAGAGTACGTATGCGGTTATGAGTGAGAATGCGCCATGGTAGCAGAGAGGAGGTGCCAGTTCTTCTGACTGGCGGATGGCAGAAGAGTCCATACAGGAGATACGCCGAGCCCCGGGAAGCAAGAGTAGGGTTTTAAAAATGGAAAATAACATCTATTATTGTTCCCTACTGTCAAAGCACCACGTTTAGTGTTAGGAAAAAACTGAAAATGTTAAAAGGGGGGAGGAGGGAGACCACCATTGCACAAGTAGACAGAGATAATGACTGTCTGCACCATGATGAATATGCACAAAGTGGTTTGCTCTGCATGTCCGTATTTTAAAACACGTCATGAGACTATACTGTATTGTATCTGGTTCTATGTATTAATATATTATGTTTTCATAACAATTATTCATCCCACTACATGATTTCTAATACCTTTCATTGCAGAGATATATCAATCTTTATTTCAGATACTTCAGCTTTTAAGGCTGAAGTTAAGGATTTTAACCAAGTAAGATACGGCAGTGACGGGAGGGAGAAGGAGAAAGTCACTCGGAGCAGAGGGTACACCCGGAGCACAGGTGTGGAGATGGGAAGGTGGCAGGTTCAGGGAACAGAGTGCTCTGCTCTGTGAGGATGACTAGTGGCCCCTACGCCCATGAAGACTGAGACTTTGCACATTGTCAGAAGGCAACGCTGAGCCCCTGAAGGCATCTCCCAGAGGTATTCTACACGGAGCTCAGATTTGGAAGATCGTCAAAGCAAAAGTAGATGGTGCACTAAAGGAGGAACAGAGGCCATCATTCTAGAAGTGGTTTTCTTAAGTGAAGCATTCTCCCTGCCATCATTTTCCCCATTCATCTGTTTCAGATACCCCAGCTTCTCTAGATAAAATGCAGGATATATATTTTTTAAACATTTTTTTCTTCTAACTCAGATCCCCCTTCCCCTCTTCGTCCGGCTAAATCCTACTCATTCTTCAAAATCTAAACTGCAAGATCGTGACCTTGCGGAGTCTTTCCCGACTGTGTCACCATCGCCCAGTCCAGCCTGAAGCCCACGGAACGGCAATAGCAGATCTGCTGGTCTGGTCGTCTTCATTGTTAGCTCCTCGCAGAACCTCTCAGGTGAGGCTGGCACCTCAACGCCCAGGTGAATGCCGCACAGCAGTTCTCAGTACGTGTTTGCTGAATAAATACACGCAAGTTCCTGAGCTCCCTAGACCCCAACTTTCAAATGTTACTTCAGTTGGGAAGCTAAATTTACACTAGAGAAGCCCTGGGTAGGGAGACTGAAATCTACAATTTGGGAAATAATGAGATTCCATAAAAGTGGGGAATCACTAAGGGAAACAAGTCAATTATTTTTGGAAGCTTATTCTCACAATAGGAAATCTATCGAAGTTAACAGCAGCGGAGCGGAGGCAGGCTCATTAGGGAGCTGCTTGAAATGCTCAATATCAGAAAAAAATGTATCAGGACTCGTTGCCAGTGATCAAATAAAACCACTGGCAATGTACACTCCAGCACAAAAACCTAACAAGAAGATAAATGGTTTAAAAAAGTGCAGTCCAGGCACGACAGATCAGGGAAATAGAATTGAGAACAGTGGAAATTTTCCAGCCTCCCCCTACTGCCGATCACAGCGGTAAACCGCATTTTAAAGTGTTTTCGTAGAAATAGTCACTAAGAAAATCCATGTAACACTGAACCGCCAGCAGGTTTTAAAACACCACAGTCTCTCTCAAAAGATAATAAAGGCTTGAGTCAATCTAATTCTGTATATATTTTCGATTCATTGGAAAACAATTAGTCCGTAGGTTTGACTGGCTTGGGGAGAGAGGAAGAGACTGCACCCCGTTTCACCACAATGTAACCAGTATGAAATCCATGTAGCTTAGCAGTTTTCAAACACACTCTCAGAGCTCTGGTTTAAGTAGCCTATAAGAAGTAGGTGGCCGGGTCTCAGTTTAGTACAGTTTACTTATCAAGTCTGTTTCTCCCTCCACTTCTCCACTGACTCTTTGCATTAGCATCTGAACATAAAACATGGCGGTGACCCCACACCCAGATATCATCCCATTTTCCCCTCTTTTCTCTACTGTTTCACCTCCTTTCTGGGCCCACCGGAGTTTGATTTGACCTGTCCCTTTCCTAGGAGTTCTTGCCTCCTGGGGGCCATTTCTCCTGGCCTCCCAGTGGCCCCTGCCGCCTGACTGCTGCCTCTTTGAAACTCTTCCTTTCGCTTCTGAGACAACAGACCAGCTTCGACTACACCCTCTTGATCTCTTCCGCCCGTGAAATCCTTAGACACTGACGTTCCCAGTGGTTTGGTGCCAGGTGCTTGTCTTCTCAGTCCACAGGCTCACTGTGGGTGATCTCATTCATCCTATGGCTGTTACCCACATACTCATGACCCCATCTTTACCTCTCCCTAGGTCCCTCCTTTGTTGCAGGGCTTACCTCCATGCCTCTAGCTGTGTCTGCGTTACTACTCCACAGCTGTCTGAAATTTATCATGACCCCGATCGTCCTGCACCTCTGCTCCCTCACAGAGGATGGCACCACCATCCGCTCTGGTCCTCAAGTCATACTTGTGGGTGTCGTGATGTTTCACTGCATATCTACCCTTACATTCTGTCAATGACAAAACTCTGTCCACCTCACCAATTCATCAACTACTGTCTACTTGCACGACGACTCCCGGTTCCCATAGGCCAGCCCACCACCACCTCTCACATCCTCGCTGTGTCTGCATCAGCTCACTCCGGCCTGTTTCACACTGCAGAGAGTGATACCCTATAACGCAACCTTATTTAATGAATCCAAACTGCCTTCAAGAAAAAATCCAACTCCCCTAAAATAGCTTCTAAGGATTTTCAGGGTTTGGTTCTAGAGTATTTTCCATTCTTACTTATTTAAAAAAAACAACTTTTTCCTATTTCTAACTCATTACAAATCCACGTAACCACATCATCTACTAGAACCCTTTTCTCATCTGGTCCACAGGGATAAAATGTGAACTTCTGACAAATATCTCGGTGAAATCAAGACATAACCAGTGTTCTTATCTACCAGCATTCAGAAACTCACAACATAAACAGAAGGCCGTGTTCTCGATGAACCTGTGCTGGCTCCTGCTGACCATCACTTTCCCTGCTATGGACGCACATTCCATTGAGAGCCCATTTTAGAATGTGCGAGAGGTATCACTATGTAGACTAGTGTAAGGGTTTCAGAATCTACGTTTGATTCTTGTGAACAATCATGGCCGCATTTGCAGAGTCTAGTGCTCCAGCTGCTCTTGCATTCTCCTTGCGTCTTTAGGTCAACAGTTTAGTGAGCTAGTTACTAGCAGGTCTAATTGTACCTTGGGCTACAATTCGCCTTACCAGATGGCTCATTCCAAGTAGCTGCCCCCTCTCCTCAGCACCCGTGCACTGCAAGGACTTCCTAGCAATGTCTCTCTCCCTTTTTCTAGTCTCTCCTTTTCCTCCTTGTCACTTGCTAAAATCATCACCCTTTTCAAGTACTGGCTCTATTCTTCCTAGTGTGAACACTGTCTCCACCAAAAAATGTCCATCTACCTTTTTAAATTTAACGACTCTTTATACTTTTCAATAGCTTCAGCTCATTTTAACTTTTAACCTGCTGGTACTAATTTTACAGAAATTCTTACCAGAGAGTATCCCAGGCAGTATGATATCAGTTACTTAAGATATATTAGTATTTGATTCTTTCCTTTCCGAAAACATGGAAGGCCACACTTCTTAGACTGCTTACAATTAGCTGGGCCGAAGACAAGGAATGTGTGACGTGTGTCACTTTGACACAGGAGTAAAAAGCTCCTGTACAACCATATAGCTCTCCCCTTGCCATGGCAACTGTACAGCAGGGATTGAGGTCATAGAGTCGTAAGATGAAAAGGTCCTGGATCTCTAGTCACAGCTTGGAGCTGCTCTGCAGGACTACAGGACCTTCACCAGCTTTTCCTTTAGAAAGGACTACTATTTTATACATTAAGGCACCAAGATGTAGCATTTATTTGTTGTTGCAGCATAGCTTAACCTTTCCTAGCTAATACAGGATCTTTCACCATTATTTCAAAATTCCAGTTTTAAGGGCTCCTATTCTGAGTCATTTACCCCCTTTCCGGATTTTAAGATACTATAGTAAGTTGAATTATTTAATCATCTCCCATCCCCAAAGATGTCGATCTCCTTCCTAATCCCTGCAACCTACGTTGCCTTACATGGTAAGAGATTCAGAAGTTTGGGATGGGGAGATTATCCTGGATTATCTGGGCAGGCCCATGTGATACCAGGCATCGGTGTGAGGAGAAGGCAGCAGGCTCAGTCAGAAAAAGGAAACGTGTCAATGAAAGTAGAGGTTGGAGTGATGCACCTTGAAGATGCGAAAGGGGCCATGTGCCAAAGAACTCGATTTTTGTCTTGTGAGACCCACTTTGGACTGCTGACCTCCAGAACTGAAAGGAAATAAATTTGTGTTGTGTTAAACCACTAAGTTTGTGGTAATTTGTGGCTACAGCAACAGGAAAGTAGTACAGGTGTCTTCCTTTCTCTGAACATTTTGGAAATGGCTTTCTAAAGTCTATAGTTAACATTTTTAAATACCATGTCTTAAACTATATTCCTCTTTCCTGTCTTTCTTTACCTAAGTGCTAGTGGTTAAGGGCTATGAGAAAAGAGTTTCTTCTCAGTTTTTTCTTTTTTTAAAAAAATTCTCACCCAGGGATATGTTTTCATTGATTTTTAGAGAAAGGAAGGACGAGAGAGAGAGAGAAAGAGAGAGAGAAAAAGAAAGACATCAATCGGTTGCCTCCTACATGCATCCTGACTGGAGATCGATTGAACCCATAACCTAGGTATGTGCCCTGACAGGAATCGAATCTACAACCTTTTGGTGTGCAGGACGATGCTTCAACCAATTGAGCCACCTGGCCAGGACCTTCTCATATATTCTTAAACCCAACCATTTTACCATTTTCATCTTCTTTACTATAAAAAGATTTCTTTCCTACTTCCATTTCTGAATTCTATTTATCTTCCCCAATAAACTGGAACACAGAAATCAATTCACAAGCCTTCTAGCTTCTCCACTGTGAAGATCACCTTGCATTTAATACTCTCCAGCAGGAAGGTAAACATGGCACAATCCCTGAAGGTTTTTCCCACTCCTTCAGTTTTCATACTTCCAGTAAACGTTCAGAAATGTGACAGATATCCCTGACACCTATTGGTATAATGACAAAACATCTGTTATACCTGTTTTCTGGTTCCAATTGGGAGACGTGTCAGAACTAAACTCTTATGCAGGCTGAACTCACCCTTCCAGCAGCATGTGATTTTTGTCCTTTCCCCAAACATAAGCATCAGCATTAACTGTGTTTTTGCTAGTTTCTGCAAACCTGGAGACACTCAAATGAATATATGGCAATGATTACAGAAAACACCTGTTGAGGTCAGCAAGCAAGACCACTGAGAATAGGGCCCTTCGCTGCTCCCCTGACACCTGCTTCTTTCTGCTGCTTCCAGGCAAACTGTCCACGTTTTGGAGCCAATACTTTAATTTTTGAGATGAGAAAACAGAGGCTCTGAGAGTTGAAGCAAACTCTCCTAAGGTGAGAGACAGCATATTTCCAACAGTTGAAAACAAGGACCCTGGAATCTGGGTTTGAGTTCAGACTCTGCCTCTTGCTCCTACCTTGATGTATATGTGTGGGCTTCATCGCCTTGTCTGCGAACCGGGAAACCAGTATTCCCTACCTCACAGTGAGGATTGAGTGAGCAGAATTTAAAACCGGCCTTGGGCCCTGGCCAGTTTGGCTCAGCGGTTAGAGCGTCGGCCTGAGGTCCGGAGAGACCTGGGTTCGGTTCCTGATAAGGGCACGTACCTCGGTTGCAGTTTGTCCCCGGCCCTGGTTGGTCGTGCGGGTGGCAGCCACTCGTGTCCCTTCACGTCGATGTTTCTCCCTCTCTCTCCCTCCCACTCTATCTGTACAAAAAATGGAAAAATGTCCTCGGGTGAGGATTAAAAAAAATAATAATAATAAAAAATAATAATAAAACCGGCCTTGGCACACAGGAAGCAATATATACCTGTCTGAGGCTGCCGTGGGAGGCAGGGAGTTAATGACAGTATTACAAGGGACCCGAGCTCTTTCCCATTGTCCCCATGCTGCGTCCTTAAAGCCAGATACAATATGCTTGACTTGGCAGCATGCTTTATTACTGAAAATGCAAGTGTAAGTCCATTTAAAAACTTTTAGAATATTTTCCTTGTTTCTGTAAAATAGTACACACATTTTTGATAAAGAGTTCAAGTAATAATAAAAAACTACAAAGAAAAAATATCACCTCAAATCCTTTCACTTGGAATATCTCTCTATGTGGGCAAAGGCAGGTTTGCAGTTGTAATACAAATAAATATTACAAGAATAAGCTCTGTTTCACTTACTCATACCCGTACAGCTACTTTTGCCTACACCTGTATACATCCAGAAAGAACAGCCGAATCAAGGGATAGGTAATTTGGTTAATCATGTTATAATGCTGCTTTTCAACCAAATGCAAATGGATGTCTGAATTGACGTTTTTCTTTAATGAAAATTATGGGTTAACAGTTCACTCGGAAAACGGCACCAACAAGGCATAAAGAAATTTCATTTGCTTCATTACGTCACAAAAAAGCTTCATGTTCAGCCTTGTTTTGACTCTCTGGCTAGTTAACCAATTCTCAAAATTCTACAGACTATATCGCTTGAGTTTGGTTTGTACACATATAAAACTATGCATGGTACCTTCTTCCTGTGTTTTTATTACTCTCCCTTTGTAATCTATTGTGTCAACCTGTTTCTTAAAGACAACATAAAAGGTCTTCAGGCTCAATACGACAAAATAAAACCCCCATTTCTAATGGTTTAATTCCCAATGCAAATTTTATTAAAAAGGTGATAAGGCAGGTAAGTAAAGCTACAGGTTTCCTTTCCTGAACAAAATTAAATAGAGGATGTAGCCATAAATACAATGTAGGCATATAAAAATAATCTTACATTGAAATTATTCTATAAATGTTTGGAATTCAATATGCATCTAAATGATCAATTATTTGCTTTCTATATTTTACACACACATAAATTAGAAATATATATTGACCTTTCTCAGACAGCAATCATAATTCAATCCTCTTTCCAGAGGGCTGCATGCGTCCTAAACCTGCTACTTTATATTTCACAATGATTTACACTGTGCCTAAGTCTCATGGACGTTATGGTGCTGGCAGCACCTCGTGCCTTATGGTGCCTTTGTGAAAGTTAAAAGGGTGCCCTATTTGGGTGGGCAAGCTGACTGCAGGCTGCATTTGTTCCCATGCACCTCCTCCCAGTGTAGGGCACAAACTAACTAGTACTAGATTGATGACTCTATGGTAGGCTAAAGCACAGATTTGGGGTTAAGGGGCTGATGACATGAAAGATTTATCGGGCACTAACTGTGAGTCTTCATTCTGTGCAGCTAAGGCAGAATGAGAAATGTGGGGTTGCATAGCCTTGCTTCCTCATGTGACATGCAAAGTCACCTGCACATACAAAATTTCCTGGAGCTTAACTCACATGGAAATGGCATTTATCTCCTGGGAAAAAAGTTCTTAATTAGCTTCAACTATGGTTGCCGAAAAGGTTCAGCAATGCTGTACAGACAGACAGCTGATCCTCCCTAAGAACGGGAGGCACCACAGGAAACCATAACTCTGAGAAGGTATTTTTTTTTCATTTGTTTTCTTTATTGATTTTAGAAAGAGAGGAAGGGAGTGGGAGAAAGCGATAGAAACATCGATGAGAAAGAATATTGATTGGCTGCCTCCTGTGTGCCTCCCACTGGAGATTTGACCCACAACCTGGGCATGTGCCCTGACTGGTTTTCGAACAGGCAACCTTTGGTGCAAGGGTCAATGCTCAACCACTGCGCCACACTGGCCGGGCTGAGAAGGTACATTTTTAAGGAGCTAAAAATAATGTAGTTACTTGCTTTCTGATTTTGCAAATTAATTATGGAACGGAACTTGGGAAATCTTTTTAAATGGCCATATACGTGTCTATCAGACTGTCTCTTAAAACATCAGAAACATGAAACATGTTTTGAGTTCATGTCAGATTATGCTTTGGCCACAGCCATTGTAACTTATCTTCTAGGAGATAGCAGTTATCAAAGTAATGACAATAATCTACTTCTAAAAGTTTTTTTGCTAGAGGAATCTCTTCTGGGGTGAAATTCTCCAGTAATTTCTGCTACAGCCAATGCCCTAATTTAGCAATGAAGAAAAATATATCCAACTAGCAAAAGCAAAACGGAAATTACACACCCTGGACATGTCTTTTAACTTGGCATATTTTTACTCATCTTTTACTCTGAGTAAATGTATGGCTGTACCTTCTATATATGTAGTAATCTTTGCATTTTTCTCTTCTTATTAAGCAAGTTACCTAATATCATCTTTGGAGTAATAATTCAGTATATTGTATGTAAAACAGAAAACTGAATTTTTAATTTGAATATATAGTCTTGCCATCAATTAAATTGGACTGAATTTAACCTATGATTCTAGTTGTTGTGTCTCACAGTGGTTTGTGGAAAAAATATTATCCCTAAAGTAAAAGATAGAGAAAACAAACAAAAACATGTATATATATTTTTAATTGAAGCCTCTATCAAAAAGTGTAACAGCAGGAAAGCATCAATCAGTGAATTACGGCAATTTTCTGTTCAGCGGGGTCAGTTTAGACTCTTTTTCTTCTTTCTTTCTTTTTTTTTTTTCATCCTCACCCGAGGACATTTTTGCATTTTTATTTTCAGATAGAGCAGGAGGGACAGAGGGAGAAGAGAGAGAAACATCAATGTGAGAGAGACACATCAACTGGTTGCCACCCGCACAACCCCAACCAGGGCTGGGGACAAACCGCAACCAAGGTACATGCCCTTAGCAGGAACCGAACCCGAGACTCTCTGGTCCGCGGGTCGATGTTCTAACTGCAGAGCCAAACTGTCCAGGGCTCTTTTTCTTCTTTCAAAGGGAAAAAGAACTAGTGGAAGATACACGTTCTTCCAACTATTTGTCTATAATTTATTAGTTTATAGAGCTCTTCACTTATTTTCAATACAACAGTATTTTTATAAAATGGCCTTTTGATTACTTTGAAATCATTGAGTTATATAATTAAATCATAATGTATTTTGTTAGGATGACTCAGAGTTAAGTATGAGAAATTTGCAGCAGGCTCTACTCCAAGGTCCAACATTTAAATGTCAAAAATAAGTTACAGATTGTTCCGATAACAAATTCAGCAAAGACACCTAAAACTTCATTTTTCAGGAACTTCTCAACCAATTTATATGCCAGGAGAATACTGACGACAGGAATAACAACAATAGCAGCAGCCACCACGACAAAGATACACTGGCTTCTAGGACTGGAGAAGGAATACTTGACCATTCTTGTTTCTCTCCTGTGAACCAGCTAACAGACTTCCGTGCCATTCCATGGATTTGTTTGCTGGTTTTCTACCTCCTTGTGAATTCATGGTAATGTTTTATAGTCTAGAGCAACGCTATAAAAGTCTACTAGGGAGACAGATAAGATCCTCAGTCTAAGGGCTAAGACTGTGGGCACTCGGAAAGGTTTGCGGTGTCTCATGCCCAAGACGACTTTCCTCCCTCTCGTTCCTCCTGTCCCATTACACGTGAACTCCTCCCAGTCCTGTCTGTGGTGAGGAGGGTGAGCAGAGCTACCTGTGGAGCCCTGGCATTGAGGAAAGGCCTCTACTCTGACTTTTCTCGTGATCTCAAATAGAGGTCACACATACGGTCACAGACATTCTGATAAGGCTGGATAGTGAGAGGATGTCACAATTTTTCTAGCCCGATTTTGCATTTCTTTTAAAATATAGCAGAGCAACTGAAAGAGGCCTAAATAACCATTTCAGATTCCCATCTTCAGCATCTCCAAGACTACCCTGAACACGTGTTGCCACTCAGGCACTCATGACCCCGGCCATCAAAGCATGTTGCAGGTGACATTTGCTTAGTGAGAAAACGTCCACACAGCCAAGCTTTGTTTCGAGTGCACGTAGGTATTTCCTTAGTTATAAGGAAATTATCCAAGTAAAAATTATCCAAATAACTAAGGACTAATAAACCTCTGACCAAACCCTTTAAACAGTTTTAACCACTTTTAATGAAAAAATTTCCAAACTGTAGCATATAGTTTCTTATAGACAAAAAGAACCCCTTGCTGTCCCCCATGACTCAGGATAATTGTTATGAACAACAATGGCTAAACTTTGGTTAAGAGAGTAATGCCTGAGTGAGGCTTTAAAAGCAGGTATCTTCTGTGAAGCACACATAATTATAAGATGTATATAATGTCTTATAAATCATAAGCACTTCATACATGTTGAATACTGGTCAATGTCAATAAACCATGATTTAGAAATTCCAACATACAAGGAAATGTTATTGCATGTAGAAATAGAAGAATAAGCCAGATAAAAAATTATGATAAAGAAAGAAGAGCTGTAATAGATGGATCAACATGGCTATATTAGGGGTCAACAGTATTGCTCACATCAGTAACCTTTGAATACAGATATTTAATCTCTCTACCACCAGTTGGATTAGGTCACGAGTTTTCTACTTGTGTTCCTGAGATGGGAAGGGGCTGGACCTATGCCTCTACTTCATGGCAAAAAAATATCTGAAAACTACTAGAAAAGGGCTAAAAATTAAAGGTATTTTTTCTGCAAATATGTCATTATATCAGGTTTCCTCCTTTGTTGATTAAATTCAGATAACTAAAATATAAAAATATGTATTTTTAAATTCTCTTAATTTCATTGAGGAATCTTTCTATCACAGTTCTTTACTGGTTGCCTTGTATGTCATCTGGACGTATCTTAGAAACGAAATACCATGGTGTAAATCACCTAAATTTCTCTACCTCTCTGTTATTTAAACAAAGTTCTGGGAGATCATTCTTTTTTAACATCATAACATGAAGTTTATAAATTATAACAGCTTTTTCTGGGTAGCCACAAGCTTCAACATTAGCTCATCAGACTCAAGGCCTTAAAAAAGCAGGGAGAAAATAGCAAACATAATAACAAACATTTCCTGAGAAATGCAACATCAATGTGACAATAAAGTTCCAATAATATTTTCTATGTATCCAGCCTCTTTTCCACAGATATACCTACATAATCTCAGAAAATGTTCTACCACACCTGAATAAAGAGCCTCTGGAAAACATTTTATTTTGATTTGATGTTAAATGTTGCAAGCAATCAGGACCCCCCTCCGCCAGCCCCCACTGGCCTCCATAGAAAGAAACCGGTGATGCCGAGTAATGCCAAGCCCAGACGAGTGCTTTCAGCAGGGCGGGGCAGGGCGGGGCAGCGGGAGTGCAGGAAATTCTTCACATCTCGGGCAAGAAACTTTTGCAATTTAAACATAATGAACTGAAACACACAATTTGAAGGTAAATTTAACCTCATAAAATGATACAAATTTTTTTTCCTGCAACATCCTGTTTTCTTCATGTTATTGTGGTAAAGCTCTGCAAAGGATGTGTTTTGGGTTTTTGTGGGATTTTTTTTTGCTATGTTTAAGAGCATTTCCTCTGGGGAGACAGTCTCCTGCCCGTTTTGGCTGTGCAAGCCCCGGTGAGGGTCACCTTGTTCTTGGGACACACTGCATAGTCAGTGACTTCATGGAGCTGAAGTTAGAAAGTTGACAGGGGAAACTAGGATTGTGCTAGACACAGCCTCTATAGTTGGGTTTGCCACACACTGTTAGCACACATGTGTGCTCTTGTCTTAAAGAAACATAACAATGCAAACTCGGTTATCTTTTCAATCAGGAAAATAAAATACAGAAAGGAAACAATCCTGGTTCAATTTTTTTGAGTTCCCTGAAAAAAACAAAACAAAACAGAAAAAGGAGGTTGGAAGGAAAAAATAAGCAGCAATTTACCTCTTCACAACTGGAAGATTACTCAGAGAGGACAACTGAAACTGTTACAGATTAAATCCTGTATTTATTCCATATTCTCCATTTTTCTTAATTTGGAATTCTTATGACTACAAAAGACATTTTGTTTTCACATTCCTTACGCCTCCTGTCTAGCTCTACAGATGCAGTACACTCCGGAAAGAAACAGTGTCCAAGGTGTGTCCAACGCCATCTGGTCGCACCTTTCTGGACTGTAGTGACTCTAAGAATGAAGGGAATTTGCCTAGGTCCTTAAAGGGCTCTCTCATGTTCTGGTTAGCTTAGGAAAATCAAACTGAACCATACAAAACCCTCAAACACACAAAGTCTGTATCTCGGATATTCTCACTTTTAGGACTTGGAATAGGATGTGGAAAGACTATATAGATGTGGACAGTCACCATGCTATGGAGAGAAGGCCCTGAAAGGATCCCCTGTGAGCTCCTCCTTTCACATGGGACACTAGGCCCCCAGAGAAAGCCGGGGCCCCATGCTGGCCAGAGGCACCACCAGGACCAGAAGGCACGTTTTCGACTTACAGTGGGTACTCTGGAGAAGACTCACACACAGCCTTGAGACACAAGAAACTACTCTGATGCTCAATATAGAAAATTATCTATATTCTACTAGTTTACTTTTATAAAACCAATGATTAGTAATGATTGGAAGAAAAGAAAAAAGAGAACAGGGAATGAGAAATGCCTTCCCCAGGAAGAATGTGTTCTTCTAAGTCATGTTGTTGTGGTAACAGCTTTGACAATTAATTTAACAAGTATTTATTGATACACAGCAATAAATAAAATAAATTCCTTTCCTTGTGGAGCTTACAAATTAGTTGGACACACAAACCACCAACAAGTAAATAAGTAATACAACTGCTGATAGTTGGACATGCTATTAGGAAAAATAGGGCAGGTTGTGGGGGTAGAGGGAAGGGAAGTGGGGTGGAGACTCTTCTTACGGGATCGACAGTGAAGCCCTCTCAGGAGGTGATGTCTGAGCAGAGTAGAAGACCTTTGACTCTGATGTGTGAGTTGCAGTTAGGACAGTAGAAAGGTCTGAGATGAAAAACCAATCAAGTTAAAGAAAATTTATTCACATTGGACCCAAGTTAGGTCTCTGTTTTTTCCCAAATGTTTTTTTCCTGTCCTTTTTTTAACTCAGTCCTCACAAGACTGATGAGAGATGATCTATCTTTTAGGCTGGCAAGAAGACAACTAAATGTATGTGTCTACAGTCAAGCACATTATTGCATACAACAAGCTCTTCTCTTTGTTCCCTGATATAACTCTTCCTAATTCTCCCAAGACGGCTGCAAGTGCTGACTCAGACTGTCCTTGTTGCTTAATGAGATGACAGAGCTGGTAGCACTTTTCACTGACCCTGAACTCCCTCTTAATGAAACAGGACCGGATCACTCAACACAGATGGGTTCTTACCTAAATTAGAGTAGCCAGATGTGATGCAAGGCTGCTGCTTTTGTCATAAAGTAATCACATTCTCATCTTTAGTGACAGGACCAAAAAAAAAAAAAAAACCAAAAACAAAGATGCATTTGTCAATGTCTGGCCATCAATTTCCCTAACATCAAAGAGGTAAATTTTTAGGTTCCTTTAGTATCTGCTACTACAGTACAATCTACAATTCTAAAAACTTTATTATTTCAGACAAAACACAAGGCTTCATTGAAGAGGCCAAATGAAGAAGTGCAAATGGAGCTCGGATCTAAACTATATTGATTAGTCACGGAGAGGTCTACTGCTTCATTTCTTCCTATTCTCCGGTCCATCCTCTCGTCCTTTGTTAGCTGAATTTGCCTTTGATGCTGTTGGACAAATCTCCCTCCAAACTTTCCCCAAACCATAGTATATGCTAGGTATGCTCTCTAATTCTTTCAAGAAGAGATCACTTCTTACTCTTCTTTGGATCCCTCATACTTTGCGCAGTCTGTAACACAGTAATAAATCCTCCACGAAGCAAGTCCTTCTTTCTATTTCCCGCAAGTATAGTTCTTGTTATTTTAATTTTTAAAATAAGTTTTGTATTCCCTCAAGTTCTACCTCTTTTATTCAAACTTCCCAAATTGAAGCCTCCTTGTTTGTATAATTCCCACACCTGCTCAGTGGCTCACCATCAACATGCATATAATTTACGGGATAAAAACACTGAAGAAGGGTGTTGGGGTCATGTCATTAATGTCACACAAAGGAAGAAGTGGAACTGAGCTTTCAAGTGTTCTGGAATGATTCAATGACAACTTATTTTTTAATTTGTTTAGTAACTCATGTAAAAAGTAATTCCCAACACAGGCAAGTCAATCAATGTGATGCACATTAACGCAATAAAAGATTAAAATAATAAATCACAACAATAGATACAGAAAAAGCATTTAACAAGAATCAACATACATTTATGATTAAAACATTCAAGAAAATGGGTACAGAAGAAAAGTACCTCAGGCTATATCTGCCATACCCTCAGCTAACATACTCGACAATGATAAACAAAGCTTTTCCTCTAAGATCAGAAACAAGAATGTCAACTCTCACCACTGTTACTCAACATAGTACTGAATGTCCTAGCCAGACCAATCAGACAAAAGAAATAAATAAAAGGCATCCAAATTGGGAATGAAAAAGTAAAACTGTCACTATTTGCAAGTGACAATATTCTGTATATAGAAGACCCTAAAGTTTCCACCAAAATACTATCAGAAACAATAAAAAGTGCAGTCAAGTTGCAGGATACAAAACTAATGTACAAAAATCTGTTGCATTCCTAAGTACTACATACTATATCAGAAAAAGAATTGAACAAAACAATGCCATTTATAATTACAACAAGAAGGATAAAATACCTAGAAATAAACTTAAAGAAAGTGAAGAACCTATATACTGAAAACTACAAGACATTACTGAAAGAAATTAAAGACACAAAGAAATGGAAATATATCCCATATTAATGGACTAGAAAAATTAACAGTTAAAATGGATATATTGCCTAAAGCAATATACAAATGTATTGCAATCCCCATTAAATTCCACTGGCATTTTTCACATACACTCAAAAAGGGACAAAAAATCTTCACATTTGTATGGAAATACAAAAGGTATCAAATAGCCAAAGTAATTCTGTGAAAAAGAATAAAGCTGGAGGTATCATACTCCCTGACTTCAACTATACTACAAAGCTACAATAATCAAACCAGTATGATGTTGGCAGAAAAACAGACAGACCAATAGAACAGAATTGAGAACCCAGAAATAAATCCACACATAAATCAGTAACTAATTTTCAACAGAGGAGCCAAAAACATACAATGGAGAAAGAACATCCTCTTCAATAAATGGAACTGGAAAAATTGGAAAGCCACATGCAAAGGAATGGAACTAGACTGCTGTATTACACTACACACAAAAATTAACTCAAAATGGATTAAAAGCTTCTATATAAAATCTGAGACAATAAAATACATAGAAAAAACAGGTACTAAACTTATGGACCTTGGTCTCAGAGGGGTTTTTGTGAACTTGACCCCAAAAGCAAGGGAAGTAAAAGCAAAAATAAATGAATGGAAATACATTAAACTAAAAAGCTTCTGCATAGCAAAAGAAACCATCAACAAAACAAAAAGGCAACCAATCAAACAGAAGTATTGTTTGCAGATATTTGCAAATAATACTTCTGATAAGGGCTAATACCCAAAATATATAAAAAACTGATACAACTCAACAAAACAATCCCATTAAAAATGGACAGAGGACCTAAAGAGATACTTTTCCCAAGAAAACACAGATGGCTAACATATAACAAAAGATGTTCAATTTTCCTAGCTATAAGGGAAATGCAAATCAGAGCCACAATAAGATACTACCTCACACCTGTTAGAATGGCTATTATCCGTAAGATAAGAACAAGTTTTGGAGAGGATGTGGAGAAAAGGGAACCCTCATACACTGTTGGTGGGAATGTAAATTGGTGCAGCCTCTATGGAAACCAGTATGGAGTTTCTCAAATAATTAGAATAGAGCTAGCATATGACCCAGAAATCCCTCTTCTGGGTATCTGCCTGAAAAAGTTAAAACATTTACTTGTAAAAAAATATGTACCCCCCTGTTCACTGCAGCATTACTCACAATAGTCAGGACATGGAAACAACCTAAGTATCCTTCAACCAATGATGGGATGGAGAAGAGGTGGTATGTGTATAGACACACACACACACACACACACATACACACACACACACACACACACACGGGAAAAAAATTCTCAGCCATAAAAAAGATGAAATATTGCCATTTGTGACAATATGGATGGATCTTGAGAGTACAGTGCTAAGTGAAGTCATTTGGAAAAGAACAAGAACCATATTATTTCACTCATGTGAGATATAAAGCAAAAAATAACAAATGTACAAATAAAAGAAACTCACAGACGCAGACAACAGTATGATGGTTACCAGAGGGAAGGAGGGAAGGGAAAAGAAGAGGAGGGTAAAGGAGGTCAAATACACAGTGTCAGAAGGAGACTAGACTTTGGGTGGTGAGCACACAATAGAATATACAGATGATGTAATATAAAATTATACAACTGAAACGTATATAACCGTATTAACCAATGATACCACAATACATTTAATTTAAATAAAAACTAGCCAACTGAGCATAAAATGGCTGATCTTATAATTAATGGTGGGATAAGTTGCCCAGTTTAAGATGCCTTTAATATTGCTTCAGAAAACAAAACAAGTGCTGGTGATCCTAGGTACACTGCTGGTGGAAATGCAGACTGGTAGAGCCACTATGGAAAACAGTGTGCAGTTTCCTCAAAAAATTAAAAATGGAACTGCCATTTGACTCAGTGATCCCACTTCTAGGAATATATCCTAATAATAAGTGTCCATCAGTAGATGGGTAGATAAAAAAACTGTGGTACATTTACACAATGGTATACGATGTGGCTATAAAAAAAAAAAAAGGCTCTATTACCCTTTGAGATAGCATGGAGGGACCTAAAGAGTATTATGCTGGGCAAAATAAGCCAGTTAGAGAAAGAAAAGTATCACATGATCTCACTTACATGTGGAATCTAATGAACAAAATAAAATGGTGAATAAAATAGAACCAAAGGCATGGAAACATGGAACAGACTAAGGAATCTCAGAGGGAAGGGGTGAGGGCGAGAGGGAAGAGATTAACCAAAGAATACATATGCATATATGTATTGCCCTTGGACAGTAGGGTGGTGAAGACCTAGCGCAGGGTGAGAACCAGGTGGAGGGGCGGGGCAATGGGGAAAAAAAGAGAAGATATCGATAATATTCGCAATAAAAATTAAAAAGTTTCTGTATAATTATTTATATTTGTGAATTTATCCAATGAAGGAAAATGTGATTTTATTTCAGTAGAAATTCTGTTCTTTAACCTATCCTTTGCCATTTAAATCTTTATATAGATCTCTATTAAGAGCCACTAAAATAATGCATTGCTTTTTTATGTAATATGAATATGATTTTTGTGTGCACAGAATAAAAATAGACTTAAGTTGCTAGTAGCAAAAAACTAAATGCTTTCATTGTCTACAGTAATATTTCACATTATATAAGGTGGCATTATTTTGCTTGTTAGACAATTCGAGCTCTTCGAAGGAGTCAGAGAAAAAAGTTTGGCCTTTATTTCTGATATGATTCAATAACATATTGCCAGTCAGCTGGTAATGGATAGCAGTGTCCTCTCTTTAATTCAATTTCTTACTGCAACCCATCTAGCGCTGTGTAGATCCTGTCAGCTAACTGGCTGCCCATCTTCCTAACCTCTGCTTACTTCAGCCATCGTAAAACTGAGTTTTCAATCAATTCTTAAACCCAGGTCAATTCATCAAGATACTAAGCTTCGGAACATGTCAGCAAAATGTGTGTTCCCCTATCAACACATCATGACCGGAAGAAAACTGGGGGTTTGCTTTCATAACAAGAATATAATTACTACAACTTTTATACTAATTTAACCAGAAAATCTCTAAATCTTAATGGGGGAAAAGTGAAATAAAAAATATTTCGAGCATCTGAAAATATAAGTGATAGTCAAGCTACATTTCCTTACAAGTGCTTACTTGGTAAGATCCAACAGAAACCACGTTCCTATCCTTTAGCAAGTCTCCTTTAAGTCGTGAAAAATGAGAAGACATGGGCCCTGTCCCTTTAGGGGTGTGGGGCTGGCATTAAGACAGACTCAGGAAGGAGTCTGTGGGAGATGAGGAAGATTTTGACAGACACTACTAGAAAAGATCCGAGGCTCATCTGTACCTCCCTGATTCACCTGACCGCCCAGTGTTCCTTCCAAGTCCCTGTTGGCGGCTCTGCCGTTCCCAGGCCCCCTTCTCTCGTGCTCCTCAGGAAGTCTTATTTCTCCATGGCTGCATGACCACACGGACATCAACAGAGCCGTTTCATACCTTCCACTCCACTATTTCAAGAGGAGGTTTTTCTTCCTACATGTCCGACAAGTATTTCAAACTCAACGGATCCCCAAATAAGTGTCAAATCCTCCCTCTACCGGCCAAGCCTGCTCTTGGCCCTTGTTCCCTGCCATGGGCCCCGCCCACGTTTGAAATCCACGCTCAAAATGTTCTTTGACTCTTCCTTCTCCTTCACTCAATCATATCAATGATTTACAATCTTTCTACTTCTGGAAAAAGGATCTTGAGTTCAACCTTTCCTTGGCACTCACACTGTGCATGTCCTATAGTACTGGCTCCTACTTCTTTCCGAGACAGTTAATAGTCTCCTACCTTCCCGGAGAAGGTAAGTGACTTCACAGCCCCAAGCTCAGATGGAAACTCAGGGACACCTCAGTACACACTAAAAGAGGGGGGGAGGAACTGGAGAAATTAATTTGAGGCAGCAGTACCGCTTCAAATAAAAAAAACAAAAAACAAGTTCTGGGGAAGAGTAACTAAGTCTAAGGCTTCTAGCTGACATTCGTCTCACTGCGTTTCTTTTTCTTTTTTAATCCTCACCCAAGGATATTCTTCCATTTATCTTCAGATAGAGTGGGAAGGAGAGAGAGACATTAATGGGAGAGAGACACATCGACTGGTTTGCCTCCTGCACGACCCCGACGTGCCCTTGGCTGGAATCGAACCCGCAACTTTCTTGTCAGGGAGCCAATGCTCCAATTGCTGGGCCAAATCAGCAGAGGGGAGTTTTTCTTTTAACATCTCTTCACTGTGTTTGGTAATGCCCACTGCAAAAAACATGTACGATAATTAAATACAAATAGTGAAAGATCCTGAAGACCTGAAAGTATCCCATGGGCAGTTTAAGGACATAAAGTATTTACCTTTTTTATTAAAAAGTAGAGTAGCTGTTTCTGCCTTTTTCCTGAACATACTTTGTTCCAGCCCTACATTTGACACTTTCTCCTACACTCCCCAAAGCAGAAGTCCCTCCAGTTCCAACGGGACAGAAAGACTCCTGGCTTGAGTGGGAATGTAGGGACCTGGGAAACCCAGGCTGTGCTCTGGGGGGGGCTAGAGCCGGAGGAGGCCCGTTATGACCAGAGGGAAACAAGGACTGGACACGCTTCACAGTTCAATGGGTTGGGGCCAAGACCACAGGGAGAGAAGACTCAAGCATGGCAGAAACATCAAGCCCCCGAGACTGGAGTGGGTCTGAAAATCCGTTTGGGTGCCTGTAGCTGCTGCTTTCTTCCCAGGGCCGAAGCCGCAGGGGCACTGTCAAAAGTGTGCATCTTTTACGGGCTTTTCATCATGCTCAGCCTCCTCCTACTACCTTACAACCAATCTTGCTATTGCCGTCGGTGGCTCCTTTCCATCAGACATCTTTCTCTTTCTGCTGCCTTTGGATGGGAGGCTTGTTAGATCTATTTGTGATTAAGGAGCTGGGTTTCACCTTGGACACTGTTGGCCCCCAGCTCTATTCCCTATAACTGGAAGCCATTCTTGCCCTTCTCTTGACCTCCCCAAGTTCCTAAAAGCCAGACCAAGACTGGTGCCCTAACAGAAACTCTAGAGACATCTGAACAGAGAAAAAGAGGCCTGGCGTGATAGCTGGTCAGGAAATACACTACTTCAGTCAACCCCAAGGGACAGTCCAAGACTGCAGGGGGCGCCGGCGCTCCGACTGCTGCAGTGTCCAGGGAGGGGCAGGGCAGCCTCTGGTGCACCCCTCTTCCTCGGGAAGCCAGGAGGAAAGCCCCGAAGCACTTCACAAATTGCTCTAGGTTGGCGGCTTTCCTCTCAATCTCCCCCTTCCTTCACAGAACCAGGAAGGTCCCTACTGAACAGACCAGCTAATCAGTTTACAGTGGCCACTGTCATAACTAAGACAATTTAAACAATAGTTCTGAAAGGAACTGAGAGACGTTGGCAAATTAATTACAGCCTTAGATTACACAGACAAGTTGGACAGCCTGTATTACCTACATGGTACATTAAGATGAGGCTTCTTTGCTTCACACTAACAATATAAAACTTTCACAGAATTGAGAAGGTACTTTGTTTATACAAATGCAGCTTGGACTAGAGACACATATGTTTCCAGTATTATCCAATATTAACAGAATACTACTTTGACTTATTAAATGCAAAAATATGGACAGATTTTGCATTGTGGTGGGGAAAAGACAGATGCCCCCTGGATTGAAGCTCGGCAAACACGTGCATCCTGGATAAACTGATTCTTTCACCTATACAGTGATGATGATTACCTCCCTTGGTTACTTTGAGGATCAAATGAGAATCTGTTTATGAAAGTAATTTGTAAGCTGTAACTGGCCAAATAAAGGTAATTGCTATCATTATTCTAAAGATGGCCTTTCAAAAGAGTATGGCCTGGAGAACAACTGTGAGATACATCCCCAAATTACTGTGTACGTGGTATGCACGTGCTGCTCACACTTGGAGACATTTCCAAATCAAAGAACCTGAGAAGACCCATTTAAAAGCACTCTTTTTATATATGTACTTAAACTTGTTTTCCTCTTTTGCTTGAGGTGATCCCCCATCCGGTTTCATATCACTACAGGATGGCCCTGGGACGGCGCAGGCCAAGCAGGAGACAGCACGGCTGCGTGCAGGCGAGCTCCTGAGGCTTCCCACTGCCCAGTGTGCGTAGGAGGACCCGCCTCGCCGCCGCGCCAAGGCACCGGAAACAGCAAGCTGCCGCGGGAGTCCATGAAACAGCGAAGGCCAGAGCGTGAGGACTCGGGCCACCTTACAAAGGAACGGCGGGGGATCCTGGATGGTTTAGGGAAATAGCTCTCACATGTCTTTCTCGGCAGGGTGTATGGTGAGTCAGGGAGCCTGAATGTATTTCCCACAGAAATCTCACCTCGTTTCCTTGCTCACCGCCCGCCAGGTGTTCCACCTGCAGCAGGAACAGCCCAATTCCTCTGCATGACAGCAGATTGAACCATTTGAAATTCATATTTAACCATTTTTGACTTAGAAAAATGACAATTCTCTGGTCTGACCTAAATACAAAAAGCCCAACGCTATTGTCAACTTGGAGCTAGACTGTTCTGCACTAAAAATCAGCTATTTGGTCTGAGGCAAATCACTTAAGTTCTCTGCACCTCAGTTCTCCTCGTTTGTACAAATAAGGAATAACAATAGTACATACTTCAAGGACTTTTGTGAGGATTAAATGAGTTAATATACATAAGGTGCTTAAAATAGTATACGGTACTTAAGCACTACCTATCATCATTACTATTATGCCCCCAGCTTCACCTCTAAGCCTTCTCACTCCTATCTTGATTCTCTGCTCCAAGGGCACTAACAGTTTATGGTTTCCTGACCACCTGACGTAGATGATTATATTTCTGCCCGGCATGCCCTTTCCTGTCTTCACCTATACATTCAGCAATGCCTTCCTGAGCAATGATGACTATGCCATCTTCGATGATCACTGAAGAAACAGTGACTAATGTATACATGGTCGCTGCCCTTAGGAAGTTCAAATCTAATGAGAGAAACATTTGCTGTTTAGACTGCTGGTGACATGAAGACTCTCTCCCTGAGCCCTGTCCCCTGTGAAGATGTCCTTGATGTCCCCTGACAGTGTGAACTGTCCTTCCTGGGTACTTATCCTGTTTCTAGGAACATACCTTTATAGTGCAACTGCACCTGTCTCACGGTTCCTCCTTCTAGGATAGCCGGGTGGTGAACTCTGCCAGGGGCTCTAGTGTGAAGAGAGCTCCTGGTGAGCTGCTGTTAATTTAAGTATCGCCAGTCACTCTCTGATTGTACTGGTCAAACAATTACCAAAGTTAAATTTCTGTGGGAGCCAACTTTCAAATTTAAAAGAATCAAATCTGATTTTATCTGCTTTAGGACCAGCCTCAAAGCAGCTTGGGTGAGGAGGAATGTAATCACATCAGTATGCCATTTAAAATATTTTTTTTACAAATGACAGAACAACTTTAAGACTGTAAAATCCATCCTCTTATTGTTACATTTCTATTTTATCCAATTAAATTTGATAACCACTGGAAAAGATATTCATTTGATGTTTTTATTTGAATGTGGTTGCCTTCATGTTTTTATAGAACTATAAGACTAATGATTTGGGGATATGTCATTATTCTGTGTTTTGTGGGTTGTTTTTTTTTTATCCTCACCCAAGGACATTTTTCCATTTTTTATTCAGATACAGTGGGAGGGAGAGAGAGGAAGAGACAGAGAGAGAGAAACATCAACGTGAAAGGGACACATCTAGTGGCTGCCACCTGCACGACCAACCAGGGCCGGGGACAAACTGCAATCGAGGTACACACCCCTAGCGGGAACCGAACCAGAGTCTCTCTGGACCGCAGGCTGGCACTCTAACCGCTGAGCCAAACCGGCCAGGGCCTGTGTTTAGTTTTTAAAGCACTGAGGACTAACCAAGACACAAAATGCTATATAGCATGGAACTTATTTTCTTTTGGTATTTGAGGTTTTGTTATTATACCAACACAATGGAGTATTTTTGATACATACTTTTCCATGTTTCAACTTCACTAGAAAATAGAATCAATAGAAGAAACATTGTCTTTTCAAATGAGAGAAATGAGGTACTTATGAGCTGATGTATTTCCTTAAAAGTAGAGAAGTTAGCCCTGGCCAGTGTGGCTCAGTTGGATGAGCATCATCCCATGCACCAAAAGGTTGCTGATTCAATTCCCGGTCAGAGTGGATGCCTGGGTTGTGGGCTTGATCCCCGCTAGTGGTCATGCAGGAAGTAGCTGGTCAATGTTTCTCTCTCACATTGATGTTTCTCTCTCTCTCCCTCTCCCTCTCCCTTTCTCTAAGATCAATAGAAACATATTGTTTTTTCCTTTATTGATTTTAGAGAGAGAAGAAGGGAGAGAGAGAGAAACATCGATGAGAGAGAACATCCATTGGCCGCCTCCTGCATGCCCCCCACTGGGGATTGGGCCCACAACCTGGGCATAGGCCCTGACCAGGAATTGAACTGGTGTCCTTCTGGTACATGGGTTGATATTCAACCACTGAGCCACACTGGCCAGACTAGAAACATATTTTTTAAAAAATAAAAAATGTGCCCTGGCTGGTTTTGCTCAGTGGTTAGAGCGTTGGCCCATGGACCAGAGATACCTGGGTTCTTTGGTTCCCACTAAGGGTACGTACCTTGGCTGTAGTTTGTCTCCGGCCCTGGCTGGGATCATGTGTGTGGCAACCACTCGGTGTGTCTCTCTCACATTGATGTTTCTCTCTCTCTTTCTCCCTCCTGAGGATAAATGCAAAAATGTCCTCAGGTGAGGATCAAAATAAATAAATAAATAATAAAACATGTATTTATCATAAATTAGGAAGAGAGAAAAATTATTCCTGATGACTTAGTCAAAATCATTTAGCTATCATTATTAATTAAGGGTCCTATTATTAATCAGAGGTAA